>NC_057418.1:11360506-11960506 GCF_019320065.1 Cervus canadensis | reverse complement strand
GTGGAGGGAGGGAGGAGTAGACTCACAGATGGAGGAGTGTGCGAAAGGTGAACTTGATTCTTTGAATGGAAAGGGTGGCTTGTAGATGGGAGGGAGTGGGAGAAAGAGAGAAAAAGAGAGTGGGAGGCTCTTGACTGATTAATCTTTCCCCTGAGTCTGGGAGGTAAACGCAGTTTCATTAGAGTAGGGGGCTTGCAGTTTATCTTGTTTCCTTTGAAATACTTCTTGCAGCAAGGCAGGACACCAGTCTGACTTTGTATACATGTTACCTCTGCCTCTTCCCACAGCCTGAGAAGATCTACTCTCCTGCTCTGATTAGCCAACATTTTCTGTTAATGTAAGCCTCACCTCGGCCCAGTGGTCCCCGCTTCCTTCCTCTGCAGTCTCCAGTCTTGCTCCTCTCCTCTGAGTTACTGTAGTATTTGAGTTACCCTTCCCACTTGTGCATTTCATTACCGTCTCTTTTGATTTGCTTCTTGCTTTATGTGAGCGAGATAATTTATCTTCCCAACCAGATGGGAACCTTATGAAGAGCAGCACTGCCTTTTAGCTCATTTGGCATCCCCTGTGGCCCTGAGGAGAGCAGTGCTAGTGCTCCCTGGTCCTGCCCTGACCCTCCCAGAGAACTCACAGGACTACTTCCTTTTGGCCTGTGGCTTGATGAGTGATGGAGAGAGACACCTCTGCTCCCCAGATGGGATCAACCCTAAGAACAGCGACGTGTGTGGCTGGAGCTCACTGTGTTTCTCTGACCTGGTTCTAGCTGACAAGGCAGTTTTCCTGGAGCGTTTCCTCCTCTTGCTATAGTCTTGGTGGGAGGAGAGGGGAATGTAGACTGGTTTCACAAATTCCAAATATCTAGTAAGACCTGTTCTGGGCCTCTCCCCTCAGTTTCATGTTGTCGAGTGGGCCCTCTGGTCTGGTTTATCCTGACTTGCCAGGCACCCCAGCATTTGCTAAACTCTGACCCAAATACTTGGAGTGGCAGGGTACACTGAAGGGACTTTCTCCTGCCCTCCGCTTTCTCTCCCCCTCTCTCTGTCTTCTTCCCTTTCTTTCTCCCTCCATCCCTAACTCCCACCCACAGCCTCTCTCACTGGAGGAGTTGTAATAGCCTGAATTGACTGTCTTGTTCCTGCTGGAAGTTTTGTTCCTCAGCGGAGTGCACATTCTCCTCGAGTTCACTGCTGTGGATCTACGGGTGTAGGCAGAGGTGGAGCCAAGTGTCTGCTGTTTATGAAGTCCCACTTGAAATTTTTGGGCCTTAGGTAGCAACTGGCCCATTGTAGCATCGCTCTGCTGTAACGCAATCTGCTCATGCTCATGTATTTCAGACATAGCATCAATGAGAAATAAAGCTTGTGTATGAATTTGTTATTTGTTTTGTTTCAAAAAAGTATAGCAAGTCAGACTTTATTTCTCCTGGGACTTTGGTAAGCTTCGTTAGAGAAGCTATTTTGAAATAGAGTCCTAAGTGCTTTCATGTCAGTGGAGCCATAGCCAGGAGCCACGGGTACTTGCATAAACTTGGGCATCATGCTTTAAGTCAGTGGGCATCAGTTTGAATTTGCATATTCCTCTTCCCGCCTCCTGTTATTCTTAAATATTTATTTATTTACTTACTTACCTGGCTTGCTGGCTTGGATCATTTTCATATCAAAGAGTGGTGTCTTAAATGAGGTGCTTCCATTTATATAAAATGTGAGTGTCTTTTTGTAGCTAAAGAAGATTGGGAGTACATCTGTGAATAGAGTCATCGTCTTCACCAACAAGATAGCTGCATTGCCAAGGAGGGGCTGGGAGACATCATCTGAAACATTACGGTGAGAGGACCGTGAAACAAGCAACAACATAGCTCTTGTTCGATTGCTACCCGGAGGATAGCTTGGGCTGGCAGGCTCTCCTCCCGGGTGGAGAAGGTGTGGAAGGGTGGCACTGATCCAGCCTCCTCTGCTGTCGCCCATGGACCTGAGGTTTCCATTAACACTGGAGGCTGAGACCTGGGGCGGGAAAGGGCTTTCTTGCTCTTCCCAGAGCTCTGGAGCTATTCTGTCTGAACTCAAGTCCCAGTCTGCCATTTCCTGATGCTGTGATCCTAGGGTATATTATTTAAATTTGCTAGGCCTCCATTTCTTTAGCTGAAATGGTGCTGTGGATAGTAGCTACTTTGAAGGTTATTGAGAGGACTCAGTGAGTGACTTGCTTCACGACAAAGTCTTGTTCTATAGCAAGCATTTGCTTCATTTGTCATCATTCAGCTACATGTCCCAAATAGTGGTGATTTAGTACACGTGAATGTTTCTTTTGCTCCTGTAATGAGAAGTAGATATCCCAGGACTGATATGGTGGTTTCATGAGGCTATCATCAGACTCCAGTATTTCTACTCTGCTATCTTTAGTGTGGGTCTTTGTCTCTTCATAGTCATAACATGGCTGCCTCATCTCCAGCATCTGTCTTAGGTTCCAGGCAGGAAGAAGAGGAAGGGCAAAGGGTGAGCATTGGCTGAACTGCCTCATCTTATAAAGAGATTTCCCAGAAGCCCTATCCATCAATTTCTACTTACATCCTGTTGGCCAAAATGATAGCACATGGCCTTATCTATAAGGGAGGAAAGGAAGTGTAGTTTTTTTTTTAATTAGTCACGTTATCATCCTCACCAGCACCAAAGTTGCTCCTGGTAGGAAGGAAGAAGTAGGAAATGGATATTGGGTAGGCACACTGGCGGTGTCTGCACCACAGTCAGTATTATTGTTGGAAGGGTCTTGAATGTAGATGTCCCTGGAGAAGGAGAACCCTGGAAGAAGGAGGTTTCAGGATCCTGATGAGAATTGCGGAAATATGTAGAACTTCTGGAGAGTGATTTCTAGAGTGAAGCATCCGTTTCCCAGCCATTCCAGAGTGACTGTAAGCCTAGCACAGACCCGTTCCTATCTTTCTCCTGCTTTCTCAGCCTTGCCCACCTCCCCTCCCCTGTGACTTTCCAGGGACTTAAATGTCCTTACTAGACATTTTCCTTCGGTTCTGTTGCTCACAAACTCCAGGGTGCTTTGGGGGAGTACTTGGAGGCAGTGGCAATCCAGTGGCCGCATCAGGCCCCATCAGTACTGAGAACAGGATGCAGGCAGCCCGGTCATTCCCGTCGGGCGAGGACCATGCAGGTAGCGTGCCTTTGGGGAATTTCCCAGTGTCCATCCAGCTCCCCTGCTTGCTGTCCTTTTCCCTCCACTAATCGAATTCTTAGTTATACATCCTCAGCTTTATTGGCATTCCATCCCCATGGTGAGTGTTGATGAAATGGAAAAAGAGCCTCTGCCTGGATGTGTCAGCAGGGGAAAGCCTGGCTCAAGCTCTTGGACGCTGGCGTGGCATTTCCCCTCTGCGGTGAACATCACCAAAGTGACTGGCTCACGGCACACATCTGTCAGTGGCTCTGAATTTGGGGAAGGCCAAGAGGCCAGGTGTCATCACCTGAAACTCTACCTCAATCAAAAATAATGAAAGACTTGTCACCGCATGGGACCAACTACTTAGAACTCAGGCTTGGGTTTTGTTATATGCTGTTTTATTAATAGCCAGTATTTTGGCTTGCATTTCATTAAAAGCACAATACCAGCCAACGTTTAAGCAGCTTTCCATACCTGTTTGCAGCAGTCTTAGTTTCTATCCAGAATTAGTGAAATTTCCATTAGGAAAAAAAAAAAAAAAAGAGGGTGGCCTGGTGTGGTGGTTTTTCAGGATTTGCTTTAAATCTACTTCTAATTCCATTCACTCTCCATAGAGAGCCAATGCAAACACCGTTATGGACAGCTTGTTAGGAAGCGTAGTCTGGCTGAAACTCAAGATGGTATCTCCAGTGCCCTCTCTTTTTAAAAAGGGATTTTTCCCCCCCTCCGTCAAGTGGTTTATAAAAGCAGTGGCTAAGCAAGGGAAGTTAATTTTTTTTTTTTTTGAAGTTAATTTTTTTTAAGTCTATATTTAATTTGTTCAGTGCTATATAAATTCCACAAACCAGCTCATTTACTACAGGGATGATATATTTAAAGCTCATGAGTAAAAGGTGGATGCTACTAAGGCAATAGGAGAAGGGGACGGCAGAGGATGAGTGGTTGGGTGGCATCACCGACTCAATGGACATGAATTTGCGCAAACACGGGGAGACAGTGAAGGACCGGGAGCCTGGTGTGCTGCAGCCCATGTGTGCCAAGTCACTTCAATCCTATCCGACTCTTTGCAGCCCTTTGGACTGCAGCCTTCCAGGCTCCTCTGTCCCTGGGATTCTCTAGAAAAGAAAACTCGAGTGGGGTTTCCATGTCTGCCAGGGGATCTTCCCAGCCCAGGAATCAAACCCTTGTCTCTTATGTCTCCTGCATTGGCGGCAGGTTCTTTACCACTAGAGTCACCCGGAAGTTCTGTGCTGCAGGCCGTGGGGTTGCAAAGAGTCGGACATGATTTACTGAACAACAGCAGCTGTGTCAGACCAGTTAAAAAGGAAGATGGTTGAAAGGTTGGTGTGTCAATTCAACTGTAGATAATATATTTTTTGTATGTGGAAATGTTCTCACAGTAAAACGTCCGAATGTTTCAATTCTCCTTAACCACTTTTCCTAGACCCCTCCTCAGAGGTAATTGGTGTTTTCTGTTATATATATTTCTTGACTTTTTTCTATGCATTTATATTTACTTATAGACATTATCCTTAAAATTGCATGTAGTATTATTTTTGCATTATACAACTTTCTGCTGTTAACAGGAATATATCCTTTTAAAACTGAAATATATTTGACGTATAATATTGTGTGAATTTAAGATGTACAGCATGTTAATTTGATGCATTTATATAGTAACATTATTGCCACTTTAGCAATAATTAGCACCTCTAGTATATGACATAATTATCATTTCTTTTTTAGTGGTTGGAATAATTAAGTTGTAGTCTTTTAGCAAGTTGAATGATCAGAATAGCACATCTTAAATATTATTATTGCACAGGGGTACATGGATACTTACTCATTGCTGCATAGTATTCTGTATTATAGCTACACCATAGTTTTAGTCATTCCCTTGTGGTTGGGCATTTAGGTTATTGCCATTGCTTTTGTTTTGGGCCTTGTGTTTTGGGTATTACAGACTATGGTGCAGTTATTGTATTTGTCTTTCTGTGCACATCTGTGAGTGTTTCTCCAGGATAGATATGGAGAAGCAAAATATTTGAGGCATAGTGTATGTGGCATTTAAAACTTTAATGGCTACTTCCAAATTGCCTTTAAAGGGGCTGTACTAATGTACTTTCCTAGCAACAGTGTATGAAAGTTGCAATAATTTTTTCTTTTTGGCTGCTCTGAGTGGCTTGCAGGATCTTAATTCCCCAATCAGGGACTGAATCCACACCTTGGCAGTGAAAGTATGGAGTCCTGTTATTGGACCACCAGGGAATTTCCTTAGCATACTTTTAATACGGCATTTCTTTTCTGTGTTTTTTTTTTTTTAACAGCCTTTAATGGTGAACTTTTGTATACATTTTCATTATATGACATGCTGGGGGGCTACACTTAGTACTCGCATGTATTTAATAATGCTTTAAATTTGAAACAATGATAAGTAATAAATCACTTTTATCCTACTGAAGCAGCAAAGTACACTGAGAAATTTTGTCCCCCTTAACTCTCTCCTTTAGTGAGGTATGTATGTGTGAAAAGCCTGATTAAAAATGCTGTCTATTGATTGCTATGTATAATTGGCGTTGCGAGTTGCCTACTAAGAATCCATACACCCTATACTTACTGGCAGAATTTCCTTATTTTCCTTCAGAAAGTGACTTCATTTAAGGCATAAATCATCGAGACACCGTTTTTGTGGCCACTTGAGTTGAGGTATAAATGTGAAATGTAGTTCAGTCTCACAAGACATGGTGAGACACCGGCTGAAGGGCTTGGGCGAACAATTTCCTCTTATTCTGCATGTATTATTATTTCTTATGGTGACACCTACAGCCGTTGTCTCCATCTTCAAGAACATGCTAAGGGAAGGTGGAAAGAGATTGGGTCCTTGGTCTGCCAGATCTGCTGGGATTGCTCTCAGCTGCAAGTAACAGAAATTTAACTGAAGTGGCTTGAAGAAGGGTTTATTTTTCTTGGCTCAGCTTCCCAGTGATGTTATCCAGGCTCAGATTTATCTACTTTCCTTACGCTGACTTTTCTCCTTTATGCTTGTTACTTCCTGGCTTCTCAAAAAACTCTAGACAGAAGGAGTTCCCATGTAGCAGATAGCAGATACCTCTCAGCAGATTGGGTCATTCATCTCATGCCCGGCACTGGGGCACATGGCTGTCTTCACACCGGAGGCTAACCAGAAGTCAGATAATAGGCATGGGAAATGATTTTCATGATTTATCTCCTGACACAGTCTTTGCAGCCATATAACAAATTGTCTTCTTATTTGAGACTTTTTTTTTTTGTGCCACTTTTAGCCAAAATAGTTCTAACAGATTCAAATAAACAGATGAGAATATCATGCCAAGAATCATTGTGATTTCTTGGTGGCTCAGATGATAAAGAATCTGCCTAAAATGCCGGGGAGCCAGTTCTATCCCTGAGTCAGAAAGATCCCCTGGAGAAGGGAATGGCAACCCACTCCAGTATTCTTGCTGGGAAATCCCATGCACAGAGGAGCCTAGCAGACTACAATCCATGGGCTGCAAAGACTCAGACATGACTGAGCAACTCACACATTAACACAAGGCATGAATCTAGTCATGTGTTCCTTTGACAGACATGGGTCATTTGTGCCTTTCTAGCATATATTCCCTACATTTTCTCTAGTTTAATTTTCTTTTGGGAGACTGCCTGCCCCATTCTTGGTTTCTGTGACTTTGGGGGCAGCCGAGTTAAGTGTGGGCACTCGTCCCAGCCTTGGAAAGAGTTACCATCTTGGGTTCCCTGAGGCAGTGATAAGCAGCCATGGGTCTTAGTCTGGAGCTATCAAGAGACAGGTTGGAATGAACACAGAGGAAAGTGAAGCTGAGAGGAGAGTTTTGTGCTCTCATCTTTCAAACTATCCATCCTTAGACACATCACTGTTTGCTCATGTCTTCTAAATTGTGTTTCTAGTATTTGCTACTGAATGCCTAGCCAACACAGCCTCCAGACCTAACTTGTCTTTCTTCTCAAGTCTTAATTGGCTCAAAACTGTGTTTGGGGCACTTTGAGAGGAGGCATTGGTAGAGTCCTGTGGGGGCAAACAGTCAGCCCCTCTCTTGTGAGCCAACTTCAAGAAGATGGGGTGATAAGGGGCTGAACGCTGAGAGTGTCCTGCTGAATCCTCAGTTCAGATAGAAGGAAGAAGCATGGTGTGACACCATGAACCTATAATACACCCTGCACCTGAGCACATCTCTCCTTCGGTTGGACATTCCTGAGGGTGTTACAGTGGAGGTCATCATTCCAGTGATGGCTGTTGAGCATTTCTGGGTGCCAGGGGCTGTGCTCAGCGTTTTCCATTCATTATCTCATTTAAGGTTCATAACAACGTCTGAAGTAGGTGATGTCATCCTTTTATAGAGGAAAATGAAGTTAAGAAGCTTGGCCAAGGTCACGCTTAGTGGCAGTGGTGGGACTTGAGTCCAGGCAGTCTGATTCTTGGACCGTGTGTTTCTAGCTTGCCCGAGCAGCCTCTGCTGGGTCCTCTGTTCTTCCTGGCATGATGCTCTGCTACAGTTTTGGTCCCCAGCACTCTCAACTTCCATTTGGAGCCCCATTTCTATTGACTTTGGCCTGTGAAACTGCCCTGTTTGACGCCTATGGAAAATCCACTCTTCTTGGTCACTTTATTTGGAAGTAACACATTTCTCAGCAAGTCTCCAGCATGTATTTTCTTATCAGCAGTTCTTGATCTTTTGGGGACTGTGCACTCTTTGAATAAGCATTATTCTCCCTACAGAAAATTGCATATATATGTGTCGATTTGCATACAGTTTCTTGGGCTCACGAGTATCCTGAAAGCCAGTGTCTCTTTACCTTCCAGACTAATGGAGTAGATGTGTGATACAGTGGGCATGAAGGAAATGTTCCTATCATGTAAATGTCTTTGCTGTGTTCAAGGTTTTTTCCTAGTCCCCCAAAAGAAAGGGAGAGCCTCAATCTTATACTGAATTCATTTGTATATTATAATGTGACTAGCACAGTTATTTGTCTTATAAATTATAGTTTTGCTCATAGCTGCAGTTGAAGGAGACGTTGCTAGTTGTTTTTTTTTCCCTCCCCGAAATCATCTTGTTCCAAGTAGTGACTTCAGTTTCTCATCCTTAATAATGGATCAGGAATTCTCTTCATGGAACGTTAACTGAAATAATATGGAAAGTCAGTAGATAAAAAGTTTCAGTGCAGGTAACATGTCTTTTCAAACCTATTAGGCTCAAGAAATGAATTTGGGCTACAGACCTATTACTTTGTAACAATGCCTGTTTTATAGGGAAAGCAAGAATTCTTGGCTACATGGTACATTGAAACGTGTATAAAATTTTCAACTCTCCTCTTCCCAGTGTAACTTGACTTGCCCATGTGGAGCCTGAAAATGAGCTTTGTTTTTTTTTTTTTTTAAGACCAACTGTTAAAATTCTGTTGCATGTGTGTATTGTAGCATTTGTGTTTGGATTACTGCTACTCAGATTTAAAAGCCTGAGACCCTTTTGTTGTTGCAAACTGACCTCCTTTATTTCAGAAATGACTTGGTATGCAAAACATGTCATTCAAAGTAGTTTTCATGATTTTCTGACAGACAGACATGTTAGTGCCTTTCAAACAAACTAAAGCCTTCCTCTAATACGATTTCTGCTCCTGTGAACTAAAGTATCTGCTTGGACAAAGCCGGGTCTTCGTCTAGAACTCTTTTGTTGGGGCTCACTCTTGTAGAACAGATTTCCCAGCTTTCCCTGTGGCTGGACAGTGAGTGAGCCTGGCAGGGTTGAAGGTCAGCATGGAGGCGGGTGGAGGTGTCCGGGGAGGCTGAGGCTTCTCTTTGAGGATGCCCTGGTAATACGCTGCATCTCCTGAGAGGATCTCAAAGGGAGCTGTGCCTCTGGGGTCCTAAAGAGGTGTCCTGTCTCCTCTCAGGCACCAGTCATTGGAGCCTAGATTGCGGGATTTTGTTTCATGGTAGGTGTGAGTTTAAAGACATTACGGAGCATCCATTTGGTCTCCCAACTCTGTTCCCTTTGAGCAGTTGTCCTTCTGAAACAGACCTCAGCATTTAACTTTGAGGCCCTGTGGGAGGGAGGCAGGCAGACAAGCAACTCCACTCTGTGGTTATGACCACTGATGGCCCTCACATTTGTGAGGCATTCGTCACTGCTTTCGTTCTTTGCAAAGCAACTTGTTTATCTTGAGTTCCCCAAGCTTGCGTTCACTGAAGAAAGAATCAGGGCATCAGAATTTTAAACCTGGTGATTTTCCACCTCACTCCCCAGTTCAACCTCAAAGAAACTCGTAGAATTTTATGGTGTCCTGTGTAAACTGAAAAATCACATTGCTCCAGGATTCTTTGCTTTTTTGCTTATGGGCCTGATGGAGTCCTTTTGTCTTCTGATCTGTTTCGGGGCTGATCTGTGTGAATGCATTCTTTTTCTTTTGGTTGGTTTATCAGATGACAGTGTACTTAGAAATTTGCAGTGATGTCAGACATTTGTAAGAGAGAGACCGTAGCTGACTCATTCTTCTGTTCGCAGTGTTAGCATTGAGGCTTACGTTCAGTGAATGGATGAATTTACTCCTTGAACACAGTGTCAGGCATAGTGCTGGTTTCTGGAGATACAAAGTTTAGTAAGGTACTGTTGTTCTTAATGAGATGGAAGAGAGAGATAAAGAAGAGGAAATAGTTATTCAACAGTGTGGAGCCTTCAGGCCGGTGCTCAGGGAATACAGTAGCACTGGGGAGCTTTTTATCTGGCTCTGAGGCACCTCCTCTTTGAGAAGGCCCCATCTTAGCTGATAGGTGAGCAGGGGCCTTGTGAGCAGGAAATGCAGGCACTGGGGACGTGATGCTAGGTGGGTGCCTGGTACCACGAGACCTATGGTGGTGTAGTCCTTTCATCATGGAGGGCCTTGTGTGGCTGGCATACAAAGGAGATTCGGTCCTAGCCTGCAGAAGTGACCTGGAGTGATATAGGCAATATGCTGAATAAATGGACGGCTCTGTAGGCTTGTTAAGTGAATAGACATTTAAAACATTATCATGAAGGACACAGGGGCCTTCCTCAGTGGCTCACATGGCAACGAATCCACCTGCAATGCAGGAGACCTGGGTTCGATCCTTGGGTCAGGAAGATCCCCTGGAGGAGGGCACGGCAACCCACTCCAGTGTTCTTGCCTGGGTAATCCCGTGGACAGAGGAGCCTGGTGGGCTACAGTCCATGCGGGCACACGTGAGCGACCTTGTGGGACTTCGTGTCATTTTGTTGCTTTGAACTTTTGTGATGGTGGTTGGTGAATTAATTAATTATAGTCTGTCGCAGATGGGAATGAGACAATAATAACAGTTCCTGCTTTGTGGAGAATGAAGAATTTTGATTGCAGGCGGGGAAGTTGGGGTGGAGAGAGGGGGAGGAAGAGGAAGGAGGTGCAGACAGTTTAGTCTCCAGGCTGGAGGGAGGGAGTGGAGTGAAGCAGCCCATGCAGGCTGTGATTTTGGATGGGGTGGTCACAGCTGAGGGCGTTAAGAATGCAATAAAGACCTGCCTTCATGAAGCTCTTTGCTGCTTGGGAAACCCCTTCACCTATATAATTAATTTTGAGCTCACAAAATCTCTATTTAAGAAGCAGAACAGCCACAGAAAAGCAGCAGAACAGTAATTCCCTTCCAGTTACAACTGATGTTCAGCGGGATTAAGTAAGATGTTCAAGAATATGCAATTAAGAATTGAAAGATGTGGTAAAACTTGTTGCATTTCTAACTCCAGAACTCAGGTTCTTTCCATATCGCTCGCCGTTCAAGGATCTTGGCCCTTTTCCTCCCAGCATTGCAAGCAGCTTCCTTCAGCAGAGAAGTCACTGTGTGAACAGACCCGCAACAGTATAGACACCTCAGTCAGATGAAGGTGGTGTCGGGCTTACTGTCTGGAAACAAAATCATTTTGGTTATATGATGCTTCACTTTGATAACAATCAATTATGCTTTTATGGTTGTGCCTAATGTCATTAATAATGCCCTTTAATGAAATAGTGAAGTCGTGGTGGGGAGACAAGGTGAGTGAAGCTGGAAGCTGGTCAGTGAATAGTGCTGAGAGAATTAACACCCTTGTGTCTCTTCTGCTCAGTAGTTTGTTTTCATGTACCTATAGCTGGGAGAAATCTGTTCCGTTTTGACTGCTGCAGTATTTTAACCCTGGCAAACTTTTTAAAGATGAGAATGTGAGCATTTATATGTTTATTTGTTTCCATAGAAAGGTAAAAATGGTGAAATCCAAGTTAGGTCTGCCGTCCCTTTAACTGTACTATGCCAATCAATTTCTTGGTTCTGATGATGATGATGATGCACCGTTATTATGTAAGATGTCACTGTTGAGGGAGGCTGGGTGATTGGTACACCAATCTCTCTACTATTTTTGTAGCTTCTTGTGAGTCTATAATTAAAAAAAATTTTTTTTAATTGATAAAAAGGTAAAGGAGATTTATCAGTAGTTAATATTAGGAAATTAGGTATTTTCCTTAGGTTTGAAACAGCTTGCTATGACCTTGTCATAGCACAAACGACATACTCATAATTCATTAATTCACCAGATATTTCCAGGGTTCTTTACTCTGTGCCAGGCATTATCCCAGATGTAGAAAAATGGAGATATGTCTTTCTGCAGGGGGTTGGCTGGAAAGAGTCTCAGCCTTGTCTCTGTGCTACGCAGTTGTGATTCTTAACCTGAGGCCTGTGGATTTCAGGGGTAACATTTGCGTGTATATGTGCTTTCTGCCGAAAGTATATTTAGTTTTCATGTGATTTTTCAGAGGCTAATGACTGCTGTTTGGAAAATTACTTCTCTTGCATAGGTTTCAAAAAGAAATTTCAATATCTAGGAGAATCCTGAATATGGTTAGCTCCTGCCCAACTATCTTTAAAAAGCTCCAGCTTCTTCATCCCAAGTGGCCAACTTGCCCACACAGCTCTGCTATTCAGAATCTATGTGGTCTTTTAAATTAGTTCCAGGTAAGCTTAGAATTCACAATGTAGTTTACAAATTCTCTCTTCTATATGTGGTTGGTACAAGCGTGTGATTTTTCTCTGAAAAGAAGAATCATAATTGATTTGGAATTTATATGGAACCATATTGCCCTGCAGTTATAGCTGTACTTCTTGGTAACATTTAGGGTACATGACGTGTTTCCACTTGAAAGAGGTGAGATATTCTTAGAATGAGAGATTCAAAATAAGAGAAGGTCATTTTGGTCTAAAATAGGTCTGGTTATACCTGTAAGAATTTGTAATGATAACTTTTAAGTCAGTCTCCTGTCTTTAGATTGTGGGCTGCCTGAGGACAAGGGCCAAGGCCATTTCCATTTAACCCCTAGTGTGGGGTCCACACACACCAGTTGTCAGTAACTGTTTGGTGAAAGCATTCTCACATAAGCGCTGTTGTGCTATGCAGGTCCCACCAGACTTCATAGTGCTTGCCGAGGAATGCATGCGAAACCTTCACACTGATCTCAGAATCTTGGGGTATAGAGCGCTGAGTGGTGTTTTGTTTTTAAAATGCTGGAAATCCTCAAAAAGGTTTCCCCTAGAAGTGGATAAAATGTTATTCTTTTCTCAGCAAGTTCTTTCACTTTAAAAGCTTAACTATTTGTTTAATAGTTACATTTTGGCCAGTTGTTTAAGTAGCTAATTTGGGGAGTGGAAGTCATCTTTTTTCTTTTTCTAAATGGAGACTGAAGCCAGCAAATAATATTGTGAGCTGAATTAATTTTTGTTCATGTTGGCAATTTCTTTGTTTGTTTGAGGGCTTGAGGGCTTGCTCTGTGGGTTTCCTCACATGCTTAGCCATGATGATGTCCGTTGCTGATTTATGAACTACCTAGGAAGAAATTCTGCTTTAATTTTTTAGAGCACAACAGTGTCTTGAGTGCATGGATTCTTAATGCATCTGATGACAAGGATGTAACTCTAAACACTTATGTGTACTGATGATGAAAAGAACACAGAGCATGTCATATGCAGTTCCAGGTGCGTTCTCTCTGCTGTGTTATCCATGCAAAATGATAAATGCCCCCCATTGTTGGTAATAATCCAAAATTAGATTGAGTAAACTTTAAAAAATAATTCTATTAACATGCAAAAATCATTTTCTATGGAAATGAAAATTAAAAATGCAGCGTCCTTATTTGCTCTGAAGAAAATGAAATAATAAACATGTACAGATTCTGTATGCTACAAATTATAAAAAGCTAATGAAAGAAATGAAAGAAGACCTAACTACTTAGAGGGAGAGAGACATACCATATTTGTTTATTGGAATATTCACCATTTTAAAGATGTCAGTTATCATCCAAATTGATCTTAGGTTTACTGTAATTCTTATTAAAGTTTCGGTAATTTTTTTTTTTTTTTTTTTTAGAAATAGACACTTATTCTAAAATTCATATGGAAAGGGAAAGGCCATAGAGTATCCAAAACAACTTTGGAAAAGAAAAAATGGGAATAATCACTCTTCCTGATGTTAAGGCCTATTGTATGGCTTTAGTAATCAGAACATTGTGGTACTGGGATTGGGTAAGTGGTAGATCAGTAGAAGAGAATAGAGAATTCTGAAATAAGTCTGCAGAAATATGCTTAATAAGTGATGCTGGAGCAACTGGATATCCATAAGCAAAAATTTAATCTTGACCTAAGCCACCTTATACTTTACTCAAAAATTGACTCAAAATGGGTCATGGACTTAACTGTAAAACATAAACCTACAAAATTTCTCGGTAAAAAACAAAGGACAAATCTTCAGGACTAGTACTAGGCAAACTTCACTGACTAGGAGATACCGCTGCCAAATAAACGTGAAAAGAGCCAACATCGTATGACAGAACCCACTGAAATGTTGTGAAGTAATGAGCCTCCAACTAATAAAAAGTAAAAAAAATAAAAAAAAATAAAAAAGAAAAGAGCCAACATCATGAGCCATTAGAGAAAGACAAATTAAAACCATGATGAGATGTCACTACCTACCATTCAGAATGGCTACAAGAAAGAAAATAATACCAAGTACTAGTGAGGATAGGTAGAAACTAGATCATTCCTATATTACTGGTACAGAAACTCTAGAAAATAATTTGGCACTTTTATTTAAAACTAAAAGTGGACTTGAACCTGCCAGATGACCTAACAGTTCGACTGTTAGGCATATAAGCCAGAAAGATTAAAATGCATATAGGAATGTTAGTAGCGGCTTTATTTGTAATAGTCCCAAGCTAGAAAATACTCAAATGTCCGTCAGTGGATGAACAAACTGGGATACATCTATACCATGGAATAATAGTGATACAAAGGAGTAAGCCTCAAGGAAATTATGCTTGAGTGAAGGGAAAAAAAGGCAATCTCAGGAGGAAATACTCTGCACAATTCCATTTGTATAGTGTTCATGAAATAACATCATTTAGAGAGAACAGATTGATGGTTGTCAGGGGCTAAGGGTGGGGTAGGAGTGGCTATAAAGGGGTGGCGTGATGAAGTCTGTGGTGATGTGATATTGATGGAGGTGGTAGTTCTTCAAAGTAACATGGTAAAATTACATAGAACTACACGCATACACATGGGTCCATATATAACAGGTGAGATATGGGTAAGATATGTATGGATTCTACCACTGCCAATTTCCTGGCTTTGATATTGTACTGTAGTTATGTAAGATGTTAATTTTGGGAGGGGGTGCATGGGGACTTCGCTGTATATTTCTTTGTACCTTCTTGTAAATTAAAAATTATTTCAAAATAACAAATTTTCAGTAATTTTACCTTCACATCATAAAAAAAAAAAAAAATTCAACTAAATTATCCCTTTTTAGTGTAGTGCTATTTCATAGTCCTGAGGAGTATTGAAACACTTTCTGTGCTATAGGGATGTATAATCTGATAGGTCATCTTAGGAAAAAGTGAAAGCATATACTTTTCCTTCCTTTTTAACCTTCACTTTGACTTTTGTCATTAAAGCAAATGAATTCCTGAGTTTTTGTACTGCTGATTGCTTGTCAGAACAAGACCCAGTTTCCCCCACAGTCTGTCTCTCCCCTCAGGAAGCTTCCATAAGCCTCTTATCCTTATCCATCAGAGGGCAGACAGAATGAAGACCACAATCACAGAAAACTAAACAATCTGATCACATGGACCACAGCCTTGACTAACTCAGTGAAGCTATCAGTCATACCATGTAGGGCCACCCAAGACGGACGGGCCATGGTGGAGAGTTCTGACAAAATGTGGTCCACTGGAGAAGGGAATGGCAAACCACTTCAGTATTCTTGCCTTGAGAACCCCATGAACAGTATGAAAAGGCAAAAAGACAGGACACTGAAAGATGAACTCCCCAGATCGGTAGGTGGAGAAGAGTAGAGAAATAACTCCAGAAAGAATGAAGAGGCAGAGTCAAAGTGAAAACAGTGCCCAGTTGTGGATGTGACGGGTGATGGAAGCAAGGTCTGATGCTGTAAAGAGCAATATTGCATAGGAACCTGGAATGTTAGGTCCATGAATCAAGGCAAATTGAAAGTGGTCAAACAGGAGGTGGCAAGATTGAACATCAACATTTTAGGAATCAGTGAAGTAAAATGGGCTGGAATGGGTGAATTTAATTCAGATGACCATTATATCTACTACTGGGGGCAAGAATCCCTTAGAAGAAATGGAATAGCCCTCACAGTCAACAAGAGAGTCTGAAATGCAGTACTTGGGTGCAATCTCAAAAATGACAGAATGATTTCTGTTCATTTCCAAGGCAAACCGTTGAATATCACAGTGGTCCAAGTCTGTGTTCCAACCACTAATGCCGAAGAAGCTGAAGTTGAATGGTTCTATGAAGACCTACAAGATCTTCTAGAGCTAATGCCCAAAAAAGATGTCCTTTTCATCATTGGGGACTGGAATGCAAAAGTAGGAAGTCAAGAAACACCTGGAGTAACAGGCAAATTTGGCCTTGGAGTACGGAATGAAGCAGGGCAAAGGCTAATAGAGTTTTGCCAAGAGAACACACTGGTCATAGCAAACACCCTCTTCCAACAACACAAGAGAAGACTGTACACATGGACATCACCAGATGGTCAACACCGAAATCAGATTGATTATATTCTTTGCAGCCAAAGATGGAGAAGCTGTATACAGTCAGCAAAAACAAGACCAGGAGCTGACTGTGGCTCAGATCATGAACTCCTTATTGCCAAATTCAGACTTAAATTGAAGAAAGTAGGGAAAACCACCAGACCATTCAGGTATGACCTTAATCAAATCCCTTATGATTATACAGTGGAAGTGACAAATAGATTCTAGGGATTAGATTGATAGAGTACCTGAAGAACTACGAACTGAGGTTTGTGACATTGTACAGGAGACAGTATTCAAGACCATCCCCAAGAAAAAGAAATGCAAAAAGCAAAATGATTGTCTGAGGAGGCCTTACAAGTAGCTGAGAAAGGAAGAGAAACAAAAAGCAAAGGAGAAAAGGAAAGATATACCTGTCTGAATGCAGAGTTCCAAAGAATAGCAAGGAGAGATATGAAAGCCTTCCTAAGTGACCAATGCAAAGAAATAGAGGAAAACAATAGAATGGGAAAGACTGGAGATCTCTTCAAGAAAATTAGAGATACCAAGGGAATATTTCATGCAAAGATGGGCACAATAAATAAAGGATGGAAATGGCATAGATCTAACAGAAGCAGAAGATATTAAGAAGTGGCAAGAATACACTGAAGAACTATGCAAAAAAGATCTTCATGACCCAGTAAACCTTATGGTGTGATCACTCACCTAGAGCCAGACATCCTGGAATGTGAAGTCAAGTGGGCCTTAGGAAGCATCACTATGAACAAAGCTAGTGGAGGTGTTGGAATTCCAGCTGAGCTATTTCAAATCCTAAAAGATGATGCTGTGAAAGTGCTGCACTCAATATGCCAGCAAATTTGAAAAACACAGCAGTGGCCACAGGAAAAGGTCAGATTTCATTCCAATCCCAAAGAAGGGCAATGCCAAAGAATGTTCACGCTCTGCACAATTGGATTCATCTCACATGCTAGCAAAGTAATGTTCAAAATTCTCCAAGCCAGGCTTCAACAGTACGTGAATTGAGAACTTCCAGATATTCAAGCTGGATTTAGAAAAGGCAGAGGAACCAGAGATCAAATTGCCAACATTCGTTGGATCATACATAGAAAAAGCAAGAGAGTTCCAGAAAAATATCTTCTTCTGCTTCATTGATTACGCCAAAGTCTTTGATTGTGTGAATCATGACAAACTGTGAAAAATTCTTCAAGAGATGGGAATACCAGGCCACCTGACCTGCCTCCTGAGAAGTCTGTAGGCAGGTCAAGAAGCAACAGTTAGACCCGGACATGGGACAATGGACTGGTGCCAAATTGGGAAAGGAGTACATCAAGGCTGAATATTGTCACCCCGTTTAATTTTTATGCAGTGTACATCATGCAAAATGCTGGGCTGGATGAAGCACAAGCTAGAATTAAGATTGCTGGGAGAAATATCAATAACCTCAGATATGCAGATGACACCACCCTTATGGCAGAAAGCAAAGAGGTCCCGAAGAAGCTCTTAATGAAAGTGAAAGAGGAGAGTGAAAAAGTTGGCTTAAAACTCAACATTCAAAAAACAAAGATCATGGCATCTGGTTCCATCACTTCATGCAAATAGACGGGGAAACAATTGAAACAGCGACAGGCTTTATTTTCTTGGGCTCCAAAATCACTGCAGATGGTGAGTGCAGCCAAGAAATTAAATGGTTGCTCCTTGGAAGAAAAGCTATGACCAACTTAGACAGCATATTAAAAAGCAGAGACATTATTTTGCTGACAAAGGTCCATCTAGTCAAGGCTATGGTTTTTCCAGTAGTCATGTATGGATGTGAGAGTTGAATCATAAAGAAAGCTGAGCACCAAAGAATTGATGCTTTTGAACTGTGTTGGTGAAGACTCTTGAAAGTCTTCAAGGAGATCCAACCAGTCCATCCTAAAGGAAATCAATCTTGAATGTTCACTGAAAGGGCTGAAGCTGAAATTCCAATATTTTTTCCACCTGATGTGAAGAACTGACTCATTGCATAAAGACCCTGATCCTGGAAAAGATTGAAGGCAGGAGAAGAAGGGGATGACAGAAGATGAGAGGGTTGGGTGTCATCACTGACTTGATGGACATAAGTTTGAGCAAGCTCTGGGAGTTGGTGACGGAGAGGGAAGCCTGGCATGCTGCATTCTGTGGTGTCGCAAAGAGTTGGACAGGACTGAGTGACTGAACTGAACTGATTACCTGATTGAAGAAAACTAACCTATCACGAGTATTAGTCATTACTTTAGCTTTACCAAAGAGTACTTCTAAAAAAAGAAAAAAAAAAAAAAAAAACAACCACCAAAAAACCAGTATTCCTCTGACATGCATTTTCTGCATGACAGGTGCAGTTAGGCAATAGCAACACATGTCCAAAGATGAAACTGAATGCGCAACGAAAGGTTGAAAGGTTCTCCAACAGATTCCCAAGAATGTTTGACATTTCCTTAATGACATAGGTGTTGGTTTAGCTTGCGAATGGGTATACAGAAAACTGGAAAACATAACTAGACAGATTTTGAACATAACAATAGATTTGGTTGCTGTGTTAGAATGAAAGCATTAAAATCAGGCCAAGGAGTGTAATCAAAAGATGTCCAACAATTTTGGTGATTTACTTTAGATCAGAGTTCCAAGATAAATGATTTAGGTTTATAGAGCAACCAGATTTGATAGTCATTCCTTTCCAGTTAGTCCAGATTCTCCTCAGTACATTTAATCTCTCAAAAGGTAAATGGAGGCATGTAAAATTGGAGTAGGATCCTTTGTCTTTTTAAAAAATTTAATGCTTTCATAATCATCATTGAAAAAATGCTCTAAGATGGGTTACAAATGATTTTGAAGTGGAGACAGCTCTTTCCAAGCAGACAGTATATTCTGATACGTGATGATACAGGCAGATGTGTCTTGCTAAAGAATGAAGTGGTCATTTTTGTGGAATGGATTTTCTAAACATTTTGAAATTTTGGAGGCCTGGATTATTGTAAAACAAAGTTACCCTCTCACAAATGAAACTTTTTGATCCCTGTAATTGCCAAATATGTAAATTCTAATGAGGATATTAAGAGCTAGGTGTTTGAATTCTCTGGTTACTAAAGAAAATTTCAAGTAAAATTTTGGATTGTTAAAAAAAAAAGTGCCAAAATTATTTTTCAATTTAAATTTAGTATAATGAGACAATTAGTCTGAACCTAAGGAAGCATGGATTACACTTGATTTTGCTTAGCAATGTTCTTTTTTGATTAAAAAATGAAAGTTAAAGGACATTGGAAAGAAATTTCTTAGGTTTTTGTCACCCAGCAACCTTGAGTTTAACAACCGTTTATGTGCTAGGGGGCTTCCCTGGTGGCTCAGAGGTTAAAGCGCCTGCCTGGAATGCGGGAGACCTGGGTTCGATCCCTAGGTTGGGAAGATCCCCTGGAGAAGGAAATAGCAACCCACTCCAGTATTCTTGCCTGGAGAATCCCATGGACGGAGGAGCCTGGTGGGCTACAGTCCGCGGGGTCGCAGAGTTGGACGTGACTGAGCGACTTCACTTTTGTGGTGCTAGTAAACACTTAATATTTGCAGTTGCATTGTTAAATCAAGTTGAAAAAAAGCTGTGAGAGAACATCAAAACACCTCTGTATTCATCCGTTTAAAATTTGCTACAGGCTACACCTGGGTATCCATAGGATTATATTCTGAATTCTTTCAGCACCAGTCAACAGAAAAGACATGTAGGTGACATTGGAAAGTTACTTTCTAGCCCTTGTGCAGATACTAACCTAGCCCAGCCCGAGACCTTCCCTGGAGATCAGATTGGATCAAACTGCACATCTGTCATTTGATAAGCCCAAGGTATCTCAAGCACTCAAGGAGAAACTGGAGGTTTCTAGAGTATCTTGGGTTACACACTTGGTTAGATAAGCCAATTCTAATTTCATTAACACCATTATTTCTGCATATATTTACAAGGGGGGAAAAAGACTACAGCCTTCCAAATCTCTTTCATATAGAACAGGTTACTATAAAGCTATTCTTATCCTACAGAATTTGTTTTGGAAAGATACATACCAGAATTTGAAACAGTTAGGGAGCTCAGCATGTTTTCTTAGGTTAGAAAATGTCCCTGTGCTGGGAGGTAACAAAGTCTTCTGATTTTACAGCAGGATAAGCTTGAACACAGAGAGAATAGGAGATCTGCTGATGTTCAAACAGGGGATCTGCTGGGAAATAGGACTCTGAGCTCTGAACTTTGACTCCTGTACTTTCGCAACCTAATGACTGAAAATATAAGAGTGACGTGAATTGAAAGGAAGTGTGCAGAAGGTCACTTGCTGGAATTTCATCTTCATTATAGTGCCTGAGGTGTGAGAATGCAGTTATCCTATAAGGAACA
Organism: Cervus canadensis; assembly: GCF_019320065.1. Taxonomy (NCBI): domain Eukaryota; kingdom Metazoa; phylum Chordata; class Mammalia; order Artiodactyla; family Cervidae; genus Cervus; species Cervus canadensis. The sequence goes on along the minus strand of NC_057418.1, from coordinate 11,939,841 downwards.
GAGGCAGCATTCAGCACTGGGTATTAATAGAATCGTATGGTTTTTCCCACCCCAGTACACAGACGAGCTGCCTTCATTTTAGTCTGTTTGAACAAATCTGAATCTGAGGACAGTGGAGAAAGGGTTCATGCTCAGGTATTTTTAAAGTGATTTCAATGATCTAACAAATAGCCTTTCCTGTAGTAAAATGGGAATTTCTCAGGCAATGTAATCCATTTATAGACTCCATTTTATTTTATTTTTTAATTTATTTTTCAATTCAATTTCTTTACAGAATTTTGTTGTTTTCTGTCAAACCTCAACATGAATCAGCCATAGGTAGACACATATCCCCTCCCTTTTGAACCTCCCTCCCATCTCCCGCCCCATCTCACCCCTCTAAAGTCAATATACTGCCCTAGCTGTAATGTAAGGAGAACTAAAAGGAAAGTAATTTCATAGTCATTGCGCAGGCAAAACTGTACTAGAAGATGTAACGAAGCAATTAGATGCCTCCATGTGTGTGCAAAGACCACGTGTTTGTTTGAGACACCAAACTCTGTGAGCAGGGTGCAGTTTTCAGAAATGATAAACACTTCCTTATAAAATTCCAAACTAAGCAAACTGAAATGATCTTTTGATTTAACAATACCTGCATTTCTGGAAGATTTAGCATACAGTAAAGTCAAGCACAAATGTTGCATTTTTATGTAAAATAGAATTGAGTTTCTAAGCTTGGATGATACGAAAAAGACCTTTTTTACTGACATAATTCTGGAACTTCTGAAATCGGTGAAGGATGTAGGACCACATACATCCCACACATTGTAGGATGTCCAGCGTGCCCACAAAATGCCAGTGGAGTGACCCAGTCAGTGTGACAACTCAAAATGTTCCACGCGGTTCCATGATGCGTGCTATGGAGTGGTACTGCTCCCACTCCCAGGGTTCATTTCCTGCTGTTTTTGATGATTTGCCTACTTTTTAGAAGAAGGCACTCTGTCATACCATCTCCTATCTTCACCTCATTTGGTATTCTTGTGGATGGGGAGCTGGGAGAAGACTGTAGTTTGTGTTAATGGAGAGTATGTGACTTTAATTCATGAGGGGTGATGGGTCTCTACCCTTAATAATGCTTTTTACCCCAGAAAAAATAATTTGCCTGACCTCATCTTCTCCACAGTTATGCTGGAGAGTATGTTAAAAACTATTGTGAAAAAGGATTGTTAGAATTTTTCTTAGGAACAATTGAACTAATCAATATTATTAACTGTAAAATTTCAAAGCCTCAAACCATCTTCTTTAGGTGGTTCACACCAGAACCCATCTCCGACAGCTGAGTGTGACCGTGTAACATATCGAGTGTTGCTGTTTTTGACTAGTGTGTACCAGCAGTCACCTGATAGAGTAGAAACAGGGTGTGCCGTAACATAATAATAGTGATTTGTTATAATACTGTCCCAGATTACTGTTAATTGCATTGCATTTTGGACGCCTCACCTCGTGAAGATGTGGTTCTCTGATGCCCAAACACCACCCCTGGTCCTCAGAACCACATTTGTCTGGGGAGCCTGACCCAGTGCATTGGGCTAGATTGGCCATCAGTCCCAAGCTGGCCACACAGGGGCTCCTCTTGAGTACTGAGCCAGAGAGAATGTAAGAAGAGGATGGAGGGAGAGAGAGAGGAGGGAGGGAGGGAGAATCACTCTGCAGTGGGCTCTCATCAAGGTGCTGGCATGTTCCGTGCTTTCTGAGGGCTGAGGAAGGATCGGTACGAGGCCTGTCTCCTTGGCTTGTAGATGGCCGTCTTCTCCTTGTGTCTCTTCACACTGTCTCCCTTCTATTTGTATCTCTGTGTCCAAATTTCCCCCTCGTATGAGGACATCAACTATATTGCATTAGAGCCCACCCCAGTGATCTCATTTTAACTTGATTACCTTTATAAAGACCACATCCTCAAATAAGGTCACATTCTGAGGTACAGGCTTAGAATACTAACATTATCTTTTTAGGGCAGACTCAATTCAACCCATAAGAAGTGCTCGAAACCAGTGTCCTACTGAGTGGACTGGGGAGCACAGGAAGCTGATTTGTAGGGAATAAAGCACAAACAGGATGTTATAAGAAGTAACTTCATGGTTTCCTGACAGGTCATTTCCAGTTTTCCCTGGCGGCCAGTTGTATTCTTAATGTTGGTTTCTATGAGTTGCCATTTTGGCTTTCTAATACATTCCCCTTGCTTAAGCTTATTTAAGCTTGTTGCTATTATTTTTAGTCAAGGGATGCTAACTAACGGAGAACCAAACTGAGACAGACCTTGTAGTGTACTACCTAAGGAGCTGGATGCAACTCTACTAGTCTTTGTGAAGCTGTTGCCGGTTAGATGGGCTAGAAAAATGAAGCAGAAAGAAACACTAGAAGCCCACTGTAATGGAATCATGAGGTAATCAAGGGAAAGGTGGAAAGGAGCAAGTAGATATCAGTCCTTTTCAGGGTTATCTTTTATTGTATGTTATGGATTGAATGTTTGTTCATGGCCCCTGCTCCCTGTCCCGCCCCGCCCCCACATTTATACGTTGAACGCCTAACCCCTAGTGTGATGGTTTTAAGAGGCGGGGCCATTGGGTAGTTAGGTCATGGAGTGGAGCCCTCATGAAGGGAATTAGTGGCATTTTAAAAAGAGACATGAGAGCTTGCTTTCTGTCAGTTCTCTGCCATGTGAGGATTCAGCAGAAAGACCACCATCTGCAAACCAGGAAGCCGGCTCTCACCAGACACCAGATATGCCTGTTACAGCCATCCCGTCTACGATATTTATGTTATAGCAGCCCCTTGTGGCTCAGATGGTAAATAATCTGCCCACGAAGCAGGAGACCCAGGTTTGATCCCTGGGTCAGGAAGAGCTCTTGGAGAAGGGAATGGCAATCCACTCTAGTATTCTTGTCTGGAAAATTGCATGGACAGAGGAGCCTGGTGGGCTACAATCCATGGGATTGCAGAGAGTCGGACACACCTGAGTATGACTAACACACACCCACCCTAAGCTGACTAAGACACTGTATCACCCTTTCATTTAATTAGGGTCTGAATTAAGGACATGGATTAAAGAGATTCAAAGAAAGATGGAAAGTAAGAAATCTACAATGACTCTGAATTTTCTGTTTTAAACTATGGGGCTAGTAGGTTTGGTATTAACAGTTAGATGGTGTTAACTTTCTGTTTGAGGAAGGACGTTAAGCTGTGATTTGAAAGTGTGTAGATTGAGGGTCTTCAGCTTAATCAGAGGAGGATTGCCAGGGAAGCAGCCGGGCGTGGTAACTGCAGTGTGAGTGCTGGAACCGCCATTGTAGAGTCCTTGTAATATGTTAGTTATGCTGTTTGAAGGCATGTTGACTGGAAGATATCACCAGAGAGAATCCCAGAAAGGGCCGTGAATGAACATCACCAGTGTAGGGGCAATCAGAGGAGGAGGGTCAAAGGAGAGCACAGTAGAGTAGTAGCCGTCTGATACAGTGATTGGCTTTAAACCGACTCAGTAAACATTTGTCAGTATTATCAGCATAGCGGGTATAAAAGTTGTAAAGTTCTATTGCTGTATGTTGAGGCAAGAACTGAGCATTGGAAAAATGAAGGCAACAACATAGATTGTTCCTTCACAAATGCAAGAAGGGAAGACGATGACTGATCAAGAGGAAGGTAGAACAGAAGGAATGTTTCCACTTGAAGGGGGAAATCCAAGTTCCTCCAGAGATATGCTACTTAAAATACCCATTATCCAGTGAGGCATGCAGTGTCTGGCTGAATGCTCTGTATATGTCACCTAATTTACCCCATCCACAAACCTCTTTGACTTTAGAAAGAGAAGTTAGGTTAAACCTGTGTACCTCAAATTCATACAGTGCATATGGAATTGAGTCAGTAAGGGATCCCAGGTCTGTCTGAATCCACAGCCACCCCATCCCTCATGTCCACCCCCTGCCCAGAAGATGAATTCAAAGTGTTAAATACAAGAAAATACAAAAAAGGAATTCAGGTCATCTCCTGGAATTTTAAGATGGGATTTGGCAGGCATACTACATTACCAAATTAAATGAACAATAATAGGTTAAAAAAATAAAATTGTATATGGCAGTAAGGGGCACAGAGTTCCTATTTGGTTTGGAAAGAAACTGTTCCAGGGTTAATTGTGTAAATAAAATAATAGGAATAGGAATTGCAGATTCATTTGGGTGGCAATTAGGAAAAAAAATACCAGTTAATGGAAAACCAGAAGAGCACTTTCAATAAAGGTCAGGAATATAATAAAGGTCACTTCTAAAAACAGTTAACCAACTTAGATATAGTGTCAGGAAGCGATAAAGGCCTAAGTTTGAAACTAGACTAGGAAATGAGAACGTCAAAGTTCATTGCAGAAAAATTAAGTAGGGAGGGTAGAGTGAAAGAGATCTCCCCCTCAAAAAAAGAGATGACTATCAAGAGACGTCAGAAAGGATTAATGAACCTCAGTTGTTCTCCACTGGTTAAGTCAAAATGTAAGTTTAATATTCATGACCCATCTTTTCTTGCATGTGAAAAAGGGTATGTGGAAAACATAGCCATGGCAGTTCACACATTGAGAAGTTACGTATCATATATTGTAGTGATGTCTACTAACTCACATTCCCCTGCCTTCCTGACCCTGCATCCCCTGGAGCACCCCACCCTCTCACGCATCCTGTATCCTTAGTAGCATCCCCTGGTACACACTGGTCCTCAGTAGACACCTATTTCTTCTGTGTTCTCTCATTTCCATTTGATGCAGGAAAATTAAGAGTTGAAGGTCACATAAGAGGATTTTAGGTACTTGATCAATGATTCACTAGCTCAGTAAAATAAATACTATTTTGTTTCTATATCCGGGGTTGGAAAACTAAGAAATGGGGAATAAGTTGATATAATTCAGTTGCATTAGATTTTTCACATTATTAGAAATGTCTGTTATCAATTGGCTTTTGATTACAAATCTGTATTTCTATTCATTGTCTTATTTTTAACCCAAGATGACCTGTTGGAAAACCTAACAGTTACTTTCCTATTTAAGAATTAACTTTATCAAAGTGATGCCAGACTTTGTTACCCAAGAGAACAGTGTTGACTTTTTGAAACTTTAATTGAAAGATAACATGCCTACAGGAAAGTGTATATGTTTAACTGCTTTGTAATAAGCAGATATCTTCTGCTTATTGAACAGGTTCATGGAGAGTTGGTTTGTCCAGCTTCTTGCGCTTTAATAGATCATAATGTTCATTTCTGTTCATTTGCTGAAGAAAGCAAAAAGGGCAATGCAAATACTAAAATAAAATGAAAAAAAGAATGTCATTTACATAGGACCTGCTGGGGGTATTGTATATTAGGGTTTTGTGTTCCACTCGGTGTTTCAAAGTCTTAACTTTTTGATTGAGAAGCTGCAGCTGCCTCTAGAAACTGCTTTTAAAGAGTTATCTCAGTGAAGCTTTGAGAGTCTGTCCATAGATGCCCATCTTCCCCGCCTCAACCTCCATTGAATCTAGGTGAGAAATGGATGTGAGCTTAAAAACATACTCAACCTCTTTACCCCTTTGGAGCAGTTCTGCTGCATTAATTACAGTCCACTCTTGGGGGTGTCCTTTTTTGGTGATGCTGATGCTTCCATGAACCTTGGCTATTTTGCCAAATTTATCGTGTCTTTGTAATCTTAAACATATTAACAGATGAAATGCTGTTGGGTTTCTTCACTTGCTTTGAGGTGTGTCATGATAGTTTAGCAATCCACTTAGTCATCAAAATTCTATTTTGACTTGTCCACATAATCCTTTTAGTCTATTTTTAGATTTATTAAGTGCTTTTCACAGAGTTGATAAAAAAGCTTTCATTTATGAAATTGTTTCCACCTGACCCCGGAGGCCTTCCATTGTAGTTTAACAGGAGTTGAGATGTTGCATTGTTCCTTTGAAACTGGGCAGTGGAGTCCGTGCTAGCTTACAGGCACCCTAGCTTTAGGGCTGGGAGGGTCTCTGGGAGGTAATTTAACCTCTTCATTTTATTGTCAATGCTGCCCAGAGAGTTTCAGCAACTTTTCCCAGCTGATTCCACTGGTCAATGTATATTCTGACTCCTAGGCCCTGTTCTTTGCCTCCATCAGACTGACGCTTGAATTCCTGAAGAGACTGAGATCTTTGCCAAAGAAATGCCTTTCAAGTTGCTTTGCATGAGAGCTACAAACGAAGAGGTACCTTTGTCCCTAATGTGTTTGGTTTAAGCTTTCAAAGTGACGTTTATGGCCTTTTTTCCTCTTTGGGGTCGGGAATAAGCAAGTGTTGAAGAGAGAGACTCAGAAATGCTATTGTTGTTTAATCATTCAGTCATATCCGACTTTCTTGCGACCCTATGGACCTCTGTCCTTCGGCTCCTCTGTCCACCAGGGTCCTCTGTCCATGGGGATTCTCCAGGTAAGAATACTGGAGTGGATTGCCATTTCCTTCTCCAGGGGATCTTTCCAACCCAGGGATAGAACTTGCATCTCCTGCATTGGCAGGCAGATTCTTTACCACTGGGAGCACCCGGGAAGCCCCCCAGATGCCTCTGTGCTACTTAAAATGAGGAGAAAGGTGGGCTCTGTTGGCGCTGCCTCGGTCAGTTACACAGATCCTGCAGCAGGCGTGTGCAGACGATGTTGTGGCCGCCAGGACCTGGGCAGCCTGTGGACCCTCACTTTCTCTTATCTGTCTTCTTCATCAGGACTCACGGCTTTGCTCCTTCGCCAGTTCTCAACCTTGTCTTTATGCTGGACTGTTCTTACACATTCAGAGTGCATAGATACCTTTTCTGCTGATTAAAGAAATTCAGAAAGGAAAGAGAGAGAAATCTTTTTATATTCTATTCCAGAGTCCCCTGTTCAAGTTGGTTCTTTTATATGTTTATCTATACTTATATATCTTTGATTTTTAAATATTTTTAGTATTTCTTTGGATGTGGGCCACTTTTAAAGTCTTTATTGAATTTATTGCAGTATTGCTTCTGTTTTGGCCTGAGGAATCTTACTGCTTCCGTGGTGGCTCAGACAGTAAAGAATCTGCTTGCAGTGCAGGAGACCCGGGTTTGATTCCTGGGTTGGGAAGATTCCCTGGAAAAAGGAATGGCTACCCAGTCCAGTATTTTTGCCTGGAGAATCCCATGAACAGAGGAGCCTGGCGGGCTATAGTCCATGGGGTCACAGAGTCGGACACCACTGAGTGACTAACACTTTCACTTTCATGTGGGATCTTAGGTCCCCAGACAGGGATCTAAGCTGCATACCCTGCATTGGAAGGCACTTATCCCCTGAACTGTCGAGGAAGTCACTATATATCTTTAGTTGCAACTCTCTCCCTCTTTCTCATGTCTGTTCCCTTTTCTGACATACTCTGCTTGGAGACTATATGTATAAGAAAGGCTGAGTGAATGTAATTTTGGAAGGAAGCTGGTTTTGATAAATTGCTTTCTATTTCATGTATGTGACTGAGCTACTTATGAAGATCCCCCTCGGAGGTGTGTCCCCTTTGCTGTGGCGCATACAGCAGTCCTGCCTTTAATACACTGAACACTCCTGGTTTTGACTCTCAGGTGACTTCCGAAGACTCAAGACATGTAATGAAATGAGCCCCAAATTAGGGTCATGTGCTGGGTGGGCGGGGTAGGGGAGTGGGGGAGCGGTGAACCAGCAGACACCCACCCACAGCCCTCTGCACCTGAACGGGCTTTGGAGAGCATGCTTTGTTCTAAGCACCTACTCGCCTCAAAGTGATATGTTTTTTGTTTGTGAAAGTGGCCCGGGGGGTGGGGGGGAAGCCACCTGTGATTTGTTGGTAAACTTAAGGACTCATTAAAATCTTGCTACATAGCCCTTATTAATGTCAATGTGCTCAATTCATGGTCCACGCATGATCAATTCTTTGTCTGTTGGCTTTGTCTTCCTGGGAAGCAAAACAGTGGTTTTCGGCTCTGGCTGCTGCTCCTTGGGAATCATGTCGGATTCTGTAGATTTGGCCTTGGGCCCACATATCTGTAGAGTTAAAAGCTCCCTCGGTGATTCTAATGTTCAGCTCTGGTTAAAACTCATTGAAATAGACTAGAGCATGCACTTCAAAAAGTTCAGGGAAAGTATACCCCTACTCCGCAAAGTCATTCTGCGGGAACAGGAAAGGAGGCAAAGGGGTACCTCCCCTCCCTCCCTCAAGAGCCGGGGAGTGATTTGAGAAGCCTAGCTGAACTGGCAGCCCCAGGGGCCTCCAGAAGTTAAGTTTTTAGGGATTTAGCTCTGTTTGGGCTCCTTCTCCCAGTCCACACTTGATGCTCACCTTACCCTGGAATAGTTGTGAATGGGAGTCCATTCTCTGCTACTATAGAACAAGTATACATGGTGTCTTAGAAAAGCTTTTTCTCGGTTCTGTTGCCTGGAACCTGAGCAGCCAGGGTAGCATGTTTCTCAGGCTTTATTTCCATCCACCCTCCTTCCAGATAATAAATGTGATCAAATAAACTGAAATCCCCTCTCACCCCATCCATGGAAATTTCCAGTATTCATTAGCATATCAAAGGCTGGGAAAGTCCTGTGGTTAACACAACAACAAAAAAACTTTTTAAAACTTAGAGTTAAATAAACTTATTTGCATTGGAAGAGACTTTTTGCTCCTCTACCTACAATTGAGCTTTTTTTTTTTTTTCCCCCTTAACACCAGTTTGAGAAAGACTGGCCAAGTCACTTTTTGATTCAGTAATTTACTGAGGGTTAATTTCTGACAGCTGAACCTCTTTTTAAAATCCCCTTTGAAGTTGGACTGAATTAGCGAATGGAAGCCTTGCCAAAGCAGTTTACTAATTCATAACTATATCCCTCTGCTTTCTTTCTGTTGCTAAGTACTATAATCTTTGACCTGAAAGGAAGAATACTGCTAACAAGTAAATATTTAAAAGGCCCATGAAGTATAATGTGTATAATGTGCGTGAGTTTGTGCCTGGGGAACCCTTCTGCTTGATGAAAGCAGTGACTGACTTTTCATCTCCTAAATAGGCTGTTGTTTTACAGTAGGTTGAAAGGAAGTATTTTAAGTGCTACGAGTTAGATTTTTTTTTTAATTTTTATTTTTAGATTTAGTTAGCCATTGGCCTCACTGATTTGAAGGTGGCGTGTAATTCATAACTCCTGAGTGTGTTGGAACTCTGTATGAGTGAATTAGCATTATTGTGAATGAATGAACTCTGTGCTACCAAAGACGACTTGGAACAGTGTAAGGAAACGGAAACATGACTCATTGATGGATTTGAAGAGTATCTAGGGGGACTTGCTGACTTCAGAGCCAGCGCTGAGGCGTGGTTTTAAAGCAGGGGGAACCTGGATGGGGCAAGGAAACCAGGGTTCCAATCCCAGCAGTGCCTCTGACTGGCTGGTGACAGTGGCCGAATCTGCAAACCTCTTGGCCTTCATTCTGTCCGTAAGGGGAAGCAGGAATTATTTGTCGCTAGGATAACTGCCAGCCTCAAGACTTGATGAGTCTTTGAGTTCTACAGATTTTCTGGTTTGTGTGGAAGTGGGTGTGTATGTTTTAATGGCTTTCAGATGGGATTCATCAAAGCTCCATGAAACAAATCTTTATTTTTAAAATTTGAAGTGAATTGCTGCGACAGAGCACGGTCAGGGGAGTCCACGACAGAGAATGAGGAAGCAAGTAAACTTTGATTTAGAAGGCTGTGGGCTGCAGATTTCCTGTGGCTGTGGCATTTGGTATATAGAATGATGCATCTGTGATACTGTCAGAGAAAGGTTCATTATTGTCTACAGGCAGAAGTTTTGCTCTATCAGGATTTCTTTTCAAAAGCTGTAAAATAGCACCTAGCTACCCTGTTCAATATGCCTCACTATGTTTTAAAAAATACTGCAGATCACCCTACTGAAATATTTCCATAGGCATTTTTTATTAAGAGCAGCAGTCTGATCTTTAGCAACATAGTTTTTGCAGTCACTAGTGTATGAAAATAACCTTATGTCCTACTATTTTCATTGAATGACTTTCTCTCATGTAGGCTAGATTGATAGGTACATTGAAATATCAGCGCTATGCCTGTTAGAAACTACCTATGTATTCTTTAAAAGTGATAATCTGACTTATCTAATGTTTTGGAGAAGGGGCATAGCAAAATATTCTGAGGTTTCTAATTAATTATCTTTAATTTTGGCTATGTGAATACATCAGTTGTCATGGAATAATTGTGGAAATAATTACTGTCATGGAATAATTGAGATTGAGCAAGCTCTGGGAGTTGGTGATGGACAGGGAAGCCTGGCGTGCTGCAGTCCACGGGGTCGCAGAGTCAGACACGACTGAACTGAACAACTGAACTGAACTGACTGAATTGTGGAAAAAGCTTATATTTCCAAATGATAACTTTCAAAGTTAATTCATATCTTCAAGTTTCTGTAGTTTTATCCCTTTTTTTCACAGCAGCTTAAACCACAATGCAATATTTTACTACAGTGGATTTTTGTTTTTTTGATAAAGTGGTACCAATAGTCTCTTACCTATTCCTTTCTAATTATATTTTGCAAATTGTTCTGTTCAAAAAGATACAGCTGACAGTAATCATTTCCCTTTATGTGTGGACAGTGTCCTACAGTGCTATGTGCTTGATTCATAACCCCACTAGGTGGCGCTATAATTATTCTTTGTTTTCTGTGTGTGGCTGGGTTCAGAGAGGCTTGCCCAAGATCAGCTTGTCAATAAGTATGTGTTGAAATCAAGACCAGAATCTGTCTCTGCCTAATTCAGATATTTGTGGGGTCCCCCTCTCTGTGCCGTACCTGCTTGTCTTGGGGTGGAGGGCAGGAAAGGGGTAAAACCTTGCTTCATACATGATCTATTCAGTAGATTTCTACTGAACACCCACAGACTTAACATTTTTTCTTTTCAAGGAACCATCATTGGATCATTGGTGGACTGGAGAAGGGGCAGTGTGGCTGGTTAGACCTCAGTTACCTGTGGCAAATTAAGAAATCCCATATCAGTGTCATGGTGCTTGTGAGTTCTTGGTGGAAAGCGTAAATAAACAAAATAGCTGCTTTGACAAGGGGGTAGGGGTGGGGGCGGTCAGAATTGATGCCACCGAGGAAGGGGCACTGAGATGAATCTAGAAGGGGTCGGGTTAGGCTCTGCTAGGGGGCCTGAAGCAGACTGAGAAGTCTGGGTTAGATTAGCAGTGGTGGCTCCTGAGTGGTGAGGGCTGCGGTTCGAGGCTGACGTGGCAGGACGTGGAGGCCAGACTGACCAGCTCAGATGGATCAAACTAGGCTGGACGCTGCGAGAACTTTCCTTAGGGCCAAAGGGAGAAGGGAAGAGGGACCTTGACTGTTACTTTATTTTATTTTTAAAATTATCTATATATGACTGTGCTGGGTCTTCGTTGCTGCTCACCAGCTTTCTCTAATTAGGGCAAGCTGGGGCCACTCTCTAGTTGTGGTGAATGGGCTTCTCATTGCAGTAGCTTCTCTTGTTGCAGAGCAGAGGCTCTGCAATACTTGTGGCCAACGAGCTTAGTTGCCCCGTGGCATGTGAAATCTTCCTGGACCAGGGATCAAACCCATGTCCCTTGCATTGCAAAGCAGATTAACCTCTGGACCATCAGGGAGGTCTGGCTGTTGCTTTGTTTAAAGGGAGGTTATCTTGGAGTCTGGGTATGAAGATAGGAAAGAGTGAGGCTTAAAGGAAAACCTAATGGTTTGGAACAACAGGGGCAGTGTGCAGATTAAGTGCAGAAACGCTGCAGAAAGATGAGTGCCCAGTGGAGGTGGGCGATCCAACTTGTGGTCAGGCTGTTTCCCACTTTTACGAGGAGTTAGGGACTAACAGGATGAGAGTGAGCGCCAAGTTATAGGGGGCCAGGGAGGAGGGAGGGCTTGGGTGTGGGGGAGAGGGGGGCCCGTCTTGACTCCAGGCAGACCCTGTGCTGAGGAGCAGAGCGTGGGGAGTGGGGAAGTGTTTTATTGTTTGTCCATTCGAGGGAGAGAAAAGCAGGCTCTAGAAAAAGAGATTGGAAGTGCCAGGTAGCAAACGCGTTCATGCTGCAGACGGTGGTCTAGGAGGCAGGAGTGAACCGGGAGAGGGAAGGTGGGTTATGTGAAGGAGGCTTTGCAGCGAAAAGGAGAAGCAGGAAGTGGGGAGTTGGGGGTGAGGAGTCTGGCAGGTCCCCCACTGAAGGGGAGGCCTGCCGGGCAGCTGTGGGGGCCCCAGCCTGTGCTGAGCAGTGAGGTTCATCAGCCTTCCCAGCCAGGTGTTGCCCACCCTGACCTGTAGCTCCCCTCCAGGGAGGGAGTGAGTACACAGCCAGTGACCCCCAAACTTGTCTGATAAGCCCCTAGGTGCTTTTCTGGCTATTTCTCATGAGGTTTCTGCATGTCTGGGATGGGGCCCTGGGGTCTGTATTTTAATAAACACCCTGCAGGCCATGCCAATAGGCAGGTGAGTTTGGGAAACACTGACATGGATTCTGGGGGGTGTCCTAAAGGCTGGACAGTGTCCTCTGTGATATTTCTTCTTGAGCTCCTCAGCCATCTAGCCATGGCTTGTGTAAGTACAAAGACACTTCAGAATTTTAACCTGTAGGTTATTGAAGTGTGTGGATACTCGACTGTTTCCATCTTATAAAATACCCTCAGGTTTTTGAGTTTTATGCAGGATTCTTTGTGGGTTCCTAAAAGTTTTGACCAGTGTCTGAATACTACAAGTACTCCTCCTTGAATCTACCCAAGCCTAGGGCTTCCTGGATGACTCAGTGGTAAAGAATCCTCTTGCAGAGCAGGAGATGCAGGAGACGAGGGTTCAATCCCTGAGTCAGAAAGGTCCCCTGGAGAAGGAAATGGCAACCCACTCCAGTATTCTTGCCTGGAAAACCCCGTGGACAGAGTAAGCCTGGCGTGTCCTATGAGTTGGATATGATATAGCACGCACACATCTACTTCTTGGGGCTTTACGGAAGATGGATTATTCTCTTCTGCCACCTGCTGGTCAGCCACAGGCAAACCATGTCGGGTTTTGAGGGTGGCTCCAGCCTCAAGATTTCAAACATGATTTTCAGTAGAACTTAGTTGAAGCAAAATGTCTTCTAATAAGGCCATCTGCTCTGAATTAAATCTTGTATGCTTAATGTTGCAAATCTGACAAAGTTAATTTCCTCTTCTCACTGGAGCCTTTTTTTCCAGCCCAGGTGTTAAAAGACTAATAACAACAACACATTCTGAGAGATCAGTTAACCTGTGTTAATCTCAGAAAGAATAGTTTTTCATGCCTCATGTCTGTTTTATGGGGAGATGATTCCGTCAGTTCAAAACTGCGGTGAAGACAGATGGGATTCAGGCTCCTGAGTGTTGGGAGGGTATGATCTTGGAAAATTTCTTTACCTCTCTTAAGAGCAGTTTGTTTTCAGTGTAGTTGCATCGTCGTCATCATCATCATCTTAATCTGTGCCTGACTCTGGGTCCGTCTTTGCCAGTGACCTGACAGTTACTTTCTGAGAATGTTCCGGAGTGTCTCAGCTCCTGTCACAGTGTCACACCCAGCCTCTCCGGATTCTTTGTTTCCTGGTCTATGAGATGAAAAAGTGTGACAGAATGATCTCTGAGATCTCCTTTGGTCCCAGACTCCTGTAACTCAATCAGCGTGAGTAGAAGACTTAGCTTTCCTGGTAACTGTGGAAGGCAGTGTCTGTTCTTGGTCCTTCACATGGGGTCCCCCTCCCCACCACAGCCCCCAGGCCCTGTTATCACTGATTCTGTCTCGAAGCTTTGGAGGAGGCTAGCTTATGCTTTGCCTCTGATGCTCTTTTAAACATTAAAAAAAGTGGGAATTGGAAAAATGACAGGCTCCTTCATTTTATTGTTCCTTTAAATATTATCAGTTGAAACACAGAACCGGCATTTTACTTAGTTCTATCTGTGGACCAAAGGTAAACTTTCTCAAAGACCGGTGTTTCTTAATTCGAGGTAGGGGGCATATGTTACATAGACCAAAATGTTTGATGGCCTAGCCCTGCTTAGAGAGGCACAGGATGGGTCAGGACCATCAAAAACTGTATTAGTGCCTTGATTCTCTACTGTGGGGAAATATCAGAATCATCTTTTTATAAAAGATTCTTATCCAGTAGGTTACATGTAGGTTGGATCTAGGGCTTTTTGTTTGGCACTTATGTTTTTAAAAGGTGAATATAGTTTCACCTGAACCTGATCCACCCTGTGTTTCTTTGAGCAATGCTAGGCCATCAGACATTTGGGGACATTTAGGGTCCCAGACACTGTGCTCAACTCTGGACCCTGGACACCCACAGATGCTTACCAATCATTCCTTCTGTCCTCACCCACTTCCACCTTTACTAGTCTGGTGGCAAAACATTTTATTAGGCTATTGATTGCTTAATTATACTTAGTATGAGACTATGCCTTAGATGGTCCATTATATTTTAAACTTTCCTCAGACTTCAGTGTAATCTCATTTTGTAAGGGGTATTTTTTCTGGGAATGGCTGAGCATAGCCTTACCTAACTCTTAAGTGACTTAGGTAATTCTTGAATGATGTCACTTCCTTAAGTGACACTGTTTGATCTGATCTTGTATACAGGCTGTAGCCTACTATTATTTCCTAGGGGCTGGCTAACCAGTATTGCACTATGTGATTAATTAAAGGTTATGTGACACTGTTAACTTGTTTTTCCTTATTTGAAATTGTAATTGCTTTTAGCCAAGCACTTTCTTATCAACTATAACCAATAATGTGTATTTTATGGAACCATACAGTAACTGGTACTTTTCTTTTGTATTCATTCCCTTGCCCTGGCAATAAACTAAACTTTAGAAAATGCTGGAACACATTTTGAGTGTGTGCATTCGTGTGCATATGTGGTGATGAAATTAGGAGATTACTTTTTAGCTATTTTAGACAACTGTCATTACTTATGAGGTAAGGTAGCTACACCTGTGTGTTTTGAAGTGTTTCCTTTTAACCTGTAAGGATTTCACACTTTTCTTCAAGCCATTCATTGCCTCATATCATTTGGGAAGAGAAATGAGCCTTGCAAGCCTGAAAGTAAGCTCCCGGGAGTTGGTGATGGACAGGGAAGCCTGGTGTGCTGCAGTCCATGGGGTCACAAAGAGTCAGACATGACTGAATGACTGAACTGAACCATGGAAGTGACAAAGGTGCAGTTCCTCGAGAATTTCGTCTGTAGGTGAAGCTGGCATGCTTGATGTTGAGTGAACTGTCTCTCTCATGGCAATGTGGCCCTCTGTTGCAGCTCACCATCTCCTCCCTCAATACGCAGCCACAATCCTCATCTCTTTCTTCTGGACTTACCAGTCATCTCCACTTGAGTACTGGCCACCTCTACTTTAGGTCCCATAAGATCAACAGTTACCTCTTTGCTGCTGCTGCAGATGAAAATAACCTACCAATTATCAAGGGCTAATGTTGGGCTTCTATGGTGGCTCAGACGGTAAAGAATCTGCCTGCGATGGCAGGAGCCTGCGATGCAGGAGACCAGGGTTTGATCCCTGGGTCAGGAGGATCCCCTGGAGAAGGGAATGGCTCCCCACTCCAGTATTCCTGCCTGGAATCCCAGGGACAGAGGAGGCTGCCAGGCTACAGTCCATGTGGTCACAAAGAGCCGGACGCGACTGAGGGACTGACACCTTCACGTTTCACTAGTGGCGCCAGTTAGTTTTCAGGGTCCCTGGTATCTTTGTCTTGCAGGGGGCTAAGCCCCAGAATGAGAACTGAGGGTGTCGCTCCCTTGGGGGCCTTTTGAGGAAGCCCTGTTGTAGCTGTCTGTGTGTTTCAAGGAAACAGCAGAGCGGCTGGGTTGGGAGGAGGGAGATTAGAAGGGGAAGTCTGTAACTAACACCTTCGTTTGTGCTGGCCAGTCTCTCTCCACCCACTCCAGCCTGCCCTCAGTGGCAAGGGTCTGGTGTTTATTTTGTAGAAGTCCTTCATCCTTTACTGAAGTTCTTTTAATGGCATTATCTTGGAGAAGTGTATTATAGAAACAAAAGTTCTCTTTGATTTAAGACATCCGTTTTGACCCTGGGAAACAGGTGTTTCAATCAAAAATTTCTAAATGTCTTAAGTGTCTTTTAGGCCATTTGTTTTCTGAATTTCTCCTTATCAAAGTGAGTCTGTTACTTAAGACCCTGACTAATGTACTTATATACGGGCAGCCAAAGTCCTCCTCATCAGATTGAATTGTCCTTCTCTAAGAAGCCTTTTTACTTGGAGATTTTGATGACTATAAAAACTGTTGAGCTGAATGAAGAGAAAATCTTATAATGTCATCATTACATGCTTTATTATGTTTTCGTGTGTTCCAGAAGGCTTAAATTTGTTAAGCTTTTTTAAAAAAACACTTAAGCAATGAGTAAAATTTTAATAGAACTAGTGTAGAAGTTTAGAGATTGATTTTTAGACATACCCTGCTGTGAGGTGTTCCTTTAATGATCTAAACAAGATTGTAGGAAGATAATCAGGTGGACTGGTTCATGATCAGTTCCAGGTCCATGGTATCTTTACCTGCCCTCCCTTTGGTTGCCCAGTGAGTGGAAAATTTTAAATATTAACTGTTTTCTTAAAAAATAACTTTAAGAATGATTTGCAATATAATTTATAAAAGTTAACACACAAAACAGTACTGTCTTGTGAATGACTTTACTAGTATGTAGGAAAAAATGTGGAAAATATGTCTGTGAATGATACACACCAAATTTAGAATGATATTACCACTGTGAGATGGGGAAAGGGTCAAAATTTATCTGTACCACTTTATTTTTTAAAACACATATAACCCTATGTTAAGTATTAAATCTTTGTTGATTTCTTTCCTTTTCTCTAAGTCTAAAATAATCCTGCATGAGTATTAAACATTATATGATTAAAAAATTTATATCCTATGTTTGGCATACAAATTATGGAAAAACAGAAATGGCAAAGTAGAAAAAATAAAAATTTGTTATAGTATATCCTGCTTGTAATAGCTACTGGTAATTTTTCAGTATATCATCCTAGTCTGTTTTGTATTCATTTGGTATTATAACTATACTTGTGGTATAATGTTTGTGCATTTTTAGTGAAACCATGAGTAGAGATTTGAATCCTGCTTGTTTACTTGAATTGTGGTGTAATGGTGTTGAAACTAGTGATTTCTAAATAAATAAGATCCAGCAGTGTGCATTTTAACAAGCCCTCCTGGCCTCCTAACTTCCCCCACCCAACCTAAGTTGATTCTGATACCAGAGTCATTAGTAGTACTGACAGGAACATTTTGGGAAACACTGGTTTGAACTATCTGTACTTGAGTGCCATTCCTACTTAAAAGAAAAAAAAGTCCAGGATCAGCAAGCTATTGTCTAGGGGCCAGATAGAGCCCACTACCTGTTTTTATAAATAAAGTTTTACTGAAACTCAGCCACCCTGATTTGTTTACACATTGTCTGGTTACTTTTTTTTTGCCACAATGGCAGAGTAGTTGGAAAAGAGCTGGGAAAACCTAATATATTTACTCTCTGGCTCTTTACCGAAAAAGCTTGCTGACCCCTACATTTTGTGTGGGAGAGTATCAAAGACAGTTCAGTAAAGAAACTGGCATATATTTCATAAGAAAGAATTGAACATGATGACAAAGGGCATATAATGACCAGTTCAGTTTAACAAGCATTGATTTAGCCCTTACGTTATGTCAGGTACCGTACGCACGTCAGTCTTCCCACTTGGACAGCTTACAGTTTTCTGTGGCAAATGCATGATTTCAGATGTAATGGGGGGAAGGACAGCATCTGTCTTCATGGGATGCGATGGGAACCTGGCAGGGACAGTAACTCAGTCTAATCCCTGCGGTCAGGAATGATAGCCTAGGAGTCTTTCACCCTCAGTAAAGCGCCAGCCTTTCATGCATTGGAGAAGGAAATGGCAACCCACTCCAGTGTTCTTACCTGGAGAATCCCAGGGACGAGGGAGCCTGGTGGGCTGCCGTCTATGGCGTCGCACAGAGTTGGACACGACTGAAGTGACTTAGCAGCAGCAGCAGCAAAGTGCCAGCAGATGCTTGTGGTAGAGGAGATTCAGAAATAAGCATTCACTCCTCCTCACTTGGCTTCCCATGCGGATCAGTGGTAAAGCACCCTCCTCCTAATGCAGGAGACACAGGAGATGTGGGTTCGATCCCTGGGTTGGAAAGAGCACCTGGAGGAGGAAATGGCAACCCACTCCAGCATTCTTGCTTGAACAATCCCATGGGCAGAGGAGCCTGGCGGGCTACAGTCCATCAGATTGCAAAGAGCTGGACATGACTGAGCATGCACATGCCCTGTCACTTGCGCGGGAGTGTTACTGCCCCTCCCGCGCCCAAGTTGGCCTGCTTTGGCTGATGAATGTGAGCGACCGTGATGCAGAAGCTGGTGCAGGTGAGCTTTGCTCTTTGGTGCTGTTGCCATGAGAAAGGGAACCTTGAGCTGGCCTGCTGGTCCTAGGAGCAGGAGAGACACTACAGGTTGTCCCTCGGGTGGCTTGCTTTCCCGGTGTGCCTGGGACTGCTCCCATTTTAAAATAAGTTCCATAAAATTTCTCAGTCTCACATACTAGAGTGGAGCCACCCAGAGTCGAGTCCAGCCTGGATTAGCTGGCCTCCAGAGGACCACAGACTCGTGAGAAATTCTAAATGATTGCTGATTCAGGCCGTTGCGTGCCGGGGTGCCTTGTTATGAGCAGTCGTTAAGAGATATAGCGCCCGATAGACATTTGCTTATTTCAAGTGAGACAGCTCCGGGCAGAAAATTTGAAGGTTCAGTAAAAGTTGAGCAGGTGAGAAAGATGAGAAGTGTTTTGGTACGTGAGGGCATGTAAGCATCAAGGGCCCAGGGACCTAGAGTATTGTGTGAGCTGGCTCGTGGAGGGCAAACTTTAGCGGGCGGGGTGCAGCTGAAAGTACGGTGGCCCCTTTCCCAGGGTATTGCGGTAGCCCAGGAGACACTCCAGGGCTGTGGCTTTCGTATGGTCGAGGGGAAGGCCAGGGTAGGAAGTAGGACCAACCTGGGCTCAAATCTCAAGCTTCCTAATAACTTGGTAGTCGTGGTTGCGGGTAGAGGGACACTTAGGCAAGTTACTTTATCACCTTTATCCTTGGTACCACATCTATAAAACATGTATGATGATGCACATTTCACAGGGTTTCTGTCAGAGGGAAGAAACTCACAAGAGTCTGGGATTTCTTCATTCTGACTCTGTACTTACCTGTCAAGCTGGCAGCAAATGATCCAGTTAGGACAGAGAAAGTTCTAACTGGACTTTCAGTTAGAACTGAAAGCAAGATGGGCATTGCCCCTGTCGGCTCACTGGTTTCAGAACGTTTCAAACTTTTCTTTCTCCCATTTTTTTTTTTTTTTTGAGGTATAATTGCTTTGCAGACTTTCCCACCTTTTTTCTTTTTTTAAAGATGTTTGAATTTCTCGTTTATTTCTCACACATTTATCTGGTTCAATGAAATCACTGGAGATATCAGCAATATTTAACACATGTCTAGCATGGAATGGTAGTATAATAAAGGATATAGATGAACTGGTAAAATGCTTAATTAAAAAAAACATATATTCAGTGTGCTTCATAGAGTCATAGTGAATATTCTTTAAAGATAGAACCAAATACAATATACATTTTGGAAGGTCACTTAAGGTTGACTGAAAAACTCTTTGTCTTAAACATGTACCAGGAAAAACTGATGGAAAAAAATTTTCCACTGCCACAAAGCAGCTAAATTTACATCGTGGAACTGAGGCGGTCCCAGCCTGTCTGCATGGATTATCACGTAGAATGTGAGCTGTTTTTCAGATTTTGACTTGCTGTTGATTACCCCAGGTTTTGGGCCGGGCCAATGAGTACTGGAGTTCTGGTGGATGGAAGCAGTGTACATGTCCTTACAAATTAAGAAAAGTATATAGCCTAGAAGTTAATGACTACCTTTCTTCTCAAAGTGAAGCATTATCTATGGATAATAGAAATTTATTATTAACTCTTTAATTCAGATTATATACATATATATGTCAGTTTACACATTTTACTTTTGCCTTTTAGAATTTAGTGATAAAAGAGTTGAATTTAGTTATAAAGATCAAATTATCTCTTTGACCTGAAACATGCTAAGATCAGAAGCAAGAGGTACATGGGAATGAGGAGACGGTTCTGTTGTTCACTCTTGTGACCAGGATTGGTTAGTGCTGGCTGTGTGTAAGAGATGAGATCCCTGCCTTTAGCCTGCCAGGCCCCTCTGTCCATGGGATTTTCTGGGCAAGAATACTGGAGTGAGTTGCCATTTCCTACTCCAGAAGATCTTCCTGACACAGGGATTGAACCAGGTTCTTTACCACTGAGCCACCAGGAAAGAGCTCAGAGAGCATTATCATCTAGTATCATGCTAACTCAAAGATGTGCGAGGGCCCTACCTGAGTGCTTTGGGAATTTGGAATTTCAGACCCTATAACAAACTTGAATCAGACTCTGCGTTTTAATAAGATTTCCTATAATTTTTGTGCCAGACAAAGTTTGCGAAGAATTGGTTGAGTAGGTAGAATGAAAAAATAATTATAAGGATCTGGAGAGGCCATAGGAGAGGTAGGAAGAGATCAAAAGAGATCATGACTAATTTTTTTTTTTTAATTTTAAATAAGTAAAATTTTCCAAAAGTAAAATTTTCCAAAAGTAAAAATTTGGAATTTTACTTCAATTTCAGAGTAAGTTCATCCTTGGTTTATTACATCAGAATAATTTCAAACTCAATGCTCAGTTTTAGGGGAGCTTCTCATATGAACCTCTTGGATGGGAACATTTTCTTGGTTGAGGTCGGGGCAAAGTTTATATTCTTGGTTATAGACTGCTTACCAAGCCCCTGACAGTCCACAGTACACATCAGTGACAGTACCCATCAGTGAGAGCTTCTGACCAGGGACAGCCCTCACCCCCTTGCAGCGCGCCACATCCCAGGGGATTGAGAGCGGCCATGGGCTGCCATATTGCTCCTGCATCAAGTGATCCTGTGGGACCAGTGACACGAAGGCTTCGTGTCAGAACTGTTCAGGGGGCCTTTTCAGACACGAAGACACTGAGAGGTGGGACTTAGGTTGTGATGATAGATAAATGCAAGTGTTTGCGTTTAATCTTTCCATTTGAGTAACCACTCTTAATTCCGTGGAAAGGGACCTAGTGTGACTTTCAGAGCTAGAGCTCAGTGAAAAGGCAATGCTTTTCTCTCTTGTAAATGGTGAAGCCTTGGTAGATGGGGAGAACCCTGAAAATAGACCTCTCTGAAGAGTTAATTGGCAGTGTTTCACCTTTCCTGACTTCCTCCTTGAGTAAATCAGTTGCTTAATTCTGTAGGGAGTGGGAGGTGGATGAGGAAGGAGGATTTAGTGTACTGTGGGAGTTAGCTTGCTGTGGCCCTGGGGGCAATATGAGGTTTTCTTTTTGTTGTTAGTTATAAATGTCTGGGCTCAAACTGTTTACTTCTCCTTGTTGAGATAAGCTTTCATTATTCTTGTGTACAGATTACCTCATAGGCAGTTTGTGTTTGAACCTACTTTTCAATTATTTACGAGAGATGACAGTTGGAAAAGCTGCTGCACCCAGTTCTAGAAGCTGAAGGTCGCTGTTGGTCATCTGGGCGGCTCATGGGGTAATCTGATAGGGTACACACTTCACTGCTCCTGGCCGGTCAGGGCTGCTTTAGAACATGACACACTCCTTGCTGTGGTATATGGTTTTTTCACCTTTGTCTCTGTTCATAAACCTTCTGTTTGTGCGCCCCACTCCAGCCAAGCCAGTGCCCCCCACCCCCAACTCTGACCCTACGGCACTGTTCTCCGTTTCTGACATCAAGGTTCTGCCTCTCCTATTCTTCCAGGTTTGAAGGGGAGATGCAACATGGGGAAGAACATTTTGTATTCTATTACAAGTTAATCACTAAAGGGATGTTATGTTGCCTGTGAGCTTAAGTTATACATAATGGCCCATCTCTGGGAACCATGCTTCCCTGATAAGAAGCATTAAGCTAAAATACCTTTGTTTAGCTCACAGGAAACATCCTGACTAGGTCCACATGTGAATGACTGCAGGGAGAAAGAAATTAACACATCCCCTCCGGAGGCTGATGGGAACCAGGAAGTGTTTGGCTTTACTCCTCCCCTTTTAGAATAAAAGGAGCCTGAATTCTAACTCGGGCAGGGTGGTTCTTTGGGGTATGAGCCCACATCTTCTCAGTTTGCAGCCTTTCTGAATAAAGTCTTTTTTCCTTGCCCCAAGAGCTCGTCTCTCGATTATTGGCCTGTTGTGTGGGAGCAGTATGAGCTTAGACTCATAACAGAGGGTCAGGGCAGAAAAGGTACACGTGGAAATTAAAAGTCATTGTGTTCCTTTGTGGCCTTTGAGGCCAAAAAACTGATGGCATTTGAAATTAGTTCCCACTCTTGGCTGGCATTTTAATGCAGATGGCAGGGGGAGCAATTCCATGCCTGACTGGGTTGAGAGGTTTGTCTGATCCTATATCCTGTCATGTTTAACAACTTTTATTAAATCAAAAACTTCCATTTGAGCTAAATTCCTCTTTAAGGTTGTCGGTATATATTGAAACATGAAATACTGTGTCTTTTGGCAAGGACTTTCCAAACGTATTCAGTCTATCCCTTTGACTCATGCTGGAAATATAAATAAATCTTTCCAAACTAAGGGGTATTTGACTCAGGAATTCTCAAAGAAGATGATTCTAGAACTTCCCTTAGTAACACATTCTGGTGTCTCCCAGTCTTTATAGTTATTGATAACTTTTCATTAATGTATTATTTAAATCATTCATGAAATATATAATTTCTTGTCCTTTTGTCAATAGCATTGGGTTAATTTCTCACCACCCTCAAGTGCTAAGAACTTAATATAAAAGAGCCAATAAATCATAAACCTGGTGTAGTTCACATGGGGGTCATTACCCAGAGGCTGTTTTGATTTCAGACGCACACAGCAGTGAATGGCAGCTTGCAGCAAATAGCAGTGAGCAGTAGCCGGAAGCAAGATCTTAGTTTCCCAGACCTAAGCACTGGCCATTTCAACCTTCAAGCTCCCATCTCACAAGTGAAAGAAAGGGCAAGGGTGCCAGCCGGGAGGCGGTTGTGACAGAGTCCTTCCCCTGAAGTTACGTATTTCTCTCCAGGAGTACTCCTGACTCCCGTGAAACGTATAATTCAGGCAAGATTGTTTATCTGACTTCCTGATGCCTGAAGCTCAGCAGGGGCAAAGTGGTAGGAAGGGAACAGTTATTGGCACATAAGAAGACAACAGAAGTTTCACGTCGACAGCCTGACAGTGAGTAGGGGTGATGGGAATCCACTTCACAGTCAGGAATGCAGATAAAATCTGTTCAGCATGTCTATTTAAAAGGTCTGGGAAGACTGTATTTTATTGTAGACTGTTTTGAAAATAATAGTTAAACTAAGATGTTTTTATTACATTGAAGATTATCGCTAAAACTGTTTGAAGAAACAGGCTATACTCTCAAAGTAGGGATTTTCCATTGCGGGGTAATTGTTAAGATTAGCAGTAGTGTATGTGGTGTGCGTGACCCAAAGTAGCCATGACCCCCGATATTTGGGGTGGGGGTAGTTTTGTATGGCCCTTGGCTTGATAGGTCCAGATAATGTGTGTGGTTCATCATAGTTGTGGCATAAATAAAACTTGAATGAATTTAAGAGCTTTCTAGGGCTTCCCAGGTGGTGGAGAGGTAAAGATTCCACATGCCAATGCAGATGCAAGAGATGCAAGAGAATGAGTCGGGAAGATCCCTTGGAATAGGAAATGGCAACATACTTCAGTATTCTTGCCTGAAAAATTCCACGGACAGAGGAGCTTGGTGGGTTCATGGGTTCGCAAAGAGTTGGACACCAGTGAGCACACGTGCAACAGCTTTTTAAGCAATTCACTTATGTTTTTCTAAGCTAATTGGAGTACCTGTCTAGTTGGAGTATCTGTCTTGTGTCTGACTGTTTGTGACCGCATGGACTGTAGCCCGCCAGCCTCCTTTGTCCATGGGATTCTCCAGGCAAGAACACTGGAGAGGGTTGCCATTCCCTTCTCCAGGGAATCTTCCTGACCCAGGAATAGAACCCAGGTCTCTTGCATTGCAGGCAGATTCTTTACCATCTGAGGCACTGAAGAATCCACCTATCTAAGATGAGGAGTCAAAGTGCAAGTATTTCCTCCAAAGCTGATTTAGGTCATTGTATTTTATCTTGATCATAGGGGAACTCTAATCCATTTGTAATTTATTTGACCTCCTTTTACTTAAGTGAAGATACTAATAATCAAGACTCAGTCTAACAGAATAGCTAATAGATGGAGAATTGGTTATATGCAAGCATATCCATTGGTCTTGTGAATAATGGGAAACCTTTAAATTTCTTGGAAGTTCTGCATAAGTGTGTGTTTAATTTGAGGGAGGGTCATGAGTCTAGTCCTTGAATGGACCAGTTTTCCTTCCTGGTAGCTTGGCGGTGAATATTCCTCTACCTCTTCCCAGAGGAGTGGAGAAACAGGAGGTACTGGAGGAAGACACACCAGCTAATGACACCAGCTCGTCTGCTGTTGGACGTGTATGTGTGTGCACTTGGAGGACGCTGGGCTGGGGAACATGTTCAGCAGTACTTCCTGAATATACAGCACAGCACAAGGTTAATTTCAGGCCTTATATGTTTCTGTGTTAAAACTGTAACTGTGGGACATAAACATCAGTGCAGAAACCACTGTGTTCCTTGTTTGGAGTCCATGGATCCTTAATGAGTAAATAACCTGGATGTCAGAGGGTCCTCTGTGCCAACGGTAAGCAGCATTTGGGATGTTCTGTATTTTCTGGCCCAATGGTTTTCTGGTTTTTTTTTTTTACTATTTTGAGTCTTTGACTTGAAAAGAATATTGAATATTTGAACTTTGATATTAGCACTGTTGCCATGTATAATGGTATCGTTTTTTACCCTTATAATAGTGATCAAAGTAGAGGTCTCACTCCTCTGAGTGACACTGGTGTGTTACGTATGTTCTCTGAACCTGATTTTCTCCATCAGTAAATTGAGAGATTTAAATGACATTATTTCTTGAGGACACTTTGAGTGTTTACACTGAGTCTGTATTTTTGCTACCTGGATTGTTCTGTAGCTTTGCCCTTGAGTCTTAGCACCTGTTCCCTGTCGTGATTTCCATGGTAGTATGAGTTGTCCATCCATGGAACACTTGGCAGCTGCTCTGTGTTCTCTTTCTATAAATGTTCCAATCCTGTTAAGCGTGTAGTGCCTTTTTCTAACCATCTCAGTTAACTGCAATAGATGTATGATGCAAAATCCTGCTTTTATTGATTTCAGTCAAGCTTGGTTTTCTGTTGCAGTTTGTTAGCTTTATTTGCTCAATGCTAAGCGCAGGAAGGGGGTTCTCAGGTGACTGTGGTAAAGAATCCACCTGCGATGGAGGAGATGCAGCTTCGATCCCTGGGTGGGGAAGATCCCCTGGAGGGGGAAAAGGCAACCTCTTCCACTGTTCTTGCCTGGAAAATTGCATGGACAGAGGAGCCGGGCGGGCTACAGTCCTTGGGATCACGAAAGAGTCAAACACAACTGAGCAAATAAACGAGTGCAGGAGAGTGAGATGTGGACCCAGCTTTCTACGTGTCCTTACTCTGAATGACTCTCTGGGAAAGGACTCCATCACCAAGTCTCTGTGATAGAAAGTTGCAGAAATTCTTCACACCCCTAGGATTGTGGAATTATCCTGGCCTTGGGTGAAATGCTGCACCCTAATGCATTCCAACATGTGGCTCTAGATATTTTGCATGCTCTGATTAAGATTTACAAAGGGCTCGAGCCTGCAGCTAATTGTTACCAGCATAGCTCTCAGAAGATGGGTCTCTGTAATAGGATGATCATTCAAAGAGGAGAGGAATAACCCCCAGGGGCTGCTGGTGGCAAAACAGAGGTGGCTCATCTGTCCCACACTCTGGCTGCTGGTGGAAAATGGGAGAGGCCAAGACAGGTGCAGAAATGGCTGCACTTCGCCTTCACTGAAAGCTGCAAGTGACGTGATAGTTTGGTCAGTTTCATTCCCTTTGGAAGTAGATGATGACGTTCTTAAATCCATTTAGGAATGCTGATGAGATTTAACTACATAATCTTTGAAGGCACCTTCTAAAAAATCCCATTTCTAGAAGTGGTCTGATGATAATCCAGTTTTGGCTTTAAAAATTTTGTCCCGAAGTCTGTGTTCTACACAGACTTGCATTTTCATAGCTTTGCCGGAGTTCAGAAGTTAGAGCTCCCTCTGAAGTGTTGGCTGCGGGGAGGCGGGGTTTTCTGTCTCCAATGAGGTGGCTTCGGTGTCCGGAAAAGCCTATCGCCTTTCACAGGAGCGCTTACTCTGTAATCCAAGCGATAGCCACGCAGCCTGTTTTATTGTTTGTGGAGTCCTGTGGCTCCTGGGCGCTTCACAGACGGGAAGGAGGGCAAGTGGGGGATTTACGACTCTGCAGTGAGCTGGGGCCAGTGAGCCGAACTGTGATTTCTCCCAAGTCACCTGTGTGGGTGAACTTTAAACTGGGCACCTGAGTTGACGCTGAATCTTTTTTTCTGCAGCCTGAGGAGTTCCTTCTGTCTGCCACAGACGGCTGGCTTTCTGCCTGAGCGGGGAAAGATGCCTGGGAGAGGAATAGGATTACAGTACGGGATGCTAGGCACACACCAGAGGGTCGGAGTGCCTTGGTCCTGCTCTTCGCCAAGTCCTGACAAGCGTTCCTGAGATGAACGTTTTGCTTCTTTTTTAGAATTATACTTTTAGTTATTTTTATTGGGTGGAGGGAGACCGTGGATATTCTTGATCTTTAAACCAAGTACCACAATGTGAAAAAACATTTTTTTTCCCCTCTAACCTCTCATTTCCCTTTTCTTTGTAATTGGGTGACACAGAAGCAATCTTTCTTCAGATTCAGACTCTCAATATTGTCTGAATAAGTAGCAAGGAGGAGGTTCATGGAAAGGACCTGGGACAATTTGGAAAAACGAGGTTTTTGTTGGCTGGATTGACCTTTCTCTGTAGTCGACTTTGATGTGAAAGAAGATGAAAAAGGAAGGCTCTTCAGGTTCCTTTAGACTCAAGTCAAACCCAGGTTCCCTCTCACGTGCTGTGAGCTGGATAAATTTCTCGTCCTTGTCCAGGCAGACAAAGAAGCTGTTTCGCAGTGATGGGGAGTTGTCGGTCTGTGGGCAGCAGGTGGAAGCAGATGATGAAAACTGGACCTACAGAACCCAGCCCAGAAAAGGTGACTTGACTTTTTTTTTTTTTTTCATTTACACGTTTCTAGAAGTTTGCTCTGTACAGTTCTTTGTTTCTATCACTGATTTCCGTTCACAGTTTTTGGCCCCTTTCGGAGTTTTTGTGGTGGTTTTATGTTGGAATTCAGTGTCAGTCATTTGTGTACATGTCTAAAGTGAAAATACTCCTTCAACTAGATTCAACTTGAGACCGTGTCCTTCTCAGAAGGATAAAATAGCTGTTATGTGTCCGCAGCACTCTGTCCCCCACCCCCCCGCCTTCCGCGCACACATGTGACTTGTGCAAAGTTCAGTGGTAAGCCACCATCCTGGGAGGAATCGTCTGCTCTTTACAACAACTGAAAGTTAGGACATGGAGCTCTTTTCTAAAACGGTGCACTGAGAAAACTTTGGGAATTGTGGGTGGACTTTCTGCATATTTCTTTAAGACAACTGAATTACCCGAACGCTCGAATGAGCAGGTGCCGGAGTGACACCGGGGAAGTGAACACAGGGAACACTGACCCTTGATATCGTGTCCAAAAGGGCTTTTCGGATTTCTTTCAAGTTCCTTTTCAGACCAGTGCTAGTTTCTGTTCTCAGGTTTAACATGGTTTGCCTTCTTCAAGGTGAAGAAAAATAACAGTCCTGGCCGAAAAGGGGGGAACTATTTCAATATTTCTTAAACACACCCCTGTTTTATATTTAGAATTTCTGAGGTCTTCCTCTTAGAATGTTTACTGGAGAGACTGAATTGTTAGGCTCTAAAATGGTTTCTCCATTCAGAGCAGTGGCACAGCCTCGTGGGGGAGTGCTATTTAAGGCTTACAAAGGAACCTCATCCAGACATTCCGCGTGATTGTGTTTTCCCTGTTTATCACATTCTTCCCGTGCCAAGAGAAACCTCGCTAAAACCTTTCAGGGACCTGTCATTCCCCTTCTTTTGGGAAATGAAACTGCTGAAATGTGAGAGAATCAACTAAGTTAAATATGGGCTTATGGGGACAGTAATTATATTCCATGGACTGGAAGTTAAACGCACCCATCTTCATGGATAATATAGGTTAGGCCATTTGCTCTTGTCTGTTAAACTATGGCTCAAGAGGGACTAGTTAATGCTCTTTGAAGATGTCAGTTGTTTATTATGTCAGGAAGGTGGTCCGCAGTGGTCTGCTGATACCGAGCCACAGTATGATGCTTTTAGTTCAGATGGTGTATAAATCGCCTGGCGTAGAAAAGGCATTTATACTTTCTGGCTGGAGTTGTGTAGTTTAGTAAGTCCACGAACTTTACTTTTTCTAAATCAGGAATAAGCTGTGGTTTTGGTAAATGGGTGGGTTGTAATGTTCGAAGGGCGGATACAGTAGTGCTGTGGTTGCGAGAGGGTGTAGTTTTAATTACCTTTGGGCTTTGCCAGAGGTGGTTGTTTTATGACTTGTTTTGTTTTAAATCAACCGCTGTCAAGGTTTTGTTAAAGATTGTGTACATGTGAGCACGCGGCTTTAGGATTTCTATCATAGATGCTCCATCTAAATTAACTCTAAAGGGAAAGAAACTGTGAATTTGCATGGATGAGTTTTGGTTGGGAAATGAAGCAAATACTGTACACTTGACTTGTAAAAAATAAAGAAGTCATTGTAAAGACCAGGGCGATTTGTGGAAGGAGGACTTGTTTATGTAAGAAAACAAAAGAGTGTGCCCTTTATCCCTTACTGTAGTGGGGAATTCTGTAGCCTCATGAAGATAAATGGTGGCATAATACAGTGTGTACATTTATACGGAGCTTAGAAATAATTGGACATGGATAATATTATCACTTTGACATGTGCAGTTATGGGGACATCCTTAAAAGGCTGCCTATAGATCAGAATTCATGGTCTTGGATTCTGTTTTCACATTTGACTTGCAAAAGAAAATTGGCTCCCAACTTTGATATGTTGCCTCAGGAGCATGATAACAGTTGATCCTTATTCCACTTAATTCTTTCTTTTGGAGAAATATGGAATGACTTTTGTTTATCCTTAGAGATCAAAAGAGGGAATATCTTTCAGAAAAGTTATACAGAGTTGGAGTTTTGTTTTAGTTTTTATTGTTTTTTTCTTTCTTTTTTTTTTTTTTAGGAGCATCCAATAAGCTAGAAGTCTAACAAGGATTATCAGTCAGTGTCAAGAATACCCAATGGCCATATTAGGATTTGTTTGCAAATAAATATATGTTGAAGACATATAGGTCTGATGGGGATTGGATAGCCTAGACCTCATGTATCTGTCTGCCTAGACCTCATGCATCTGAATCCACTTCCTTTCAGCCTGCTCCCCAACCCCCTGACCTTATTTTAACATTTTTGTGATTTACACAGGTCTCTAAAAACCTGCTCTTCATCTCTCCTCTGCAGACATACACTACCATCATGCAGTGCCAGAGGTGGGGCAGTGCAGCTTAACAGGTCTTCCTCAAGTCAGTGGTCCTGTCTGTGTTCTTACCCCCACCCCCACCCCCAAGGGATCTGTCTGAGGGGGTGATGGGGTGTCCGGTTCTGCAGGCTCTCTCCCTCCCATCCAGCAGCTGCTGCTGGGTCAGAGTGCTTGCCCTGCCCTCTGCCTGCTTCTCCAGGTCACATTGCTTTGCTCAATTAGCCTACTGAATTGCCACTATCAGCGTCAGTGGTGTCTCAGTGGTATGTTGAATAAGATGCACATTCACTTTATTAAACAGTTCTTTCAAATTTTGTTTTTGTGCTTTTTATAGTGAATCTCCATATTAGATTGCTTATCAATAACACCAGAATAACATGTTCAAGTGGTTACCATTATGGCTGTCTATCAGTACACAGTCCCATCACTTTATAATCCAGTGTTACTGATTATACTCAAGAAGCTAAGGATAAAATTCCTGAGCCTGAAATGTAACTAGAAGATCCATATCGATATGTCCGAAGCAATCACAAGGAAGAACCTTTGTGCTTTCTCATGTTCTAGCACATGGCAAGTTTCTAAACTTTCTTGTATTGACATTGGTACTCTGGAAGGTAAAAATGAATTGAGTAACAGTAGTGACCCATCCTTGTAGTCTTTAGGTGATGTGACCCCCTATAACAGCAGATGATATTTTGACTTAATTAGCCATGACAACCAAGGGTGCGAATCAGTGTCCTTTAGAATATTAATGAACCATGCGCTGTTTTACTAGATGCCCATGTAGTAAAAAAAGTAGAAGTTAGTTGTAAATGAGACAAACTGTTGCTTTTCTTGTGGAGTTGGGAGAGAATTTAGAAGGAATTCTCATTGAGGATCATGTGTAGGATACAGAGAAATATAAACATACAGCCCCTGAAGTCATGGAGTTCATACTTCAGGGGAGAAGTGGATATCTAATGGAGAATTAAAGAGAAAATGCAGGAGAATTGTGAAAAAGTGTGAAGAGAGTTTTAGAATGAGAAGGTACTTTATCTGGAGCATTTTCATGTTTTGCAAGGTTTTCCAGCTGTGCACGGATTTAAATAATATTTAATGAGCTCCTGCTTTGTTTCCAGCACTGTGGAAAGTTCTCAAGGGAGACTAATGACCAGAAATATTTATTCTGTGCTTCCCCTATCTCACTTGCTTACTCTTCTCTTGTCAATTAAAACCCAAAGAGGAGGAATTATAGTGGGGCATCCTCTCATTGAGCAGACTGTGTTTTGTTGGAGCCCCAGTTCTGTTCAGATGTGCAGAGGCATGATTGATGATTCTGGTATTGGCAGGTCAACAGATTGGGTAATTGACATGCAAAGCCTCAATTTAAAGGGTGCTTTCATTCTCTTCTTCTGGATGTTGCCATATGTATTAATAACATTGCAAAATTGGCATCATTTGAATTTCAGTTCACTCCCTTCACAGAAGCTACAAAAATGACCAGAGAAAGGCCTTACTAGGTATCAAGGGTAATGAATAATCCATACACTAGATAATCAATTGTCCAGTGTGGGAATTGACTGTATTTAAAATAATTTCATCCCAATGTCCTCGCTGATTAAACAGTTGCAGAAAACAGAATGCTTGTGCATAATTAGATTAGCAGTGACTTCAGATATTATAGTGGAGAAAAATGGCATGGCAGACCAAAAGCTGCAAGGTCAAGATCCTGTTACTATGTAAATGCCTGTGATTTATTTTTGATCATAAAATCTTTATAAGATTTGAGAACATTTCCTCCATAGCATTAAAAAAAAAAAAAAAAACTTGGGAAATATTGTCAAAGCAGCACCACAAATTTGAGAATAAAATTACATATTATACAAATATTTATGCTGAGGATCACTGTGTATGTTGGAAAAATAGCTAAATGGAGTTTATCTTGGTGTCTTAATAAAAAAAGGTAAGAAGAATATTCTCAGTGTGGTGAATGTAATGTTTTCTTTCTACTGAAGCTGACATTCTGTGAAAGAGACAAACAATGAATGCCACTTAATATTTTATCTGGTTCATTGAGACTGCCCTTTATTAACCTTTGTTTTTTCTTTTGAAATTAGAGTCTCTGTCTTGCTGCCTTATTGCAAAAATGATCCTATTTGTCATTAAATTGATAAAGTTCTATCGAAATAGTTTATCTAATACCTTTTCTTTATTTTCTTGTTTTTAGAAGTTTGTGGATTTGCTTTGAGACTTAGGTACTTATTTAGATTACTGGATATACCATAGAGTAATGAAGGAAATAACTTATTGTGTAGAGCTTGGGTTTGAAAGTGAGTAACCTGTATTCTTTTTTTTTTCTTTTAAAAAATTCAGTTAATTTTAAAATTAACATATAGTTAATATAACCTGTGTTGTTTTCCATGGAAATGTCTTTACTGGGTTTTGAAAACTTTTTTTGAAATTATTCTTTACAAACAGTTATTTTAAAAGTAATTAAAAAAGACACTGCACATTAATTAGGGTTAATTTTTATGTCTCTTATAACTCGTATTTATATAATTAGGTATTCATAGAAAGTGTTATATTTTCATGTAATTTCAGGGGTTTGGGATTTAGCTGTCATTTTCTGTCAAATTAAGTGGGGTGTGTGTGTTTATTTTTACCACAGTATTTCCTATCAGATACTTCAGGTAGCTCCGATGTTGTCAGTTTTATCTCAAGGTCTCTTGTGCCTGCCCCCACTCACTTGTCCATCTTTACTGTGGTCCAGGTCTTCATCAGCTCTTACCTGGCCTTCTGAAAGGTCTTCTCCTTTTGTTATCTTCACTCTTGTTGTCTTTGAGCTATTAGTATTTTTGCGTCTACACTGTAATTGGAGTGATCGTCTTAAAACACAAATACCATATATCTGTGTATGCTTACTCATTCAGTCATGTCTGACTCTTTGCAGCCCTATGAGCTGCAGTCTGCTAGGCTCCTCTGTCCTTGAGATTTTCCAGGCAAGAATACTGGAGTGGGTTGCCACTTCCTCCTTCAGGAGATCCTCCTGACCCAGGGATTGAACCTGTGTCTCCTGCATCGGCAGGTGGATTCTTTGCCACTGAGCCACCTATGAAGCCCCACAAATAGTCCCTCTTTATCCATGGTTTCAGTTTTTACGGATTCAGTTACCTGTGGTCAACTGTAATCTGAAAATATTAAATGGAAAATTCCAGAAGTTATAAGTTAAATTGTGCACTGTTCTGAAGAGCATGATGAACTCTCTTGCCAGCCCGCCCTATGCTGCCTGGGATGTGAGTAACCCCTGTGTTCAGAGTGTCCCGCCTGCTAGTCCCTCAGGGGCCATCTCTTCCCGGTTATCAGATTGACTGTCCTGGCATTGCAGTGCTTGTCTTCTGGTCACCCTTAGTTCACTCAATAATAGCTAGCCCCAAAGCACAAGAGTCTTGATGTTCACAATTCAGATAAGCCAAAGAGAAGCCATAAAGTGCCTTCTTGAAGTGAAAAGGTGAACTTCTCGACTAAAGGACAGGGGAAAAAAATCATATCCTGACTGATGTTGCCAAGATCTATGGCAAGAAGGAATCTTCTAACTGTGAAATTGTGAAGAAGGAAAAATAAATTCGTGCTAGTTTTGCTGTTGCACCTCAAATTGCAAGTTGCAGCCACAGTGTGTAATAAGTGCTTAGTTAAGAAGAAAAAAAGCATTACATTTGTATAATAAGATATTTTGAAAGAGAGATCCATTCTTAAACCTTTGTTATAGTATTTTGTTATTAGTAATTTCTGTTACTCTCTTACTGTGCCTAATTTATAAATTAAACTTATTATAGGTGTATGCAGGAAGAAACATAGTGTACATAGGATGCACTACTATCCTTGGTTTCAGGTACCCCTGGGGGGTCTTTTTTCCTGATGTTCCAACAGATGTTGGCAATTTGATTTCTGGTTCCTCTGCCTTTTCTAAATCCAACTTGAACATCTGGAAGTTCATGGTTCACGTACTGTTGAAGCCTGGCTTGGAGAATTTTGAGCATTACTTTACTAGCGTGTGAGATGAGTGCAATTGTGTGGTAGTGTGAACATTCTTTGGCGTTGCCTTTCTTTGGGATTGGAATGAAAACTGACCTTTTCCAGTCCCGTGGCCACTGCAGAGTTTTCCAAATTTGCTGGCATATTGAGTGCAGCACTTTCACAGCATCATCTTTTAGGATTTGAAATAGCTCAACTGGAATTCCATCACTTCCTCTAGCTTTGTTAGTAGTGATGCTTCCTAGGGCCCACTTAACTTCACATTCCAGGATGTCTGGCTCTAGGTGAGTGATCACACCTTTGTGATTATTTGGGTCGTGAAGATCTTTTTTGTACAGTTCTTCTGTGTATTCTTGCCACCTCTTCTTAATATCTTCTGCTTCTGTTAGGTCCATACCGTTTCTGTCCTTAATTGTGCCCCCTTTTGCATGAAATGTTCCCTTTGGTATCTCTGATTTTCTTGAAGAGATCTGTAGTCTTTCCCATTCTATTGTTTTCCTCTATTTCTTTGCATTGATCACTGAGGAAGGCTTTATTTCTCTCCTGGCTATTCTTTGGAACTGTGCATTCAAATGGGTATATCTTTCCTTTTCTCCTTTGCTTTTTGCTTCTCTCCAAGGCCAAATTTGCCTATTACTCTGGGTATCTCTTGACTTCCTACTTTTGCATTTCAGTCCCCCTATAATGAAAAGGATATCTTTTTTTGGGTGTTAGTGCTAGAAGGTCTTGTAGGGCTTCATAGAACTGTTGAACTCCAGCTTCTTACTGGGGCATAGACTTGGATTATAGTGATATTGGATGGTTTGCCTTGGAAATGAACAGAGATCGTTCTGTTGTTCTTGAGATTGCATCCAAGTACAGCATTTAGGACTCTTTTGTTGCCTATGATGGCTACTCCATTTCTTCTAAGTGACTCTTGCCTACAGTAGTAGATATAATGATCATTTGAGTTAAATTCACCCATTCCAGTCCATTTTAGTTCACTGATTCCTAAAATGTCAATGTTCACTCTTGCCATCTCCTGTCTGATCACTTCCAATTTGCCTTGATTCATGGACCTAACTTTCCAGGTTCCTATGCAATATTTTTCTTTACAGTGTCAGACTTTACTTCCATCACCAGTCACATCCACAACTGGGTGTTGTTTTTGCTTTCTGGAGTTATTTCTCCACTCTTCTCCAGTAGCACATTGGGCACCTACTGACCTGGGGATTCTTCTTTCAGTGTTCTATCTTTTCATACTGTTTTCATGGGTTTTTTCACACTGTTTTCATACCCTAGCCTCTTCATACTGTTCATGGGGTTCTCAAGGCAAGAATATTGCCATTCCCTTCTCCAGTGGACCCCGTTTTGTCAGAACTCTTCCACCATGACCCATCTGACTTGAGTGGCCCTACAGGGCATGGCTCATAGTTTCATCGAGTTAGACTAGGTTGTGGTCCATGTAATCAGTTTGATTAGTTTTCTGTGATTGTGGTTTTCATTCTGATGGATAAGGATAAGAGGCTTGTGGAAGCTTCCTAAGGGGAGAGACTGACTGAGGGGGAAACTGGGTCTTGTTCTGATGGGCGGGGCCATGCTCAGCAACTCTTTAATTGAATTTTCTGTTGGTGGGCTGGGCTGTGGGCCCTCCCTGTTGTTTGACCTGAGGTGAAACTATGGTGGAGGTGATGAAGACAATGGCGGCTTCCTCCAGAAGGTTCCATGCAGGCCCTGCTGCGCTCAGTGCCTTGGACCTTGCAGCAGGCCACCGCCAGCCCACGCCTCTGCCAGAGACTCCTGCACACTCACAGGCACGTCTGGGTCAACCAACTATGGAAAATTCTGAAAGAGATGGGAATACCAGCCCCCCTGACCTGCCTCCTGAGAAATCTGTATGCAAGTCAAGAAGCAACACTTAGAACTGGACATGGAACAACAGACTGGTTCCAAATTGGGAAAGGAGTATGTCAAGGCTGTATACTGTCACCCTGCTTATTTAACTTATATGCTGAGTACATCATGCAGAATACCAGGCTGGATGAAGCACAAACTGGAATCAGGATTGCCAGGAGAAATATCAGTAACCTCAGATATGCAGATGACACCACCCTTATGGCAGAAAGTGAAGAAGAACTAAAGGGCCTCTTGATGAAAGTGAAAGAGGAGAGTGAAAATGTTGTCTTAAAACTCAACACTCAAAGAACTAAGATCATGGCATCTGGTCCCATCACTTCATGGCAAATAGATGGGGAAATAATGGAAACAGTGAGAGACTTTACTTTTGGGGGGCTCCAAAATCACTGCAGATGGTGACTGCAGCCATGAAATTAAAAGACGCTTGCTCCTTGAAAGAAAAGCTATGACCAACCTAGACAACATATTAAAAAGCAGAGACATTACTTTTCTAACAAAAGTCCGTCTAGTCAAAGCTATGGTTTTTCCAGTAGTCATGTATGGGTGTGAGAGTTGGACTGTAAAGAAAGCTGAGCGCCGAAGAATTGATGCTTTTGAACTGTGGTGTTGGAGAAGACTCTTGAGAATCCTTTGGACTGCAAGGAGAGCCAGCCAGTCCATCATAAAGGAAATCACTCCTGAGTGTTCATTGGAAGGACTGATGTTGAAGCTGAGACTCCAGTACTTTGGCCACCTGATGTGAAGAACTGACTCATTTGAAAAGACCCTGATGCTAGGAAAGATTGAAGGCGGGAGGAGAAGGGGACGACAGAGGATAAGATGGTTGGATGGCATCACTGACTTGATGGACATGAGTTTGAGTAAGCTCTGAGAGTTGGTGATGAACAGGGAGGCCTGGCGTGCTGCAGTCTATGGGGTCGCAAAGAGTTGGACATGACTGAGCAATTGAACTGAACTGGGGCATCTTAGAACATATCCCCTGTGGATAAAGGGGAACTGCTGTCTAACTCGGTCATTTGTCTGTGGCCCTAGTGTGCGTGGAATGAAGTCCTTACAATGGCATGAGACCCTCCTCTATCTGATGGCTTCCTGTCTGCTCTCCCTTTTAACTTCATGAGTAGCAGACAGAGCCATAGCTCTTTCACAACTCCAGAACTTTCATCTCCCAGTCCCTGAGTCAGTCTGGATGCTCCAGTCTCCTCCTCTGCCTGTAACTAGCGTGCTTAACCTTCTGAACTTGCTTTAAAACTCTGTGAAGTCTTCCCTGATCCCTGGAGGGCAGAGCAGATTACTCCCTTCTCTGTGTTATTTCTGGGCTTTCTACATACCTCTGTGATTGCATTTATCATACACTGGGTTGTACTTATTTGTTTACCCGCCTGTGTCTTGAGCTAGACTGTGAATTCCTTTAGGGCAGGGACCAGGTCTTCCTTATCTTTTTTATCCCCAAGGCTAAGTACCCAGAAAAGGGATACTGATAGGGTGAGCATAACTCACCTGGGACACTCTTAATAGTGCTGTTTACCCAGGCCCACATGCCAAACGGTACTCTGGATTTGCGTAAAGTGTGGTGGGTTTCAGGTGGCACTGTGTGCTTGCTTTGTCGATTATATTGCTGAACGTAATCTTAAAGTGCTCCCGAGTCTGGACTTTTCCGAGTGTAGCGAGAGAGAGGGTGCAGTTTGTGGGAACATAATCTTGGTGGCAGTCGGCCGTTTCCTGTTACTGCATGCACACCATGTCTGTAGGAGACACTTTGTACAAGCATTTGACCCTGGCTGCTTTGACCATGAGTAAAGTTGACTTAGTGAACAGGGCTGAGGTGTGGGTTGGATGATGCCATGTCTGATAAGGAGAGGCAGATGGGGGCTATTGCCATCTCTTCTTAACCGGTTTTCCTTCTTTCACTCTTGTTCTCCTCCCCACCCCCACCCTCACCCCAAGCCAGGCAGTCTTAACACAGCGACCTCAGCAACCCTGTAAAACATCAAACAGAAGTCAAACCGTGTGATGTCACTGCTTAAAACCTTTCTCAGACAGTTTAATAACTAGCGTCTTTACAGTGTTCTCGGAGGCCCTACGGGGGTGGGCTCCCTGACCCCATCATCTCCCCAACTTCATCACCTGTGCTTTCCTCTTAACTCTTCTCCACGTCACACCCGACTCCTTCCTGCTGTTAGGACAGGCCATGCAACTTGACCTTGCCCTCCTCCTGGACTCCCAGCTGTACTTCTTATCCTCACCTTCT
This sequence comes from Cervus canadensis, assembly GCF_019320065.1. NCBI lineage: Eukaryota > Metazoa > Chordata > Mammalia > Artiodactyla > Cervidae > Cervus > Cervus canadensis. The sequence continues at coordinate 11,901,893 of NC_057418.1, read as the reverse complement.
CTTGCTTTCTTCAGGTCTTTGCTGAAAAAATCACCAGGGGCCCTATTTAAAATTACCACATCTTTGGATCCTTGGCACTTGAACAGTCTCCGCATTTCCCATGCCATCCCGGGGAGCAGTGTGAAGGCTGAGGAGCACTGGTCCCACCATAAGGCTGGCTTCCCAGAGAAGGATGCTGCCCTCCGCGGCTGTATCCCTTTCCTGTGATGCTCTGCAATGTGGAGGATGGGGATATAGTCTGAGTGAGGATGCTAGAGTCTGAACTTGGGTACAGCTCTTCTGGGGTTGCTGAGTGCCGGCAGCCCCACACAAAGCCACCTATAGGAAGTTGATCTTTTCATCGGAACTGAGCCTTAAGTACTTACTGATGTGAGTAACTTTCTTATTCCAAGTGTCTGTCACTACTTATCAGCCAATAGAAAGGCGTGCATGATCTAAATATTCTCTTCTACCATCCCTTGATGATAGACTTGGCACTTAGTTTGCAAGTACATTTGTTCTACCAAACCTACGGTCGTGTAAGCCGTGACTCCATCTGGCATGAATTCTACTGAATCTCTTATCACATGGTCGTAACAGTGTTAGTACCCTGCTGAACCCTGAAATCCTAAGGGAAGATAATTTGTCTTTTACACCTTTGCGTTGTGTAGCAACACCTCTTCTCTGACTATCCAATGCAGCATCTCAGGGTGTTTGTTGTAATTTATGGCTGATTACTGACTAGTCACCAAAGACATTAAATCAACAATTATTTACTTAGTTCTTGCTGGAACCCAGCACTGTGCTGGGCACATCACATTTTGGCTCTGTAAGCGTGTATAAAACATGGTGAGCGCTTGCCTAGCTGAGCAGCTGACTGAGACCATCTCCCTGGAGCAGAGGGATTTGTTGGCCGGGCTCCTCAGTTAATTCCCACCCTCTACGCTGTCCTTACTTAGACTGATTCCCTGGATCTGGGCATCGCTTGTGGATCCTTGTGTTCTGAGAGCTTCTGTGGCCTTGTAGACTTGGTATCAAGCAATCTTTAAAAAGCCATGAGGAGAAGGAAGTCTCTCATAGGAGTGAAGATGGCTTGACTTGCGAGTGACCTAGAGTGACCTGACCCACGACCTTCCCTAGAGCAGGTGCTCATGGAGACTGATGGAATGAGGAGTGACTCTGCCCTGCCGTTTTCTTGCCCTCCTATTTTCCAAAAAGGTTCTGTTGATGGCAGTAGTAAAAGGAAGATAACCGAAGGAGGTGGCAATAGATGGGTGGGAAGGAGGGGGGATGAGATACAAGGAGAGAAGGGATGATGGGTCTCCATTCCTGTCTATTCTGCCTTCTTTTTGCCAACACTTTTCTGACTCCATCTCCTAAATCTATTAAGTAATGGTAGACTAGTGGGACTCAAACATGTTTCTGAATGTGCTCCCTGCAGGACTAATTGTTTATAATAGTTAAGATATGTTTGTTTTTAAGACATAGCTTAATAAACCTTCTGTACATGGTTGAAAAGTGTGGAGTAAAAATAAAGGCTAATCTGTTTACTGGCTAAAAGTTCAGTGTACAAGTAAACTATTAGATTTGGGTTTAATTAAAACCTTGCTCTAAGGAAAGCCTATTTATAAGTGAAAACCACAAGCAGTTGAGATTTCATAAACTGCATCACTTGATTTTTGTTTTGGTTTTTCAGTAAACTTTAAAAAGAGAGTGTGAGAATAAATGTGTTTTACTGTTGTTACAGTTCCTTTGCCTGTGTTCCTGAAGGTTCTCTTTCACTTTGTAACCGGAAACACCTCAGTTAAAGTAGAGGCTGGGTATCTGGTGTTTCTGGATTATGTTTTGAGATAAACCAGAATTCCTATCTGGACACAGGTGTGTACCACCTCAGTCTTGAGTGGTTGGAGGTTCTTTTACAAAGAATACAAAAGGCAATTTGTGAGTTTACCTTGGTGGGTGGTTGGGGCTGGTTCTTGGCTTGGTTGCTGTGATCGTCTTGACTGGTGGTTATTTATTTACATAATTTTTTTTCACCTGTGGAAAGTACATAGAGTCCTTTGACTTCCTGGAAAAAGAACTTTGATTTTTCACCTTAAAGTAATTTTCTTGCAGAGTTAATCAACACACTCTATTCCAGCTATAAAAAGATCATTTAAGTCCTTTTTTTTTTCCCTTGCTACCTTTCCACGTCCATTTCTTTGCCCTTAAGTATGAGTGTGGTTCTGTTCTAAGGAGCCCAGTTCTGTTTGATATGTATGGAATTTTTTGAGATTGCTTGTTGCATTTGGGATGTTCTTGTGTGATTTAGGAAGCTGGTGAGATTGGGGTTGCACTCCTTCAGTGTTCCTTTGGATCATCTCCCCTGGAGAAGGAAATGGCAACCCATTCCTGTATTCTTGCCTGGAAAATCCCATGGATAGAGGAGCCTGGCAGGCTACAGTCCATGGGGTCGTAAAGAGTTGGACACGACTGAGCGACTTCAGTTTCCTTTCCTTTTTTTGGATCATCAGGCCTTGGTTACGTCCCACACACTGGGGTTTGTGTTAGTCTGTGCAGTGGCTCTATGTGCTTATGTCATTGTAACCAGGGAAAAGTTAGGTAACTCAGTTTAGAAATCTTAAAGGTTATGTTTAGCTTCCAACTAATAAAGGCCTGAACAAAAACACAATTGTAAGTTTTCATCTTGTTTCTGAGAAAGTTGAGCAAGGTTTCTTGCCAACAAATTTTTTTTTTGGAATGGGAAAAAGAATCTGCTACAGTAAATCTACGATGTGAATGTTTTGAGTTTTTCAGTGCCTGAGAAGTTTAATTATAGTTGTTTGTCAGTGACTTTGAAAAGTTTTGGCTGTGTCCAAAGCAACAAATACACTTTACATTTGTTCCTAATCTACACAACAGATCTGTACAGATCTGTACACACACACACATGTTCATATACATAACAACAACACATATATACATCTATAGAGAATGAAAAAAGCTTTGTGAAACTGCTTACCCTTATTGTATGGGTCCACTTGATTCTCTTTTCTGTTTTATTCTAGTCTATTCTATTAGACAGAAAATGTCAGTCCCGACCTAGTGAACTGGTTTTATCATTCCCTATTAAGTCACAGACTTTGGTGAAATAATGCTTCCAGTAGACTTTGGGTAGTAGGGTTGTATTATACTGTGTCCCAGATTGCTCCTTCACAAATAGCAATGCAGCTTCTGTGGATAGTCCATCCTCATGCCCCTGTTGTAGGAGGCCTCACATAGCAGAAGCATCCTGAGATGCAGTACAGATGAGTTGTGCCGATCAGAGCACCACTGGGCCTGAGAGCAGAGCAGGCCTCTCCTAGGTTTCTCTCTGCGCCCCCAGCCCAGGGCCATGTGGTGCCTGAACCGCAGGCCGGACTGAGTGATTTCCAGCATGGACCTTGCTCCCTGCCTGAGCTCAGCCGTGAACGGCCTGCTAATGCACTCCATGGCTTCCTTGCACCTGCTCACCGGCCCAAGGGAAAACTCATGAATAGCAACGTCTGATGAATTTCTGCCCTGATCTGGAGATTTCTCTGGCATTATGCTTCCTGGCATGCTGTCCATCCATCCCCCATAGAGGAAAATTAGTCAAGAAGTTCAGTCCATTTCACTTTACTTTCAAATTGTTGGACTCTAGCCTGTATCTGTCAGAGATTTTTGTGTCTGAACTGGATAAGAAGCTGCATTTTCTTTGAAACATAAAGTTACTGTAAAACCCTGACGGTTGGTTAGAGATCCTTTCTAAATTGTGTTCATATGGACTACATGTTAGCTTACATAAAATGTTAGAGGAAAATGCCTTTCATTTTTATTTCTCTGTAACAGAAGCTTGTTCCATTCATTGTTCAGAATTCTAAAACAATTAAAAAATTAACGAACATCTTTCTGAAGTTTGCTCCGCAAATAGAGTCTATTTGCAGGTCACGGTTTACCCAGTGCTCACTCATGTCTGGTCTCATTTCATTGTTCTGATGGTCCTGTGAGATGGTAGGGTGGGGGCATTTCCCCCTGAAAGCTGTCCTGAGAGATTAAGGGGCTGGCCTGAAGCCTTACAGATAATAGTGGTATAGTTGGATTGAAATTCGCTGCTCATGACTTAGTCCCTCCCGCTCCGCAGGATTCAGGGTAGTGTTTCTGCTCCGTCCTCAGAGGACATCTGAAGCTTGTTCTGATGCCTTGGTGTCAGTGTGGTGTCATTGAACCTTGTAAGCATCTGGCGTCACCCTGGTGGTTATTGAGGTTTGTAAGGATCCTTGCTTTGGCTTAAGGTGGGTCTCCGGTGCCTGCTTCTTGCTTGTTCCACTTTTACTGTAAAGCTGTGAGCTTTCTCTTTTCACTCTTGCAGTCATGCTTGCCTCTGTACCCACCAGTCTCTGCTATGGGGTTTCTCATATGTTACCTTCTGTGGAGGGTCTGGGCAATCTAGCTCATTACAGCAGTAGTGACTGAGAGATTATAATAAGATCCTAAGCCACGATCCTGTGAGTATTAGTGACTGAAGGCTTATAATAAGATCCTAAGCCGCGATCCTGTGAGTATTACTGTCTGGTCAGAGATCATCTTGACTTCTTGGGTCTCAACCACATTTTGAGTGGTTGAGTTTTTCAGAAAAACGATCTCTTGATAAGTGGGATGTTCTGTAATATGTAAATATGTTTTTCCCACATTTATCTTTTTCTGTTGGCTTTTCTTTTTACTACAGTTAAATAAAGCACATATTTGCGTTAATGTTATGGAGTTGTGACTATATTTGGGCATCCCAGTTCTTTTTGTAAATGTTAAATTTTAAACACATCTATAAAATCACTCTGAGTTTCCAAGTAGGATTACTGTATTGTTTCGCTTGAAACAGGCAACATCACTTTTAAGCTTTGGTTTCATCATTAACCACTTTCTCTAATTACATATTGAGTTCTCACTTGCCACTCTTTTCTCCGACTAACAGTTGGACACCAAACGTGTGTGTATGTGTGTGTGTGTGTGTGTGCGTATTGTTTTTCATGTGGTTGAAATGGCCTCTCCATATCTTTAATTTCATATTTTTCTTCACATCATCTGCTTATAAAAAAGTTAAGAGATGGTGATGATAAGACGTATTTCTATTATCTGAAGTCGGTTCTACTCTACTAAACCTTTTTGGCCACTTAAAATGATGTTTGATCCTCCTGAACACAAATGAGAATTTTATAAAGTGTGACTGAAAAAGCTGATTTGTCTCTCTGCCTTTTCTATGACTTTCTTAATAAACCACTAACTTCTCAATTCTTGGAACTAATACGACCTTTTAATAGTCTGTGTTGAAATAATTTTCATTTTGCATCCTAGGCTTACAGTAGTTGCTCAGTGAATGTTTTGATTTAGACATAGGAGAGCTGCAAAGATGTGTGGGTGCAGTTTGAAAAATTGAAAATAGAGATGTAGAGGAAAACTTTTTTTTCTGTGACTCAAGAAATGAGGCCTACAGAAAAGTAGCAGTTTTGATAGGGATTGCTATCCTCTCTTTCTCTAAATATATGAGATTTAATGAAAGATGCTCACTTGTGATACCAAAAGCTTTTGATGTCCAGCATAGTTACTTTGTTTTGTGTTTGTAAAGTCTCAGAGATGACAATTGTAAAGATGTCTTTCATTTTTGATGAAGTGAAATTTCAAAGAATTCATACTGTTGTGTTTATACCTAGAGAAACCAACTTTAGCAATTCTTTGAGAGAGAGTTCACTGAAGGAATGACCAACCACGAGTTTTTTCTCAGTGCTATTTGAGAGTATTTTAGTAAATATTTGAATATAGTTCCTAAATTGGAGTTGTGAAGAGATCTAACAGTTACCTTAAAAAACAAAGGTAATTTGTTAGAGCTGGAAGGAATCTGCAGGATAGCCTGGTGTGCTGGATGAGAAGCAGGGGCCCAGGGAGGTGAGTTTGCTTGCTTTAAGACCTCACAGCCAAGAGCCCAAGGGCGCAAGCCCATTTAGGCTGTGCCCTTGTGTTATTTCTCCTCTTTTAAATAGTATTGCAACTGTGTTCCTTTCTATTAGTTTCTTTAATTTTGGCATTCCTGACTTAGCTGTGATGGTCTAGTGACAAATTCCTTTGCTGACCTTACCGAGCAGGTTTTGGAAGCCTTTCACCCACTCTGTGTCACAATGAAAGTTTTCTAAATAGATGTGTCGAAGACAAGCAGCTTACTGATGATGGCAAAGGCAAAAGAGGAACAGCATTCACCCTGGAAACAGGCTCTTCTGGGTCACTTTGCTTCTGCTTACAAAGGCAAAATTCATTCAGGTTTCAAGGAATTGAAGGAAAAGAAAAAAACAACCCCTCCCCGCAAACAAACCGAAAACCCCAAGGGTCCCAAGCTGCAGCCTTTCCTTGATATGAGCTGAAGGCCCTAGAGACAGTTGAACAACTTACAGCGTCAGAAACCCACCTGCCTCAAGAGAAATAAGTGTATTTTAAAACTGTGAACCTTGTATTATGGTTTTGACATAGATGTTTTTCCTCTTGAGAGACTGTAGACTTTCGTTATCCTAACAGCTGAATCTGCTGAGATGTGTTAAATAAAAATAAAGCATGAAGTAAATGCCAGCTATTTCCATCAACAGAATTGTAGGTGATTTCTATTAGATGTTAAGTGAAGAAGAGGGGAAAAAGAGAAAAGGAGAGAGGAAGAGAGAAAGAAGGTGGGCAGGGGGGGAGAGAGGAAGAGGTAAAACAAAAATAAAAATGGAAAAGGCTCAAATCTGATCAAAGAGGAGAATCAGAAAAGAGCTGCTTCTGTGGGATGTTCTACCCACTGTGGATCATGTAACTCTGTGATTATCCTGCACTGTGGCAAGAAGCCACCCTGAAATTGGTCTGCCAATTTGAAGAACCATTTTCCTGCTTATTTTTAAACTCCTAAGGACAGGGAAAAAGACTGAAGGAGCCCAAATGCTGCGGTTTCCTCAAACCATTATTGTTGTAAATCCTATGGGTCCTGAAATAACTTGCTATTCCTGAATTTTCAAACTGCCTGGCTGCTCAGAAGACTTGGCAGTTGAAAGGGAAATGATTAGCTCTTTCCTTTAAGTGTTGTCCGCAAGGTTTAAGTGGGTCAGAAGTTGGAGAATGTGGTGATTTCAGAAATAAACTACTCTTTTTAAGTGGAAATTCTCTAGTTCTTTATACAGAGCTCTGAGTTTTAAAAATATTTTATAAATCAAAATATTTTAAATGTATAAATCTTAAGTAACTTAAATATTAGATTATTTAATTATCTATGCAGAAATTTTCAGGAGCCTGAGCATTTTAACTTGGTATCTACCTTTTAATGTTTATGATTTTGCTTGATGATTAAAAGTAACTAAGTAATTATAGTCCAGTAACTGTCTCTGGTTACAAGCTTATGTTTTATTAACAAGTAAATTGTGGCTGAACTTGTGTTCCTCCTGGTTGGCTGGTACGTGATCTTGAATTCTGTTGATATGTAGTCTGACTTCTCTTTAGAATGATTTAGGACCGTGATTTTGTGGATAGTAGATCTTGTGTTGCACCTGTTTCTATAGTTGAAGGTTGACTAATGTTTTAACTTCCTCACATTACTCAGATGCTTAGGAGAAAATGATACAAGTGACCTCTTTATTTTTGGTTAGTTGGATTTTTGCGGGAAGGGTTGCCACTGAAGTGTGTATGATCGGAGTCAGTCCCTTCACAAGTACATTAATGAAATACACAGCATGAAAGGATGTGAGGTTATTTTGATGTTCCAAAATACACACACATTTGGTTCACTGACAGTGGTAAATCTTGAAGAGGATGAAATTTTACACTCGCGTGGTTTTATTTTGCTTCTATAATACATCCATTGTAAATGCACCAAGAAAGGGGATCTGGGGTCATTATTATGACATCTTTTGGTGTACTCCCTCCAGCTGGACACACTGACTTCAGCATTCTTGTATGGATAAAAATTTTTTTCCCTTTTCTACTTCCATCATCCTTCAAATATTTAACTTAGGCTGAATGAGGGAAGGAAAAATTGCCTTCTGAGTTTGTTCTGACGAACTTGCCTTGAAAGAGAATAGCATCCATGTTTGAAAATGAAGCCTCTTTAGACCATTAGTCTTTAAAGAAATGATGATTTATAAAAATTCTACCATAAGTTCAACTATTTAATAACTACTATTTAGTGATGAGTTTTAGTACAATTGTGTGTGGGGCAGTAGTATCTATTTAATTCTAAGGAATATGTTAAATAATGCAGATTTTATACACTTTCCTCTATTTGCTTTTGAATGAAATAGTAGAGTGATGGTAATTCTGGTTTAGGCTATAAATACTGATCATCTGTTGTGTTTCAGGTACTTCACAGGGCGTTGGAAGTAGGTGTGCCTGAGCAAGTCCTTATTTTGACAAGTAACTCATTTTAGATGGGCAGACAGAATTGTGCCACTATCATAGCTACGTAAATAAAGCTGGCGGAGAGAAGAGTGGTCACGGGTGGCTTCAGAGAAGTGGAAAAAAAAAACAACAACCCAAAACAAACAAGCTGTGAAGGTAGGGCTGTATTCCAGACAGTGATAGTCTGATCCAGGACAGTGCAGATAGGAGACTCTATGGATTATGGAACAAAGCCTACTGATGGGGTGGCTTAAAGGGAAATGGCCAGAAAATTTGCAGAAGAGAATTGAGTTCAAGTCCAAATTTATTGCTGGATGAGGAGTTTGGGGTTTATTCTTACCTTGTGTCTCTTACATAAGCAGAAACATGTGTTTTGTTTTGTTTTGTTTTCCTCTCCCCTCAGGGAGAGAATGGAGTGGCTGGGGCTCTTTTGGAAAGATGTAGTAGGTATGACAGTGGTTTAAGAAGTCTGACTTAGAAATAAACTACTATAAAGTTACAAAGGAATATTGTCACTTGGAAGAAATATTTTAGCCATTGGCACAACCTTTGAAGCTTCTTCTGGCTGGATGAATGGAGCAAGGTTTCCCATTAAAGGCTCCTTCCTGCTCTCTTTGCCTAGGAAGTATTCTGTGCTCCTACACGGGGCGGACTGAAGCCCAGTGGACGACAATGGAGTCAAGGAATCTCTGCACATCTAAGAGGAACAGGAGAGGCTGTAGGATGACTCAAGAGCTCAGGTCAACGTGGACACTTATCCTACATTCCCTAGGGACATAGAACCACAGGGGCCCAAGGGTTCTTAAAAAAAAGAAGAAGAAAAAAAGAAATCATTGCGTGTTAGAAGAGCTAGGGTTTCATGAATGAGATTAGAGACAAATTTCATGATAAAGAGGCAAATGATGGCTTCCTTCTTGGTTGTGATGTCAAGAAGTCTAGATTTGGCTCTGAAGAAAAAAAAATTGAAATAACTCTAAAAACTGCCTCAGGAGAGTATATTTTAAACTGGCCAATTAAAGCAGAATTTCCATGATTCTAGGAGGAAATACAGTGACTCAAAGAGGCTCCCTACAGCCAGAAGCCATTCAAGAGCCCCCAGTGCAGTATTTGCAGGACTTCTGGAGCTTCATGGTTGGTTTGTGTTCAGCACAAAGTTACCTGTCTTTAATGAGCCAGGATTCAAAGGTCTCCTGAAAGAAAAGTGACTGCAGGAAAGGATAAAGGTTGCCCTTAGTTTCAGGTTGGTCAGCCCTAGCTGCAGAGTGCAGAAGAATCAAACAGGATACCAGGTTAGATGAGGTTAGGAGGAGGAGGTGTCCACAACAAAGTCCTGTGTGCCAGCTTTCCCAGTGATGAGCGATGCTGCCTACAGAAGTGGCCAGACTGGGGCACTATGACCAGTGCATGCTGTGTCACTTCAGTTGCGTGCAACTCTGTACTACCCTCTGGGCTGCAGCCTGCCAGGCTTCTCTGTCCATGGGATCCTCCAGGCAAGAATACTGGAGTGGGTTGCCATGCCCTCCTCCAAGGGATCTTCCTGACCCAAGGGCTGAACGTCTCTTACATCTCCTGCATTGGCAGGCAAGTTCTTTACCATAAGGGCCACCAGTAGTAGCTTTAAACTAGCCAGTTTAAAGGTACCATGTTATCTTTTTTTTTTTTTTTCTTCTTTCTTTTGGGTCTGTGGGAGTGATAAATATGCAGAAAAACCCAGACTGAATCTCTTTCTTCTAAGAACTTCTGAATATTGGTAAGAACCAAAGTATCCTAGCACAGTGGATGAGATAAGAATGACTAATACTTTGGTAAGATGTTCAGATGGTGTCAGTCAACTTTGGCCACCAGCATGGCTTCTTCTGTGGACATTCTCATCCAAACAGCCTCACAGGGTTTCAACATCTTCAGTCTCTGGCAGTGTAATGGAAATAGGACCACCTGTAATGGGGAATGTGTTCAGTCTCCTCTGACTTTTATAAAATATATTTTAATTTATTTATTTTTAACTGGAGGATAATTGCTTTACAATATCATGTTGGTCTCTGCCAGCCATCAGCATGAATCAGCCACAGGTATACATATGTGCCCTCCTTCTTCAACCTCCCTCCCACCTCCCACTCCATCCCATACTCTAGGCTGTCACAGAGCACCTGAATCTGGCCTCCCTGCACCACACAGCGCATCTCCACTGGCCATCCATTCCACATTTGGTAATATATGTGTTTCCATGCTACTCTTCCCACCCTCTCCTTCCCCCACAATGTCCACAAGTCTGCTCTCTATGTCTGCGACTCCATTGCTGCCAAAGATACAGACTTTGCCTGATTGAATACCTTTTTAGTTGATGTGAAACAAATCCTCAAATGGGTATGGAAAATGGTTTTTCCATCTTTGGCTTTTTGAGTAAAAGTAAAAATCAGAATGCATTAAAACAACAACAACAACAAAGCTATGGTTTGCCTGTTTTTCCTGTATAATTTTGTTTTCCATTTTGCCAGGAACAAAGTAGAATTTTGAGCCCATCTAGACTCACTCGTTATATGTATTATGCAAATTAATTCCTAATTTACCCACATCCCTACTATTTTATTGAAACCAAACAAATTTTTTTTTAGCAGGCAAATGAAATAGCCCTGGAGTGGTTTGGAAGACATGAGCATCTAAACATTTTTGGCTGTACTTGTGGCTACCACTCCCTCTGTCTGAGACAATAATATTAAACTTTAACATGATGCAGAATGTTGTAATCCTACAAGGGAGTGAAGAGGTTGGGGCTCTAAAGTCATGGTTGGCAAAGGCAAAACATTTGTTCTGTCCAGAGGACTATAAATTCTTCAAGCAAGCATCATCCTGGCCTGCTCCATTCATTTAGTCTTCCTAGGGATTAAGTTTTGAATTTCACTAGCAATGATCAGTTGTTGTTCAGTTGCTAAGTCATGTCTGACTCTCTGCGAACCCATGGACTGCAGCACGCCAGGCTTCCCTGTCCTTCTCCATTTCCAAGTTTGCTCAAATTCATGTCCATTGAGTTGGTAATGCCATCCAACCATCTTATCCTCTGTCATCCCCTTCTTCTCCTGCCCTCAATCTTTCCCAGCATCATGGGCTTTTCCAACACACACAATAAGCCCAATAAGCTTAGTGAACATTTGTTGTTCAGTCACTCAGTCATGTCCAACTCTTCACAACCCCATGGACTGCAGCATGCCAGGCTTCCCTGTCCTTCACCATAATCCTGGAACTTGCTCAAACTTATGTCCATTGAGTTGATGATGCCATCCAACCGTTTTGTCCTCTGTCATCCCCTTCTCCTCCTGCCTTCAGTCTTTCCCAGCATCAGGAGCTTTTCCAATGAGTCAGCTCTTCGCATCAGGTGGACAAAGTATTGGAGCTTGAGCATCAGTCCTTTCAATGAATATTCAGGACTGATTTCCTTTAGGATTGACTGGTTTGATCTCGTTGCAGTCCAAGGGACTCTCAAGAGTTTTCTCCAACATCACAGTTCAAAAACATCAATTCTTCAGCACTTAGTCTTCTTTGTGGCCCAACTCTCACATGACTACAGGAAAAACCATAGCTTTGACTACACGGAACTTTGTTGGGAAAGTAATGTTGCTGCTGTCTAGGTTGGTCATAGCTTTTCTTCCAAGGATGAAGCATCTTTTAATTTCATAGCTGCAGTCACCATCTGCAGTGATTTGGGAGCCCAAGAAAATAAAGTCTGTCACTGTTTCAATTGTTTCCCCATCTATTTGCCATGAAGTGATGGGACCGGATGCCATGATCTTCATTTTTTCAATGTTGAGTTTTAGCTAGTTTTTTTACTCACCTCTTTCACCTTCATCAAGAGGCTTTTTAGTTCCTCTTCACTTTCTGCCATAAGGGTGGTGTCTTCTGTGTATCTGATGTTATTGATATTTTGCCTGGCAATTTTGGTTCCAGCTTGTGCTTCATCCAGTCCAGCATTTCGCATGATGTACTCTGCATATAAGTTAAATAAGCAGGGTCACAATATACAGCCTTAACATACTCCGTTCCCATTTTGGAACCAGTCTGTTGTTCCATGTCTGGTTCTAACTTGACACTGTTAGATCTGTTGCTTCTTGACCCGCATACAGATTTCTCAGGAGGCAGGTAAGTTGGTCCGGTATTCCCATCTCTTTAAGAATTTTCCACAGTTTGTTATGATCCACACAGCCAAAGGCTTTAATATAGTCAATGAAGCAAAAGTAGATGTTTTTTCTGGAATTCTCTTGCTTTTTCTATGATCCAGTGGATGTTGGCAATTTGATCTCTGGTTCCTCTGTCTCTTCTAAATCTAGCTTGAATATCTGGAAGTTCTTGGTTCATGTGCTGTTGAAGCCTAGCTTGGAGAATTTTGAGCATTACTTTGCTAGCGTGTGAAATGATTGCAGTTTTGCGGTGGTGTGAGCATTCTTTGGCTTTGCCTTTCTTTGGGATTGGAATGAAGATCATGTCACATAGATAGAATATTAAGGAAATAGAAAAAAAAGTTTTTTCTTGTGATGAGAACTCTTAGGATTTACTCTCAATAACTTTCATATTCAAATACAGCAATGTTTTTTTTTAATTTATTTTTTATTGAAATATAGTGACTCAGCAGGTAAAGAATCCACTTGCAATGCAGGAGACACAGGAGATGCAGGTTCGATCGCTGGGTTGGGGAGATCCCCTTGAGGAGGCCATGGCAACCCACTCCAGTATTCTTGCCTGGAAAATCCCTTGGACAAAGGGGGCTGGCGGGTTACAGTTCAAAGGGTCACAAAGGGTCAGACACGACTGAGCGATTAAGCACAGCACATATTTGAATTACACTATGGTGTTAATTACTGTTGTACGGCAAAATGACTCAGTACGTATATATACATTCTTTTTCTTTCTTTCTTTTTTTTTTTTTGATACAAATTCCTTTAATAATGACAACTTCATGTTTAAATAAATATACTGTTAAAAAATAGTGCATGGGTATATTATAATTACTAAGAAAGATTTGAGACTGCTACTCCCTCTGCAGAAACGCTATGCACAGATGCAAAATGATCAAAGGCTGATACAATAATGAATCTCAAGTAAGTAACGTGACCATCACGTGCCAAAATTTCTTCATTTTGAAGCTGCCCCTCTGTATGTACTAGATCTCTTTCAATCCATTGCTCAAAATCAACTGGCTCTTTAGAAGTACTCTTTTCAATCCTCAAGGTCCGCACAAAGTAACTCTGGATTACAAGCTTTTCAATCCTCACATGTTTGTGAAAACATATAATGAACTCTTGGGGAAACATTCCTGTGGTGGTCCAAAAAGTTTCTGGATTTCCATCAATCATATTTTCAGGTGGGTGTTTTTCATCACTTGGTGTAGCTAAATACATTCTTTTTCAAGTTCTTTTCCAATTACAGTTTATCATAGGATAGTGAATACAGTTCTCTATGCTGTATAGTAGGACCTTGTTTGTTATCCTTTCCTTATATACCAGTTTGCATCTCATACTGCAAGTGTTTTTTTTTTTTTTAATTTATTTTTATTTATTTATTTATTTATTTGCAGTGTTAACTATATCTCTCAATTTGTACATTACATCCCCAGTGCTTATTTATCTTATAACTGGTAGTCTGTACCTTTCGACCACCTTCATCCAATTCTGCCTCCTTCTCATCCCAGGTAACTAGAAATGTGACCACTATTTCTATGAGTTTGTTTTTGAAGTATAATTGACCTAAAACACTGTTAGTTCCTGGTACACAACAAGGTGATTTGATATTTCTGTGCATTTTAAAATAATTGTCCTGGTAAGTCTAGTTATTATCTGTCACTGTACAAAGATATTATGTAATCGATAGCTATATCCCCACACTGTATGTACATCATACCTGTGACTCATTTCTTTTGTAAGCGAAAATTTGTACCTCAATCTCTCTCACCTTTTTCTCTCCTCCCTCCACCCCCACCCCAGATAATAATTTTAATGAATAGTTCTTATTAATTTTTCCTAGTTGGAACAGCATGCCTTTTCTTATTTTATTTCTCAAACATATTCACAGTTGTTTGGTGAAAACAAGGGATTTCGTTTTAAAAATGATAACCTTATTCAGTGTTAATAAAGGCCTATTCCGTTTCCACTGCTTGTGTTTAGTGCTGTGAGCTTTTCAGACAGTGATGTCTGTCATTTCACCAATCTAAGGTCATGTTTGTGCTGTTTGGCAGTGTTACATCATGGAAAGGGTTTTCTTTTTGGTACTATACCTTTACAGTAATACTTTAGCCATACTACATGCAGTTGATTTGGGAAAAACAAGTTTTAAGCCCTTGTGATCATAAATTGAAGTCAGTTTAAAAAGAAAAAACATTATACCCCTTGTCCCACAGTTACTACCTTGCTAAATGTAGTCATTCCCTTGAGCTGTTGTACGAAAGGACCGCAAGTGGGGTTGCTTAAGGGAAATTTATTCTGTCGCGGCTCAGGTGCCTATAGGGCCCACTCCAGCGCTCTCGCCTGGTGAGTCCCATGGACAGCGGAGCCTGGTGGGCTACAGCCTAGGGGTTCACAAGGAGCCGATACAACTGCATGACTGAGCAGGCACACAGGCGGGACCATGCTCCCTGCCAAGGCTCTGGGAGAGAATCCTTCCTTGCCTCTTCCAGCTGCTGATGGCTCTAAGCGGTCTTTGCCTGGTGGCCTCATGACTCTAATCCTTTCTTGTTTTCACATAGCCTTTATGTGTCTCTGTGTGCTGTTTTCTGTCTATTACTATCCTTATTAATATTGCTGTTGTTACACTTACCACGCTGATCCAGTGTTACATCATCCTGATCCTTATCTCAAGTATGTCTACAAAGGCCCTATTTCCAAACAAGGTCACATCCTGAGGTTCTGATAGGTAGGAACTGGTGGGGAGAGGACACTCTTTAACCCATTACATTACAGATGATTTAACCTGGGTAGCAAGAGTAACTTGGTTAAATGGTAATAGGCAAGAAGCTATCATTGATCATTATTAATTTTGCATATTTATCTATTATATAATTTATCCTATTATAGTTATTTGTTATATTTACTCACCTCTTGCATTACGTCATAAGAAAGCAAAGATTGTCTTTTTCTTAACATAATGCACTTAACAAAAATGCTCATTTATGTTAATATTAATATCCATTTCTGTATATGTCACAGCAAAAAAAATCAATGGAGTAGGTTAGGATAGAATCTTAGAGTTAATTTAGTCCTACCTTCAGTCTGCACCTTTATGGGTCATGAGCTAACATACAAACCAGCTAGATAAGGCTATAGACGTGGCTGCAGTCATGTTCTGTTTAGTTTCCAGTTCATTGTTCTTTCTACGTTGTCAGGTTGTCTCTGTATTAAAAGGTTTAAATATGAGTATCCTTAGAATAAGAAAGGCAATCCCAAAGAATGCTCGAACTACCGCACGATTGCACTCATCTCACACGCTAGTAACGTAATGCTCAAAATTCTCCAAGCCAGGCTTCAGCAATATGTGAACCATGAACTTCCAGATGTTCAAGCTGGTTTTAGAAAAGGCAGAGGAATCAGAGATCAAATTGCCAACATCCACTGGATCATCGAAAAAGTGAGAGAGTTCCAGAAAAACATCTATTTCTGCTTTATTGACTATGCCAAAGCCTTCGACTGTGTGTATCACAATAAACTGTGGAAAATTCTTAAAGAGATGGGAATACCAGACCATCTGACCTGCCTCTTGAGAAACCTGTATGCAGGTCAAGAAGCAACAGTTAGAACTGGACATGGAACAACAGACTGGTTCCAAAGAGGAAAAGGAGTACGTCAAGGCTGTATATTGTCACCTTGCTTATTTAACTTATATGCAGAGTACATCATGAGAAACGCTGGGCTGGATGAAGCACAAGCTGGAGTCAAGATTGCCAGGAGAAATATCAATAACCTCAGATATGCAGACGACACCGCCCTTATGGCAGAAAGTGAAGACGAACTAAAAAGCCTCCTGATGAAAGTGAAGGAGGAGAGTGAAAAAGTTGGCTTAAAGCTCAACATTCAGAAAACTAAGATCATGGCATCTGGTCCCATCACTTCATGGGAAATAAATGGGGAAACAATGGAAATAGTGTCAGACTTTATTTTTTTGGGCTCCAAAATCACTGCAGATGGTGACTGTAGCCATGAAATTAAAAGACGCTTACTCCTTGGAAGGGAAGTTATGACCAACCTAGATAGCATATTTAAAAAGCAGAGACATTACTTTGCGAACAAAGGTCTGTCTAGTCACGGCTATGGTTTTTCCAGTAGTCGTGTATGGATTTGAGAGGTGGACGGTGAAGAAAGCTGAGCGCTGAAGAGTTGATGCTTTTGAACTATGGTGTTGGAGCAGACTCTTGAGAGTCCCTTGGACTGCAAGGAGATCCAACCAGTCCCTCCTAAAGGAGATCAGTCCTGGGTGTTCATTGGAAGGACTGATGCTGAAGCTGAAACTCCAATACTTTTGGCCACCTCATGCGAAGAGTTGACTCATTGGAAAAGACCCTAATGCTGGGAAGGATTGGGGGCAGGAGGAGAAGGGGACGACAGAGGATGAGATGGCTGGATGGCATCACCAACTTGATGGGCATGAGTTTGAGTAAACTCCGGGAGTTGGTGATGGACAGGGAGGCCTGGCGTGCTGCGATTCATGGGGTCGCAAATAGTCGGACACGACTGAGCAACTGAACTGAACTGATCGTTAGAATGCTGTTAAAAGCACGTAGTCACTCCAAACCCACCTCAGCCGAATACAGGTTAGTACCCAGGGTTGGAGTGACTGCATGCTTTTAACAGCATTCTAAGGATACTCTTAACTCTTCAAGGTGTAAAGTTTCTCTCTGTGTGTGCAGTTTAAAAAGTTCATTCCAACACACAAGAATACTTTCAGGAATATCTTTGCAGTTCATACATTGCATGAAAGACCACTCAAAATAGGAAAAGATAAAGGATGACTCCCAACACTCTGGGGGGAGGGTCAGGTGGTTGAGATGGTCAAGGCTGAGTCAGGTGGTTTGACTTTGATCTTGAAGTTGCTGCTGCTTAGTTGGACAAATCACCTCATCTCTGAACCGTTCTTCCCCATCAGATGAGCTACTCGGTTCCTTCCAGTTCTGTTTTAGGAGTGAGTATCGCTCTTTGTCGTTCTGCGTGCAGGCTTCTTTTCATTCCTGCTAGCTTCTGGCTAGGGACCACTTCTGTTTCTCAGTGGGTCATAGCAACTAGTATTACTGCAGTGACTTCCTTATGGTTGCTTGTTAACCAGGCCCTGCTAGTGATACTAGATGAGGAGCAAAACCCAGCTAGGCTACGCTGAGCCCAGTGTTGAAAGCCAGAAGACTCAGCATCCACAGTCTGTAGCCACGGCTGCAGCAAGCACCCTAGGACACAGACAGATAGATTGGTTCTGAGTCAGTTTCCTGTATCCTGTAGAGTCAAGAGGAAGATCTGCACACAGCAATGGGCTTGTGAACAATGGTCATTTCCTGTGACCAGGAGACTGGAGAGAGTCTCTGAGAACTGGGGGACACTCCCGGTCCAGCTGGCACTTTCAGGCAGGGGTACTCCTGGGGCCTCATCTGCAGACCGTCTTCAGATCTGCAAAAAAAACTTCAAAACAATCTGTCACTTTTTAATCTGTGTTAAAGAGTTTACAGTAAAGTAAGCCTTGAACTTGCCAGAGTGAATTTTAGCTTTCTAGTGGAGGGTGAGATACTTAATGATATGCTAATGACTGCAACAGAATTAGAAGTTCACATACTCTGATGCCAACTTGTGTGTGAATCTTTATTTCCTCATCTGAAAAATGGCAGTTCCATAGAAGTGTAATACCCTCCACATTTTTTATCCTAACACAAAAGCCCGTTAACAGTGTGTGTGTATGTTAGTCACTTCAGTCATGTCCGACTTTTTGTGACCCATGAGCTGTAGCCCCCCAGACTCTTCTGCCCATGGGATTGCCCAGACAAGAATACTAGAGTGGGTTGCCACTTCGTTCTTCAGGGGATCTTTCCAACCCAGGGATTGAACCCAGGTCGCCTGCATTGCAGGCAGATTCTTTACTGTCTGGGCCATCAGGGAAGCCCATGTTAATAGTAGTAGTATTTATAGCAGTAATAATAACGGTAGTCAATGCTTCCATGGTACTTTACAATTTGTCTGGCTTTGTTTTGGGCACTTCACACATCCACCCATTTATGTAGACTCAATTGTGTGTACAATTTCATATTGCAACGATTAGTGCCAGAACTGTAGTAGTGTATGAGTTGTTCCACATGAGAAAGAGTGTGCCTAGCAGAAGAATAATGATGACAAAGCATAGTCGTGATAGTTAATAGCAAACAGTGAAACTGAATCGAGGGATTTCTTTTTTGTGTCGATCACGTGAGGTGCTCCATCTGCTGCAATGGAAAATGCTGAGAGATAAAGACAAACTAAACCCGGCCCTTGCGCTGCCCGGCACTGGACCACACGAACAGCCACTGCCCACCTCCTGGCTCCCCTCACTTTCCCAGATGATCCTGGCTGATTCCAGGGTGTGAAACTCCCCGTGAAAGATAGGGAGGTGTCAGCAGCTCAGCCCAGAAAGCTGGGGATTGGGCAGTGGCTTCCTGTAATCCCCGGCGCTGGCCGGCTGCCCCGTTCTTGGCAGTGAGGGCTGGGCGGTGGGCTGGAGACAGCTGTGTGAACCCTGCTCCCTGCTCGGCCGGGAGCACTGGCCCCTCATGGAACGGCTGCACCATGTTCTGCCTGAAAGGTGAGGGGGCTTTGGGCCAACCAGGGTGGTGAACTAGAAGAATGTTCATTCAGCATCAGAACCGAGGGCTGGTTCTCTTAAAATCAGAGTTGGAGAGAGATTTGTTAAGTATGAAAGTGAAAAAGTCATTGTTCTTTTCTGGTTGCAAACAGGAAGAAAGACCTCCTGCTGGGGAGATGGAATTTTTCTTTTAGACAGGATATTTCTCTGTTTGGATGCGTTTGGGATGTGTGTTGTCATAGACTAAGTAATTAAAAGTTTAGAATGAAAGGAAACTTCATCATCTAAGTGGGCATGGTTTACAGTTGGGGTATGAGTCCTGTTAGAGAAGTTTTCATGTGATGAGTTGCTCGTGGAAAGGGTTAGAGAGAATAAGGGGGGGAGCAATCCTGTTACTTGCAGCTTTAATGTGTGAATTCAGGAATGAAATTAATTTTACCATAGAATAGAAATTCTTGTCCTAGCTATGTGTGTATGGACTATAGTACTTTGGGAAGTACTGGAAGATGGTGACTATATGAATATATGTACTGATTCCCCCATTAGTTGGAGAGTGCTTTTCTCTCTTTAGGCAATTATTTTTTCTTCAACTCTTTTTCTTCCAGCTCTGTCAATGTAATTATAATTTAAGCATTTGAGAATGTGTTTTTCAATGAGATTGTTGGAATGGGGGAGTTCAAGTGAATTTCCTTGGAACTGGAGTTGACTATTTTGTTCATATCTTTCAGTGTATGTCAGCCTGTTGATGTGAAATTCTTGACAGTTTTTCAATTCGGGGAAGTAAAGTGAGCCTGGCTTGCTTTGCTGATGGCTTTTTTTGTCCTCCCTCTGTCCTCACTGTTTCTGAGGTGCAGACCAGTGTTCTCTACGCTCAGCCTTTACAGTTTTAACCCTAACCTGGCACCTTAAAAACCACCCAAGTCTTTAATATTAAATTCTGAGTTTGGGTTATTTGTTTATATGGTTGGTACAAATTTGATCAAATTGACAAGGTGAAAACAGGAAACAGCTTCACATCTTTTGCTCCCTAAGAATTCAACTAATTCTTATTTTAGTACATTTAGTTGAAATGGATTTCTAAGGCAGCCCATCAGCTGAAGTGAATTTGAGTATTTCTGAAAAAATATTCTTAGGTGAAATGAGTCATGGGCCCTCCTGATGCTGTTTCTCAAAAAATTGTTTGCTCCCAAAAACGTGTGACTAAGAAGAGCCAAAATTCAGTATCATTGGATGAGGATGCCTGCTACCCTAGTGTCATTTCCCCAGCTGAAATCATTATGATCTAATGATAGCTTCCGGTTCAGAGTTTTTAATTGAATGCAGGTGTGGAGTTGTTGCAGGGCATGTCTTCTGTTGCTTCAATGTATTTGCCCCACCCATTCCCATCACAGCAATTTCATTTTATTAAGGAATCTTACCAGTTTCATGGACTCTTAGTTTCCGAGGTAACTTGGGAGATTTGAGAAAGTCAAATGAGTGGCATGTGATAGCAACTAAGTGCTTTTATGCTGAATTGTGTGTTCTAATCAGAAGTCTACAATCCCTTTTAAAATCTACTTTCCCATCACCCAGCAGCCAGGACAACCGTTGCCTTTTGCTCTCTTCCTGTGATTTGCAGCCTCTTCATTTACAATAATGACTTTTAGATTGCCCTCTAGGATCTCTAGGTCCTTGTGTATGGCCGACCTGTGATAAAGTCGTGGTGAGACTAAGTCCAGGAACGTCAAGGGCTGCTGGGGATGCTTTGCGTCCTTCTTCATTCGTGTTTGCCTCTGTTGGAGGCTTTTTCAGAGGACTTCACTAATTGGCCTGTTTCTGTGGCTCACTGAGGTCCTAGGAGCTCTTTAAGTCTGTGGTTATGATTTGCGTGGATATTAAAGGAAGCATGATTGCCCTTCTTTTGGGTTAAAATCATGTCTTGTGTATTTCTTTTAATTGTTAAAGAAAACACATCAGACAGCTTCCCACATGCATGTAGAGTTTCCTTTTCCCCATTTAGACTACTTTTTTTTTTTTTCTTGAAGTCATGTCTACTCAGTTTTTGGTCGATTTGGTGCTAGAAAAATTGCCTTCTTGGAAGAGAGATGTCATCTTTATCATTGCTCTTGACTATAATAGCTCATGTAGTTATAATCTCTACTGTCTACTGTTGCCATTGAAATAGCTCAGATACATTCACTCCACCTAGGTTTTTTTCCCATGAGCAACATCTGAGCTCCCAGCCTCTGGGAACATGTTTTCTCAAGCTCTGCCCAGTCCCTGTTGGTAACAAAGCCATGGTGTGTTGTTCTTCACTGTGTAATCAGGGGTCTTGGAAGTGAGTTTCCAGCTTATTAAATAATATGATTAACAGGAAACTACCTTGCATATATTATATACCATTCATGGATTACTTTATTCAGAAAAATTAGAAAAAATACTTTTACTTCTAAACCTGCGGGGATTACAATTAAGTTTTCCTGAGACAATTCAGAAAATGCAAATTTCTTAATTACAGTGTGCAAGCTTCATCTTTATAAATATTAATTATCTGTTCAGTGCATCTCTAACTGTGAGGACTAGGTTTTTTTCTTTTAATTTCCAATCCATCATGGATATTTTGTAAAACATAGGATCACATGCTGTGGGCTATCACCACAATGTCAAACAGCTGTAATAAAGTTCTTAAACATTTATTTCATTTCCTGTTGTAATCTTATTGTGTTCTGGTAACAAGGCATTGGCACTATTTAGTAGACAAATCTGTAGTAGTTTCCTAGAGAGACTGCAACAGATTACCACTAAGTGAGTGGCTTGAAACAGAAACATCTTCTCTCACAGTTCTAGAAGCCAGAGTCTGACAACAAGGTGTTGGCGCTGTCATTGTCTCTCCGCAGTCTCAAGGGTGGACTCTTTCCTGGCTTCTCCCGGTTTCTGATGGCTTCAGGTATTTCATGACTTGTGGCAGCACCTCTGCCTCGGTCTTTGCATGGCCTTCTTCCCTAGGAGCCTGTCTGTGACTCTGTCACTTGGCTTTCTTATTAGGACATCTGTCATTGGATTTAGAGTTCACCCTCCTCCGGTATATGACCTCATCTTAGCTGATTACATCTGTAAAAACTCTGTTTCCAAATAAGGTCACGTTCTGAGGTTCCAAGTGGACATGGATTGGGGGGCACTAGTCACCCCATTAGGATGCCTAGTTGCTTGGATTGAGGGCAGCATCATAGGAGATGTATTTAATGGAGAGCTGTAAGGATGACCATCCAGTATAGCTGTTTTGATGATATATTTGAAATGTGTAGCATTGTAAGTTTGACCAGTTTGTACAGATAGAAAGGTTGAACATATGCCCACTACAATTAGTCGTGCAAAAGAAAACATTGCCTTTTTGTTTCCTATAAATTACCCAGTTTCCTTCATGTACTCTGATCCTGCTGAGAAGGGGGAAAAACAAAAAAACAAAATCGAACTTTAGTTCACTGCAGTCAACCCAGTGTGAGCCATAACAGTTGAATTAGCTAGCTCAGGCAGTGGGATGACTCAGTCTCAGAATTCTCCTGTTCTCTCTTCTCTCCATAGTGGGTTCTGTTGTTCAGTTTCTCCCTTGTTAACATAACAAAAGTGATTCCTGCTAAATTGTGTACTTTTGAATCATGAACTTGCTCCTTACATAATTTTTGAAATGTTGGAGAAGGATACTTCTGTATAATTGAGTTAAAAAAAATAAGATATTATTTTGAAAATGTCCTTGCTCTGAATGTGGAAATGATAAATATATACATCCTTTTGTACCCTAAAAATAATTTCAGTACGCTTTGTGAGCATCATGGATCTCAAGCTTCTGAATTTAGTATTGGATTTTACCTGGTCAGGATTCTCTCCAGGGATTTCAACCTGGCTTCAGTGTTGGTCTAGATTCTTTCCCTTACTCTCCTCTTATGTGATGTCCAAGGTCTAGAAATTGAGTTTCATGGATTAGAAAAGTGGTGCATTCTGTCGACGGGGTGTATCCCAGCTGCCTGCATACTTAGCATGGTAGGGTCCCATCTATATCCTTTTCTGCTTCACAAGTTACAGATTTAGGAAAGCCTTTAGGTTGTCTAATAATAGCAGAGTTATGTTGGAGATTACAGCGATGAACTATGTCAGGCATGTACGTCTGCTCCCGAGAGGGCAGTTCCCCCTAGAAACCCTGCTCTGTCCTTCCTCCGCGTGCACCCTGGAGCAGATCACAGGCCTCTTCCCAGTTGTCTCGTGCGTGTTGTACATGTAAAAGGATTCCTCAGATTCTTTTCTTGGCAGCATTTGGAAAATAATGTCTGGAATCAGAAACAGATTTGTTATTTCTGTGCTGAAACAAGTGCATTTTTTTCAAGTTAGCAAGCAACCATTTGCTCTGGACGGTTCCCCTACCCCTTCTTCCCACCTTTTATAAATCCAGTAATAAACTGTCAAGTAAGCATTGAGCAGACTTGACGCTATTTTACTATTTGATTCTGAGTATCATTTTAAAGGGCTTGAACAATCAAAATGTGAAGTGACCTCGGGAATCTTGTATCTGGGTGAATCTGGACATTTCGTTATCATACTTTCATATTTTGAATTTTACTTAAATTTAAATTTAAGTAAATTTAAAGCCATAGCCTTTAGAGCCATTTTTCTTCCCTCCTTTCATTTAAAAATTGCGTATAATTGCTAGCCAGTAACCTACAGCTACCAGGGGAAATTCACATTTGCTCAATCTGCAATTTAAAGTAGCACTTTTAATAAACACACTGATGATATCATGCATTTTTCAAACTGGCGGGCAAAGCCCTTGAAATTTAATAAACCAAACAAAGCTAGCCTTTTATTTCCTTTGTCTTTCCCTTGAAAACTTGATCATGCTTTCCAGTTCTCTTTCTTCCTTCTACTACTAATCAAAATCTTGCTTTTAAATATATTGCAGCAGAAGTCAGATCACTGTGCTGAAGAGATGATATAATAGAAACTAGGAGATGCTATGCTTAAGGTATGAAAGCAGTTAACAGAGCTTTGCTGCCAGAAGCTTGCAGGGCTGGGGGTCTGCTTGTCTGTGGAGCATGCTCTGTGCAAGGACAGTGCCCTGTGATTTGGTGGAACTGAATCAAATGATGAATTACCAAAAGCATTGGCAAAGGTTTCCATGAGTTTCTTTCTCCATTTGAGGATCTCCTGTCCCATTTTTACCTACTCTTGTTTTCTTTATTTCCTGATTTCCATATCTCTTTTTTCTAGTTATTCCATTTCCTGCTTTCCTCCTCCTCTGATTGCATGTTGATGGGGGGGTGTATTATCTCTACGCCAGATTGAACTCCCTCTAGTTAAGAAGGTGTGATCAGTAATCTGCACATGCGTTAGTAAAGGTGATAGTTAATAGATGAAGGCAGATGGACCAGTGTGATAAAGGCAATTTACCACTCAGGACGTCATGTCGCCACCATCAGCCAGGCACAAAGGTATGCAGGGATATGTATTTTTCTGTTTTAAACATCAGAAGAAAATCCTGCTGAAACAACCTAAGGGCTTTAAAAGCAATTAATAGCTTTTGCATGATTGAACATATTGGTGATGCAGGGTAGGAAGATGGATATTCTTAAATTTGAAAAATGTCCATTGGTTTATAAAATCATACATAGCAGTTGGATTTGAGATAAAGAGGTCTTCATTTGACAGGCAGTAGTATAATGACAAACTATTGGGTATCATATTAGCAATGTCCATCCTCCATCTGCTGATGATGTCATATTTATCAGGTTTTGTTAACTTGGACTTTAGAATTTGTATTGTTGTTACTGCCAAAATGTGGTTAATGCTGAGAGCCATTGAAACAAAGGCCATGATGACTTGAACGAGGATTTAATTTGAGGGGGACGGGTTACTTGCGTGATAAGAGAAATGTAAGTGCTCATTGCCACTTCTTCATTGGAATGTCTTCTTATAACAAAAAGATATAAATAGTATAAACTGAGCTTTAGGAACCAGGAGTTGAAATATAGTCTTAAGCAAATTTATATTTAAGCGGAGTATGGTTTTCAAAAGTCAGGTTATATATTACATGTTTGCTCTTGAGAAATTTGGCAAGACTGCATTTGGAAACAAAAGGGGAAAATTCCCTCCTCTGATGACCATAAGAGGACATCTATGCTATTTTGGTCTTATTTCGCTGAGTGAAACTGTGCAAGCTTCGGAAACTTTTAGAGTCAAGGTTGTGACACATGCCTCCACTCTCCCGAGTCACTGATGAGCTGCTGATGGGCAGAGGAGGAGGGAGGGAAAGGTCCACTGCGACTTGCCTAGGGAGTGTTCTTGGGAGAAGGAAGGCACAGGGCATCCAGAGGGTTAAAGTGGCTTCAGGAGAAGGCAGGAGTCCAGGAGACTTCAGAGTTGGTTAGAAGACTGGCTGGGGAAACTTAAGTTGTAGTGACTTTTCTGTTTTCAAAGAGAAAAGGTTCCTCAGCCAATCTGCCATAGAAGATGCCCATGAGCTGGCATGGCAGAGAGAGAACCAGACTTAGGGGAGCCCCCAGTCCCAGGTGGTCCTGCATCTCTCCTCCTTCGGCCATCTCTTTCAAATTTGTTGGAGTTTTTCTTTACCCCTTTCCTCTTTTTTAAGAGGATAAAAGAAACTCTAGTCCCTTCTATTCCTTACAAAAGTGTTGCTGTAACAGACTACCTAGTTTTTGCAAAAATGCATATTATCCCAGAGTGGCTAATTTTTATATATATAGATTCATCCCAAATTTGTTGATACCCTGAATACCTCTTGAGGTTCATCACATCTGACCAAAATGTTTTGATAGAGTTTGGGGTGTTAGTATTCATCAGATGTTAATGGCACTGACCGTGTGCCTGGTTTCCCTTGCCCCAGGAAAGCCTCCCTTCTCCCATGCTCCCAGACTTATCCCCCAGGCCTGGGTCTTCTCAGCACCCAAGACCTTTCCAGCTGCTTTCCTGTCCTCTGAGAAGGCACTACTGCTTGTGCCTGCCTTGAAGGGGGCAAGGGGAGTTCTACTTTCCCCAAGATTCACTTTGAGTACAAAGCAAGGCCAGAGACGTTTTTTTAAGGTTTTCTCTGCTAATGGCCACCCAGATAATAAAACATTAACAGGTTAGTGAAGAAGATTCAAGAAATCCCAACTGTGTCCATTAATAATATAAGCCTGAATAAAAATCTCTTAACTGAGAGTAGCATGCGTGGCTGCTCAGTCGCTCATTCGTGTCTAGCTCTTTGCAACCCCGTGGATGGTAGCTCGCCAGGCTCCTCTGTTCATGGGACTCTCCAGGTAAGAATACTGGAGCTAGTTGCCATTTCCTTCTCCTGTGGATTTTGCTGACCCAGGGACTGAATCCATGTCTTTTATGTCTCCTGCATTGGCAGGTGGATTCTTTACCACTGAGCCACATGAGTAGCATCTACTTGACAAAAGATTAAGGAGTAAATAATTACTTACATAAGATGCTAGACATTTTATCACAAGTATGTAGTAATATTAGTTAACTGTGACCTTGGTAAGTGCTTCATAAAGTTACTGATTAGAGCTACCTTGGGTTTTCTGAAAGTAAAGACTAATTTCTATTAATACCATAATTTAGGAATATGGTGTAACTATATAGTGAGAAAGGCAGATATATTTCTGGTTTCTCATTGCAGCATATTTACACCAACTTTTGTAAAGTTTCCCGGCATCACAGTTGTATAAATACACCCAGGTGAATACAAAGACTCATAAGTCACATATACTGGCAAATGAACCTTATAGCAACACAAATATTTTGAAAGCCAGAGAAGCCATGGAGAATATCCTGACACAGTTCTAACTGCTCCAGCGGAAGTATTTGCTGCTACAGCATTTGAGACAAAAACCATTCCTTTTTGGAAATGTTTTCTGGCAGAACATACACTTGATAAAAATCCTAAACAAGATTTGGACTACTCATGTGGTGCCTTTTATAAAATCGCTTGTATTAAAAAAAAAAAAAAAATCTCTCCATATCTGGATGGGAGGAACGGCTAGATGAGTGGTTTTATCCTTCATCGGTAGACATGTCCTTATTTCAGGTTGACTGCTGAGGAATTGGTAACTGGCTCTCCTTACTGAGTATTTCTCCTTTCACTCAGTTCCTTCCTCCATTGGTGACTGACCCATTTTCCATGTCAGAGAGAACAAGTTAGTGAGGGTAAGAGTTGTCCAGCTGAATTATCAGTAAATTACAATGGAAGTTAAAAAAAAGCAGACTCAAAAGATGACATTGTATGTCCATCCTTCCAAAACTGCAGTGTCCATAAATTCCAAAAAGACAATGCAGATGAGTAAACTTTTGATGGCTTAAAGCATGATTTAAAGCATTGGTTAACATGAGATAAAACATTAGTTTGATATTTGCCATCAACTTTTAGGTTTAAAATTATAAGACTGTGACAGAGATGGCTTGTTTTCAGTCACCCATTGAGAGCATCTAAATTTAAAGTCCTGTACATTTTCTGCTTCCCACAGAAAGTTCATGTTGGTGTGGCAGATATTATGAATCTTTATTTATATGCTTTTGGCTTACGGTAACAAATTTGGCTGAAATTGAGTTTGTCTTAGTTGTTCCCTGCTCCTCACTCACCTTCATGAAATTAGTGAATAGATTCATTGTGGGACTGTTATCTGCAAAAGATAAAGTGTCTGTGAACTGACGGGAAAATAGGAACCCCTAAAATATGTGAGATTCCTTTGGCACATGACATACCAAAGGGTTCTCCTTGACTCCTATTTTGGACAGTGTTCAACTGGATTTCCCTTAAATTTCGCTTTGCCTCATTTCCACATTGGAAAGTGATCCGCCTGCTCTGTGCATGAAGACAAGCTTTGTCTCCCGCTTGATACTGGCCTCTAGCAACTCTTGTGTGAGGCCTGCAATCAGGTCCCAGGCTTCTCACATCTGTTCTAAGACAGTTCTCTAATCAGTGTCAAGAACTTTTTGCTGCTTTCCAGTAGGGGAATCCAGTATTAGTGATATACTGATAATTCCCACATGTCTCTCTGCAACTGAGACCTCTCCCCTAAATTTCAAATATGAATATCCAGCTGTCTCCTCCACATTTCCAACCGGGTGTCCAATGGACTTCGTGAACTCCTGGTGCCTCATCCATCTCTTTACCCTCACATCTATTCCGCTGCAGCCTTCTTCATTCCCATAAGGGACAAATCCTTTTTTTTTTTTTTTTTCCCAGTTGAATAAGCTATAAACCTTGAAGTCATGTATGACTCCTGTTTTTCTCTTACCCCACCCCCACCCTGATTCAATGTGTCAGCAAATCCTGTAGACTCGATGTAAAATACCTTTTCTGGGATCTGACTCCCTCTCGCGCCTTTCACTGCCGCCTCCTGCCTGGGTCTCACCTGGGCAGCTGTTACAGCTTCCCTCAGCAGCTGTTTTCAACCCAGTAACCAAAGTGAGCCTTTGTGAGTTCATGCTACTGCTTTGCTCAAAACACCGTTTTACTCAGAATGAAAGTTCAGGCCTTGGCAATTCCTCTTTATTTTGGGAACATCAGTCACAGGCCAAAATCAAACCATAGAGGAGAAAGGTGGTTTTCTAAGCTACAGAACTGGTAGCTGGTCAGATCCTTCATTTTGGCAGAAAAGGAAAAGGTTTCTGTGCTGAAACTGCAGCTCCCAGTTAGTCATGCTCTTGTCTGGTGCTCCTGGAAGGTATAGCCTACTGAGAGGCCTTCATCTTCTCTGCAGCGGGAGTAAAGATCATTCCAGTCTGTGTCGTTTCATCATCACATGTAGCCATGTGTGTATTTAGTGCAGCTGCAGGTGTACCTTTAATTTGTATAAAACAAGTTTGATAGAGTTTCTGTTGGAATTTTGAAAAATTGATTCCCATGGCTTTTTTTTTCCCCCTTAATAGGGATTCAGTTAGAACTAAATAGTAGGGAACCTGTCCATATTCAGTTAGGAAGCTAACTGAAATGTTTAAAAAGCAGTTCAGTTTTCATTCTTGTGCATATATTTGTTTTGCTGAGATTTGGTTTGTTATAAGGAATATCAGAAAGTCCTCTCATGATGAGTGCTTGATGTTTTACTCTTTCATAGAACCCCTGGTTTTTTTTTTTTCTTTCATAGCATTATTAAAATAGAGGGCAGGCTTTGACCCCACTCATTGAGTGGAATTTCTTTGGGACATACACTGCATCGTGTGGGTGGTAGTGGTAGATGCTGTGGCTTCCCATTTAGAGTCTAAGCTCCTTGAGGGCTTATCCCATTGCCTTAACCAAGAAGGAATCCTAGTTGACATTTGTAGTTAAGGGGGGCTTCCCTAGTGGCATGGTAAAGAATCTGCCTGCAGGACACATGGGTTTGATCCCTGGGTCAGGAAGATCCCCTGGAGAAGGAAATGGCAGCCCACTCTAGATTTCTTGCCTGGAAAAATCCCATGGGCAGAGGAGCTTGGCGGGCTACAGCCCATAGGGTTGCAGAAGAGTCAGGCAGGACTTAGCAACTAGACAACAACAGTTTGCAATTAAAGGAATGAAATGTAGTATTTAATCTAGTTCAGGTAAAAAGGACTTTAGCCATCACTCTCCATGAAAATAAAAGGACTCTTTTGAGGATAACTTAAAAATAGAAAAGTGGATTTTTCTACTTACGATGGGACTGAAAATATGAAGGCAATAAGCAGAGCAAGAAAGATTTTTAACTTGTGAAGTTTTATCTTCTATAGCAACTGGATAGAAAAACCCAATGTGACAGTTTCAGTCAGTAATGACTTCTAAGAGGGGGAAGGAAGCTGATCATGGAAGAGGAGAAAGGTTAATGTGTTTCTAGAAATTCAAACATTCAAGACAAATGAGTCTAGACTTTCTGGTGACATGGTGAGAGATACGCTTCCCAGGTACCCTCTTGGTCTTTGAAGTGGCAGGTCACCCTCAGGAAAACGACCAGTCCTCTGCCGGCTACTCTCAAGTACTGTTCTGAAGTGGTTACTCTTCTCTTAGAGGACTGAGGTTTTACTCACCATGGAGAAACACAGCCTTCAAGCACTTTCTTCCCTCTTGAGTTTTCAATTGGAAAAAAGAAAACCAAAGAACTAAAGCACTCCATTGCATAGTTCCAAGAATGAGCAATTGACTGCAGATTAAAGGGAAAAAAAAGTGATAAAATTATCTTTAGAAATATGAGATCATTTTCTCATAGCAAGTCACCATGTAACTATGGGACTTTTTCCTTTTTATATATGTTTAAATATTTCTACTGAAATTTTATCTCATTTGACCTTCCTATTCCTTATTCTAAATTTTTCAGATCCACTGGATTACTTTTTAGGATTCTCCTGTATGCTTTTCATTCTATTTCCATTACAACACTGTTCCCCATTTTCTATGTAAATATCCTTACAATTTGGTCACTGTGTTTTTCTGTCCATCTTAGGTGCAATGAGAACAAGCTGGTTATTTATTCAGGACCTTCTATCAGAGAGTACCTCAAGGTGTTATTAATATCTGTTGATTGAATGAGTGCTTGACTGCATTGAGGACTTTATTTCCTCCTCTTTACCTCTGTGAACTACTACGTTTATTAAAAATTACAGGAACTTTGACTTGTAGGTTGTGTTTTCAGCTCAACAAAATGAAAGTGATGGGTCTGTCATTTTAATGACCAGTTGAGATCTTAATAAAATTCACATTCAGGGTGGTGAGCCTGAAATTTGCACATTGTGATTAGCCACGAGTGAAGTTTTTGCATGTGAAGCAGAAATACTTTTAACCTAGGAATCAGAGTTTTTCTCATCTGAGTCTGTTGCTTACTGACTCAGAGGAAGCCACTTAACCACAGGACCATTTTCTTCATCTAATAAATAGAAATGTCTCCCCTGCCTACTTGATGGGATGCTCTTTGTGGGAATCAAATGAGATAAAGCACCTGGGATGTTAGTGCAGAAAGTGGCAGTGCTCTTTGCTGCTCCCTCTTTCATTCTCCTACACGTCCTGTCAGTTCCACCCTCTTAGCATGTTCTGGATCCCATTTCTGCTCTTTATTCCCTGGACTAGCACTGCCTTAGTGTGATGGCTATTAGCATTTCATGCTTTTAGTTTATTGGGCTCCTAACTTTCTGATTCTCGGCTAATTGCTCTCTAATCCCTTACTCCAAACCCTATCCAGAAACTTTCTGATTCTCTGCTAATTGTTCTCCAATCCCTTACTCCAAACCCTGTCCAGGACGTGAATAACAGACTTCACTTATCATGTTTTTTCTCTAAAACTCTTCAGCTTCCCCCACCCAGCCCCCTACCAGTACAGTGCCTTTCGGATAAACTTTAACTTTGGAGGAGCCCTGTATTAAAGAACACCTCCCTGTTTTCCTCTTCAGCGTCAATTCTCATGAACCTTTTCACCCATCCACATTCACAACGTTTGCTCATCTTTCTTTGTCGGGACCCTCCGCTTAGAAGGACTATCTGCTTCTCCTGTCCCTTCTACCTAACACTGAGTTTGGACCTACAGGACTTATTTCACGTGTCACCTCCTCCAAAGCCAGTTTTTAACCCCTGCTCTGTGCTGCCTGTCACACTGTCATGTAGCGTCTTGTTTTAGGCATTAGGAACCTAAAAGGCAGGGCATGTGCATTAGTCGTTGTCCTTGATGCCAAAGATCATGTAAAACCTGGTTGAATTATTTCATTAGTGTTTGAAAATCTTTAAAATAGGAGGGAAAATTCTAGTGTATCATCTGGCTTTGTATTAAAAGCAAAATAGAAAACATTATCCTGCCCTTGTATATATAAAGTTATAAACTGTTCATACGTGGGGTACCGAGGCTCGTTCCAACTGTTCTCCTTAAGTAATTTCTAAGGAGTTGAAATGCACTAAGAATTGCACAGGTAAACTTTTTTGGTCTGGGAAGAAGTAACTGTGCAAAAAAAAAGTCCTAAAATAATTTGGATTTTACCTGGGAAAACCATGATCGGGGTGCAGTACCACATTTTTCTGTAGGAGTAAATGACATGGGTGTTGTCAACCAAGGTCAAGTGTTCAGGACTAGGGATTTATTACCTGGATGATGGTGCAAGCTAAAAATATGAACCTGTTCACGAAAAGTACAGATAAACACTTTCCTGGTTGAGCCATAATTGATGATCAAGGTAAAATGGTATGTTTGAGTCTAGAATTGAGGAATCCAAATTATGGAACATTGCCCCTCTCCTCTCCTGTGACAGGCAGACTCTGGGCCCCTTGACGCTCATCACCTGGTGCCTTGCCTGTCGGTGTGTTTGCACATGTATGCTCAGTTGCTTCAGTTGTGACTCTCTGTGACCTATGGACTGTAGCCCGCCCGCTCCTCTGTCCATGGGATCCTCCAAGCAAGAATATGGGAGTGGGTTGCCATGCCCTCCTCCAGGGGTTTTCCCAACCAAGGCATCGGGCCTGCATCTCTTATGTCTCCTGCATTAGCAGGTAGGTTCTTATATTGCTTGGTAAAAAGGGACTTTGCAGATATAATCAAAGTTGCTACTTGGTGACCTTAAGAAACGGAGATTAGCCTGGATTATCTAGGTGGGCCTCATGTAATCACATGAGCCTTTAAGAGCAGAGCTGCTGGCAAAGGGGAAGTGGGAGAGGTTGAAAGGATTCAGTGTGCTTCACTGGCTTGACTGAGGAACCTTGAGAAGGAATTGAATTCAGGGAGGTCAGTCCTGGGTGTTCATTGGAAGGACTGATGCTGAAGCTGAAACTCCAATACTTTGGCCACCTCATGTGAAGAGCTGACTCATTTGAAAAGACCCTGATGCAGGGGAAGTTTGAGGGCAGGAGGAGAAGGGGACAACAGAAGATGAGATGGGTGGATGGCATCACTGACTCAATGGGTTTGGGTGGACTCTGGGAGTGGGTGATGGACAGGGAAGCCTGGCGTGCTGTGGTTCATGGGGTCGCCAAGAGTCGGACATGACTGAGCGACTGAACTGAACTGAACAGCCTGAATGAGCTCAGGAGCAGTTCTTCCTCTGCAGCCTCCAAGTAAGAGCCCACGCCAGCTGACACCCTGATTCAGGCCTGGTGAGACCCTAAGCAGAGAACCCAGCTGAGCCCACTGGACTTCAGACCTGTACAACTGAAAAATAAATAAGTGGCTATTGTTTTAACGTGCCGAATTCATGGCATTTTGTTACAACAGCATAGAAAATGACTGCACCAGCAAAACAAAGCAAAAGATGGGACTGGTATATGGGAGCTTCTTCATTTAGGAATCTGTTAAGACTTGATTTCCAGCATCCCTTCCTGTTGAATGGACTGTGTTTGACAAACCCTAAAATTAAATGCTCTTTCTGACAGCTGTGAGGGGATCTTTATTTCTGGCTGATCTGAGATCACTTCCTGACCTCTGGGACATCAGAGCTGACCTGAAGCATGAACCTGAGTGAGTCTTAGACTTCAGGGGCTCCAGTGGAAAAATCAGCCTGGGGACTCTTACATTATTATGTGCTGACTTTGTTCAGGAAAGTTAACAATAATCAATCAGAGGAATGGAGGTTGTTTTGGGTAGTACAATATCAAAGGCTCCAGTCTCAGGTTTTCCAAGAGATGTATAAAGTAGGACATTTAAGATGTTTGCTTCTTTTTAGCATAGTTTCTCTAATATTGTCTTTATGAGAGTCATCCTCTTTGTCAAAGGCCCCCTCAAGCCCCCAACACTTGAAACACACTAAAAAATCATTTGTTAATGAAAACAGAGAGGATTTGATTTTGACATCACTTCAGAAATACTGTACTCTCGTATCACAGTTCTAAAAGCTCTTCATTTTATTTGTGATGTACGGGACAGGCAAAGACTGAAGTCTGGACCATGCTTTGTCAGTGTGGTAAATTTGTTCATATTAAACACTAAAATAGTTGCCTTGTATCAAAATAGGGAACAGTTGTGTCTGCATAGGGTGATGATAGCAGAGTCAGAAATAAATAGAGCTGATAACCTGCTTGCTTGCTTACCTTGGTAGAAATTAAATGACTGCCGTTTCCATCTTTCTAGAGCACAAATGTATTCCTCTCAGAGTGTGAAGTAACAACCTTATAGATAAATCTTTGAATTATTAACTAGTTGAAGAATGAAAATTAAAAAGAACGGGTTGCTGGCTTAATAGACCAACACCACTAACAAAGTTTTAAAACGTGAGTTTCTCTAATTTTCTGGCTTTGGTTATTGTATATGCCTAGTGCATTTGAGATGATTTTGACCTTGGAAATGAATTTCATTTGACCTTCTGCACATTCATTTCATCACTCAGTTATTGTCTACATTTTCTTGCGTTTCTTCATTTTGTCTCTGTACATTTTTTCAAAAGAAATATTTACTTAGTATGAGAGCAAACTTCCTGCCCAGTGGTGTTTGAAGACTAGCTTGGCCACCAAACTGTCTCTGTCCCTTTCCTTCTTTCTTGGCTCTCACACTTGGCGTACTTGTTAACTCAGATCTGCTCACTTTTTTTCTTCTAAATATGTTTCATACCTTCCTTTTGAATGTAAACCTTTGGTCCCCTCACCCCCCCCACATTCTACCACTCTTTCTTACTTCTTTATTAATCAAGTTTCTCTCTATTAGGAATGTATTTTAAAAACTATTATTGGAAACAGAATCTTGATATTTTAGGCTTTTTATATAATCGTCTGACATTATATTTACTTATAAAACCTTATAATTATGTCAGATAACTTGCTTTCTCTTCCTGATCCTTTCATCTGAATCTTTTGTATACAATTTACTAGTTTCCTGTAAATTACAAAGTAGGAACAGGAATATGGCCCATGAACCTCAGAGGAGGAATGTTGTTCAGTCGCTCAGTCATGTCCAACTCTTTGCAACCCCATGGACTACAGCACACCAGGCCTCCCTGTCCCTGTATCCTGGAGTTTGCTCAGACTCATGTCCAAGAAGTCAGTGATGCCATCCAGCCATCTCATCCTCTGTCATCCCCTTCTCCTCCTGCCTTCAGTCTTTCCCAGCATCAGGGTTTTTTCCAATGAGTCAGCTCTTCCCATCAGGTGACCGAAGTATTGGAGCTTCCAATGAATATTCAGGGTTGATTTCCTTTAGGATTGAGTGGTTTGATCTCCTTGCAGTCCAAGGGACTCTGAAGAGTCTTCTCCAGCACTGCAGTTCAAAAGAATCAGTTCTTTGGCACTCAGCCTTCTTTATGGTCTAACTCTCACATCCATGCATGACTACTGGAAAAGCCAGAATATGGAGGGATAAATTGGGAGACAAGTCTGGCATCTAGTTCACAGGCTCTTTTGTGGAGCTGTCTGATCACTGATGACTTTAGTTCTGCCAGGAGACTGTATGACAGGGGGTGAATCACTCACCTTCCCTGTGTCTTCGCTCTTTCACCTCTAACACACAGATGGTAATTCTCTAACTCAGGAGATTTTTCATGCACTTTAAGTGGGATAATCATGTGAAGCTTGCTTGGAACCTGCTAGCCCCAGTAACTGTCAACTACAGTTTTTCCTTCTGTCCTATATGTGCGTTCAATGTGGCATAGCCTCTGCTAACCCAGCCACTATTTGTTACACTGCAGCGTCAGAGAGGACCCTTGCATTTTGTGTTTTCTGTCTCCTAAGTGGACTGGTAGGGATCATGGTACTCACCCACTGGTTTTTATGGTTCATATGCAAATGCTCTCAGCAAGTGCCTGAACACTGGTAATCCTACTGCTCTCTGACTTGCCAGTAATGGGAGCTATAAATTCAGCTGCTATTCACAAATG
This sequence comes from Cervus canadensis, assembly GCF_019320065.1. Classification (NCBI taxonomy): domain Eukaryota; kingdom Metazoa; phylum Chordata; class Mammalia; order Artiodactyla; family Cervidae; genus Cervus; species Cervus canadensis. The sequence continues at coordinate 11,865,971 of NC_057418.1, read as the reverse complement.
AAAATGAGGGGATTTGTTTTCATAGCATGACAAGCCTTATAAGCCTTATTACTCTTTTGTCAGTTCAGATTTCGGAAAGAACAGAAACTTGTTTGATCGTCATTGCACTTTTGCCTTTTCTGCTCCACAGTCCCAGGCCACCATTTGTGAGCACCATTGGGACTGTCATCTAAGTGGTCTTGGTGTTTTGTTGTGGGTTTTTTTTTGTATTGGGCTATAGCCAGTTAACATGGTTGTGATAGTGACTCAGCCACATATACACATGCGTCCATTCTCTGTGGGGTTTTTTTCCTCCACACATAACTTTAGTTTCTAAAATATGTAACTATGGAAAAATCCTTATCTGTACAAAATCCAGTGCAGCCTCACAGCCCTGATCTTGACCTCATATGTCAATAGGATTGAAAGGAGGAGCCCGGAGAGAGACAACGTTGATTTGTGTGCTGCTTACACAGCCGGCTCAATTTGCTCTCTTGTTTAAACACTGCAAAGCCAAGACAAAGAAGCTAATGTTATACATTACAGGGTGTATTACCTTTTTAAGGCATCTCTTTGAGTGTAAAGAAGCAGGGCAGATGCTGGAGTGATTTCAAAAAAGGATCAAGATTGACAAAGTTTTGTGAGTGTTATCAAGACAGATTTTATTCTACTTAAGACCCTGTGTCAGATCATTTAAAATTCATTAGTATTGCAGCTAAAAGATAGAAGGAAATGCAGACATTTAAATACATAAGTAGACTCTTGAGAGTAGTAACTCAGAGGAAGTTAAGTTTCAGAACTGATGAATTATAGCCAAAACTGCATGCAGAGGAAAATTAGTAAATGTACATGTTTTTATTTTTTAAACAAAAAAATGAATAAAAAGCTCTTGACTCCAGTAAAAGTATGAAGGTACATGGTTATTGAAATGGCTTATAATAAAAGTTGGAGAAAAATGGCAAACCCACTGGGATTTGTTCATCATTATTATTTTAGATGTCTCTAATGCTCTTTTTTTCGTTATGGTTTGTCATGGGATGTTGAATATAGTCCCTTGTATCTCTGTGCTATACTGTAGGACCTTGTTGTTTATCCATTCTGTATGGAGTAGTTTATCTCCGTTAATCCCACACTCCCAGTTTTTCCCTCCCTGTCCCCGCTCTGCCTTGGCAACCACAAGTCTCTTCTCTACATCTGTGAGTCTGTTTCTGTTTTGTAGATAGCTTCATTTTTGCCAGATTTTAGATTCCACATATAAGTGATATCATATGGTATTTGTCTTTCTCTTTCTGACTTACTTCACTTAATATGATAATCTCTAGTTGCATCCATGTTGCTGCAAATGGCATTATTTCATTCTTTTTATGACTGAGTAGTATTCCATGGCATATAAGTACCTGGTCTTCTTTATCCATTCATCTGTTGATGGACATTTAGGTTGTTTCTGTTTTAACTGTTGTGAGTGGTGCTGCTATGAACATAGAGGTGCATGTATCTTTTTGAATTATAGTTTTGTCCATATATGCCCAAGAGCAGGGTTGCTGGATCATATGGTAGTTCTGCTTTCAGTTTTTCTGAGGAATGTCCACACTGTTTGCCCCAGTGGCTGCACCAACTTACATTCCCACCAATAATATAGGAAGGTTCCCTTTTCTCCACACCTTCTCCAGCATTTATTATTTGTAGACTTTTTAATGGTGGCCATTCTGACCAGTGTGAGGTGACACCTCATTGTGGTTTTGATTTGCCTTTCTCTAATAATAAGTGCTATTGAGCATCTTTTCATGTGCCTACTAGCCATCTGTATGTCTTTGGAGAAACATCTATTAAGGTCTTCTGCCTATTTTTCAATTGGGTTGTTTGGTTTTTTGTTGTTATTGAGTTGTTTGAGCTGTTTGTATATGTTGGAGATTAAGCCCTTGTCTATCACATCATTTTCAAATAGTTTCTCCCATTCTGTAGGTTGTGTTTTCTTTTCTTTCTTTTTTTTTTTTTCATAGTTTCCTTGGAAAAGGAAAAGCTTGTAAGTTTGTAAGTGCAAAAGCTTGTAAGTTTGACTAGGTCCCATTTGTTTATTTTTGTTTTTATTTCTACTGCCTTGGGAAACTGACCTAAGAAAACACTGGTACAATTTATGTCAGAGAGTGTTTTGCCTATGATCTCTTGTAGGAATTTTACAGGGTCTTGTCTTATGTTTGTCTTTAAGCCATTTTGAGTTTACTTTTGGGCATGGTGTGAGGGTGTATTCTAACTTCATTGATTTACATGCAGTTGTCCAACTTTCCCAGTTGATCTGGTGCTGTTACATGGGCATCCACTTTGTGGCAATTCAGTAAGCTGCTCACTTAGCATTTGTGCACTTTTCAGTACCAGATAAAAAGTGCACTTAAAATTCATGCTTAATTTTAGCTTTTGGTTCTCAGGTTTTGTATGCATCTGTGTGGGACTTGGTTCTCTGCTTCCCTAAGTGCTTTTTTCCTGCCCCAGGCATCTCCAGAGGGTCTATGGAATGGTGAGTAGTTAGGAGGTAGCCCCTGGCATGCCTGGTTCTAATGAACCTGGTTCTAATCCTCGGGCCACCGCTGGACATATGTAGGGCCTTTGAAAAGTACTTTGCTGCTTACCATGTCTCCATCTCCTCAACAGCAACTCAGACACCTCAGGGCTCTGATTAGCATCGGTGAGTTAAATGAGACCATGTGTGGGAATACTCAGCTCAGGGTAAGCGGTGCTAACTTCTAGCTATTGTTTTTATTTAGTCTTCCTAAAGGATATTCTGTGCTTTATCATACACAACAGTCTTACCATTTGGCACTAGGCTAGACCTACAATATAGACGTGGGTTTAGGCTTCCTGTTCCTAACGTTCTCAGGTTTCATACTCTGCATTATTATTCTATTCCAGGACTTCCTATTCATGATGGTTCCATGTCAAGAATTCCCAATCAAGGAAATTGAGAATTCCCATTTTAGGGCACTGTCTTCCATTCTTGGGGCTGTTGAGCTCTTTTGCTCCAGCTTTTTTACCTTAAAAAGTTCTCTTTAATCCATTGCCTTCCCCTTCCCTCACTGATAGTTTCTTCTCCTAAATACAGAAATTGCTGGGTGAGCTGCAAGGCACTGTGGACAGACTTTCTTTAATTGCTTTTGCTGGGTACTTTTTGCTCAAATGAGTGATTCTTCTCAAGAATGTTTGGAACCTGGCTCCAGCCATTGTTTGGTGAGAAGATGGTGGTTGCAAATGTTATGCAGAGAGATCGTGAAAGGGTGTGGTGAGGGGATGGAGACCTTTTCTTTTTTCCATTAATGAAACTTATCAATTCAGAAAATAATTCCTTGCCTTTATGCCTAAAGATTATTGTCATTCATTAACCCTGATTGTTGAATCTTGTTTTGCAATGTGAATCTGAAAAGGATTTTTCAGTGACCTGTGGACACAGAAATAAACCAGAGAGCTTAATGAGAAATAAACCAAAAATTTTCTGGAAAAGGATATTATAATGATGTATTTCAGATTTTGAAACTTTCTTGACCTCACGTACTCCTCCATGCCCACTGTTCACCCATTTTTCTACTTATCTTCAAAGCAAAACGTATTAATAAACAAATTACTAAAACCAGTGGTCTGTGTCTGCACCCAGTCTCCTGACTTTCCCACCTCTTCTTCGTAGTTTTTCATGTATCTGCATTCCTGCTTCTCTACTGTGCTATGCATCTTCCACAGGGGTCCTCGCGGCTTCTTCATGGCAAATGCAGCGCTCACATTTCTGTCTTCTCCCCACTTAGGACCACAGTCTGTGGAGCTGGCTATTATTTATTCCCCCCACCACCCGCCCCTTGAAACAGTTCCCTCCCTTAGATTTTAAAAACCTACTTCATTGACCACTTCTTGACTCTTTCTTCCTCTCTCTAACCAAGAGCTGAAGGGTTCAATCCTCCTTCCTCTTCCCTACCCACCCCTTTCCCCAAACGTCCTCATTCCATGCTTTTTAAGTACCTTTTGATGCTCATTTCCAAGGGTGTGTTTTTTTTTTTAATTTATTTTATTCAAGTATAGTTGATTTACAGTGTAGTGTTACTTTCTGCTATGCAGCAGAATGATCCAGTTATATATATGTATATTCTGTTTTGTATTCTTTTCCATTATGGTTTATCACAGGATATTGAATATAGTCCCCTGTGCTATACAGTAGGACCTTGTTGTTTTCCAAGTTGTCATTAATCTCCTACCCTGCCCTCTCCTCAGAGCTTCAGACTTCGATGCAATAGCCCATGTGAGATTTCCTTTCGCACTTGAGGGTTTCCATGAAGCATGTTTTGACTTCCTTCTCCTTCAACCATTCCCCCTCCAGAGTTCCCTGTCTCAACAAATGGCATCACTAGCGTCCCCCCAGGCAAATTCTGCAAAAACCACCCCCCCAAACCAAACAAACAAATACCTCTGGAATTATCATTGATCTCTCCCTTTCTTTCTGTACCACATCTAACTAACCTTTCTGTTCTACCTCCTAAATATATTTTGAATCCACACATTTCTCTCATTTTTCAGCATGAGCTCAAAACCGCATTATTTCTTGCCTAGTCTATGACAATAAGTTCCTACTTCTTGTTGCTCATACACAATCTGTTCTCCATGCAGTGGTCAAAGAGATCTGGTACTCATGTACTTGTCCCAAAAATTAGAACTCAAGGTGGAACTGGTCAACTTCTCATTCACGCTCTCTAATCCACTGAAAGAAAAACACCCATCATCAAGAGTCGTGAGTCATTCAGGGTCTTACTGAGGACTACAGCCCAGGAGACAGCCACTCAGTGGCTCTAAGGAAACTGTTCTGAAGAGGCAGGGGTGGAAACCAGTTTATGTATGATTTTTGGTGAGAAAATATGTGCAATCAAGCATACGTCTTGGTAAAAGGTTACTGCTGATCACCAAGATCTGATATCTCAAGTGAATGATTTTTAGTGCTCTTCTGTGTATGGGATATGGGGTCTTTTAAATTCTCAAAGATACGGGGTCTTTTAAATTCTCCCTGAGATACGCATCTGTCTAAGAGACCTGCTTGACTAAAGCAGAGGGCCTCACTCTGCCGCTGCTAAGTCACTTCAGTCGTGTCCGACCCGGAAATGGCAACCCACTCCAGTGTTCTTGCCTCAAGAATCCCAGGGACGGGGGCCTCACTCTATTTCCATCTTAATTTCCTCCCAGGTTGCCCTGTGGGTCAATGACTGCAGCTAGTTATGGCTTTAACCCTCGCAGAACTGGGTGGTGAGCATTGCTCTGTGTTCTTCTCTGTTCATTCTGCCAGAGAGGGCTCTGACAATGTTTCTTTAGGGATAGAACATTTCATTATATAAATGTGAAGCAAAGAGTTGCTAATCAACCCTCTCTGAATCCTGAAATAGAAGGAATAAGAAATAGGGCCCATGTAAGTGTCCTGGATCCTTCCCGAGACATCCTGTTAGAAACCCTTGGTTGTGTGTTGAGAAGTGTCCTTTCTGAAGCGCGAGGAAAAACTGGTACCAGACAACAGCACTGCGCTTGTTTTCAAAGATCATTTTCGAAAGTTCCCCTGCTCCCTGCTGCTCTTCCAATAGGGACTATGTATCACGATGATTAAAAAAACATCTTGTACACATGTCACTCTCGCCTTGAAAAATTAAATAATTCATATATGGAGATGGCAGCAAATTACTTCTTCATCCAAGATGCCATTTCTCTGATTTTTAAAAAATTGGATAAGAACATTAATATTTAACGCTTTTATTATTATAATATCAGGGTGTTTATGAGGAAGTAAATATTTTGAGTTATGAGGTACATAGAAATTCCATTTGATTGTCATTTGTTTCTTGATGAGACTGTTTTGAGGTCTTTATTTTATCAAAAGGAAAATTGGACAGCAGAATAGAATTTTTTTTTAAGATTCACTTTCTAGTATTACCACTAAATTATGCCTTGAAAAAAATACTGTTGAAGATAATTACTATGTACACAGTAAAGCATTTTTTCCTTGCCTCATTTGTGCAGTGTGCTCAGAAAAATTATATTCTCTCAATAAATGCTCACCTATGGAGTGCTTAACTCTTCAGTGATGTTTTAGAATGTGCGTCAGAGTTTCTATATCACTGCCTAGATTATTCCATCTCCTTCCTGAGAACATATGATATAGTAGAGAATTAAGGCCAAACATAAACTTTTCTAAGTTTTGTTTCTGCTCATTTTCCCCCTAGTTTTAATTACATAAGGTAATTGGGAAAGTGAGTTTATTGAACTTGGTCTTTTAATATGTAAAGTCAGATTGCAACAATGTACGGAATATTCAGTTTCTTGAAAATCATTCCTTTGAACCTTCCATCCTCACTTCTGTTGCCATTATTTTTATATATAATGTGAATTTGAGTGTGTCTTTTAAAGAATCTACTGTAGTTTTTTAAGTTCTCCAAAAAAGGGAATCTATAGAAATAAACCAATCTGAGGCTGTGTTGAGTTGATGTACTTAGTGAGTGACCGTGTCGAATACTACTTGTGGGCCACTGATGCAATTTGTGTAAAAGAATTCGCCAACTTTCTTAGCTTCTGATTTAAGAAGTTCAGATGTAAATAACCATATTTCTGGATTTGAATCAAAAACAGATATAAAAAGTGGTATATAAAAACAGATATAAAAAACAGATATAAAAATTCCAGTTGATTTTGGAGCCTCTTAGTCATTGTTCTTGCTCAAGAACTTGGTCAGACATCCTGTAGCAGGTTCTGTCGCTGGCTCATTCAGCTCCGTCTCACTTTCTATCCTGGCCTGACTTCTATCATGTTAGCTAAGCTAACTTTTTCACTTACCAGACTCCCTCGTATCTAGAGTTGCAGGTATGTGACCTAGGCTCTTGTCACCCAGACTCATTGAATTTGGATGGCAAACTGCGGAATTGTAGGCAGTAGCTATGTAAGCTATTTGGATCCCCTGGCAAGCCCAGCAGCACCGGTTTCTTTCTCTTCCAGCATTCGTTTATGTGGACACTTGACTTCCAGTTTTGTAAGTGATCAGTCATAGCCACTGATGCAGGTGGTAACAGCAGCAGTGTTTCATGGTAATAGCTGTGTGGTGTGTAAACTTATCCTCTGGCCACCTGGAGATTCTGAAAGCTTCTTAATGTCTCTCAGTAATGCCTTTTAGCTTAGTATAGTAAGTGGATTCTGTTTGAATCGAAGTGTTCTGGCATGGCCGGCATAGCTGCTTTAACAAAGTATTGGCAGTCTTGTTTCAACTATTGGATGTTCTTTCCCTAAATACTGATCGTGGCTAGCTTTTCTTGTGTATTCTTTATCAGAATTGATGCAGTATTTCAGGGTTGTATGTAATTAACATTGAGGAGAAGACAGCATTTTAAAATAAATACAGAGACTATGTTATTTTTCTTTTTTATGGTCTTTTTTTTTATGAGATATTGCTTTATTTTTTCCAGTGTAGATTATTATAATATATAGAGTATAGTTCCCTGTGCTATATGGTAGGTCCTTGTGGTTTGCCTGTTTTATATATAGTAGTGTGTATATGTTAATCCCCAGTCATAATTTATCTCTCCTCCCATCCCTGCTATCCCCTCACTATCCCCTTTGGTAATCATGTTTGTTTTCTAAGTCTATGAATCTGACTCTTTATTGCAAATACATTCATTTGTATCATTTTTTAAGGTTCCTTGTATAAGTAATATCATATGATATTTGTCTTTCTGTGACTTCACTTAGTATAATAATCTCTAGGTCCATACATGTTGCTGCAAATGTCATTATCTGTTCTTTTTTTATGGCTGAGTAATATTTCAGCTCTTCTTTATCCATTCATCTGTAGATGGACATTTAGGTTGCTTCCATGTCTTGGCTATTTTAAATAGGGCTGCTGTGACTATTATTGCCTGTATCTTTTCAGATTCGAGTTTTCCCTGGATATATTCCCAGGAGTGGGATTGCTGGATTATATAGTAACTCCATTTTTAGTTTTTTAAGGAACCTCCATACTGTTCTCCATCGTGGCTGTACCAATTTACATTCCCACCAACAGTTGTAGGAGAGTTCCTTTTTCTTCACATTCTCTCTAGCATTTACTATTTGTTGGCTTTTCGTTGATGGCCATTCTGATCTGTGTGAGATCAGAATACGTCATTGTAGTTTGGGTTTGCGTTTCTCTAGTAATTAGTGATGTTGAGCATCTTTTCACATGTCTGTTGCTCGTCATTTATGGACTTTGATCATGACCATACAGTTTATACCTGCTAAGTCACTTCAGCCGTGTCTGACTCTTTACGACCCTGTGGACCCCTGCCAGGCCTCTCTGTCTGTGGGATTCTCCAGGCAAGAATACTGGAGTGGGTTGCCATGCCCTCCTCCAGGGGATCTTCCTGACCCAGGGATCAAACCCCTGTCTCTTATGTCTCCTGCAGTGGGAGGCAGGTTCTCTACCACTAATGCCACCTAGGAAGCCCACAACCATACAGTTTACACAAAGCCACTCTTAGGGGAAAAAAAAAACCCGTTTGTCAAGGTAAGAAGTATTGGGAACAAAAATAGTCATTCAGAATTGCTCAACAGTGTGAAACTGAAAGGAGACTGGTAGACTAGAGGCTTACATGAGTCAGTGGATAGCTATATCCCACCCTCCAGATTGCTGGTGTCCTACCTGGCGTAAATTAGCATTTAAGAGAGGGAGGCAGCATTAGGGTACAGCCAACAGTTAGGCATGGGGGAAGTCATGAACATAATAAGGGGCACAGACTACTTACTTCTATCCCTTCTTTCATCAACATTAGTTTACCTTGGTTTTAGAGAATGTGCCTACTTTCTCAATTCATTTCTCTGTGTCTCTAAAATTTTTCTCAAACACAAAGTCACTGTTTTATATGAAAACTCTTGATGTCCAATCATTACTAAGCAAATGAAGTCAACAGGCCAGATTCCTCCAGCCATATTCCCATCACCACCCCTGGGAGCCCCACTGTGTCATCGGCAGGGCCAGCAGTTCATCTCAGGCAGGTTCAGGTAACAAATGTAAGCAGCAGAGGATTCAACAGGGTGTAAAGATCATGGGAAAGTTTTGGGGAACAGATTCAAGTTGAACTCCCAGGAACGATTCCCAAGAAACCAGCTCAGAACTAGCTTACCAAGGGAGCCATTAACCTCTGCTGCAGGCAGAAAGCTGGCGCCCAGGTTTGGACTTCGAGACCACACTGCCTCAGCCACGTGCCTGACCTGCAGAGTGAGGGCCCCCCGTCCCGCCTCCCATCCCCACCAAAGTAGGTACCGGGCACTGAGACTGCAGCTCCCACTCCTACCAAAATGCCTCAACAGCCAGACTTCGCCCCAGAACTAGCTGAAGCCCCAGGCGTGTGGACTCAAGTCCTCAGTCAAGCTAAGGGACAGCGGTTTTTCAAACCAAGAGGCTCAGGTCTGCAGGAGTCTGGGAAATGTGGTTTCCAGCTCCCAGATACTCAGGTGCGGCACAGTCTGCAAGGGGATTGACTGGGGCCGCCACCATCTGCCGTCCACATGACGCCTTCCCAGCACACAGATGCGTCCCTCGTCTTTATGCCTTTGCTATCGCTCGTTTGTCTGGTTGGAATGTGTTTCATATCCTTCTCTATGTAGCAAGCCCATCAAGGTCTAGCACCCATGTCATCTTGCCTTGTCATGGTTGCCCTGATATCATTTCCTCCTGGCTTCCTTTAGAGGTTGCCCTCTGTTTTAAAATGTGTCTTATTACCATTTTCATATATCTGTCTTCTATTCGATAGAATTCCTTACAATCACCAAACTTACTGGCATCTCTAAAGCCAACAAAAGCCTAATTCCTGTCCTCAAGGAGAGAAAGTCCTAATAGGGGAGACAGATGAGCACAATGATGGAATGGGTAAACCAAAAAGGAGTGGATTATCCACTCTTGGGGTAAAAGGGAGATGAAAGGATCAAGGAAGACTTAGTTTTAAAAAAAAAAGTCCTTTTTTCTTTGTGTTGGTGTCCCTGGTGCCTAGAGTAATGCTTGGTATATAGTGTCTGTAATAAAGGAGACCGGGTTGGGAAGGAGTAAAGTGGTTTTTTAAAGTGAACTTTTGTGTCTTGTTTAAAGCTCTCTGTCGATACTGATACTTTAGCATTAGTTATTTTTTAATGCCATAGAATAAAGCTAAATTCTCTAGAGCTGTGTTTGAACTGTTTCTGTTCTTCCTGTAGCTCATTCCTTTAATAAAATAATATTGATTGCATACCTACTGTGTATCAGATCTGCTGCCTGACACCTCGGCCCTGCAGACCCACTGAGCCACGGCCTCTTCTGCAGACTAGATCCTGTGTCTAGTGGGACATACGGTCACTAAACAAATAACTGTGCAAAAGCAGAGTAGTAGTGTCGTGGAAGCAGGGTCCAGGTCTCCATGCGTGAATAATAGGAGCTTTTTCCTTTAACTCCTCTCCTTCTGTCCATCAGCTCCAGCAGTCATTTGGTTGCCAATATACCCTGGTGGCTCAGACAGTAAAGAATCTGCCTGCAATGCAGAAACCCAGGTTCACTCCTTCCCCAGGGAGGATCCCCTGGAGAAGGAAATGGCTACCCACTCGTCTTCTTGCCTGGAGAACTCCATGGACAGGGGAGCCTCGTGGGCTACAGTCCATGGAGCCACAAATAGTCTGACACGACTGAGCGACTAAGTGCATGGGCATACACACAGACACACACACACATGAAGCAGATAAATTCCAATGTCAACACACTGGGAAGCATTTCAAAAAATGACTTGTATAAATGAGGTGAAAATGACCATCATCTGTGTGGCAGTTTTTGTTTAGTATTTATTTACAAGCTACCTTTAAAGGGAAATTTTCTGAGTTTAGACAATTATGGCCCTATAGACAAATGCTTTTAAAATTCTCCAGGCTCTTTCCCTCCCTCACCTGTTTGGTAAAGATGAGTGATTAACCCCCCCCAACCCCTCCACCGCGCCTTTTTAAATGTGCCCATGGATGTTCCCTTGTGGCTCAGCTGGTAAAGAATCTGCCTGCAATGTAGGAGACCTGGGTTCGATCCCTGGGTTGGGAAGATCCCCTGGAGAAGGAAAATGCAACCCACTACAATATTCTGGCCTAGAGAATTCCATGGACTGTATTGTTCATGGGGTGGCAGAGTCAGACGCAACTGAGTGACTTTCACTTTCACTTCATTTCACTTCACATGAATGTTATGTGTTGTCACATTGTATCAAGTTCCCAAGCATCTGGCTTTGCTTGGCATCAAGGTTGGCCCTGTGCAAAGAGATCTGTGGGGATTTCGTCCCAGCCTCCTAGGACCTTACAAAAATGGCGGAGGGAGTCTTGCCATGTGTAGCATACACAGAAAGTGAAAGTCGCTCAGTCGTGTCCGACTCTTTGCGACCCCAAGGACTATAGAGTCCATGGAATTCTCCAGGCCAGAATACTGGAGTGGGTAGCCATTCCCTTCTCCAGGGGATCTTCCCAACTCAGGGATTGAACCTAGGTCTCCTGCATTGCAGGTGGACCCTTTACCAGCTGAGCCACAAGGGAAGCCCAACATACACAGAACATTAAGTTAAACAACTTAAACCATTTGAATTAACCCAAGAATGGATAACTGATGCTGGAGCGTGAATAGATTGAGAGTAAGTACATTTACTTAGGAAAGTGAGAAGGAATGTATTCGTTATGTGGAATGGAGGCAACATTAGAGAAAGCCCTTGTAGACAGGGCAAGCTGAGGGGAATTAGTTCATCCTTCTTTGATCACCATTGGAATCTTCTGAAGCTGGCTACACAGAACTGAGGAGAATTTGCTGGTTACGGCTGAAAGCAGTCCTCTGCCCCAAGACTACCAAACGAATCCCTTTGCCACTGCGATGTTTTTAGGACATTCTACACATTTTAGCACTCTCTGAATGAAGCATTCACGTTGCCATTCAACATGTTTAGTTTGGGGTGCATTCTAAGTCAAATTATACAAGAAGCTATTTGTGGCATGCAGCAGCTGCAGAAAGAAGAGGCCCTTTGGCGGGGAGGGGAGTGTTGATGTTAAACAATTTGAGTGAAGCTAGAAAGTTCAGAATATAGAGTTATCCTTGTTGATGGGCGGCTGTGATTGTATTGACAAGAGGTAGGGGGAGGCTCCTGAGTGAAGAAGTGAATTTTATCCTATTTCAACATGGAGTGTCCTACTAAAACCAGCTCCCCTGAGATGCTCAGGGGCTTAATTGATAATGAATATAATATATTGTCTGGAGTCTGTGGTTGGTTCCACTATTGCTGCGTGCAATTGGTACTTCTCCTCGGAACGCAGTTATAATAAAATAATTAAATTCAAGTCAAGGTGAAGGTGATTGTACATGAACATCAAGGCAAGTATTGAAAAGTACAGTTATTTTAGGACCACCCTCGATAGCCTAAATGTATACTTAATTAAATGCAATTTGCTAATGAGATTTGATTGTGGCAGCTTCATTTGAACTTGTTTTATCATAGAATGATATGTGTGGGCTGCCATTCATATGAGAGATAGGTGTTTCAGATGAAGTGATAAAAATGGATGGAGCTGTAACTTGAGAGAGATTTGGGACAACTATTTGGATTGTAAGAACTTAACTTTTATTTTCTCCCCAAATAATTCTGGTTGAGGAAAACAGTGATGGCCCATGTGTTCATTACCAAATTCCTATAATGACTTTATCTTTTTTTTTTTTAGGGAAAAAAGCATGCAATGCACTCTCACATGCACACACACTCTAAGCAGTAGACCAAATTATGAAATATCCCGACCTGTCTTTATATTTTCAGGCTTCATGTTTTTGGCTGCATATTAAAAATATTGTTAGGCACATAAGATTGCTGACCTTAATCCTTTCTAATATTATTATATTTGCTAAGATATGAAAAATTTAATTTTTTTCTGCTTTCTATTTTGAACTGTCATGATGCTGATGCAAAGGAGCTAATAAATATATCTTTTTTTTTTTTTCCCACAAAACCAGTGGTCAGCTATTACCTAGTAGTAGCGTTACTGCTTTGATTATCATTGATTTTTCTCAGATTCTTTGTGGGCCTAATATGTGGGCACAGCAGCCACCTGCCTTCCCTTCCAGCTGTCTGCAGTTTTATACTCTTTGAGCACCACTGAATGCCCACAAGCATGGAAACACTTCCACAGTGTCAGTTCAGAAGTCTACATCATGAAATCCTTGCTTTGGAAATAATAGATTATTAGAATCTAGAGACACTGGATATGTGTCTCTGTACAATAATCAGTGTTTTTATTCTTGCCTCTTGCTGTCACTTGTTGTATTTAACTTTTGGGCTTCTCTGGTGGCTTAGATGGTGAAGAATCTGCCTGCAATGCAGGAGACCCAGGTTCAATCCCTGGGTTGGGAAGATCCCCTAGAGAAGGAAATGGCAACCCACTCCAGTATTCTTGCCTAGAGATTATCGACAGAGTTAGCCTGGTGGGCTACAGTCCATGGGGTCATAAAGAGTCAGACACAACTGAGCAGCTAACATATATTTAACATTTATCACTGAATTGAAAAGAAAAATCAGTGGCGATATAGGAAGAATCGAGTTTATAGAAAGGTTTCATTCATGTCAAAAGTCTGTGACTGCCTGACTTCAGTAAACATTCTGTAGTCTCTAGACTAAGCCTGAATGTCTTTTTATGCCAGGCTGACTTTGCTCCTGATGGGATAGCTCTAGCATGATTATAAAAGCTTTGTAGCACTTATGGTTAATGGGGAGCTGTGGTTTCTTCGAAGAATTCTGCTGCTATTTATTCAGTGGTTTAGGGCAGTGTAATTTTTTAAAAAAATAAAACCTAACATGAATCAGATAAATATTATCCTTACTTGAATCAACTTTTACCATTACTGGAAAACCAGATACAGTTGGAGACATTTAACTAGAAGTATTGCTGTCAGTTCGTCAGCAAACCAAAGCAGTCTCTCTTAATTTGTCTGATTATCATTTTGCATGTGAACCAGCTGGCCTCTTAACAAAAGTAGTTGATCACACCAGATTATTAATTGTAGCCTTCATCTTAACCATATGTGAAACAATATAAGAAATCACAGGAAGTAGAAGAAAAGCTAAACAGTTCATAGGATTGTCCCATTGCTTGCAAAATAATAAACTCAAGTAATTCTTTTCTCTAACTCTTCATACTTATCAATGATTACTTGGGAAGAACATAGGCAGTGAAGAATCTGATTTTCCCTCATTCATTTAAAACTAAATGACGTATGGTTTTGTATTCACAGACAGTATGGCTTCAAATTGTCTTCTCTCCAAATGGAAAATACTCCTTTGGATTCCTTTGTTATAAAATTTTACCTTTTGGTTGTAAATTGATGTGGACTTCTTTTTTTCTTAGTCCCAGTTATTCACATGTCATGTAGCTTCTCCTTTATTGATTCAGAAATGCCTTCTCTAACATAGGAGTGCTTCCTTAATCTGGGCTTGGTTGCAGATACTAGGGAGTTTAGGAATATTCACAAATCTTCTTGGAGACATGAGATCAACTCCATTTAAGTTGAGGCTCAGAAAGGGCATGGAGATTATGGAGTATGGTCTTTCTTTGGTGGAAGATGAGAGCACTCTTTTGAGACGTGACCTTGAAAGGGGGTGTGTTAAACCAGAGCCCTTTTCCCCAAGCTTTTTTGTTGAGAGACAGCAGCAGAAATCCTTTCCTTTACCAGTGTCTCAGTGAGTGGACAGCGTCCCCCTGTAGGTGGCAATCTTTGACTTGATTTTGACAGTTTTCTCCTGGCAGTCCTGACTAGGAAGTGTCCTTTGCTCTCATTTTTTTTCTAGGTAGAAAATTTTTCTCAAATGTAGATTCTTTGTTAGTTTTGTAACACTACCAATCAAGCAGGTCCTTAATATCATCCAGTTTTAAAAATACGAGAGAGCCCAAACTATAAAGCACCTTAGCTAATCACCTGACTCTCTTATATTTCCAAGATCATCACATTATATGTTGGCTTTTCATTCTATAATGAGGTTTATTTTTTTCTTCGTTGAAGATTTAGAAGAAAGTTTGTGTTGATTTTTCTTTTCAAATTTAAAAATTTATTTCCCTGTAAGTTATTTTTGTTATAAAAGGATTTAACTACGTTGAATTTTAATAGCCCAGAAAATATATCTTTTTTTTATTAAACTTTTTATTTTGTGTAGGACTATAGCCAGTTAGCACACTATGATAGTCTCAGGTGGATAGCAAAAGGACTGACCACACGTATACATGTATCCATTCTTCCCCAAACTCGCATACAAGCTGCCACATAACATTGAGCAAAGTTCCTGTGCTATACAGTAGGTCCTTGTCAGAAAATACATCTTAATTTCCAAGTGACTGAAAATTACTCTCTAAGATGTGCTAGCCCCTTTATATACATCCAGAAAATACGTTTCAAATGACTATATTGGGAAAGGTAAAGTGTTAACTTTACGGTTGAACTAGTTGTTATATCACTCTACTCTTAGAATTTCCCTCCTGAAATGAGCTTTTATATACCTGATACAGGCTGAATAAAATGAATTTGATGAATCAGGACACTCAGGTGAATGGATTAGGACTAAAAAGCATGTAGCACATAATTGGTCTAAGTATAAAGGCTTATAGTTCATGAAATTATTCGTTCTCTTTCTGCATGTCAGACATAGTTCACTTTGGAGGAAATTATCCTTCAAGTAAAATGACACAATTTTTGAAACAGGAAAGCTGTTAAGGAATGCTTCTAAAGGACGGTTAATGTTTGAATTATAACTTAAAAAATGAATTGTTGTTGTTTAGTCACTAAGTCATGTCCGACTCTTTTGTGATCCCGTGAACTATAGCCTGCCGGGCTCCTCTGTCCATGGGATTTCCCAGGCAAGAATACTGGAGTGGGTTGCCATTTCCTTCTCCAGAGGATCTTACCCACCCAGGGATCGAGCCCATGTCTCCTGTATTGGCAGGTGGATTCTTTACTTCTGAACCACCAGGGAAGCCCTAAGGAATGAACAGGAGCTTGCCAAGTGGATAAGTCAGGGATCTGGCATCCCCATGGAAGCATGGAGGGAGAAATGAGTGTGGATGGTCGGTACCTCACCCCATCAGCCCTCTGCAGTGCAGGCAGAAATATGGGGTGTATTAAAGTCTGGAGCGTGAGATGGAGAATCCACTCAGCTGCTGGGTAGCTCTGTGATCAGGTCATTTATTTTATAAAATAAATGGAGTGGATTGGATGTTCTCCAGGGCTCTTTTCAGCTATAACTTTCTAGTTGCCTGTGACATCTCCCTTTTCCAGTTTGTCCTTACTGTATCCCTACACATCTGTGTTTCCAGTCTCAGGACCCATTCCCTTCACAAAGCTCTCCCCTGTCTGCCCCACTTTGAGCCCATCATCTCAGGACGGCCTCTGGATTGTCTCATTCCCTGCGTTAGAGAGATGCATCCTCCCGTCCCCTCAGGCAGGGTTGAACTTTGAATGCTCAGTCAGCAGGGCTCCCTTTGTGTTTTAGACTTTTGATGGGGGTTTCTTTTTTCTGTAGCGTGCTTTCTGTCTGCCTTGCCTTTCATTTGTTCAACATTTGTCACATGAACATTGTGACATGCCTAAACTAGTCACAGTGATACCAGACGTCCCAAAATGGACTGAGCAGATGGCACCAGTGGTTTTAGATTAAATTATTAACTAGGATCCATAGCTGAAGCCTTTAGCTTCTACACGTGCAGAGAAAAGGGTATTTCCTAGCATGAGAATGAACTGGCAAAGTGGATGCCAGATCAAGTTCCTTCTAAAGAATTGATACATTGTCATCTCTCAAGGTTTCCCTTTCTACTCCCAGCCACTCCCCCAACCAGATATTGATGAGAAGACAGATTTCCATTTGTCTTGTTTTCAGCGTGCCATATGATTCATCATTAAAGATTAATTCAGAAGCAAAAGAAAGAAAAGACTATTGTACCAATGAGGTTCTAGGAAATTGGTGATTTTCAATGCATTTTTGTGAAATAACATGATCCATGGGATAGTTAAAGAACTCTTCATGAGCATCTGCCATCAGACACATATCAGTATTTTCATTCCAGGCCAACATCTCTACAATGTGTGTGTGTGTGTAACAGTATTCAAATGTTAAATGTGTAAGATTACACCCAGTGCATATTCAAATTTCCCTCTTTGTCTAAAAGGGTTTTCTTTATATCTGGTTTATCCAAAAACTAGCCTCCTATCCAGGATCATACATCTGGTTGTGATGTTCCTTCGAGCTTTTTAAATCTGGCACATTCTCTTTATTGTTCTTATTTAATTAATTTATTGCAGAGAGGCCAGACCAGGTAAACATTAAGCTTTTTAGTCTGAGTGACGTTTTCATTTTTTCCTCCAGCTCTAGCATTTCCTGTAAACTGGAAAAATCTAATTGGTCAACAATGTTTAACTTGAATTCACTGTGGGTGATGTTTATACTTGGTTTTTCATCACCTTGGGGCCCACGTAATACCGTTATCCCAGGAGCGCCTGCTGGGTTAGGAAGATGGCAGGCTGATGTGTGTGTCGTACGGTTGCTCCAACAGACCTCATGTTTGGCCTCTCTTCTGTAATGGCATATAAAACTGGCAGGTAAATCAAAGAAGAAGTTGTGCATGTTTAAAATCTAGACCACAGAGATGAAGAGTAGTAACTTGTAAGAAAAATGCCTGATATGAAAAATAAGAGATCAGTTCTTTAGGAAACAACTGACCAACCCATCTTTCAGTTTTTAATCAATTAGATGCCAAATAGCAAGAGCCTATAGTCAGTTCAATTTGTTTTGAATAATATAAAGTATGTTTTTCTGTCTGTTGTATGAAATACTTAAGGCTATCTTTTAATATCATAAATTACAATTGTATTAACAAGTGAATTTAACTGTACATTTTTTAAAAGTCCCTTAATTGTCAAATTTCATCTACCTGAAATTCAGCTTTATCTGGGCATTCCGTATTTTATTTGACAGCCCTGTTTTTGAATTTACTCTTATTTATATATTTACTGATTGTGTTCATTCATCTGTCTGTTATTAATTTGCTTTGCAGCTTCTAATGATTGTTATTTTCATAGACAAGAATTACAGACTGTATATAATTGCTCTCAATGTGAAAGTATTTATAAAAACATGAAACATAAATTTCACTTCCAGAAGTTGAAATATGGGAAGCTTTGTTCCTTAATAAATAGAGGCCAGGCCTAAGTTTTCTGTAAGTCTATTACTAAAGAATTATTATGAATGTTTATTAAGGAGATTATGTTACTAGTTTATTTTTATAAATTTCTCCAATCTCTTACTACTAAATGTGTACATTTTATCCTACAGGCCTGTGGGCTTATATTGGATACTCTTCTGCTGTGATGATTTCCAATCCAATGAGTCTGAAAAGCAGAAGAATGAATGGGTGTGTGTGTGGATTTAAACACTGTATTTCAAGTATTTTAACCATGCATAAAGATAATCAGTACACTTAAATTAACTTAGGTACCGTCTTCTATTTCAGATGTTTGATTTAAAAAAGAGTGTACATCAACAGTCATTAAAAACACCATTTATAGATAAGGCTGGGCTAACATATTTTCTATTTCCAAGTGCTAAAATTCTTTTGAGGCATGCTTACATTATCATTTAGAATCTGGAGCTTTGACTGGAACTCCATTACATCTGAGTTTTATTTTCCTCCCCTCCCCTCCCCACTTAACAAGACCATGGTGATCTTTATTGATTATACAGTCCACTTTCAACTGATCCAGGACTCATTTTGTTTAATTCAAAATATATGTATATATTATGTGACATAATCGTGCCTTGTTTCTGCTTATAACTCCTGTGTTTATTATTTGAAAATGTTCCCTTTTACTAAATACTTTTAAACAACGTTTGTGAAAGTTCTGGATTCAAAATAAACACTTTTAGTGCCCTAGCTTCATTTAATGCACTGAAGAGGGCCCGAAGCTTTGTGTAAATGGGGAGGGGGTGGGAGAGGGGAGGGCTCCAGGGGGACAGAGGCCTTATCTATGAGTCCCTAGACAGCTCTGCCCTTCAGCTTTTAGGTTTACACATGCAATCTTTGGTCCTTAATAAAAAGAATAAGGGTATAATTTAAGGTTTACTACAAGTTAAAGCGTGAATGGTAACAGGGTCATTTATTAATAACTAAGGTCTAATTTTTAAAATTTTATACTTTAAGTATATAATGGTTCCTGAAACATAATACATGCTGTTAAAGATGGGCCGCTAAGACCAAGGGTGTTGTAGAAAAACAGCCTTCCATGAGAACTGGTCCTGACCTCCTCACTGTTGGCATGATTTGCTGGACTGGGTCCCCCGTGCCTTCTCTCCCTGCCTCCAGTCAAGCCCACTCAGGCGCACTCTTCACCTCCACCTGTGATGTCTTTACGATGTCACACTGGCCGTCCACCTTCCTCTCGTAAACTCCTTCAGTGACTCCCTAGCCCACCCGCTGAACTCCACCCCTTATGACAAGCAAGGCCCTCCAGGGTCGGGCCCCACCTCTGTCTCCACCTCCTCTGGCACTCTTCTCCACGTTAATTTCCCCTAAACTTACACCGAGGCCTGTGCAGACCTCCTTGTGTCCCAGGACTGGGCTTTTCCAACAGGTCCCCTCTTCACCTCTGTTCCCTAAGAGTTGTTTGTCTTCTAAATGAGGTCATGAGGAGGCGTAGCCGGAAAGTGATTGCTACGGCTGATGTCAAAGGGCATACTGCCTGTGTTTTCTTCTGGAAGCTTTATGGTTTCTTACATTCAGGTCTGTGATCCATTTCAAGTTGGTTTTTGCATGTGATGAGAGATAGTGGCCTCGTTTCATTCTTGTCATGTGGCTCTCTAGTTTTCCAAACACCATTAAATGCCCATCAGCAGATGACTGGATAAAGATCACACACACATAAGATGGAATACTACTCAGCCGTACAAAAAGATGAAATCTTACCATTGGTGACAATATGGACAAACTTTGAGGGTATCACGCTATGAGAAATAAGTCAGATGGAGAAAAACAAATACCATATAATTTCAGTCATATGTGGAATCTAAATAAATAGACCAAATAAACACACAGATGCAGAGACCAGAGTAGTGGGGACCAGAAGGGATGGGAGTGGGGGAGGGCAATATGGATAAAGAAGGCTGACTATATGGTGATAGAAACTAAACTTTTGGTGGTGAGTGGGCTGGAGTTTGGACAGAAGTTTAAATATAATGTACACGTAAAATGTATGTAATGCTTTGTAGCATTTAATTGCTTAATTACTCGGTTGTGTCCACCTCTTTGCAACCCTTTGGACTATAGCCTGCCAGGCTCCTCTGTCCATGGAATTCCCCAGGCAAGAATACAGGAGTGGGTTGCCATTTCCTTCTCCAGAGGATCTTCCCAACCCAGGGATTGAATTTATGCCTTCTGTGTCCCCTGCATTGCAGGTGGACTCTTTACCCGCTAAGCCATTGGGGAAACCCAGGAAATGGCTACCAGTAACTAAAAATATGTTTGAATTTGCTTGAATTCTTCGCAACTGTGACACTGTTTCCTGACCTAAAACTTCAGATCACAACATAGGGGCTAAAGCTAAATGCATTCACTTTCAAACACAAAAAAAATAGTTTATAAAAAAATTAATTTAAAATAAATGAGCTGCGTGCCCTTTGTCATCTGTTCAGCTAAAAGCATTGTCTTTATCTCTCTCCCTGTACTTATTCATGATTTTATTATTTTTATCTGTTTGGGTGTGCCGTCCCCACTGGACTATGACCTTCCTAAGAAAGTCAGTGCCCATGTTGGATTCACATTTAACCCAGATGCCTAACATAAGGCAGCTAATAAATCCTCAATGTGAACTTGCTGACTGGTGGAACATAAGTGCACATTTACAATTAAAATGTTTAGAATATGTATTACTTTTAAAAATATTCCTCTCTTTGCTGCTCCTGGGAAGTAATAGGATAACTGTAGAAATGATCAGATGACTTCCTAGAAGAAAAAATTTAAATGTTGGTTAAAAGTAAGATTTCATTTCAGTGAAAGATTAAGCAGAATTGTTGGAATTTTAGAAATAAGGATGGCAATTTTTATGTAATAGTGGTGGTAAAGAATTTAAAAAATCTGGACCAGGATAATCTGCCAGGATTATTCAAGTGATATTAGAGTGTATTTTTCTTTGTCATATTTGACAGCATTTTTAGAGTATAATGCCTTACTCTTAAATATTTTTATTTATCGTCTCTATGTATCTTTTGTATAAGATACATTAACTTGAATGCATAAGCTGAAGATATTTAGTCTTAAATATTTTTATTAGTTATGGACTCAAATAAAGACTTTTGTGTAAGATATATTAACTTGAACATACTAACTAAAGATATCTTTAACCCAGGTCTCCCACACTGCAGGCAGATTCTTTACCATCTGAATTACCAGGGAAGCCCAGGAATACTGGAGTGGGTGGGCTATCCCTTCTTCAGGGGATCTTCTCGACCCAGGAATCGAACCGGGGTTTCCTGCATTGCAGGTGGATTCTTTACCAGCTGAGCCACCAGGGAAGCCCCTTGCAAAACTGAGCATGTGCTGATTAGAGATGGATCAAGACACACAGAGTCTCATCTTAGCTCTGACAGCATTAGCATCTAGATCTCCGTTCTCTCATTTTAGGTGGTGTTTAAATGTACCTGTCTGGTTCATTGAAAAATTGACTCTCATCCCTAATAGATATCAAAAAGTTCTTGATAAGCAGCAGATTTAAGGAAACTGGCTTAAATTAGGCATTCAACTTGAGATAATGTGAGATTTGAGTAGAGGGTGGTTAAGATGGAGCTGGAGGGCAGACCAGTGAAAGACAGCAGATGGGGGTGAAGACTGAGGGGCTGTTTAAAGGCAGTGGCTTCATCCAGAAGCCAGCCTCTCAGAGAATAAATATGTTCAGCTTTCGGGCATGTGTTAGTCTTTGGCACATGATTCCACTCTGCAGTTGTGAGCAGCCTGAGAGCAGAGTATACAATAGGTGAACGCATGGGCATAGCTGTGCCCTCACAACTTTACTGTCGGACATTGAAATCTGAGTCTTATAATTTCACATGTCATGAGATATTATTTTTTAATTTTTTAAAACCATTTATAAAGGGGCCAGCTGGCTTTGACCCAAGAGCCATAATATGCTGACTCCTACCTCACACCAGCAAAATGATTAAGGTTTCAAGGGGGAATAAGTAAATAGCATGAAAGTCACTCAGTCGTGTCTGACTCTTTGCGACCCCATGGACTGTAGCCTACCAGGCTCCTCCATCCATGGGATTCTTCAGGCAAGAGTACTGGAGTGGGTTGCCATTTCCTTCTCCAGGGGATCTCCCTGACCCAGGGATCGAACTCGGGTCTCCCACATTGCAGGCAGACGCTTTACCCTCTGAGCCACCAATTGCATAGGGCAGAAATTTAACACCTGGTTCTTGGAAGCTTGTTAAGAGTTTGTCAGAATCCTGAGAAGGAGCAGTCAGATGTAGGAAAAGAAATAGTGGTCTGCAATGTTGATGAAAAACAGCTCCACAACTGGATCACTAGTAGTATATGATTAAAAAGATAACTAGAGAGATGAGAGAGAAAAAGACTGTTGGTACTGGCTAGAAGTTCATGGTGACCATGGAGAATTTTTTTTAAATGATGGGCGATAGAATTTTAGACAGCAGGAAAGATAATGTGTGCATCAAAGCTGGAATTGATAGGTTTAGAGCAATCACTGGGGCTTCCCGGTAGCTCAGCTGGTAGAGAATTCACCTGAAATGCAGGAGACCCTGCTTTGATTCCTGGGTTGGGAAGATCCCCTGGAGAAGGGACAGGCTACCCACTCCAGTATTCTTGGGCTTCCCTGGTAGCTCAGACGGTCAAGAATCTGCCTGCAATGCGTGAGACCTGGGTTCATTGCCTGGGTTGGGAAGATCCCCTGGAGGCAGTCATGGCAACCCACTCCAGTATTCTTGCCTGGAGAAGCCCCACGGGCAGAGGAGCCTGGTGGGCTGCAGTCCGTGGGGTCGCAAAGAGTCGGACACGACCGAGCGACTATGCACAGCACAGCACACACAGATAGTAAAGTAAGAGATGAGAAAACCACTGGGGAAGTCTTTATAATTAAAAAGCACTTTCCAAACCCTTCCTAATATTTAACACAATAAATACCATAGTTTATGTGTTTCCTTCCGGAAGCTCTGGACTTAGGGAGTTAAGAGGCAGCGCAGAATAATGCCAAGAGGACGGTGTGCCCTGGGATGCTGGGGTGTGTGCTAAGTTGCTTCAGTCGAGTCTGACTCTTTGTAACCCTGTGGACTATGGCCCGCCAGGCTTTTCTGTCCGTGGGATTTTCCAGGCAAGAATACCAAAGTGGGTTGCTATTTCCCTCGCCAGGGGATCTTCCCGATCCAGGGATAGAACCCATGTCTCCTGTGTCTCCTGCATTGGCAGGTGGGTTTGTTGCCACGGGCACCACGTGAGATGCTGGGGTGAAGCCTGCTTTTTAACCCCCAGACTTGCCCCTGATCGCTGCGTAACCAGTGGCATTATCTTTACATGACTGTGGTCACTCGATATCCGGTTTTATTAATGAGAAAGGAGATTACTCCATGTGTTACTGTTACCAAAGTTCATTTCTTAGAGCACTTCTCTGACTAGTCCTGGTGGGTTAGAACTGTTTCACTACCCAATAAACTTACCTTCTCCCTCTTTAAAATGAGAGCCAGTTGGATTCACTGCACAGATTCTTGTTCTATTGCTGTTGCCTGCTTCAAGTTTTCACTCAAGTCTCACCTTTCCAATGAGCTCTACCCTGACTCTATTTAATACTACAACCTGGCCACCACCCTCCTCCTTTCAAGCCCCTTTTATCCTATGCAACTTTTTCTTTTGTCCATTCCACTTACTGTGTTCTAACATACCATATAATTGTGGTTTATGGTCAAGTAACATAAGCTCCAAGAGGGATCTCAAATGAATGGCACTTAGTACCTATTCAGTATTTGTCTTTGAATGAGTGAATCAATGTTCCAATGCCACTGTTGCGTACGTGAAAGGCCATGTGCTGTTTCTAATTGGAAGTCCAGATGGGGATGTTCAACCTCAGAAATTCGTGGATAGGAGTGCTTCTGGTTAGAACCGACTACTGCCTGTTTTGAGTATAGTGAGCTAAGAGGCAGCTTTTGCTTATTAATGTGTTCTCCTTAAGGGGAATTTTGCACACTTTTCAAGCAATTATATAATTTAACTTACACTCGCAGTCTTTTCTCATTTGCCATCTGGCCATGTAATTACTTTTAAATAAAGCAGTGTATAGGGTGAAAGAACACAAGTTGGAAATCTGTGATAATATGTATGGTGGTAGGATAATATGTGTGTTTTGGGTTTTGCTTGCTTCAATTTTGTTGTTTAAAAAATAAGATTGTGTGTGTGTTGGGGGGATGATTTGAGGAATCATTCCAAAGTTTTTCCTAGAGGGAGCCCCTTATATAAATTTTATTCTTTGACTAAAAGCTTTTGTTATAAACTAAATGTTTTGAATTAGAGGGTTATTACATTTTTCCATTCAGTTGTTAAGTCTGGCCCAAAGCTATGAAGTAAGAGGCTGTCTAACGTGTTTCAAAAACTGTTTTGCCATGAAGTGAAGAAGCTGTGAGGCGCATTCTTTTCCTTTGTCGCCTTTCATAATGTGTTTTTATTTGTATTCTTTTCCTTTTTGTTCCACTCTCTTTACCCCGAAGTGTATTTTTCTAGTGCCTGCTTGTACCACATTTCTGATTCTTCTCTGTTTATATTTACTCAGTTCTCTGTGGCCAGTTGCACACGAGAAAAGAACTGGAGCTTAGTACAGTACATTCACGTTGAAGAGAAAAACTCAGATAATTTTTGTTAGAAATTATTCCTCTTCTTTCCCATTGGGGAGGTGTTTGGTGTGGAATTTTAAAAACCTGGAGCTTAGGCTAGGTTTTTAAATTTAAAATACAGATTTAAATGATTAGGCTACTTTATCATCTGTTTTCTCCTTTGGAGTGGGAAAAGTTAAGGGTTTGGGGGATGGGGGTGGTGAGAGAGTTGTGGCAGCTAGATGCAAACAAGATCACCCTTTGGAACGATGATGATGCTTTTCTCATCATTGGCAAGGAAAAAAAAAAAAACTGGGTGAGAAGACTGGGTGTACTAATTTGCAACTAAAATACAACCAAGTCATCATTTACAGCTCCCTGGAGATTGTATTGTAAAGTTTTACTGCTTGCAAACCTTCCTTTGGTGTGGGAGGCAGAGCCTGGGGGCGTGGTTGGAGAAACAATAGTTTGGCTCTTTTTCCCCCCTGAACCTGTTCAAATGCCTGACTTAACTAGGGAGTCAAAGAATCAACAGACTTGCTCTAAGACTTGTAGGCTCCAGTAAAAAGAGCTGGATGTTCTTAGTGGCCCAGTGAAGGTGGGGAACACCTTTGCTTCACCTTGACTTCCATAAAGGAAAATCTCTACTGACTGCTTTTCTGGACTCCAGAGAGGAGGCACTTCAGATCTGTTGGAGAGAAAACTGAATCGTTGAGCTCCAAGGCAGAAAGATAGATGTGGCTCTCATGCAAATAAGAAGCGCGATTGGCTTTCTCTTTCTTTCTGTACACGTTGTCACTGGTGACTCTCGGCCTTAAAGATTAGGTTTCAGTGGGAGCTTTCAGGTTCAAGGACTGTTAATGGTTTGTAACTGCCTGACAATAAGTTCAACTTCAAAGTTACATCAGCCCAGGCAGATGTCTGAGGATTCAAGACCAGAGGAAAAAAGTTAGAATCTGGAGCAGAAGGATGCCGATTGCCACCTGCTTGCTGGACTGAGCTTCTAATGGGATTCAAATTTCTAAATCCTATGTAGATGTCCTGGAAATGGTGGTCTTCATTAATACAAAGATCAAGTCTTTGATTAAACTTTTTAAGAAGAAAAGTAAGTCGTTTCTTTTCTCTGCACTATATGTGAGTATGTGTGTGTGTTTTATGTATGACTTTCCTTTTGAGTGATGGAATTAAGAGCGTAAAACAGCATAATTGGTGTTTGTTAAACTCCTTTCTATACCAAGTTCAAATGCCTCAGACTTTTGTAACTCTAGGGCAGAATTGTGTGATTTTTTTTTTTTTTTTTAAAGCATGACTTACTTGTTTATGGTTGGGATTTTAGATGAATTCACTTCTGTTGGGCTTCTCAAAAAAAAAAAAATAATCCTTTGAAGAAGGGGGAGAAAAGTCCTTGTATTTACTTTATGTCTGCCTTGATGTACAGTGTATGGTGTTTTGATTCTTTGGCTAAATATGAGGGCCCCTGTGTGATGCATTACATATTTTTGGTGAGCACGATCCTCTGAAAGTCTCCTACACTCTGTTAGGTATTTAAGAGCTTAAGGACAGCTTCTGTCTATAGACTAATCAGTCATTGTAAAGTACACAACTTTTGTGCTGTGGCTTCATTATGTACTTACAGTTGGTTTCAATTTCTTTAAATCCAGGTGCTTCTTCATTCTTTGGAAAGTATAACTTTTATTTATACATGGTTTTACATAGTTGTTGGTTTATCTTATTTTAGTTTTGGGGCCATGGGTTTAAACTGGATAAATGTAGGTAGGAGCATTGGTAAGAGAAACTGGAGAAAGCAAATGAACAGCCCTCGGGGTTCATTTCTACGGCTCACCTGGTCAAAGATTGTCTTTGAATGGACTGATTAAAATCTACCCTGGCAAGAGTGAGATACACCAGGGAGAGACAACTGTTCTTTCTTAGGAGCCAGTTGGTAGTTGTATGGTGGGCCTGAATGTGCAATTACATGGACACTATCACTTGGATTTGATTTGTAATTGGCAAATGGGAAGAGTTTCCATTTTTATTATTTTCCAGCTACGAAATATGATAATTCAGTCTTTGAAATTAATGGGCACCAGCACAAAAACCTTATAATTAACTGGCTACTCTTTGGGGACATACAGTGAGTTCCACCCTGTGCAAGATTCTCAGATCATAACCAAGAACTAAGTCAGGGCTCTTTGGATTTTATAGATTACGACTGATAGTTCTATGTACCATGCAAAACATTTGTTCCACAGAGGTTCTGTGAAATGCCAAGTGCCTAATTTACATGCAGCTTTTAGTAAACATTAAAAGCAGAAAGTACACAGGACGTTTCTGTTTTTAACTTGATGTCTAGTTCTCAGTGTTTATTTTTCCATTTGGCAATTTGTAGAGAAAGTAGGGTGATTTTTTAAAAAATTTGTCCAGTTTTTTGATGTATAATTGACATACAGCACTGTGTCCATTTATGGTGAATAGCATAATGATTTGACTTGCAGACATCATGAAATGGTTCTCACAGTAAGTGTAGTGAACATTCATAGTCTCATATAGATACAAAAGAAAAAGGAAAAATGTTTTCTTTGTGGTGAGAATTCGTAGGATATACTGTCTTGTTGTTCAGTTGCTAAGTCATGTCCGACTCTTTGTGACCTCATGGACTGCAGCACACCAGGCTCCTCTGTCCTTCACTATCTCCTGGAGTTTGTTCACATTCTTATCCTTTGAGTTGGTGATGCTCACTATCTCATCCTCTCTTAGCAACTTTTATGTATAACCCAACAGTGTTAATTGTGTTCATCATGTTGTTATATTACATACGTAGTATGAATTTATCTTATCACTGGAGAAAGTGGGATGATTTAGGAAGTGAATTACAAGTCCAGCTTGTGGAATTCAGTACCTGTAAAGAAAACGGTATACGGGGTGAGGTCTGACCTCACCCTGGTCTGTGGGGTGACTCATGTTCCCAGGGGTGCTGAGAAAGGCCAAGTTCCTTCCTCTTCATCGATGGTTCCAAAAGTCAGGGACTCCCTTCAAGTAATTGTACTAATCTTGCCGCAACCATTCTTTTCATGAGTTATTTCAGAAGCTGTGACTTTCCGTATATTAGCTCATTTGATCTTAGCATGGTTGTAATAGCTGTGCTGCTAGGTACATTGAGTTAATTTTAAACATGTTCATATAGAAAGGTTCAATAGTTCATGTATGCCTGTTCGTTTTATTTTGCGAATCTACTTTATGGTCTCATTTCCAGGGACACATGATGTTGTAGAAACGCGTATGCCCAGTGTGTCCTCTGTGGCATAGGTCGGAGTTAGGGGAAGATTCCCCCGGACTCACAATTGTCATATCTGCTGGTTTTACAGGGGTTAGACTTGTCACCCTCAGTAAACACCTCAACAGAGTCCTTCTCAAACTTCTCTAGTCTCTCCAATGTTGGCTTACAGCGACGGCTATATAAAAAGTATTTTAAAAAATTGTTGTTGAATTTGTATGGTGTTGTCAGTTTCATGTTGGGATCCATTGGTAGGCCTTCTTGGGTTGTGTTGTCAGGAAAAATTCAATAGACAAAGCAATCCTAAGCCCTAAAATGTAAAAGGAAAATTATCATAGAGATTTAACCTACCATTTCTTCCTCTGATATCCTCAGTCTCTTTTGTGTTGGAAAAATTCAATGGAATTGGAGTATGTTGGGAAAAATCAATTGCATTGGAGTTTCTAAAAACATTTGAATATGAACATATTCCATGAAAGCAGGAAATGCAGAGAAAATTTTTCAGCACAAATGGATTTCTAATTGAGCTATGCTATTTAAATGTATTACATTGAATGTTTATGCTTAGTTTTTAAAAATTTAAATGAGTTTATAACAGTGATGTTTTAAAATAATGCTTTAGAGGGGAAAGAATTGGTGCCAGGTTCTTAGTAGAAAAGTTGTTTTCTGTCTTGCAATCTAACATTTACTAATGTAGTGACATAAGTATAGTTGACTAATAGATATTTGTCATGATCGAGTGATGCAGGAGGTCTTTATTGATTTTGTTAATCATTTTCTAACTTTGGAGTAAAAAGAGGGCCTAAAAAGCTGGGAAGCAATTAACTGAACAAACACAAAACACAGTGGAAAGGACCCCTGGGGCCCAAGATTGAATCTAATTCAAAATTTGTTCTATTTCTCCCTTGCTGGTCCTTACCTGAGAGTGTGTTAGGTACCCAGAACCCATCTTGATGTAACATAGTTAATTTAACACCTGAATGTATTCTCTGTTTCTACAGCTGTTTCCAACCTAGATGAGGAGAGTCGATGGACAGTCCACTACACTGCTCCATGGCACCAGCAGGAGAATGTGTTCCTCCCCACCACAAGACCGCCCTGCGTAGAGGACCTGCACCGCCAAGCCAAGCTCAACCTCAAATCAGTACTGAGGGGTAAGATGAAACCCTCCAAGCTTGATGTTCTTGCATTCTTGGCTGTTAGAAATGAAAACATAGATTTGGTTGCTATTTGTAAAAGAAGACTATAATGAACCTGTAGTATGCTGTGTCTTTATAAGTTATAAATACAACCTAATACATGCTAAGTATGTTCTGGTGTCTATAGAAAGCTGCCTATTTTTAGATAGGCAAATGTATCCTCAAGGAGGCTGCTCGGAGTTAGAACCCTTTCAGTTCAGTTCAGTTCAGTCACTCAGTCGTGTCTGACTCTTTGCGACCCAATGAACGGCAGCACGCCAGGCATCCCTGTCCATCACCAACCCCCGGAATTTATTCAAACTCGTGTCCATTAAGTCAGTGATGCCATTCAACCATCTCATCCTCTGTCATCCCCTTCTCCTCCTGCCCTCAATCTTTCCCAGCTTCAAGGTCTTCTCAAATGAGTCAGCCCTTCGCATCAGGTGGCCAAAGTATTGGAGTTTCAGCTTCAACATCAGTCCTTTCAATGAGCACTCAGGACTGATCTCCTTTACGATGGACTGGTTGGATCTCCTGGCAGTCCAAGGGACTCTCAAGAGGTCTTCACCAACACCACAGTTCAAAAGCATCAGTTCTTTGGTGCTCAGCTTTCTTTATAGTCCAACTCTCACATCCATACATGACCACTGGAAAAACCATAGCCTTGACTAGACGGACCTTTGTTGACAAAGTAACGTCTCTGCTTTTTAATATGCTGTCTAGGTTGGTCATAACTTTCCTTCCAAGGAGTAAGCGTCTTTTAATTTCATGGCTGCAGTCACCATCTGCAGTGATTTTGGAGCCCCAAAAAATAAAGTCAGCCACTGTTTCCCCATCTATTTGCCATGAAGTGATGGGACCAGGTACCATGATCTTGTTTTCCAAATGTTGAGCTTTAAGCCAACCTTTTCACTCTCCTCTTTCACTTTCATCAAGAGGCTCTTTAGTTCTTCTTCATTTTCTGCCATAAAGGTGGTGTCATCTGCATATCTGAGGTTATTGATATTTCTCCTGGCAATCTTGGTTCCAGCTTGTGCTTATTCCAGCCCTGCGTTTCTCATGATGTTCCCTGCATATAAGTTAAATAAGCAGGGTGACAATATATAGCCTTGACGTACTCCTTTTCCTATTTGGAATCAGTCTGTTGTTCTGTGTCCAGTTCTAACTGTTGCTTCCTGACCTGCATACAGGTTTCTCAAGAGGCAGGTCAGGTGGTCTGGTATTCCCATCTCTTTCAGAATTTTCCACAGTTTATTGTGATCCACACAGTCGAAGGCTTTGGCATAGTCAATAAAGCAGAAATAGATGTTTTTCTGGAACTCTCTTGGTTTTTCGATGATCCAGCAGATGTTGGCAATTTGATACCTGTTTCCTCTGCCTTTTCTAAAACCAGCTTGAACATCTGGAAGTTCACAGTTCACATATTGCTGAAGCCTGACTTGGAGAATTTTGAGCATTACTTTACTAGCCTGTGAGATGAATGCAATTGTGCAGTAGTTTGAGCATTCTTTAGCATTGTCTTTCTTTGGGATTGGAATGAAAACTGACCTCTTCCAGTCCTGTGGCCACTGCTGAGTTTTCCAAATTTGCTGACATATTGAGTGCAGCACTTAGCATGTTTAAACCACCAGTACTCAAATAAACCCCCGCCAATATGGGAAATTTTGCCACTGCTTTTTTAAGACCATAGTTTAAATATTCAGAGCAAACTGTTAAAATTAGTACTTTGCAATGGTCTGTTCAGTTAGTTCAAGTTGGGTGGAAAGGAGACCTAAATACATACTTTGAGGGCATGCAGAGTGGTTTGATTTACCAGAATTTGGACTGACCCCAGCAGTACTTCTTCTAGCCCAGGTGGGCAGAGTGCACTGTGGCTCGTAGGAAATCCAAGAATAGTAGACACTTGTATCTAGTTTAAAATTCTCATTTTTACCTCAACTTGTTGATGTTAAGAAAAGTGTATGCATGGCAAAGAGGACATCCTCAACGTGATAAAGAAGGGAAGAAGTGATTTTTAAGATTCAGAGTTGTTCAGCCACTAAGTCATGTCCAAGTCTTTGCGACCCCATAGACTGTATGTAGCATGCCAGGCTCCTCTGTCCTTTACTGTCTCCCAGAGTTTGCTCAAATTCATGTCCATTGAATTGGTGATGCTATCTGACCATCTCATCCTCTGTCACCCCCTTCTCCTTTTGCCTTCAGTCTTTCCCAGTATCAGGGTCTTTTTGACTGAGTCAGCTCTTCACATCAGGTGGCCAAAATATTGGAGCTTCAGCATCAGTCCTTCCAATGAATAGTCAGGGTTGATTTCCTTTAGGATTGACTGGTTTGACCTCCATGCAGTCCAAGGAACTCTCAGGAGTCTTCTCCAATACCATAGTTGGAAAGTATCAATTCAGATTTAGAGACTTTCCCTTAAAACAAAAAACCAACATTCTTATTCTCCCAGATGCTGTTTCTACCAGTTTTTTCCTACCATGTGCTATTTGGGGTCTAATTATATTTAAAAAAGTACTTGTTGCTTACATGCAATTTAATTTAACTGGACATATCCTGTAATTTATCTAATTGTGAAAGACTTACATCTGGAGAAATACTGTTACTAATTCAAAGAAACCTCAGCTTGAGGATCCCTCTAATTTTCATTATAGTTTTCACTTGTGTATCAGTCATTAGTTAATCATTTATTAATGTGCTCTGATTATTAGCTAACATTTAACACTCAACTATATATGAAGTACTGTTCTAAACTAGTGCACATAGTATATCATTTAATCCTCACAATAATCCTACTACAAACCATTACTATGCCAGGTTTTACAGATGAAAACGTGGAGACACAAAGTTTAGAAATGTGCTTGAGATCCCAGACTCAGTGATAGATCCAAGATTTAAACTTGGACCATCTCAGGCTGCAGAGCCCACATTCTTAACTGCTGCCTTTAACAACCATTTGTTGGAAATCTATTTTTCTAGCAAAATGCAGAATACACCAGCAGGACCTCAGCTGTCGATAAATTTATACTTATATCTAGAGTACAAATCACAATGTGAAAGATACTTGTGAGGCTCCAAAAACTGCTGTAGTGCAGTTGGAGAAAGCAGATCATCTCTGCTTGGAGAAAGAATAGCTGCCAATAGAGTCACAATAGATTTGATATTCTGGACAGAACTGTACAGACATTTCTAATCATAGCCCTGTTTTTTCTTCCTTTTGTCTTGTGTAATGCTCTGATCATCTCATATGTATCTCACAGTTTTATGTCTTTTATGTTGTATCTTACAGTGTTGGCATTGCGCCGTCTAGAAAGGAGGACATCACTGGGCTCCATTTTTCATATAGCCTGAGTAACCTCTTATATGGGCTTCTCAAATGCCACCTGGGGTAAAGAACCTGCCTGCAGGAGGTGTGGGTTCGATCCCCAGGTCAGGAAGATCTCCTGGAGGAGGGCATGGCAACCCACTCCAATATTCTTGCCTAGAGAATCCCATGGACAGAGGAGCCTGGCTGGCTACAGTCCATAGCATCACAAAGAATTGGACACCACTGAGCAACTCAGCACACAACCTACATATTTAGTGACTATAAGCTTAGACGAAAGAATCATGTGAGTTGGGCTCTTCTGTGTGGCCTTGGAGATGTACTTTGGCTGTGTTAGCTTCATGATGTGCCTAAATCCAACCAGAATTTCTTCTCGATCCCTTCAGTTCCTAGTGATATGTCTTTAGTAACTTTTGACAAAGTGCTTCTCTACCTAGAGTTCACATTCGTCCACCGAAGAATTAATAAGAATATTAAATGGCACAGTTCCCAGGACAAACCCCAGAGGCAGTGCCATTGTTAACATTTCTCTTGTTGCTCTGAAGACCAAGCCCTGCCTAGTCTGGCCTGTAGAAAATACCTTCAGGAAGTTATGTGTGAGTTTGAATATTCAGGCCCAGTGGTTTTTTGATCACTCTCCAGGAAATTGTGCTTCATGACCTCTTTCATGTATTTTCAAGTACCTAATCAGAGCTTCTCTTTTCTGCCCTTAGGATACTGTACATCTATATATAGATTTTTCTGACTATTTTCTTTTGAACTGTTCAGTAGATACCTATGAAATATCATCACCCAAATTTTGCCTACACTTAGATTTTATTTTGAAAAGGTAAATGCTTTAGTGATTGCTTAAGTGCCCTGAAATGGTTCATCGAAGGGATCTACTATTAATAAGATTAATAAGTTTGGAAAATTCTCAGAGCTCTACTTTTAAGTCTGGATTTAAATGAGCCTTAGATAATTGATAACTTGAAGAACAGTGGTTGAGAGAGATGAAACAAGAAAGAATATCTGAGTGCTTTTGTTTTTCATTTGTTTACTTTTAATCACATGTACCTTCACATACCACTTCCCCGACATCATGTTAGCAACCTGTAATAAACGCAACATGAGTGCAAAGTATTTGTTATTATCAGTGAAGATTAAAAAGAAAAAATCCAGTCTCTGAATATAGGGTACTATTAAAGTATGATGTTATATAAGATTATTAGTCTAAGATAACTTAACCTCAGCATTCTTTGATTAAAAATATAGAAAGGTAAATCAGTATTCACAATGAGTAATCTGTTTTGTTCCTCCTTCTGTTCTTACTGTGACCTTGTTCACAGTTTTAAGGAAGGACTACTGTCCTTTGAGGGCTTCCCTGGTGGCTCAGTGGTGAAGAATCCACCTGCCAAGCAGGAGATGCAGGCTCGATCCCTGGGCCAGGAAGATTCTCTGGAGAAGGAAATGGCAACCCACTCCAGTACTTTTGCCTGGAGAATCCCATGGACAGAGGAAGCTGTTCATGGGATCACAAAGAGTCAGACACAACTGAACGACTAAACAACAAGAAATTAATAAGTAAGTGTTGTAAATATTGGTTTATGTTAAAGTCATGCAGAAATGCTTACTGGTCAGTAGACCACAGGTTTACTGAAAATGTTTTTATGAAAAAGCTAAGCTTTCATTAGTACCTAAAGGTAGATGTAGATGCTACTTAATATGTATTTTAGGATCAATTTTGTGCTGTGCCAAGAGTTTTTAAATGAATGGACAAAAGATTGTGGGTCGCCAGCTTTAAAGAGCTGAGCTGCTTGCTGTCTGGTGTCAAGACTAAAATGAACGAACAGTAGAATTGTGGAGACGTGTATGAAGTACACTGGGTGTGTAGAGGAGAGTTCGGTCTGCCAGAAAAGCCTTGGGAGACCCCACTCACCCATTCCCCTGTTGAAGAGGGGATGAGCTTTTATGGTGTCAAATGGCATGTGAAGTGCCTAGAGGAGGCAGCTTCCATTCTGGCCCAACTAATGCAAAGAGATCTTTTGTGTTTGTTCTTGGAGACTAGTCTCTGGAGAATTTGATAGAATTTAGTGGCCATGCTGTTGGATCAAATGATTTTATTTTAATTGATGTATTTAGTTACTGGAGACTTAGGTAATGATTTATTGCTAACAATAACACAAAAATGTACCGAGATTAAAAAGAGTATTTTGATATTAGACCCAACAGGACATCTGGCTAGTAATGAATAGTGAATTTTACTGAATAGTAAATTTTACTAACTTTCCAGAAGAATTCTACTCTTTCAATCTCCATGGTTGTTTAAACCCTTCATGAACTTCATCAGAGTTAGCTGTGATAATGAATAACCTCTATCTAACTAAATGTTTAACTGGATAGTTTTAGCTTTTATTGAAAGAGCCACAATTCAGTGGGAAAGGGGGAATTGAGGGATGGAGTAGGCTTGCTTGGACTCAATAAAAGTTTTAGAACTTTTGTGGGCCTCATTTGACAATTATAAGATTATTAAAGGTTGTAATGAAAACATGTTATTTCAAGCCCTCATCCCCTAAAAGCTCAACTTGGGAGAGAGATAAACATACTTTCTCACAGTGTGTTTAGTAGGCAGTTTGGTTACTGCATCTGTGTAACTCCTGCCTGAATTAGTTCACAGAGCAACTGTTGTTGATTTCAGAAATGTCTAGTCACAGCTCTCTTTCCTGAAAAAACACGCATTAGCAGGTCAGCATGCTTGGTGGCTCCCCAATTAAAAGTGTGAGCACAGGGAGGAATGTTGGATCTGGCTTGTGTTACTTCAGAGTCAGAGGTTATATTTATTATATCTGGAGACATAGGAATTGAGGATATACATTGTGAAGAAATGACTACTTATACCAAGTGATTTAAAGCAATAGAATGTGCGTGCGTGTGTGTGTGTGTGTGTGTGTGTGTGTGTGTGTGTGTACAAACCAACCTGTTTGACATTAAAGAGTGGTATACCTTTTTCAAAATTGTGGACAAAGTTTCTAAGTTGTTCCAGCCAGGTTTCTCTGACAGTTCCTGACACACAGACTTTATCTGAAGGTCACTGCGTAACCTTTCATTGTTAGGAAGCCATCAACTCGTTCCATGTAGCCTTGAACAAATGAGTCTGTTCTGGGAAAGGCTGTGGGGGCCTCTCTGGATTTGATGAGGGGGCTTGGTGGTGACATCTGTGTGCGTTGGATGCATGTGTCCCTGGGTTTTGGCTGTAGAGTCTTTTCTTGGGGATCCTGCGGCATTCTTCACAGGACTTTCTGGAAGACACCTGTCTAACCCTGGTGAATGTGAAGTGAAGTGAAAGTCGCTCAGTCATGTCTGATTCTTTGTGATCCATGGACTGTAGCCTGCCAGCCTCTTCTGTCCATGGAATTCTCCAGGCAAGAATACTGGAATGGGTTGCCATTTCTTTCTCCGGGGATCTTCCTGACCCAGGGATTGAACCTGGGTCTCCTGCATTGCAGGCAGATTCTTTACCATCTGAGCCACTAAGAAAGCCCATGTTGCTATTACTTTCGTCAAAAAATAGAGTATGATCTGACTGATTGCCAGAAACCTCTTATTGTTCTTGCTTTCTAATAGGAAAAGGCCAGGTTTCATGAAAAGTACATGGGTGACATTTAGGTTTATATCCTGCCTCTGTTGTATACTAGGAATATATTATTTGAGTTTAATTTTGAGTGTGTCTCTTTAAGATTTTGAACTTGTTTTTTATCTATAAGATAAAGATCCCAATACCTATTTTCATGGGAATAAAACCAACTCATTTAAATATAGTATCTCAAAGTACCTGTCCCTCAATGTGGAAACAGAAAGTGTTGGTGGAGGAGGAGTGTCTTTTAATATAAGTGCAGTGGGATACAGAGAGAACTTTCAGTCCTCTTTCCCAGATGCTCTCATGATTTAGCTGACGCTCTCCCTCCCAGCCATTGTGCTCCAGAGATAGACACTGGGGAGGACGGAGAGAGGAAGAGAACAAGCGACAGATGTCATCAGATGACAGTGACGGTCACAGACTCGTTCACTTCATCCACATGAGCAAGATGCCTTTTCTTCCACTCCCATCAGTCTCTGAAAGATACCCAGGATGCTAGAGCAGAAGGCCCCTCCCTGGTCCTCTGGTTGATCAATCCCCTCTGCATTTGAATCCCATTTCTTTTAGGAGTTTCCCTGATAGCCCAGTTGGTAAAGAATCCGCTGGCAATGCAGGACACTCCGGTTCAATTCCTGGGTCAGGAAGATCCACTGGAGAAGGGATAGGCTACCCACTCCAGTATTCTTGGGCTTCCCTTGTGGCTCAGCTGGTAAAGAATTCGCCTGTAATGTGGGAGATCTGAGTTTGATCCCTGGGTTGAGAAGATCCCCTGGAAAAGGGAACGGCTACCTGCTCCAGTATTCTTGCCTGGAGGATTCCATGGGCTGTATAGTCCATGGGGTCACAAAGAGTCGGACACGACCTAGCGACTTTCACTTTATTTTGTATATGATAAGCCAGGATGTATTGAAGTTAAGGGATTAATTGATAGCTACTTAGGAAATGGCAACCCACTCCAGTATCCTTGCCTGGAAAATCTCATGGACAGAGGAGCCTGGTGGGTATGCTGCAGTCCATGGGGTCACAAAGAGTCGGGCACGACTGAGTGACTAACACTTACAGTTTATAGATAACTCTGCCAAGAACTCCAAGTCAGGTTTCTCGCCCAGCCCATGCTGGCCTGTTTTGATCTGAGATCCCAAGGGCCTATCTCTGATGCTTCTTCAGCTGCCCTCAACTTCCAGAAAGGTCATTGGGATGGAACTCACTTTGCAAATCAGAGCCTCCAAGGCAGACTTAGTTTCTTCAGCCAATTAATTTAGGAAATGCAAAATAGCCTAAAGTTGGTGGCTTCCCTGTTGCACATGCAAACCTCTCTTCACTCATTCTTGATTTCATTAAAATTCAAACATGTTTAAGAGAAATAAAGAAAGGAAGGCTCATCATGAGACATCATATGTAATGAACATCAGTAATCATTGTTTCATCCTAATAGGCTTTGGTGCTTATTTTTAGGGTTATAATAAGTCATTAGTACTTTGATGGACTTAAAAAACATGGTAATAAGACACAGGTTATAAAAGGGACAAAGGAAAGAAAGATAAGGGATTAGAAATACTAAATATACCAATGATTTAGCACTTTCCAGCCAGTTTACGCTCTGCCTCGTTCATTACTTACATTCTTCCTGAAGAATCTTTTGGTAAAATTGATGTGTAAAAGGAGACTGTTAAACGTCACTGGTTAAAGAAAGATTATCATCTTTTTTTTTATAAGTAAGAAACATTAAATTACACTCATTCATAGAGAATTTTAACTTGTTTTCTAGTTTAGACAAAAATAGGCGTAGAATGGAGAGCTTGGGGGAGGAGTGGTTCTTTATTGTGGGAAAGCCATTGCACAGAAGTAGGATGTGTAATCGTCTCATCTTCCCTGGACCACGGCGGCATTGCCACCTTCTTCTGTTATTACCTATTCCGAAAAATGAGATAGGTAGCCAGAATTGTGATTCTAGTGCTGCCTATAGCCTGGAAGATGTTGGAAAATCATATCCCATTTTTGTACATGGCTTCTCCCTCCGGAAAAGAACTTTTTTTATCTCCAAGTTCCCTTCTAAGCTCCAAAATTCTGATTGGCCTCTCAGTACTTCATTGCTTAAGGGTGATATGTATGGGGTTTATTGACACAAAAGTAGGATTTACAGCTGAATGCAAGTCCTGAGTTGTCTAGCATCTAAGTTTGTGTTGACACAAAAACTGCTAAGTGCATCCAGCAGATGAGGTGCTGGGCGGAAGTTGCAGCAGAGTCAGAGATGAATCCACACGCCTGCTTCCCTAGTTTACACCCAGTCAGAGATAAGTGTATGAATAACTCTCTGACAAGGTTGATAATGGTGATATCATTGAGCCGCACCCTTGCCTCTGGGTGTTGTCTTTAAAACACAAATCTGATCATGCCCCTCATTAAAAATTCTTTACCAGCTTCCCACCATTGGCAGAATAAAACATAACCTCTGCAGCATCTGAGAACCTTCCTGATCTTCCCCCATTTGTCCAGCCTCACCTACCAGATGACCCTTCCTGCCCTGTGCTGCTGTATTCCTCCTCCCAAAGTCTTCACTTCCTGCGCTCACACACAAGGGTAAAGTCCTCCATTGGAATGCTGGCTTGTGTTGCCCTTTCTATTTATCCACACTTGTCTCAATCCACTTCCTCTCCTGAACCACAACTGCTCACACCTGGCCAACTCCTGTTCCCCTTGTGCGGGCCAGCTGGTGGCTGCCTGGGTTCTCATAGAGCTTTCCTGGACTCCTCAGGGCAGACCCAGACATCCCTTCCCCACTTTTCCACACACGCCCACAGAACCTTACACCCCTCCGGTCAACTGCTAGTAATTGTGTTCACATGTTTATCCCCCACCTGTCAGCAAGACCCTTGGGAGCAGGACCTTTTCTTGTCATTTGTGTGACCCCAGTGCTTGGTACTGTAAATACTGTTGTGTCTGTGGAGGTCCTGGAATGGTCATCTCAAACTCACGAGGAAGATCAGTCATAGCCGGGGGATAACTGGTGAGGATGCGGGAGCGAGGAGATTGGAGACGAGAAAGTGCAGAGAGAGGGTGATGAAGGCTGAGCCTGGGAGGCTCTTATTTTAGGGGCTTGGGAAGGAGCAGTTGGGGAAAGAGTAACTGGGGAAGAAGACAGCAAATCAGGATGGGGCGTTGGTCGTGGTCCTCAGGGACAGGCAGGGTCGGAAGAAAGGCTGCTGAATTGGTCAGGAAGTGGCCATTGGTGACTGTCAAAAGTGTGGCTTCCAGGGGGTCTGTGGATTTAAGAAGCCAGGTGTCATGAGATAAGAATTATTTTAATAAGCTGAAAAATAATAATATAAGTAATTTTTTTAAAAGAAATAAATGATGTCGCCAAGGCAAAGAGTATTTTGAGGTGGTTGCTGGCTAAAAGTAGTAATATTACTTGTTTTAAAAACTAAAGCCAGTTAAAACATGATTTTAGACAAAAGAGCCCACAGGAGGAGGAAAGGTTGCAAATATTATAAAGAGAGTATATTATATTATATTGTATTATATTATATTATAAAGGGAGCATATTCCATCAGTAGTCAGAAGGCAGTGAACGGGCACAGGCAGAGATCAGGTTTTGACTTCCAACTCCCAGACAGAAAACTGGAGAAAGCATGTTTTGAGATGGAGCAAAAAAACACTGATGTTATTTATTAAAGTCTTGATAGAAATGTGGCCCCCACTGTGTGGCCAGTTCCTTGGTGAGAAGGATGACTTCATTTGGAGCTGACTCCTTCAGTGCTTGTGAATGTAATTAGGTTGACTTTTCAAAGCCAAATGGTAATGTTATTAAAGACTTTTTTTTTTTAATGTTTAGTATTTTATTGCACTTCCTTTGGAATTTTTGTCCTTGGGGAAAGTTGCCCAACATGAGGAAACAATGGATTAAATTCCCTATTGAGAAAAATGAAGTGCAAGACAAAAATAAAAAATTAACAGAATGGAATGATACACAAAGGGGTGTCTTAACTTCTCTTGTTGGATTCAGTGGTGCACAAAAATTTTTATAATAGTAACTCTGGGTATGTTAACCCTGAACGGGTAGTTAACCTGTGTGAGGGAAGTCAGATGCAAGAACAAAGGAAAAAGGAACAATCTTTGCTTTTTCAGGGGGTAAAGAGAACTGTCGCCTTTAATAGCAACAACACACAAAAGATAGAATAACAAAGACAGTCATTTGAATGATCCAGGTCTTAACAAAGCACCATGAATGGTTTGAACAAAAGGTTTTTTGTGTCCATGGCCAGTCTGCTGTTTCAGCAATTCCAGTTTAATTCCTGATAAACTGAGTAACTTGAGTGGCTGCTGTATTTTCGCCCGGTGCAGCATAAAAATGCTACATTGAAGGCACTGTGGATAAGGTTTGTTATCATTCCCCATACAACTGAAGTCCCTGGTGTTGGTTTAGACTCTTTGCAAGTTATTTGATATTGAGTAACCTTGGTGATGCTCCACGGCTGCCAGTGATAGGGCTTTTTCATTCTAAAGTGAAATGAGATCACCTCCAATTTGGTTGTGCTTTGGTGGTGCTCAACTAGGACTTGCACACCCACAGCACCCTCACATTTATCATGGGTACGAGAAAGCTTTCGCCTTAATTTAAATCAAATTTCGTCCTTCAGGTCTCCTTAAATGATTTTGGGTATGTGAAGAAAAGCAATGTTAAAAGCTAGTTTTCTGCCATGGCAAATAACATTTGAGGAATAATTCTTTCCATGGTTTGCAGTGAAAAATAAAGCTAACAAACAGTTTTATCCAGCGGTGTGAATTTTAATATTTAACCCCTAAGTGTTTAGGGACCGTTTTATTCCACTCTAATAGAAATTAACTATAGAGGGAGAATATCAATCAATATGACCTCTTTTCCCCCTTTTGCATAAATGACATTGCCTTTGGTGTTTAATATTAGTCATTGAAGGAGATACTTGTCTCAAGATATGGAGGGAAGAGACTCTCTTCAGTGCCTTTTCAGTGTATTGTTAGTCAGCAAATTCTTTTCCTGTGTGACTGTTGAGCTGATACAATTACTGGTAAATGTTCTCATGGTACTCCACCTTCCAGGTCCTGACCACTTTATCTCCCCAAACACATTAAGTAGATTGAAATGAGGAATCATTTGGAATTGTTCTAAAGTAAGTATTAGGTGTATGATTTCAGAAGTTTGCTTGTCATTTCCCCCCTCCCTTGGTGGAACCCATTTACTTCAAAGGCAGCTTTTCCACCATCTCTCTTCTACCTTGTGAAAGTATTAGTCACTTAGTCATATCTGACTCTGCGACCCCATGGTCTGTAGCCTGCCAGGTTCTTCTGTCCATGGAATTCTCCAGGCAAGAATACTGGAGTGGGTAGCCCTTCCCTTCTCCAGAGGACCTTCCCATCCCAGGTATCGAATCCAGGTCTCCTGCATTGCAGGCAGATTCTTTACTGTCTCAATCACACGGGAAGCCCTCTTTTCCACCTTACCCCTTTCCAGAACCTCTCTGGGAGCTTTCCTGTGACATCTGTTCTATCTGACCAGAAATCACAAGAGTTGCCCGTGATGGAGTAAGTATTGTGATGTTGGATTTGGTCAGTGTCTCTAATGTTCTACTGAGACCAAATTTTCTTGGATAGATAACCCTAATAGAGCAGTGAGCATCATCTTCTCTACCTGCTCTTCCCTCATCCTCTTAGTTACTGACATATATATAATAGGTGCCCCTCACCCATTAAGTTCTGTGTTTATGCTGGCCCTAACCCATACTTGTCAGTTGTGGTTAATAAACACTGATGACATCTTTGGTGTACCAGATAGGCAGGTCACATGCCTTGGGTAAATTAAGATAAAAAATATGGCCAAAGATAAAATGTACCTGGGTGAGGGCTAGGGACAGCCCCCCTTGTCACATGATTACAGGGCCCTTTCAAGCCCTGAAGGTTCATTCATTTAATGAACTCCTGGCCACCTACAATGAGTAAATCGTATGTGGCTTAGGCACCTTCCCTCATAGCTCAGTTGGTAAAGAATCCACCTGCAATGCAGGAGACCCCGGTTTGATTCCTGGGTCGGGAAGATCCGCTGGAGAAGGAATAGGCTACTCCCTCCAGTATTCTTGGGCTTCCCTTGTGGCTCAGCTGGTAAAGAAGCCGCGTGCAATACAGGAGACCTGGGTTCGATCCCTGGTTTGGGAAGATGCCCTGGAGAAGGGAAAGGCTACCCACTCTAGTATTCTGGCCTGGAGAATTCCATGGACTAGTCCATGGGGTCACAAAGAGTTGGATACGACTGAGCGACTTTCACTTAGGCACCTTTAGGAGAACATTGGCTTTTACTTTCAGGGGCTGGGAAGCCATTAGAGAAGTTTGAGCTCAGGAGTGACTTAATCTGACTCACACTTTTTAAGTGGTTCAATTTGGTTCTGTGTTAAAAGTTCGAAGTAAAAGAATCGGAGTGACTCAGGACATTGGATGGAGATGACCGCAGGAATCAAGGGAAAGGTGGAAGTGGCCTGAAAAGAAGATAGATACCAGATAAATCGTTTCTTCTTCCACAGTGCTCTCTATACTCTATCAGCTAAATTCTTCATACTTTGTTCCCCATCTTCCTCTCTAGTTATTCCATTGGTGACTGTGGATCATCATGGCAAAATAAAAGAAACAGATAAAATAAACCCTCTTTTTCCCCTCAGGCCTTTTACCTTTTCTCACCTGGAATAAGGAAAATTCTGGTCTTCGGGAGCCTCATCTAGCACCTCCTCCAAATGGAAGGCTTTTCCTTTTACTTTATACCTGCCCCAAATGGGTTCATGGATTTCACATCAAGCACCTTTCGTTTTGTTTCTCCTCCTCTGTGGCTACTTGCTTTCCTCTGAAACAGTTTTCTTGTAGTGTGGCTCCCAGACCAGCAGCAGGAATACCACCTAGGAACTTAGTAGAAGTGTTAAGTTCTCAGGCTCCAATGCAGACCCACTGAGTCACACACTCAGGTCAGCCAAGTGGTTAACAAGCCCCCAGGGGATTCGGATGCACCTTCATCGGGAGGACCCGTGCTCCATCAATTGTCCTGTGAACTTGTTTAATCAGTCAACCAAATTGTAAACACCTTGAAAGCTGTACCCCTTCAGTTAGACTAGCTCATTGTGAGCTGAGATTCGAACACCCAGCTGCTCCCTGCCAGAGTTGAAGATCTTGGCCCCCACCACTCATCTCCCTGGCTGTTAGCAGACGGTTGCTTGAATGCATTGATTCACCTCCTTCCAGGAAGCTTCCTTTTCCTTGACACGTGGGTGATTGTTGGCATATTTTCTGATTGGCCGTCTCTTTCTTACCCACAGTTAATAAATTATACTCTAGCACCTGGAGCATTTTGTCCTTCGGAGCATTATGTCTGTTGGAGCATTATGTCCAATGGTGCATAATGTCCATGTACCATTAAGACATGAAGAG
Source organism: Cervus canadensis (assembly GCF_019320065.1). Taxonomy (NCBI): domain Eukaryota; kingdom Metazoa; phylum Chordata; class Mammalia; order Artiodactyla; family Cervidae; genus Cervus; species Cervus canadensis. The sequence goes on along the minus strand of NC_057418.1, from coordinate 11,822,260 downwards.
AGGAGAGATTTTGGAGCTTTTAGAGAGACTTGGGCTTAATCCTTAAAGCCATATATTCTCCTTTCATACTTTATGGTATTTTGGATGCAAAGTATCATTGACATGATAACTGATAAAGAAGGCATCTTATGGACTCAAATATGGATTTATTGGAAGATAAATTTGGATTTTATACTTCATATATAATAATATGCTTTTATATCATTGTAAGTATTCCTGTGTAACTATATACAAACAATCTTAAGGGTAGAGGGAAGAAAAGAATGAATCATTAGTGTAATAGTAAATCAAGAAGTCATATTTATTTGGAATCTATTATTTATAATTGCTGTCAAATTATCTAGGACAATATCCATTGAAAGTATCTACATTAAATCCATGGTGTCTTTAAGATTTAACATAGCTTTTCAGCTCACTTGATATGCTGCAAGTAACTGAGTAACTTAAAAAAATTTTGACCATTTATAGTCCCTTAATTATGTTCTAATTTATTGATTATTGAAGACAATTTCAATAAATTAAAGTACAGCTAGCTGCTTTGAAGGGGGCTTAGCTGCTTTGAAGAAAAGAATTTATGGAAAATCCAAATGTAATTTTGGAAAATCCAGTGTACATGACTGGTAAGGCAGAATCTTAACTACAATATCCGTATGATTTCCTCTTCAGGATTGCCAGACACAATAAATTAATGTACTAGAAGGCAGATTCCTCCTACTTTGAAGTGCATTTTGGTTTGATTTTCAGTAAGAAAATAACTTCCGTAATGTTCACAGAGCATAATATTTGACTGCAGTAAAACTTTTCCTATGTTTCTTGTTAAATGAAAGCTCAAACTAGGATCTTTAGATGTATAAGACCTGATACAGCTGTTGGACTGGAATTGATTATTGATTTTCTTCTAAATATATGTTTGTAGTCCATGTTCTCAGTCCTCTGGTACCAGACAAAGATATAGTATAAGAACTGGCTTTCAGCCTTGTCACTGATAATCTGATGGATAAATACCTGGGATAGAAGTTTGGAAACCTGGATCTACCAGAAATGTAAAACATTTGTGTCTCATAATCCATAAGACAGGTATAATATCTGCTTTCCTTCAGTTCACACAGAAATATTTTACACACAAATCAAATAATGATGGCCAAGGGCTTTCAGTTTAGAAAATAATGCATTTATTAAGTGTCAGGAGTAATGGCTTTAAAAATCAGTGATGTGAAAAAAAGAGTTGTTTAGACTGTGGTTCATCACAGGACATTCTCACTGAAGCAGTACATCATGGCCATTATTTATAATTAACTTTGGAACTGGAGTCCTCCCAGTTGTTAATGACCTTGAATTATAGGAGGAGGATTATGAAAGATTTAATACTGTTAGAAACCACGTTCAGATTTTAAAGTATGGTATGTCTAAAATGCCGTACTGTTGTGAAATATCAGCATTGTGCTTTTGACCTGAATGTTTAGACACTTACCTAGCAGTTCGTACTTGTATAACCACCACCATCCATACAACCTGAAAAATGACAAAACAGCCTTTTTTAACTGGTCCTTCTGGCTTTTAATGCAGCAGTGCTTGTTTTTTTGTTTCTTTTTTTTTTAAATTAAAATACAGTTAATTTATAGTATTAGTTTCAAGTGTACAGAAAAGTGATTAAATTATATTTTATAGTTAAATTATATTTTTTCAGATTCTTTTCCATAGATTATGGAAAAAATTTGTTATTAATTAAAAGATTATTATTCTTTTCCATATAATAGATAGATTATCACAAGATGTTGAATATAGTTCCCTTTGCTAAACAATAGGTCCTGGTGGTTTACCTATTTTATATATAGTAGTGCATATTTGTTAATCCCAAACTCCTAATTTATCTCTGTGTCCACCCCCGTTATCCCCTTTGGTAACCATAAGTTTCTTCTATTTCTGTTTTGTAAATAAAATCATTTGTACCATTTAAAAGTTTAAGTTATTTTTTATTGAAGTAGAGTTGGTTTACAGCTTTGTGTTAGTTTTGGTTGTATAGCAAAGTGATTCAGTTATATTTGTGTATTTTCTTATTATATGTATTTCAGATTCTTTTCTCACATATATATATAACAAAATATGGAGCATATGCTAGGTCCTTATTGTTTATCTGTTTTATGTATATAGTAATGTTTGCATATAATTTCCAAATTCCTAATTTATCTCTTCCCCGCACCTTTCCCCTTGGTAACCATAAATTTGTTTTCTATGTCTATGAATCTCTTTCTGGTTTTATAAATAAGTTCCTTTGTATCATATTTTAGGATTCCATATGTAAGTGATACATGATATTTGTCTTTCTCTGACTCACTTAGGTTGATAATCTTAAGGTCCATCCATGTTGCTGCAAATGGCATTATTTCATCTTTTTTTTCTGAGTGTATGTATACCACATCTTCTTTATCCGTCCATCTGTGGATGGACATTTAGGTTGCTTCCATGTCTCGGCTAATATAAATCATGCTGCTATGAACATTGGGGTGCCTATATCTTTTCCAGTTAGAGTTTTCTCTGGATATATGCCCAGTAGTGGTATTGCTGGACCATATGGTAACTCTATTTTTAATTTTTTAAGGACAAGAGTGCTCATTTAATATTACTTCCTTTATCGTTTCTTCTTCTTCTTACTCAGATAAGCTAACATTCAGCAAACTTCCCTTTTTTTCCCTTTTAGCATCCACTTGTCTTTTCACCTCATTTCCTTAGGGAATAAATGATAAATCCCCTTTTGTTCTGACTTTGCATTTAGTTTCTCTCTCCATCTCCTCCTTTTCCTTCCATCTTTCATCTAAAGAAATCAGAGTTAGTGACCATTTAAGTTAAAAGCATTCTCTTGGAGTATATTTCAACATCTTTGTAATAAATTCATGAAAAGTTCCACTCACATGTTTATCTCATGGAATTATAAATATGAAAAAATCAATTATGACAAGTTATACAAATCGATAGTAAAATGCTGGTAGCTTTTTTTAAAGTAATAACTATTTATTTATTGGCTGTGCTGGGCCATGTTGCCGTGCAGGCTTTTCTTGAGTTGCAGTGAACAAGGACTTCTCTTCATTGCAATGCTCCGGCTTCTCATCGTGGTGTCTTCTTGGGTTGTGGAGTGGCTTCAGTAGTCGCAGATCCCGGGCCCTAGAGCCCAGGCTCAATAGTCGTGCATGGCTTAGCTGCTCCACGGCATGTGGGATCTTCCCGGCTGGGGATCGAACCTGTGTCTCCTACATTGGCCACAGATTCTTTACCACTGAGCCACCAGGAAAGCCCCACAGTGTGTGTCTACTAGCACCACTAGGTGATTTACTTTTTCCTCACACAGGTTTATTCAGAATTCATGTATTTGAGTACTGTTAAGCTAAGTCCTAGTGCCTGGGAGAAGAAGGTAGGCAGGAAGAAGCGGGTAAATGCAGGTGAGATCAAGTCACTTCTCTGTTAGAAGTCTCCAGAGGCTACCGTCCAGCCTCACGGTTAAAAGCAAGTCCTTACAGGAACCTCCAAGCCCTTTACATATTTAACCATCTCCTACTGTCCTTTCTCTTCACCCAACCCCGTCACTTCCCTCCAGCTCTTTCTCGGGGTGATGGGACCCCCTTTCTTCACTCAGGCAGGCCTGCTTCCACACCACTCCCGATACCCTTCTCTGCTGAATTTTTTTCTTAACACTTAGGCCGTTCTTTCTTGTTGTGTAGTTGGCTCTTTTTCCTGTTTGTTGTCTGTATCTTCTTAGAGCCCAAGCTCTCTGAAGACAGGAATTTTTGTTTGTTCTGCTCACTGTGCAGTCTCCTGTACCTACAACAGCATAGGCAGATAGTAGATGCTCCATAAATATTAATAGTGGTGACTTAACAGATAAACCTGGGACGGGATTGCTTTGCTCTGTAGTCATGACACACGAGGAACAGAATTGTCTTAGAGTTGTTCTTCCAAGACCCTGCCTTTTTGGCAGTAATTGCGACTACACCTCCTTAATCCTCCTTACTCCTTTTTTTTTCTCTCTCTCTCTATTCTTTTGTTGAACACACTAGTTGAACCTTTATACTGTGTGAGGCACCGCAGAGGATCTAAGGAAGTGTGCGATGTGGTTTATAATATTGGAGATTTTAGGCTAGCGTGGAAGGCTGTGGGCTTCCCAGGTGTCACATTGGTTAAGAATCCACCTGCCAATGCAGGAGACGCAAGAGACATAGGTTCGATCTCTGGCTCAGGAACATGCCTTGAAAAAGGGAATGGTTACCCCCTCCATTGTTCTTGCCTAGAGAATTCCATGGACAGAGGAGCCTGGTGGGCTACAGTCCATGGGTCACAAGGAGTCTGACATGACTAAGCAGATGTGTGTGTGCACGCACACACAGAAGGTTGTAGTAACTGGGAAAGGCTTTGTGAAGAAGGGGATTTGAAGTAAACCTCAGAGGACTTGGGGGAAGCTGTCATGAAGTAGTGCAGTGACTTGGGTTCCTGTAGGCGTGGCAGCTGCCATTGCCAGCCAGTAGACCCTGAATGCCATCAGCTCTAAGAGAGTTTGGGAGCTGGTGATGGTAGTATACATTATATATTAATATGTATAATTAATATAAATTGAAGAATTTATAAAATAATTTTCAGAAGGGATCAAAGGATTTTCCATTTCATCTTAAAATGCTGAGTCTGCTAATATTTTCATTATTTATGAGATAGGTAGTGTTTTCACCTACAGACCTGCTTTCCCTTTGAGGAAAAGCTAAGAGTCCATCTCTAACTTTAACTGTGAAGTGAAGTCGCTCAGTCGTGTCCGACTCTTTGCGTCCCTGTGGACTGTAACCCACCGAGCTCCTCCGTCCATGGGATTCTCTAGGCAAGAATACTGGAGTGGGTTGCCACTTCATTCTCCAGGGGATCTTCCCAACCCAGGGATTGAACTTGGGTCTCCCACATTGCAGGCAGACGCGTAAACCTCTGAGCCACCAGGGAAGCCCAAATACCGACATTCTTTAAGACGAACAATACTTATTGCATTTTGTACTCATATTTTTGTTGTTGTTGTTATGGAAATTTAAGTATAGGAAAAAGCTCTAGTAAAACTAGTTCAATTTCTTAATTTCTAAAACCCAGAAGTGTATTATTGATTTATCAGATAAAGACCAGTGTTATTTTATACATAATTAAGTGTGGTCCAGAGACATATGGGTTTCCCTGATGGCTCAGTGGTAAAGAATCCATCTGCCAGCGCAGGAGACATGGATTCAATCCGTAGGTCGGGAAGATCTCCTAGAAAAGGAAATGGCAACCCACTCCAGTATTCTTGCCTGGGAAATCCCATGGAGAGAGGAGCCTGGCGGGCTTCAGTCCATGGATCACAAACAGCCAGACATGACTGAGCGACTAAACGACAAAAACAACCCAGAGACATGGAGGAGGATAGTTTCTCATCATCAGCAAGTTGACACTCTCAGGAAAGAGCACCAGCTTTGTGGCCCGAGCACCTGGAGTCTAATATTGGCTCCACCAACTGGAGCAAGCTTCTTTGTGTCTCAAGGTTTTTTGTACATAAAATGTAGATATTATCCCCATCTCTTAAGGCTATTGTGGAGAGTAAATGATTTACTGTATGTAAAGTGCTTTGAACAATGGCTTGTTCATAGGGAACCCTCAATCAAAGTTAATATTAGTAATACACAGCAGTTACTGTATGTCTGCTGACAGTATTTTTACATCTTGCCTTTTCCTACTACAAAGGCTAACTTTTCTTGGAACCTTAGAGCTTGGTGCTGAAGCTGACAGATGTTTCTTGCCCAGAGTTACACAGCTCTTCAGCAGCCAAACAGCCGACTCCAGATGCCCAATTCCTGTTGCAGTTTCTTCATGATGCTCTAAGATTCCTACCAAAGGGAACCCCACCCCATTTCTCCAAAGATCCTTATGAACATCTTTCACATCCTAGCATATCCTGGTTCCATCTTTGTTAATTTCCTTGGGCTGCCATGACAAAGTGCCACAAACTGGGTGACTTAAAACAATAGAAATTTATTGTCTTATAATCTGGAGGCCAGAAGTCCAAAGTCAGGGTGTTGGCAGGGCCATGCTCCCTTCAGCCTCTGGTGGGCACCCTCTTCCAGTTTCTGGTGATCCCGTGTGCTCTTGTAGCAGCATAACTCCAGTCTGTCTCTTTCTCTGTCTGCACCTGGCTGTCTTTCCTCCGTGTGAGTGTGTCTTCAAATGGTCCCAGGGTCTCTGTTTCCTCTTCTCACAAGGATATCAGTCATATTGGGTTAGAACCCACCCAAAAGACCTCATTTTAACATGCTTACATCTGGAAAGACTGTAAGTAAGGTCATAGTCATAGGTACTGGAGGTTAACACTGCAGCATTTCTTTTCTGGGGACACAGTTCAACCCAGCACACATACTTTTAGATCAAAAAACCTTGATCCTTTTTTCTCCTTGCTTTAGAAGTTACAAAACATCGAATACATTTACCAGGCATCTGGCTGATACTCTTTTAGTGTAAAAATGCTCCTAAGTATAAGGCTTCTTGTTACATGAAACCAATTAGGTTTATAAATTTTGTACTTAGATCAACTCAAAAATTTGTGCTCTTTTTTGAGTTAGAGGAGTTAGAAATAAATGTTTAGGCCACTGACAGTAAGAGGATCCTTGTATGAGTGTCATATGCAGAAAAAGAAATACAACCTCATGATGTTTTAGTCAAGATGTAGTCAACAGTTTGGTCAAACTATAGAATCTTAAAGAACTGTGTAGCCAGGCAGGTCTTGTTATGGACTTGCTTACTGACTTTTAAAAGTGAGAGGATTTGAGGTAGTTATGGCTTATGTGGTAAATGTTGACATCAGTGACCGTGTTTTTTGAGCCCTGGCCAAGTGGGAGGGTTCTGTACCAAGTCCTGACACACCCTGACCTAGTCTCTTACCTGAAAGAGCAGAGTTCTCGGAAATACTTGTTGACCGATTCTCATGACAGGTTCCCAAAAGAAGTAATGGCCCAGCTTTAGAAGTGGAATCTGAGTTTCTAGGAGCTTAAGATGCTATCCCCCAGGTCTCACAGGTAGTGAGTGGTACCTGGTTTGTCTGAATTACAGACACTCAGCTGCTCCTCTGTAGACCTGTCCCACGGCCATGCCACCCACATCCACCCACCCCCGCCACTGGTTAACGTTCTGTTACTGAAACACGCAAGTGTAGCTTTTCATTGCAAATCCCACATTTCTCAATGTTATTCAGGAAGGATTGGAAGTAAACATTTACTAAGTGTTGGGAGAATGGGTGACAAGGATCTGGGAAGTCTTAGATTCAGTGTTGTCTCTGGAGGAGTCATTAGAGTTGGTTTGGAATAGTTGGATTTTCCCCTTGCCTATGAGGTAAGGTTGCCCTTCCTTCTCACCTCCGAAGGTACATGTGGACGTGTGACTTGTTGTGCCCAAAGAAACAGGAGAGGAAGTAACCTGGTTACTTCTGGCAGAAGTTTCCAGAGCCAGCAGTGCTGCTGCGTGATCGTCTGAGCACTCTCTGAGGGCGATCTTCCTTCAGCCTGATCTCCATGTGACTGCCACCTCTGCCTGGACTGGGGGACTGTGCAGAGTCAGAAAAGAATCTTCTTGTTATGTTAAGCCCCTGGGGTTTGCAAGTGTTTGTGACTGCTTTATACTCCAGCTCACTGTCGCTAATTCATTACACTTAGGAGCAAAACAGAGAGCATGGAAATTCATCAAGGATTTCCAGTAGAGAAAATGAGTTTGAAGATAACTCTAAATCTTCTTGCTGCAGACTCCCTCAACATATCTAAAATATTAAAGCAGAAAATCCAACAAATAGTGTAATATGTGAAGATTGGGAGGATAAAACAGTATTAAGTTCATAAGATGGTTAGGTAACCCTCTAAGCCTATGACAGTACTTTTTGCTTCTATATTTAAAACTTTGGTCACCCATGTTATTTGTCCATTGTTCTTGTGCTAAAGAAAATAGCTGGACGGGAAAGGAAGGAGGAGGAAATTTGTGGCTGGGAAACCAGAGGACACTATAAACAGTGACACCTTTATCTGTGCAGTACTGTGAGAACAATAGCCTGGTTTTACTCTAAATTTCTGTTGCAAGAAGCATATGTGTTAAAGAGAGAGCTTCTATTACATTTAGTATCATGTTTCCCGCCTGTGGTTGCTGGCATAACCTGGCTTTAAGTTATATTTTGCCTTGCCCTTGCCATCAGTTTAGTGTTTGAAAAGTCTTTGTTTATTCATGATTGCAGTACTCACTTAGATCTTACTCCATAGGCAATAAACTCGGTTTTTAATGAACAAAGCCAAGGTTTTAGAAGCTGAGGGCCACTGCAACTTGAGAAGAGGAAATTTTCCTAGATTTCCCATTAGAGTTGAAGATAAATGACAGTGGAACTTGATGAGTTTATTAGATTAATTAGATTATTTATTAATTAATTAGATTAATCAATGAGTTTGTTGGATTAATCTGGTAAGAATTAAAAAATTGGTTATCTGCCATAAATTTATATGGCCTGATTTAATCTTAGATGAGCACCATGTTCATGTGATATGCTAGTTTGTTATACCACTATTTAAACATGTTTGTGACATAAATTTAACCATGGAAAGAAAAGACATTGTCCTTTAAACTAGGCTTGAAAGATGACACATAGTGGGAATACTAACAATTGCCAGCTTTTCATGATTTTAATATATGGATAACAATTTTGCAGTATTTTGGTTTTATAAGCTTTAAAAGGTATGTCATTTGGCTATTTTTAACTTCCTTTTAATTAAAAAGTTTTGAAGTATAATTGATGTACAGTATAGTTTCAGGTGTATAACATACTGATTTGATATTTAAATACATTGCAAAATGATCATGGTAAGTGTGGTAACATCTGTCACCATACAAAATTATTATGGTATTATCGACTATGTTCTATATAAGGGTGTATATTACATCCCTATGACTTATGTATTTTATAACTGGAATTTTGTACATCTTAATCCCCTTCACCTATTATGCCCAACCCCATCCCCCCTGCCATCTGGCAACCACCCACTTTCTCTCTGTATCTTTAAGTCTGTTTCCGATTTGTTTGTTTTGTTTTTTAAATTTCACATTTAAGTGAAATCGTATGGTATTTGTCTTTGTCTGATTTATTTCACTTTGCATAATACCTTCTAGGTCCATTCATGCTATTGTAAATGGTAAGATTTCATTCTTTTTTATGGCCGGGTAATATTCCTCTGTGTGTGTGTGTGTGAATGAACATTGGAGTACATATATCTTCTTGAGTTACTGTTTTATTTTCTTCAGATAAATACCCAGAAGCAGAATTGCTGAATTGTATGATAGTTCTGTTTTTAATTTTTTGAGGAACCTCCATACTGTTTTCCATAGTGGCTGAGTCAATGTACATTTCCACCAACAGTACTGCGGTTCCTTTATCTCCACATTCTTGCCAACTCTTGTGATTTGTTGTCTTTTTTGATGTTAACATTTTGGATGTTTTTAATATTATTGCCAAGAATATCAAAATGAATACCACCTTTAGAGATGACCTAGCCTAGCAGTCCCTTGCAGAGGAATCGTTTTTAAACATATTCTTACTTGGTACCTGATATTGAGAACCGATTTTTTTAGTACTATAAAATTCTATAATTTAAGACTTGTACTTATCTTAAGGTCAGTGAATGAGGGTGAAAAGGATTATTTTTTGATTAAGAAAAGGATTTGGTTTAAAAGGGCCTTGGCCTTAACTTTGTGTTTTGTTTTGTTTGGTAACTATTTTTGAAAGCACCAAATTATGTGATAAGTAACTTACAGTGGTAATACGTTTTTATTCGTTTATCTTACAAGATTCACCCTGAATCCTTAGGAGACTTCAGTTTATAGGACTACAGAAAAGTTAATTTAGCAATACAAATTAATGACATGTAGAATTATAGGGTTGAGTGTTATGTTTTATTTTAGCTTTAACATAAAAAAAATAAAATCAGACTTCCCTGGTGGCTCAGTGGTAAAGAATCTGCCTGCCAGTACCAGAGACCCGAATTCGATCCCTGATCTGGGAAGATCCCACACACCATGGAGCAACTAAGCCTGCATGCCGTAACTACTGAGCCTGTGCTCTAGATCCTGGGAGCCGCAACGGCTGAGGCCCATGCGCCCTGGAGCCCACGCTCCACAGCAGGAGAAGCCCGTGCACCCCAACTGGAGAGTAGTCCCTGCTCCCCGCAACTAGAGGAAAGCTCAGGCGGCATGAAGACTCAGCACAGCCAAGAGGAAATAATTAAAATCATTTTGAAAAGTAAAATATTTACAGAATCCAAGAACTCTGCACTGAACACCATTGGAAAACTGGTCATCATGCTTTATGTAACACGCCTGTAGGAATGAGAACAGAATCTGGTGGTACTATTTATTTTTGTAGAGAAGTTGTGAAACATTGGAGAAAAATGTGGAAGTCTTTTTCACTGAAAAGGGTTCAATTAGTGTTATAAATCCTCATTTTTTCAAATGTACTCTGAGGTGTCAGAAATTTTTTTTAATTTTCTTTTTTTATTCAATGTTAGTTAGCATGGGTTGCCAGTCCAGCCCACACATTATTCAGCCCATAAGTAACTGAAGTATTAGTGTTTAACTATCTTATGATTACCTGTACAATTTTTCAGTTAGCTTGGTGTTCTAAAAGAACCTTGTGACTATTTCCATGGAGTTTTAAAAAAAGTCTGATGTGTAGTTTTCATTTGACTCTCTGCTCCCACCAGGTAACACAGGAGAGTGAAGATTTTTTAATTTTTATCCTTCCACTAAAGCAGTTGCTCATCTCCTCTTTGAAGAAGCAGCTTAGATCCTAGTGTTAAAAGGGAGCTCTAAAGATGCCCTGCTTTAGTTCTGTGCCATTAGCCGCATGGTTTTGTAAAACTGTACAAAGAGGAAGCTTGCCCCAAACCAAACACCTGTCACCTTCCTTTAGCAAGGTGGATATTTAAAGCAACACTGTGGGGAATCCTTTTGCGAGGCAAATACTTTTCTGAGGTATCTAAGTCATAGGACAGCTCTTGGGACTTTAAATGTCATTGGAACCCTTGCTGTGTTCTCCCTCAACTGATGGGAGTTATCCGTGCACTGGTTCCTCCTTGAAGAGAATCCCCAGTCTTTGAGCAGCCAGCGGCCCCCGTCATTGCTCCATGAGCTGGAAGACGTCTCGGACTGCCACCCAGCTTTGTGCTAAACTCCACACAGTGATTACAGGCTGTTTGGCATCAAATTAAACTGGAAGTAAAAGCAGAATGAGAGATTATAATCCGTGATTTCTCACTTCCAGTTGATCAGTCTAGACGGCAAGCCTCACATGAGAATTGCTTTTGTTTTTTGATGTGTAATTACATCATCAATTGTTACATGTCGAAAATTATAGTACATATGGAAAATAGTATGGAGGTTCCTCAAAAAACTAAAAATTGAGTTGCCATGTCATCTGGCTATCCCAGTCCTGGGCATACACCCAGACAGAACTCTTAATTTGAAAAGATACATGCATCCCTGTTTTATAGTAGCACTGTTTACAGTAGCCATCAAAGCAGCCTAAATGTCCATCAGCAGAAGAATGGATAAAGAGGGTGTGGTGTATATATACAGTGGGATATTACTCAGTCGTGTAAAAGAATGAAATATTGCCATTTGCTGCAACATAAACAGACCTAGAGATTATCGTACTAAGTGAAGTAAATCAGAAAAAGACACATATCATGATACCATTTATATGTGGAATCTAAAATATGACACAAATGAACTTATTTACAAAATAGCAGCAGACTCACAGAAAATAGACTTTTGGTTGCTAAGGAGGAGGGGAGGAAAGGATTGGGAGTTTGAGACTAGTGGATGCAAACTATCACAAATAGGATGGACAGGCTTCCAGCTGGCTCAGCGGTAAAGAATCTGCCTGCTAATGCAGCAGACTTGGATTTGATCTCTGAGTGGGGAAGATCCCCTGGAGAATGAAATGGCAACCCACTCCAGTATTCTTGCCTGGGAAATTCCATGGACAGAGAAGCTTGGCAGGCTACAGTCCATGGGGTCGCAAAAGAGTCAGACACGACTTAGTGACTAAACAATAGCAAGCGACTATATAGCACAGGGAATTATATTCAATATCCTGTGATAAACTATAATGGAAAAGAATGTTAAAAAAGAATGTATACATGTATAACTGAGTCTACTTGCTATACAGTAGAAATTAACACAACATTGTAAATCAACTATACTTCAATAAAAGTAATGTAATTACCCTGACTCAGAGAGTTTTTGAGAGGTGTAAAACAGTCCCTTTGAAGTGTATTAACGTATCGGGATGGGGAACACATGTAAATAAAAGAAAAAAGAAAAAAAAAAAAAGAAGTGTATTAATGTGGCATATAAGGTGTGGTAGCTTCTTTACTAACTCTTAGTTCTTTTTATCATCATTTTTGTTATTATTTTAAATCATTATTGTATGTAGAAAAATATCACAAGAGAAGGTAAATAAAAAGGAGTAAGCAAATCCTGGTTCTCAAAGCCCTCTCTCCCCTCCCTGGCCTCTCCCCCTGCAGAATGTGATAAGTTACGGCGGGATGGCTACCGGAGTTCTCAATACTACTCCCAAGGACCCACCTTTGCAGCCAACTCCAGTCCCCTCTGTGATGATTACCAAGATGAGGATGAAGAAACAGATCCAAAGGTAAGGCTTCTAAATTCAACACATGGTCCTCGACTGGCTCCCAGAACAGAACAAAGACCTAAGTTAGAAAAACTCGTGAAATGAGAATAAAGTCTGTTTTTCAGTTAGTAGTATTATCCTGTGTTAATCTCACTTTTGGCAAATGTACCACGATGATGTAATATGTCAATATTAGGGAAGACTTGGTGATAAGTACACAAGGAATTCTCAGTACTGTCTTTGCAACACTCTATTATAAGATAGGCTTTGTATTAGATGATTTCGCCTAACTTTAGGCTAATGTTAAGTGAACTGAGCATGTGTAAGGTAAGCTGGGGAAAGCTGTAATGTTTGATAGGTTAATGAGTTATATGCATTTTGACATTTGTTTTCAGCTTATGATGGGTTTTTTGGACAAAACCCCATTGTAAGTTGAAGAAGGTCTATACAAAAAAAGTCTTTTAGCATAATAGGAAAAGCAGCTATTTCAGAATTGATGTGGTCTATAATTTTTTAAAACTTATTTTTTTCTTGTTGGTGTAAGAAAAATTAAAACCAGGAGATGAATTACATGGTAAGGATTTTGTTTTGTTTTTATTGTTTTTCAGCTTTACTGAAGTATATTGACAAAATTATATATAAGTTCAAGTGTGATAATTTGAGATATATGTGTTTTGCGAAATGACCACCACAGTCAGACTGATTGACATGTCCATCACCTCGCTACTTTAAACACAGAATTATAATCATTTTTAAAGCAAGTAGTTATTAAGCTTCTCACGTGCAGGAAATATTTTAGATGCTGGCGATGTAACAATGAAGCAAACAGAAGAAATCTTGTCTTGATAGCGCTTTGATTTGGTGCTGAGACACTAAGAATAAGCAAGCAATGACGCTGTTTCAGTGATGTGTGCTCTGGAGTAAAATAGAGCCGGAGGTTGCAATTTTAAATTAAAGGGTAGGTTTTTCCCAAGCAAAGAGGTGATTGGGATTAAAAGAGTTAGCCATGCAGAAGTCTTGGAGAAGGACATTCTGGGAAGAAACAGCAGCCAGTGAATAAATGTGTATAGCATATGCCTGATACTACAAAATGCAAAGATTAATAAGGTATTAAGCATGTACAGACATGCCTCAGGAAACTTACAGCTCTCAGGTGGGGAGAACTCACCAGAATAAGAAGTTTTATATACATTACATGCTACAATAAGTGTTTGTCATATGGTAATATTTGAAAGAGAACGTCTTACTTGGGCAGTTAGGAAATGGGGAAGGGGCTGGGAGAGGGTGTAGTGTGTGAAAAGAATAGTTACAGGGCTCTTGTAACAGATAAGACATACTAAAGACCTAGAGATCTGAAGAGTGGCTGTGTGAATGGTGAGGAATCAGGGAGGGAAAGGGGGAGGATGTTAAGAGATAAAGGGGTTTATTTCTGGGCTTTCATCCTGACCCATTGATCTATCTTTGTGTGTGCTAGTACCATATTGTTTTGATTTCTGTAGCTTTGTAATATAGCCTGAATTAGGGAGTATGATTCTTCCAGCTCCGTTCTCCTGTGAAAATATTTATTGAGTTAAATGAATGGAGGATGAACAGCCTGTTCAAGAAGATCTTCGAGAACAGTCTTCCACTCACCACTTTCTAGATAAAGAAATTAATGCCTTGAAGATGCAAATGATGCATACAGCAAGTGGCAGAGCTAAGACTTGAAGTTTGTCTCCTAATTCCTAGAATAATACTACTTCTTAACTTTTTTTTTCTGATTTTATTTTTTTTATTTTTTATTTTTTCCATTTATTTTTATTAGTTGGAGGCTAATTACTTTACAATATTGTGGTGGTTTTTGCCGTACATTGACATGAATCAGCCATGGATTTACATGTGTTCCCCATCCCGATCCCCCCTCCAGCCTCCCTCCCCATCCCATCCCTCTGGGTCTTCCCAGTGCACCAGCCCTGAGCACCCGTCTCATGCATCCAACCTGGGCTGGTGATCTGTTTCACCCTTGATAATATACATGTTTCAATGCTGTTCTCTCAAAACATCCCACCCTCGCCTTCTCCCACAGAGTCCAAAAGTCTGTTCTGTACCTCTTAACTTTAGCTCTTAAATTCCATGCATGAAAGTTTTCTAAATTTCTAAGCTCCAGTCCACACTCATGCGTTTATCTGCTTGCTGTCCGTCTCCACTTAAAGGTCTCCTACAGCTATCTCAAACTGATTCAAATTCAAATGTGATTCTCACATCTCTCTTCCAAAAAAAAAAAAACCCTACCTGATTCTTTTATAGTTTTCCTCACCTCAGTAAGTTTCAACTTCTTTCTACCCATTTTTAAGTCAAAATCATTGGGCACATTCTTTTTTTATTATTATTATTTTTTATTTTTTTTCCATTTATTTTTATTAGTTGGAAGCTAATTACTTTACAATATTGTAGTGTACTTTACAATCTGTTCTGTACATCTGTGTCTCTTTTTCTGTTTTGCATATGGCGTTATCCTTACCATCTTTCTAAATTCCATATATATGCGTTAGTATACTATATTGGTCTTTATCTTTCTGGCTTACTTCACTCTGTATGATGGGCTCCAGTTTCATCCATCTCATTAGAACTGATTCAAATGAATTCTTTTTAATGGCAGAGTAATATTCCATGGTGTATATGTACCACAGCTTCCTTATCCGTTCATCTGCTGATGGGCATCTAGGTTGCTTCCATGTCCTGGCTATTATAAACAGTGCTGTGATGAACATTGGGGTGCACGTGTCTCTTTCAGATCTGGTTTCCTTGGTGTGTATGATTGGGCACGTTCTTGATTCTTTTCTTTTTCTCAACACCTTGAGCAAATTCTGTAGGATTATCTGTTAGCGAACCACTCCAGAATTGCAGTTCACGTATTATGTGGCAACTAGGTCTAGAGCCTGTCCCTGAGAGTGGATGCCTGAGGCATACTGAAGGTGCAGTTGTGAAGGATCAGAGCAGGTGTGGGATGGATCAGCTCAGTGGGTGCTGAGGTCGCCAAGAGTGATGACAGGAGTAGTGGTGGAAGGAGGCTGAAGTAAGATTACAGACGGGCAACGCCAAATGAAACAGTTAGCTCTTATTGCATAGCTAATCAGAAATCACTAACATTTTTCAAACAGAAGATTTTATGATTAGGAATAAAAATTATATATATCTTTTGTTAGATGGAAGACATAGCTACTGTTGAAACTGGTTTTCTAATTTATTTAAAGTATCAAATCTGACTTTAGAACATCTAGAGGGGGAATATTAACAGACTAATTTCCATGTTAAAAAAAATCATATCAAAAATTACATCATATTGACCTCCAAAGTAGTAACTGAGTTGATGAAGGTATTAACTAACCTTATTGTGGTAATTGTTTTATAATATATATGCATCAAATCATCACATTGTAGACCTTAAACTTTCACAATATTAATGTCAGTTATATCTCAATAAAACTGGGGAAAATGTGAAATAGTAAAAAAATTTAAAAATTGAACCAAATTGAGGAAGAACACCAAGCTTAGATAGTTTCACAAAGAAGAATCTACTAAAGTTTTTAAAGAGTAGGTTAATCCAGTGCTTGAAACTATCTGAGAGCAAAGAAAAAGAAGGAAAAGGTAGGATTAAAAAATAATAATAAATTAGTTTTAACACTGATACCAAAACCTGACTACACAAGTCAGAAGATAAACTGGCCAATCTCACTCATGAATATTGGCATTAGAAATTAAAAATAACAGGAAACATAATCTAGTAACTCATTTTGAGATGAATACTTCAAAATCAACCTGGATTTATTTCCACAGTAATGTAAGAATGTTCATCATTAGGTAATTCAGTCATGTATTAATCGTGTTAATATACTTCAGGGGAAAAATCATATAAAAGCTATAGATATTGACATTTGATACAATTTTACATCCATTCTTGATTAAAAAATAATAATAATATGGGAACAAGTGGATATTTCTAACTTAACAAAAGTACCTACCTGTCACCAAATCCAACATAATTTTTAATGGGCCATTCTCATTAGAACAAAGAATAAGACAGGCATTTGCAGTCACTATAACATAGTATAGATATATATATGGTATAATATTAATGTATAGAAATCAATAACTTTCATATCTACATATGCAAGTTAGAAGAGATAGTAGAAAAAATCTACTTAAAATAGCTATAATAAACAAAGTAGGGAAAATTTTAATTTAAAAATGCAAGTTATATATGAAAAAGCTTTAAAATACTTTATGGGAACACAGCTAAGATTTGAATAAATGAAAAGATATAACATGCTCTTAGATTAGAGGATTCAATATCAAAAAGCTGTCAATTCTGCCCAAGTTAATTTTTAAAATTAACACAGTAGCAATAAATAATTGAGTAGTTTTATTCTGTGTTAGTGTGGAATTCTTTTAGGGGATGGGAGGAGGGGAAAGAGGATTGGAGAGGCTGAGTCCAAGGTTCCTCCTGGCAAAGCTGTAATCTAGAAGAGCAATGGGGAAGCAGAATCAGCCTGACCAGGTATTAAAACACAAAGAGTCAGGAATCACTGCAGTGTGGCACCTGAATATACAAACTGGTAGGACAGAATGTTAAAGACAGAATGTAAAGTCCAGGAAGTGACCTAATTTTTTAGGGCTTCCCAGGTGGTGCTAGTGGTAAAGAAGCCACCTGCCAATGCAGGAGACCATAACAGACCATGGGTTTGATCCCTGGGTCAGGAAGATGCCCTGGAGGAGGGCATAGCAACCCACTCCAGTATTCTTACCTGGAGAATCCCTTGGACAAAGAGGCCTGGCTGGTTATGGTCCATAGGGTCACAAAGAGTTGGACACGAGTGATGCAACTTTGCATGCATGCATGCATATGATGAAGTTGGCATTTGAGATCAGATGGGGATCCAGTCATTGTATGAGGGGCTCCAAGCTAACAGCTTGTGGTCTCTATGTTAAGGTCAAGACCTCTGACTGCAATCATGTTCTTAAATGTCACTCTAGCAGTTGGGGTCATTTTAAACATGGAGTACATAGAAGTCAATTTAGAAGGAAAATTCTACTGGGAAAACCCTTTGTATTTCCAAGTAGGCTATGCTGAGGACAGCAGTGAACTCTGGAGAAGAAGGGACAGGTAATAATTAAGCATCTATTATGTGCTTAGGATAAAAGCACTCTCCTAAGATGAGAGTTGCTAATAAGGGAGAAGTTAAGGACATGTGAATGAGAACAGAGAACTTAGGGGATGTCTGTTTTGGTTACTTATTCTGGCTTATCATTCCAAAGTAATTATCCAAATGCAAAACATTTCCCAAGTAGGACTTGTGTTTATGGTATAGTGAAAGTTATTTTGCTGATGATTTCCACATATATATCTTTCTCAAAGTAGTGATGTAGAGTAGCAAGAAAAGAAATTGCTTGAACTGTTTCCAAGTATATGTTATATATGTCATCTACACAGTAAACATGCTGCTTGAGAAATAGTGTCTGCAAAGGGATTCAGAAATCTCACAAAATAACATTTTTATTCAACTGTGAAATCAAAGAGTAAGCGGTTGCTTTCGTATTGTTCTAGTCTTGACAGTTTTTTGTTTTGTTAGTTTGCATTATGTGCCAGGTACTACCAAAGAGGTTATTCAGGTATTTGAAGGAAATTTCAGTTACAGATGACAGGATACATCCTGTGAGTTGAGAGGGCATATCTCCAACTGCTATTGTGGGAGGTTATGTTTGATGACATGTTCACTGAATCAGGGAAACATTCACAGAGGCCCCATTGTCTCAGCAGAAAGGATATCAGTTATGAGTTACTCAATCTCTTGCGTGAAATTTGCCCCCCTTGTCCCCAGACAGATAAATTAGACTGGGATTGTGGCAATAAATGGTTGGCTTTCATGGTATCGATAGAAACTGAAATTTTCTTTTCTAGTCTCTGTTTTTCTTTGAACTGGCATCATCTCAGGTTCCGTTTTAGTCTTTATTGATATGAGAGATTTAAATCTAAGGAGGATTTTGGGATTTTAAGATGACAAAAGGACAGTGGCCTTACTCTGTAACTGCACATGAAGGAAGCATGGATAAGGTGATGCTTGGAAGACTGGTCTAGAGCAGCTTTCCCACCTGTCGAAGTTGGTGGCCTTGGCAAATTGCTTCCCTCTGCGAGTTTCAGTTTCCTCAACTGTGAAGGGTCATAAACCACATGTTCTGGTTTTGCTCAGGATAGCCCTGGTTTACGGCTGCTGTTCTGTGTAATTATTAAAAGGACTCCTTTCACTCTCAAAGGCATTCTGGTTTTGATAATAAATTACTTGATTGCCTTGCCCACCTTGAAGATGATTGTGAGGCTGAAGTGAATTAATGTTTTTAAATCCTTAAGCGTGGTGCCTGGCACAGTATATGCTCAAATAATGGTGACTGATGTCTTTAAACTGCTTGGTTTTTCAAACCAGACTTCAAAGAAATTAGCTCAGTAGACAGTGTCTGGTTTTATGAAAATTTGGCTACTCTTTCAATCATTCTAAGTCTTTTATTCCACAAACATAGAATTTCCTACCTAAGGCAATAAATTTGAGAAGTTTCAGCAATTACTAAAACTTTCTAGTTGTTGTGACTTTACAGGTTATCTGTGTGTAGAACTACCAGTGGTTATTATACTGGTACTCACTTCATAATAATAGTAGAACACTTCCAAACTTTTTCACAAATTATATCTCATTTTCACAAGAACTTCCATAAAGTCAGTATTTTTAATAATTATTGCTATCATTTTAACCATCTGGAAACTGAGACTCAGATATATTAAATTACTTTCCCAAGATCACATAGCCAGAACGTATTCAAGAGGACATATAAAGGGCTTCTCATTTTATATTTCATTTCTTTTCATTGCACCATATTGAAGTAATAGGACAAGATTACTAAATTACCCAAGTTCCTTCTCATTATGCCTGCTGTTGTCACTTTTCCTTCTGTCTTTGACTTGTTTGGTGTTGTTCATTTATTCACGGTATTGTTTTCAAAAACCATGTTAAGTCTTGCTTAGTCTCAATATACAGACAGAGCCCCTGGCCTTGCGTCACTTAACTGTCTAGAAAACATGATTCTAGATACAGTTATTTTCTTATTGGGTCTCTCTGGGTAAGTAATTCCAGGACACAGTGAAAACACAGGAGTTTTTGCTGATTCCATGTGTTCGCTGCTCTGAGATCTGTGGCATTTGTTGCTCTGTCCTCTTTAGGCAGGGTGAGAAGATTGTGGTCTGTCATTTCAGGCCTTTATGCATTCAAGTAGTGAGGGCATCTCTCAACTTGTTCCAGTTTCTCTTGTTCCACGCATCCCATTACACTGGGATGAGGCTCTATTCATATCTGCCTTCCCTTCTAGATCAGGGTGGAGGTGGGAGGCCACACAACACCCCCATCATATTGATTTTGATATTCTCAGCATAGAGCCAAGCATTTGGCACATGGAAAAGCTTAGGAGCCAGAGGCTGGGCTGGTGTTACCTGTGAGTCTGCTTAATTCTTACTGCAACCACGTAAGTCAGCTTGTACCCAGGTCACATGTGTCTTGGAGGAATCATACTACTTGCTTAAGATCACATAGCCTTAAAATCCTGAAACAGAGTTCTCCCTCTCTTTGCAAAGAGCATGTTGAGGTATAATTTATATAAAATAAACTACACACCTTTAAAATACACAATTTAATATGTTTTGACATACTTATACATACATGAGACCATCGCCACAAGCAAGATGGTGAACACACCCTTCACCCCTAAAAGTGAACTAGGATTGAAACCCAGATCTGTGACTCCAGAGCCCATTTTCCCTCAACAATGAATATGTGGAATTGAGCCTTAAGCTATATCTCTCACTGGCTAACCACTCTCTTGGTTAGGGGAGTTTAACTTGTTGAGATAATAGGATGAACATCGTTTTCAACCCATCGTCCATCAGTAAAAGAGTGGATAAATAAATGTATTAGAATGGAATGTATGCTTCAGTGAAATGGATTAACCATAAGCTCACATAACTACATGGATATGGCTTAGGAACATAATGGTAAGTAAATAACACTAAAAAGAATGGCAAAGTATCATTGACATGATGACGGATAAAGAAGGCATCTTATGGACTCAAATATGCATTTATTTGAAGATAAACTTGGATTTAATACTTCATATAATCATATGCTTTTATATCTTTGTAAGTATTCCTGTATAACTACATACAAACTAAGCAAGTCTAAACATGTAATTTAGACATATTTATGCACATACATAACAAAAGTTAAAGGCATAATAAATAACGCAGAATTCAGGTGAGTGGTTACCTCGAGGAAGCAAGAAACAGTATGGGGTAGATGCAATTACTGGTAATATTTTAAGTCATGAGTTGGGTAATAGGTTCTTAAAAATTCATTGTTATGTTACATACTTTGTATATATGATTTATTATAATAAAAGGCCATTAAAGGCAAGAAATTACATTATCGTTTTGAACATTTATGTTCACTTTATATGTGATAGTTTAAATCCAAAATATTTCAATTCAGTACGTGGTAAGAAAGCTTAGAGCCTATGATGAAGGGGCTGGATTTTGGTAATATATTGAATAGGAGAGAAGGAACAATTGAAATTATTTAATACTGTGAATGTAGAACCCACCTCCTGGCCTTTGTGGAGCTCTGGATGGGCCACAAACTGTGTTTCTGTGTGTATTCCCCCCAAAACCACTACCCCTGGCTTTTGTTGTTGGGTCCAGAGCCCAGGGGAGGGGGAAGGAGAATAAGGAGAGAAGAGAATGAAGTCAGGATTGCTTGTGTCTAAGTATATTAAAGGTGGTATAAACATATAGCCAAAAAAGGCTGCAAACATGTTGGCACCTTATAAACTATCTAGAATCTTTAAACAGAAAGAGTCCACCCGAGAGGGGTTTAATTCTGAAGAGAAAAACACCATAGACTGAGTCAGTGTCCTGTAAAAAGGACTGAAATGTATGTGGCTTTCCTCTTAAGTGGTGCTCTGTATAGTTCCATCTGTTCCATATCTATTTTTATGTAATAATTGCTAAATGAATGCTAAGTTTAACTCTGGCTATAATTAGGCTTTCTAATTTTTAAAAGCATAGCAGATTAAAAAAAAAAAGCCTGGGCAAATGTGTTTTTCAGTTAAGCCCACTTTTTGATAACTTGGCAGTCTGCCAAACAGACCATGTTTCAGGCCTCACCATCCATCTGGTGGGAACTTGTCTGATTTCCAGACAGGACCTCAAAGTTCTGAAATGCAGGACTTAACAGCATCCAAAATTCACAAAACAACTGCTGGTATGGCAGGTGATCTCCCTTTGTAAATTAAGCAATTTGACACAAGAAATCATGGTTTCTTACGTTTCATTTGTGACTGTCCATTTCTTCCAGATTAAGGATATGAGATATTAATGAACATTATTGATCAATTAAACTGCATTTACAAATCAAGCTGCATTTAAGTTCTGAAAGCAAGTCCACTTTAAACTCGATATTTAAAAAAAAAAAATTCACCCTGTACTGAGGGATCCCTTAACATGAAGCATGGCGATGCTATTTAAGTTATTCTGTTCTTAACACAGGGAGCTTGAATTGCTCAAAACATAGAGCTGATAAATGACAGAGCCAGTGTGCTGATACTTAAAGTGTTCCATTCATTATACCACACTGCTGAGTTTACTATAGATTCTTTTTTTTTTTAAGATCTTTTTCTTATTCAGAGATATAAATGGATATTTTTATTTTTAGATTAGAAAACATAGTAATTTATTGCAAATATTATCAAGTTGTTATTTTATACTATTTAGCAGCAGGGCTTTGAGGCCAGCTGTAGGTTCTAATCTGTTGTCCACTTGTCAGCTTTCCACAACTGAAGTTGCTTTACTCCATTTCTATATTTACAAAGCGAGGCTAATGCTATGAAGATTAAATGAGGTTAAAAAAAAAAAAAGATTAAATGAGGTACCAATTCCTCTAAAGCCTGTAACCTAGGGCAAGGTGTTGAGACATCAGTCACTAAATGGTGACTCCTTTTTAGGTAAAATTGTGAAATTGTACTCTATGTCATTCTGATTTAAGGTCTCCTGGAACTTAATTTTCAAGGGCACGACAAACAAGATAAATAGCTAAAATATATGTATACTGGTGATATGTACTAAAGAGAAAAAAGAAAGAAGAGAAGGGAGATATGAAATAATGGGGAGGAGTTGAAATTTTAGGCAGGTTAGCAGGTAAGACCTCAAGAAGAAGGGGACTCTTGACTAAGCCCCTGAAGAATAAGAAGGTGCTATCCATGAGGATGTCTAAAGGACGAGCATTTCAGATGGTGGAAACATCATGTGCAAAGACCCTGAGGCAGGAGTGTGCTTGATTTGTACAAGGAACTGGATGGAAGATGGTGTGCTAGAGTAGGGTAGAAAAGGGATAGGATTGTAGGAGATGAGGTCAGAGATAGCAAGGGGCCAGTTCACAGGTCATGTAGGGTCTCGTAGGTTCTAGTAAGATTGCACAGGAGCCGCATGATCTGACATGTTTTGAAAGGATCCCTCGGGCTTCTGTGTTGAGAAATAGACTATTAAAGCAGGGATGGGGAGAAGGGGAGGGTGGCCGACAAGAGTTAAGAGGCTAAGGTAATAATCCACGGCATTCCAGTATCCATCTTAATGGAGTAATTGTGATGTGTTCTGCCGTTGAGATGGATGAGGTTTTTCCTGTTGCCCCTGCTGTATTTACAAATACTGAGAGCAGTGGGAGTCAGATCATTCTGAAAGATGTGCCATCCTGGTTCCTTATTTTTCTTTAGTAGATTGTGGCACCTGTGTAACAGTCACATTTGCATATAACTTTATCTGTGCCCTGCTTGTCTGGGAAATTTTCTCACAAAGGAGGGGAGTACTTTATAAACTAGATTATCTTTGTCAGTTGTTATACTGGAGCAATCCCTGGTGATCATCCCATGGCAACGAGGCTGAACTGAAGATCTGTTTCATTGTGAGAGTTATCAAATCTGACAGGCTCAGTCAACTGAAAGAAAAGTAGGTTACCAGGGCTGATGAGTCCCACCGAGCAGAATACAGACCGTAAAACAGTGCTTCACCATCTCCCTAGGCAGACGTCACATGCAAGAGGGAACCCTTTCGGTAGGGTGTTGCCATGCTATTTATTTTCCATCAAGCTGAAGCTTACCTGTTAAGATTTGCTTCTTATGGCCTTTAAAATCTGTGCTATATTTCAAGGTTGCCTGAAAAATTATTTCTATGTATATACGTATCAGAAAGAGTAACATAATTTACTGAGTTGAGATTCAGCTTCAGACATGTGAAGCTGAATGTGAACTTTACACAAACTGTCATGAAATTCTCAAATAAAATTAATTTTAATTTGTGTGTGTTTTGTGGACCTGCAGTGTGAGGGTAGATAATAAGTATTGTATATCAAACCTATTTTGAGTGTCACAACCGCGTAAAGGGTAGACATAATTGATTCATTGGTATGACTTTGTTGTTCAGTTGCTCAGTTGTGTCTGACCCTTTGCAACCCCATGGACTGCAACACGCCAGGCTTCCCTGACCTTCACTATCTCCTTAAGGTTGCTTGAACTCATGTCCATTGAGTCAGTGATGCCATCCAACCGTCTCATTCTCTGTTGCCCCCTTCTCCTCCTGCCTTCAATCTTTCCCAACATCAGGGTCTTTTCCAGTGAGTCGGCTCTTCGCATTAGGTGACCAAAGTATTGGCGTTTCAGCTTCAGCACCAGTCCTTCCAATGAATATTCAGGGTTGATTTCCTTTAGGATCGACTGATTTGATCTTCATGACTTAATTTAATTCTTTCAAACATTTCTGTGGTTGAAGGTTGTTATCTCCTCCTCTGGGGGATCTTCCCAACTGGGAATCGAACCCACGTGTCCTCTGCCTCCTGCATTGGCAGGCGAATTCTTTACCACTGAGCCACCTGGGAAGGCTTAATTGCCTTTCACAGATCTGTGGTAGAGGCAATAATTTTAACCAGTGTTGGGTCAAACATGAATCGAAATGATGCAATTTAGTGTCACAATAAGATGTCAATAACATGCTCAATAAATTGAATATATTTATTTGTCAGTTTTAATTACAAGCGTTTCACATTTTCCTTAGGTGGCAAAGAAAGTAGGTTATCATTTTATATGTATTATGTACTAATAATGTAAAATCTCATATATTGAGATGTCTGTTCATATATATATATTTTTTATTTCCACAATGCCTTTTTCATAGCTATCATGTCATTAGGTTCACAAGTACCTTTAGTGGGATGTGGTAGAGAGTACAGCCCTATTTTACAGCAAAGGAAACTTCAATGTTTAGGAACAATTTCAGGATCCCTTGACTGAAAAATATAAAGCGAATAGACTCAGGTCTTTGGATTCTTAGCTTAGGACTCTATCCCCTACCACACTATTTTCATAGCTCTAGAGTAGTCTTTCTCAGATATGTGAAGTGCTATTAGTTGTAGAATAAACACAGATTTTTTTTCAGGAAGGCTAATTCAATAGCAGTAAACAGAGATAGCAGTGTTCTTCTGTTCAGAATATCTAAGTAATGTATTTCTGTAGATGTCTTACTAATGTCCTCTTAGAAACTTGCATTAGACCTGGAAAGGTATCAAGACATGCTTTTGAAAGATAGATAAATCTTCACAAATACTGTGTTAAACGAAAGAAGTAAGTCACAAAAGAGAAAATACAATATGATTTTCCTTAGAGAAAATCCAAAAACAGGCAAATGAAGCTGGATGTTAGAAGTCAGGATAGCAATTACCCCTTTAAGGGGGTGTGGTTGAGAGTGTTGAATTGACTTGGCTGCTAGTTTTACAGGTATTTCCTTGGGAATGTTTATTTATTTATTCATTCATTTTTAAATAAAATTTGTCTTAATACCTTAGGTAGTAGTTTAAATGCTTTCAACTTGAAGAGCAGTTCTTAGGCGTTTATTATGATTATAAACTGCCGTTCCTCAACAAAATAATGTTGTTCCTGAGTCTGTGGCAGGCTTCCCAGGTGGTCCTAGTGGTAAAGAACCTGCCTTCCAATGCAGGAGAAGAGAAGCAGGTTTGATCCCTGGGTTGGGAAGATCCCCTGGAGGAGGGCATGACAACCCATTCCAGTATTCTCGCCTGAAAAATCCCCGTGGACAGTTGAGCCTGGCAGGCTACAGTCCCTAGGGTCACAGAGTCAGACAGCGACTGAAGCAACTTAGCACCCACGAGCCTGTGGCAGTTTTTTTCAGTTCTTGGCATTTGTTGTAGAACTAGCCGCTGGAGCCATGGTGAAGTTCATCATGAAATGCTTGCTAAAACAACTTTCTTGCTTACGCATTTTAAGATGTGAGGAAAGAAAGGTATTGAAAAGGGCTCCCCAGTTAGGATGTTAATGTGTATCAAAACAGACACTGCTTGAAATGTCTTCATGGGGCTCTGATAGGCTCCAAGCAGAGCTCTGGTCAGCTTCTGATAATTTAACAATTTCGCAGTTGATTTTTCTTTTTCTATGTAAATAACTTCCAAACAGCACAGATAGTTGAACAACAATAGCTCTATCATTTTCAAACTTGAGGGCAGAGCCTAAAGGAAATGAGATTGAGGCTAGAAACTACTTGGAGCGGAAAGAAATTTTAAATAAAAATAGAGACTGATGGCCAAACCCATGATGTTTCTCTGGGCTTCTAATGTTAAACTAAATCCATAAGCTTTCTGATCGCAGTAAATATAGAAAGAAACAGGAAGAACTTAAAAAATTTCGTGGGTCAGCAAAACCTTTTCCAGTCCTCATGGCTTAGAGACTAAGGCCTTAGCAAATCAGGTATATTATGGGTTACATGCAAGATGATGAGCGGTTCCCTTATGAACCATTGCTTCTTATTCCTAAATGTGACCCTTTTTTTTTTTTCTGGCTTGCTTCAGTTTAATTTTTTTTTAATGTATTTTTAAATGTTTCTGCCAGCAATTACACTCTATGGCTTCTTCTCACTTTTTTCCCCTGCAGTGTTCTCTCTCTTCATCAGAAGAGGAAAGACTTACTTCCACCAGGAGACCTAAGACGCCAACGTCAAGTGACTGCTCTGACCTTCATACTCAAACCAACTGGACCAAGTCACTTCCCTTGCCAACACCGGAAGAGAAGATGCGGCAGCAAGCCCAAACAGTCCAGGCTGACGTGGTTCCTATTAACATAACTGGTATGCTTTGCTCTGTGGACAGGTTCCAACTGTTCTGGGAGAATGACTATGGCTCTTTGTTTGGTGTATGCTCTTAGCATGTCATTCATAAAACAGAGGTAGAGAGCTGTGGTCTGACTTCCTGCTTTTTGTTGAATGAAGGGAATACTAAAATGTATATGTGTGTGCATGTCAAATGTCTCTTGCTTTTAGATTTGTAGACTGTATCACCAAAGGTTGATGTCAGAGTACTCCGTGGTCCAGCCATTCAGCTTAAGTGTGCCTTTTAATTGAATTGCCTTTTTAAAATACTTTGGCTATATGGAAATATCTTCTAAATGTGATCTTGGGTGAGAAAAAATTAGGTTTACTTTCTAAAAGGCTATTTTAACTCATTTATAAAAGTGAAAAAGAACACATTTAATATTTCTGAATGATTTTCTTACCTTCTTGTTTTCTGAAGTAGAAAAAGGGGGAAATCACTTGAAATAAAAATATGAAATATACATTTAAAAAATCTAATAGGATAGTAAAATTATATCTTGATCTCCATGATTTGAATTCTATAATCATCAAATAAAAATCCATTCCTTCTAAATATAAAAAATTTAGAACATGTTAGGCTGGCATATGAATATTAATTGCCAAATGTGAAATGCAAGTTCTTGCAGAATATTCTATTCAGGTTTTAATCATCTGTGATAATTAAAGTGACAAGGTACGTAAAGCTCAAACAGTTTTTCTCAAACATAGAGAGCTGTTAATAAGTAACAAAATTTTCCTGCCCTGTTACTTCTACATCCTGCAGAGAAGATAGATCATTGGTCTGGGGAGTGTACAAAATGCAAAATAGACATGTTAAGGGTAGCTTCAGACATTAGACTGTGTTCGAGAGAAAACATTATTGGTAATCATACCAATAAATCAGCTCATACAAAATCTGACTTATAAGGCCAGAACCTAAAAAAATCAGTTGATCAATAAGGATAAGTTTTCATAAAAAATTAGGATGAAAACTCGTCATACCTTTGCTGTGTTTCTGAGGCTACTGCTCTTGACTACTGTTAGAAAGTTTTTTACCATGGCATTGGTGAGCTTGTAAGGGACTAAAAATATTTCGATAGTTATTGACGAATTTTTTTAAACCTTACAAGATGTTTAAAAATTACATTTAAAACTCTTTTGAATTCCAGAGAAATTTAATAAGTACATGAATTATTTTAAATTACATGTACATTTTCCCACATTTACTGTACTTAAACCTTGCAGGAATAACATGGCATTTTATTCCATTCTCTTTGCAAATAGCATTGATTATTGATTTTTCTTAGTATGATTCTCATTCACCAAATCATACTTTTAAATGTATTTTTGTATATAATTGTATTTCAGAACAAAGTGTAATGTTTATATGGCTGTGTATTTTCTGCGAGAAAATGCATTACATTATTTGATTGATTAAAAGCCTCAGAATTAATATTGTAAGATTGTGCTATGAAATGTAACAATCCTTAATGGAATTCAGATAAAATGCATTATCATTAAATTAGGAAATTTAAAGCAGAATAGATTTTCAGGAATAAAGAATAATTTACAGTGAAATACATTGTCACAACAGCAGACAGTGTCAGCCTCTGAACTTTATTCTTTCCTGTCTGATGAGTAAGTGGATATGAATTACATAGGGTTTAAAGGGAGGCCTTGAAAATGCCACACAGGAGAGGTGAATGACAATAAAGAAATGAGCAATACAAGTTAGGACAAAATGCAGTTTACTTTTGAGTGATTAACATTTTCAGAGATGTAGAAGGCAAATGCCTAATGACATATTTATTGATCCATTTTCTGGATCTGTGTGTTTACTATACACACAAACATTTCATAAAGAAGTAGTTTTTCTGATATTCTGGTATAAAGAAGCATTAAATTTGTTTACTTTTAGTGGTTGAATTGACATAGGTTATGCAACTCCCGGCTCTTTAAATGATACATTTCCAAAGCACTAGAAGATAAAATGTAGCTTCCTGTAGGGCGTTGTTGTCATGTGCTCATTCATTTGGGTGAACATTGACCTTCTATTTGGTTTTCAGTACAGTTCAGCAGAGGAAAGAATGCCAATAAATATATTATTTCAAATGCAGAGAGATGCTTGCCAGGCAGAGAGGAAAAAAACATTAGTACAATGAGCTGCTGGCTTGAAAATCGATTTACTCCCTTTAGTCACAGTCCTGTGTCCTGTGGGAACTCATTCTGTTCTAAGAGTTGAAGAGAAAAAAAATGTGTAAAATAAAATGTGCATATGAGTGTGGTGTTTAATCTGCCATGTGGGATAGCAGTTCTTACACCTGAAAGATAAACAGAGTGAGTAAGCATGCTGAAGCAGTTCTTACAAACTGCCTTTGGACTGATGTTTGAGCTAGCTAAATTGATTTCTAAGTAGTAACCCTGACAGACTACTGCCATTTTTTCAATGAAAAGGAATAATTAAATCCCTCTCAATTCAGTAGACATTTACTGAATAACTACTTCGTGTCAGGCATCGAGCTGAATGCCCCAGGCGATGCCAGGGTGCGTGATCATGGTCCCTGCTCTTAGATATGTTTAACCCAGTAGAGGAGACAGTCCTTTTAGGTCACAATGAAGGATGGAGAGTTTGGCCCCAGTAATGGTATATGTCTTAGATGTTCATCCTCGCAGTTTGTTTTTTAATTTCCTTGGAGCTTGGGTGGTTTATTTTTGTTTTTTGTGTGTAGGAAGCAAACCTGGAGACTAAATGCAACTGTCTATTAATATTTTGTCCATTCTTAATAATTTGAGTCAAGAAAATGTTTTTCCTCTGCCACGGAAAACAAATGAACCAGTGAAGTCCTGACTGGCCTCTTCTAGGCCATATTTGCTACTGTACATAGTGATGCATTTATCACAGTGATGGTACCTTCTGGTGTTTCAGGGTTTTCTCTAAATCATTTCTGTGTTTTCTCTGTTAGGAACAAAGTTGTGAGCATTTTCAAATTTACAAGCCCTCATCTAAGTTTGTTGCTTTGTAGGTGAAATGTGTTTTGATCATTCCGGTCTTTTATTCTCTGTTTTGATTAGAACCTTATTGGTTCTGTTCACAATGTATTCCTATTAAAATAGAAGATATATTGTTCACAGCATACCCACTTTTGAATGTGCATTGGTGTTGCTAAAAAGGGTGAATAATTTTTAAACTTTTCTTACAATATGGAAGTATATATTTTGTATGTGTACATATGTATTTTTTAAATCTCTTTTTGAGGAGAAGAACCATTTAATAAGGTCAGTGCTATAAAACTTCTCTTCAAGTGTCAAGTGATTTGAAGCAGACCAAACAATAATTGATATGTTACTATTTTAGGTTATCCCATGGTGTGATAATCACACAACATACACACTAGAAAGAAAAAACTTCGATGTGTCCTTCTGGGTTTGATTTCAACATACCTGTAATGAATTTAGATCATCTTTTGAAACGTGATTAAGCAGCAGCGAGAAGCAGTTTAGCTTTAACAAACCACAGTGCTACTGGGTCTCATTGTGATAAAAGTACTTTATCATTATAAGGCTTTTTCATTATCATTGTGTCTCACACCATAACAATTATCTCAGTCTATTCAAATTATGAGCCTCCTTGACTGAAGAAAAGTCTTCACCTAGGAATTCTTGATTCAGTTATTTGTTTCATCACATCGGACAAGACAGTCCTTTGGTCTCTGGTGAGGACCAGATGAAGCAAATAAATTCATCTCCAGCTGATGTAAAGCGTGATTTTGGTGACTGAAGACTTTTGTGAAACACTTCCAAAATAACCCATTTTTTAAATAACACAAAATCACTCGTCCAATGTGTTATTCACCAGTTTGCATTTGCAAATGAGCTCAAGGTGCTTTCTTTGAATGGACATACACCCAGAAAC
Organism: Cervus canadensis; assembly: GCF_019320065.1. NCBI lineage: Eukaryota > Metazoa > Chordata > Mammalia > Artiodactyla > Cervidae > Cervus > Cervus canadensis. Next base: position 11,791,390 of record NC_057418.1, on the reverse strand, counting down.
TGGAAAACAGCCTTATGATGCTAACGTGCTTTCCTCCCTTTTTTGCCCTTCAGCATCCATTCATCATTGTATGACTGGCTAACATCATTATTAATACCTTCTTATCATTTTACAACAAGCTTCTGGAAGAAAGTGCATGGTGTCGGCTTGCTTGAAAATAACATTGCTTTGCTTGTTCTACTACTCTGCATTAGGGGAGAATTTCGATCGCCAGGCCAGCCTTCGGCGGTCTCTAATTTACACAGACACTCTGGTAAGACGACCGAAGAAAGTCAAAAGGAGAAAGACTATTACAGGAGTCCCTGACAGCATACAGAAGGAGCTAGGTATGGCTCATCAGAACTGTATTCTGTTGCCCCTCATTGCTACTCACCATTACTACCCTAACCTTATCGGTGGTCTTTATGAAATCAATACATTCTGATAGCCTTTTGGTACCCCAGAGGGTCAGCCTCTTTCCTGAACGAGGCACTGGGTACAAATCTTAACATCCCATGCGGGTGATTTGTTGAATTTTGATGACAAGGTAAGAGGAAGAGCATATATGAAAACTATTGACTGGGATGATAGAAACTAAACAGTTATGTCATCATCTCTGTGTACCTTCAACAGTGGGCATGCCCACAGTAAAATTCACTTTCAATTTAGAGCTTAAGTTTTCATGAGACCAAAAACTTATTCTGGGACTTCAGATTGTGAGTATGGGCTTCACTAATTATACTGACAATGTTGGTGGCATTTTTTCATCCAACATCATTAGTAAATACCAGTAAAATTGAAAATAGTCATTTGTGTTGAATAATGCCTTACTGGTACTTCTGGTGAAACAAATTCATTGCTTTTTGGTTTGGTATTTCTCAACATGTGGTTGAAAAACAGAAACCAAAAGTTTCTTTTGACTGGTGCAGAAGATGGTTTACTTCATTATTCACTCACCCATCTTGTTTCTGCTTATCTTTACATGTGCTTTGGATAACGTTTTCTTTTCTTTCTGTATTCTTTGCCTCTACCTGTTTTTTCATGACCCATCAGGAATGTCTGCTGAGGCAGCAGGGACTTCAGTACCAGGCTGCTTCAGAGTGAATCCTGTCTCCGCCACTTACTTGCTGGGCCACCTCAAGCCGGTTATTTCCCCTCTCTGAGTCTACTTTTTCACTCAAAAAAAGTGTGGTTGCTGATGTTAGTAGAACCTAATTCATAGGGCTGTTCGAGGATTTAATGAATTTATACAGGTAGAGCACGTGGTCCCTGGTATCTGCCTGCCAGTGCAGGAGATGAGGGTTCAATCCCTGAGTCAGGAATATCCCCTGGAGCAGGAAATGGCAACCCGCTCCTGTATTCTTGCCGGGAAAACCCCATGGACAGAGGAACCTGGTGGGCTACAATGTAATGGGGTCGCAAAGAGTTGGACACGACTGAGTGCACACACACACACTACTGTTAACGTAAACGTATTCGCTGCTATTGTAATCATTGTACCAACTGACCACGACCTGTCGTGAGTCTTCCTTTTTCTCTTTGGTCCACCTGTGGACTTCTTTGCTTATAATTACTCAACATGCAGAAAACTAAGCTCATGGCATCCGGTCCCGTCACTTCACGGCAGATAGATGGGGAAACAGTGGCTGACTTTATTTTGGGGGGCTCTAAAATCACTGCAGATGGTGACTGCAGCCATGAAATTAAAAGACGCTTACTCCTTGGAAGGAAAGTTATGACCAAGCTAGACAGCATATTAGAAAGCAAAGACATTACTTTGCCGACAAAAGTCCGTCTAGTCAAAGCTATGGTTTTTCTTTCTTTTTTTTTTTTTCTCCATTTATTTTTATTAGTTGAAGGCTAATTACCCCACAACATTGAAGTGGGTTTTGTCATACATTGACATGAATCTGCCATGGAGTTACATGTATTCCCCATCCCGATCCCCCCTTCCACCTCCCTCTCCACCCGATTCCTCTGGGTCTTCCCAGTGCACCAGGCCTGAGCACTTGTCTCATGCATCCAACCTGGGCTGGTGATCTGTTTCACTATAGATAATATACATGTTTCCATGCTGTTCTTTCGAAACATCCCACCCTCGCCTTCTCCCACAGAGTCCAAAAGTCTGTTCTGTACGTCTGTGTCTCTTTTTCTATTTTGCATATAGGGTTATCATTACCATCTTTCTAAATTCCATACATATGTGTTAGTATGCTGTAATGTTCTTTATCTTTCTGGCTTACTTCACTCTGTATAGTGGGCTCCAGTTTCATCCATCTCATTAGAACTGATTCAAATGAATTCTTTTTAATGGCTGAGTAATATTCCATGGTGTATATGTACCACAGCTTCCTTATCCAATTGTCTGCTGATGGGCATCTAGGTTGCTTCCATGTCCTGGCTGTTATAAACAGTGCTGTGATGAACATTGGGGTGCACATGTCTCTTTCAGATCTGGTTTCCTCGGTGTGTATGCCCAGGAGTGGGATTGCTGGGTCATATGGCAGTTCTGTTTCCAGTTTTCTAAGAAATCTCCACACTATCCTCCATAGCGGCTGTACTAGTTTGCATTCCCACCAACAGTGTAAGAGGGTTCCCTTTTCTCCACACCCTCTCCAGCATTTATTGCTTGTAGACTTTTGGATAGCAGCCATCCTGACTGGCGTGTAATGGTACCTCACTGTGGTTTTGATTTGCATTTCTCTGATAATGAGTGATGTTGAGCATCTTTTCATGTGTTTGTTAGCCATCTGTATGTCTTCTTTGGAGAAATGTCTGTTTAGTTCTTTGGCCCATTTTTTGATTGGGTCATTTATTTTTCTGGAATTGAGCTTTAGGAGTTGCTTGTATATTTTTGAGATTAATCCTTTGTCTGTTGCTTCATTTGCTATTATTTTCTCCCAATCTGAGGGCTGTCTTTCACCTTGCTTATAGTTTCCTTTGTTGTGCAAAAGCTTTTAAGTTTCATTAGGTCCCATTTGTTTATTTTTAAAGCTATGGTTTTTCCAGTAATCATGTATGGATGTGAGAGTTGGACTATAAAGAAAGCTGAGCGCTGAAGAATTGATGCTTTTGAACTGTGGTGTTGGAGAAGACTTTTGAGAGTCCCTTGGACTGCAAGGAGATCCAACCAGTCCATCCTAAAGGAAATCAGTCCTGGGTGTTCATTGGAAGGACTGATGTTGAAGCTGAAACTCCAATACTTTGGCCACCCGATGCAAAGAACTGACTCATTGGAAAAGACCCCGATGCTGGGAACAATTGAGGGCAGGAGGAGAAGGGGACGACAGCATGAGATGGTTGAATGGCATCACCGACTCAATGGACATGGGTTTGAGTAAACTCCGGGAGTTGGTGATGGATAGGGAGGCCTGACATGCTGCAGTCCATGGGGTCGCAAAGAGTCAAACACGGCTGAGCGACTGAACTGAACTGATATTTTTACTTTTATTTGCTATTGAGGGCTATACTCTAAAAACTCCAAATCATTACTTCTGAGCTTGCCTATCAGTGTTTTAGGCAAAATGAGTTTATCCTAGCAATGGTGGTGTATGTTATAGCATGTCGAGGTAGTTTTAACTCTAGGTGTCACAGACATCATTCCTATGTGCTTTTTTCCTTGCCTACACACATGCCGTGTATTAGGGAGGAAAGGCTTATTCTTGTTTACCTGGCATTTTCTCTCTTTACTGCCATTCAGCTCTACAGTATGTGTTCTCTGCCTTCCAGACTGCAACTACAGAGGGACGAATAGTGATGCTTTTCATCTGCACTCGGTGGCTTCAGTGACCCAGATGACACTGGACTCTCATCTTACCCCATAACACAGGGATTTTATCACGAACAAAGGCCAGATTGCATCCACAGGATTTACGAAGGCTGCCTCTGGTTCATGCCCTCACATCGCCTCCTTTAGTGGCGCAGGCCTCCTGTATCCCATTCTTTTATACTGTTTTTCTTTCTCCTTTAGGTGACAGGCAACTAATTTGAGAAAAAATGATGTGTACTGGTATGTCTAGCAGATATTAATGGGCTAATTTCTTACAGTACTCAGGTAACATTTATATTTGAGTGCTCTTTTAGGAGATGCCTTAACCTAAAAACGTAACTTTACGGACAGCTCTTTGTAAGATAACAAGGTTGATGTTTCCAGGTAGGCTACATTTTAAGTGACTTTCCAGTCAAAATGAGTAGGTTTGGGATGGCTTTGTGCCCAGAGTTTAAGAATAGTTTGGCCCAGATAAAGATAGACATACACGTAAATATTCAGTATGAATTGTCTATCTATCTATCTGATTTCTAGAGCCTCAAAGTTATGAACTTTTAACACTTTTTTTTAATCTTTTTTAAACTGAGCCAGTCAGTATGGAGCTGGTAACTCAGTTGCCTCTTTGACCTTACTGGAAGTATCTGATCAGCTAGGTAAATCATATCCTCTGTAATTTTAATATTTTTAAAACTGGTGATAGAGTCTCTGAGGCCCTGATTCATTTCTCTTTTGCCCATAACAGGAATACCACTAATACTGAGGCAAAAAAAAAAAAAAGCTTTCTGCACATCACCTGTGTTGTATGTTGCCAGATAAGAAACTTTTGGTGTCATTGCACAGTTGATGACATGCCTTGGATCATGGCTGGAGGTCAGCTGAGACAGCTGTATCTAAGTTAGAGATTAAAAAAAAAAAAGACAATTAGACAACCACTCTAGTCTTATAGATAGGCCAGTTGGAAGGACTAGTGGGTAGAGTAAGGGAAAGGAACATTTGAATGAAGTGAAGTGAAGTGAAAGTTGCTCAGTTGTGTCCGACTCTCTGCAACCCCATGGACTATACAGTCTATGGAATTCTCTAGGCTAGAATACTGGAGTGGGTAGCCTTTCCCTTCTCCAGGGGATCTTCCCACATTTAGCAAAAAAATTGGATTGTACCTTTCCTTTGCTTCATTCATTTGGGCAAGGGTTGACTTTGCCCTTTCTCCTAATATTTTGTACTTATAAGGCCTCTGATTTGAGAGCTTTGTGCTATCTTACTAATTATTATCAAAAGTAGATACTTCTTATCTTAAGAGTTAGTCTTCCTTAGATATAAAGCGTGGGGAAGAAGGACTGAGTCAGACAAATTAGACTTTAAAAGGATATGATTATCTGAAAAAAAAGACATTCACTGGAAAAGATACAGCCTGTCCACAAAACACTGACTAAATTGCTGGGACTTTCAATTTTAAAATCTATCCAGAGATGCTCCTGGTATTAGAGTTAATTGTGCTTAACTAAAAAAAGACATTCACTGGAAAAGATACAGTCTGTCCACAAAACATAGCCTAAATTGCTGGGACTTTCAATTTTAAAATCTAACCAGAGATGCTCCTAGTATTAGAGTTAATTGTGCTTAACTATATGCAGCTTCTACTTCAAAATCTGTAGTGGACTCTAGAGACTGGTCAGCATATAAAGTTTTAAAATCAAGGTATGATATTTTCTGTTTAAAGCATATTTATGGCATGTAATTTGCTGCCTTCCATTTAAATAAAAGGACAAAGTGTCTTTTTCTTTTCTCTCATCTTAAACGTACATGAAATTGTATTTGAGCAACCTGTTAAGAGATTCCATCTTTTAGAACCAGATAAGATTATTTTGTTCATATATAATTATGTTTGGCTGCTGAATAGTCTGTGTTTTCCTGGAACTTATCCCAATATGTTACTCCCCAAGCAGAAAAGGACTTATTTAAAGGAATCTCCTTCTGAATAATTTTTGTTGGTTGATACTGAGAACATTACTTTAGGCCTGTCAAGACTTTTTAAAAAATTCATACATTAAGCCTTAAGTAAAACTAACTTGTAGATTTCTATCATTATTTTTATTACATGTTTTTTTTAAAAAGTTGGATAGACCTTGTAGTATTATAAGTTAAAGAAAAAAAGTGTGTAATTATTTTAAATAATTTAAGCTTTCATATTTATTTAAATTAAAATCAGGTAAATCCCATCAAGATTTTTAGCAGCAGCTGAGTGGACTATATTTGTAGTTCTATTTTTGTAATTTTTGCTACTAAAGATAGCATTCATCTGTGTCCTGTAATAATGTCACACATTTTGTGAAAATATTGGAGGATCTGTTTCAGGAATAGAATTTCAGTGGGCCCTATGATAAATAATATATGAGTTGTTTTGTATATATATTTTAGAGGTCTTTTTTTTTTTTTTTTTTAACATTGTATGATTTCATTTACATGTGGAATCTAAAACACAAAACAAACAAAACTCAGATTTGTAGAGACAGAGAACAAACAGGTGTTTGTCACACTTAAGATGGCATTGGCCACCATAAATGTTAAACGCAAATATATGCATGTCTAGACACAAAAATATTACAAAGAAACTCTTTATAAACTAGAAGCGAGCTGTTATGAAGTGGTTCTAACGCTCTCTCCTCTCTGGATCTCATTTTTAGCACCATTCATAATATTTCATTTTATTTGCCCATCTTCTCCACAAGTTGTTGGCTTCTTCTTCTTCTTAGGATGCATTTTTATATGTTTTACTTTATTGATTACTTTTGGTTGCTCTGGGACTTCACTGATGCCTGGGCCTTCTCTTTTTTTTTTTTTTTTCATTTATTTTTTATTAGTTGGAGGCTAATTACTTTACAATTTTAGAGGTCTCTAGAAAAACATTGTTATTTTAATTTAAAAATTGTATTGAACTGTAAGTGGTGAAGAAATGGCTATAGTCCAATTTTCAGAATCCTAGAATTCACATGCAAAATTGTTACCTGAAAGAATCAAGATTTTGTGTATGACCGTGAAAGTGAAGTCATTCAGTCGTGTCCAACTCTTTGTGACCCCATGGATTGTAGCATATCAGGCTCTTCCATCCATGGGATTTTCCAGGCAAAGATACTGGAGTGGGTTGCCATTTCCTTCTCCATTAAATGTCTTTAAAGGTCATAAACAAAATCTTGATATCTATCCAACTTAAAAAAAAAAAAACATGTAATAAAAATGATAGAAATCTACAAGTTAGTTTTATTTAAAAAATCTACCACTCACTTCATGTAAAAACTAGTACAAATTTGAAAGAAGAAGATATGAAAATCCATCTCAGAATGAAAGAAGGTGTGCTGAATGTTTGGATTGAACTGGTTTAAACTGATCCAGTCCTCCAAGTCAACCCTCCACCTCCTAAAAGGACTTCCCAGGTGATGCTAGTGGTAAAGAACCCCCTTGCCATCACAGGAGATGTAAGAGAACCGGGTTTGATCCCTGGGTTGGGAAGATCCCCTGGAAGAGGGCATAGCAGCCCCCTTCAGTATTCTTGCCTGGAGAATCCCATTGGAGAGAGGAGCCTGGCAGGCTACAGTCCAGAGGGTCACAAAGAGTCAGGCATGACTGAAGTGACTTAGCGTGCACACACTCTAAAATACTAGACTGCAAATACTTGCAGCTTTTGTTTTCCTTTGCTTAAAGCAGACTTTTCTTCTGTTCCTACCCTTTTGCCCACTCCCCCTTTTTCTGAGGGAGAACGTCACGTGTACACGTGTAGTGTGAGTGTGCAGTCAGTGTACCTGGCAGAGGGTGGGGGGCTGGGTAGATTGTCTTTGCCGAAGACACGAGCACAAAAATGATTCTCCATCATCACAGGGAAGGAAATAGCTTAACACTGGGGAACCTTCATTGCCGGGTGGCTTCTCCTGTGCAGTTGACTCAAGACCATTGCCACTGTTTTAGCATCGTGCTTTGCTGTTTGGATGGGCTATGCTGTCCAGTCAGGACAGGTGTCATATGATGGCTAGTGTAAGTGGGGAAGGGAGGGAGATGTCGGGAATCCCATCATCACCGGCGTCCTTACCCAGGTGAACAGTGATGCTTGTGGGCCCTTATTGGATAATAACAACCTAGAAAGAATTATGGTTTCACTACTATTTTTCAAGATTTAATTGGTCCTAATGATTGCTATGCATGGATTTTTTTTTTTTCCTCTATACACTTTGAGTAAGTTCTTGGCTTTATATTTTACTTTAAGCTTCTCTTCTTTCCTAGGTAGCTTGGAATCTTTACCTACGTGTAAGGATTTTTTTCATCCATTTCCCTCCCTCTCTTTACAGTAAACCCTGCCTCATGCTGCTGTCACTGCCTTGCTGCTTCCTCCTCTCCTTCTAAACATACTATTCTTTCTGTTTGGTTGTAAAGCTCCAAGAAATAAATAATCCTAATTGGAGGAAATGTTCACTGGATCGGTTCCTGCTGCTTTTTCCCTCCCCACAACACAACAGATTGCTACTGAATTTTGAATGTCACTAACAGACAGATGATAATGGCTTAAGATGGATAATGAAATGTTTGAAACACAGATGGGCCTGTAAATCATATTTTTCTTTTTCTTAGGGCTTCCTTCTGACATAAAAATTAATGTAATTAATGCTGTTTTATACCAATGTCCCTCCTAAATGATAACCTCTGTAGCCCTTTTGTTGAGCTGTTACATTCATCTGTCTTTGAGAAAGACCGTCACTGCTAGATGGATGTTCTGTACAGTCACTGGATGGGTGAGAGTCTTACCTTTACCAAAAAGAGATTATGTAAAAAGGAAACCTTCCAAGGAGCCCTCAGCTTTGATCTCAAAGGGACTACCTGAGAATTCCATATGCAGCACTTAATCTATAGGAGGCTACGAGGTTCATATGAAAAGAAGTACGTGAAATTTATAATACAGGTCTTCATCTGGGGGGGAGCCATCAGTAACTACTTAAACTGTCACCTAGGTGCTTATAGGAAGAAAAGAAACAAGGCCAAATAGAAAAGATTTTTTTTTTTCTTTTAAGTACAATACCACAGAATCAGAAGAGGATGAAAGATCAAGGTGATGCACACAGATACTGATTTTTATTTTTAGGTGATGAGCTTCTTTATGCTTTCTCTCCAGCTTCGGGAGGCACTGGCCAAGATGATGTTGGTGGTCACTCGACGTACGCCCCAGACCACTACTCTACGCTTGGAAGGCTAGACAGCTATAGATCTACGGGACAGCGCTCAGAAACCAGGGATTCAAGCTGTCAGACAGAGGAAGTGAAAGTCGTACCACCTTCGATGAGAAGAATCAGAGCCCAAAAGGGGCAAGGCATTGCGGCGCAGATGAGTCACTTCTCAGGCTCCTCTGGGAACATGTCCGTGCTGAGTGACTCTGCGGGGGTCGTGTTCCCTTCCCGCCTCAACAGTGATGCCGGTTTCCACAGTCTTCCCCGGTCTGGGGCAAGGGCAAATGTTCAGTCCCTGGAGCCACGGCTGGGCGCCCTGGGCCCTGCAGAAGACCTGGACGGCACTTTCCCCTACCAGCGGGGTCACCCACAAGTAGATGAAGACTTTGGGCGTCTAGGAGCTGCCCCGAGGATGGGAACACTGTTGAGGCCCAAATCTCAGGAGCTGAGGCACTTCGAGGGTGAGAACGTAACCAGCCCTGCGTGTGTGGTGTCTCCTCACACGAGCTACTCCACCAGCATCATCCCAAATGCCACACTCTCCTCCTCTTCAGAGATCATTGTGATTCACACTGCTCAGAGCTCAGGGCAGCTGGACAGTAAAATTACCAGCTCGTCTTCGTACTCAAAGGTCAGATCCAGAGACCACCTCCTCTCCAGACAGAAAGATAGTCATCATTCATCCAGCGCAACCACGCTGCTGTCCCTCTGTGACTCCGAAGTCTCTCTAAATACACCAGCAAATCGGGAGAATGGGTCCCAGGCCATGGCCTATAACTGTAGAAATAACCTGAGCATCCCAGCCCACCCCCAGGATGTGGATAACAAGAGTGAGTCCAGTTATTCAGGCGGCCGGGGCCAGGGTGGCAGCGTGGAGCCCTGGGAATACAGTGCCTCGGGTAGTGGGCGGGCATCCCCGCTGAAGCCACATTTGGCAGCTCCTGGTTACTCCACTCCTGTAAGCAACACGAGCAGCTGCAGTTTGGACCAGACCTCTAACAAGGATGATTCCAGGTCTGTGTATTCAGAGGACCACGATGGCTACTGCCCTACTCTGCACCCGGACTCTGGACACAGAGCTGGGGATCTGTGCAATAGTAATGATGGCTTTGGGAACCCCAGGCACAGCGTGGTCAATGTTTTTGATGGAAGAGCGCAGCGACACCAAGGGGACCGGTCCAACTGCCAAGACAAGTCCCTCACGCGAAGCATTTCTTTGAAGAAAGCCAAGAAGCCTCCCCTGCCACCCTCTCGGACGGACTCTCTGCGCAGGGTTCCCAAGAAGAACATCCAGTCGAACGGGCAGGTGCTGAACGAGAGCCTGATCGCCTCGCTCCAGCACTCGCTGCAGCTGAACCTCCCGGGCAAGGGCGGCAGCTCGCCCTCCCAGAGCCCCTGCAGTGACTTCGAAGAACCGTGGCTGCCTCGCTCCCGCAGCCAGAGCACCGTGAGCGCCGGCAGCAGCCTGACCTCCGCCACGGCGCCCAACGTCTACTCCGTGTGCGGGCTCACGCCGGCACAGAGCGACACGAGCAGCGTCAGGTCCGAGTACACAGACGCGTGGGGTTACTACATTGACTACACGGGAGTGCAGGAGGATCGGGGCAGCGCCGGCGGGGCCGGTCAGGCCGGCAGCGCAGCATCACCTGGAAGCGGGCCGGGCCGCCATCCCCTGGAGGGGTCCCGGGCCGCGGTACCCGCGGTGCCCGGTGGCGCCGTCAAACCAAAGATCACATCGCCGGAGAAGTCGCACAGAGTCACGTCTCCATCCAGTGGGTATTCCAGCCAGTCGAACACGCCCACCGCTCTCACCCCTGTGCCTGTCTTCATAAAATCAATGTCACCAGCCAGTGGGAAGGGGAAGCCCAAACCCAAGGTGCCAGAGAGGAAGTCGTCTCTTGTATCTTCAGTATCCGTCTCCTCCTCCTCCACGTCTCTTTCCTCGAATACTTCCACCGAAGGAAGCGGGACGGTGAAGAAGCTGGATTCAGCGCTGGTGTCTCCCCTCGCGGCTGCTCCTCACGAGTCTCCAGCCCCTTGTCTCGCTGACAAGTCTCCTTTCCTCCCTCCCCCGCCGCCTCTGGCAGATTTCCCCGAGGGCTCACCTCTGCCTCGTTCTCCCCTCTTCCCGCCTCCGCCCCCAGAAGTGCTCACTCCCTTCTGTGCCCCCAACGACGCCTGCTTTCCTCCGCCCCCCACAGCGCTGAGCCCTTTTCTGGATTCATCTGCCTCCCTGCCGCCTCCGCCACCTGCCTTACCCCCCTCAGTGCCCCCGCCTGCCCCACCGCTTGACCCCAAATTGATGAAAGAGGCCAGGCCTTCTTTCAAGAAACCTGGCCAGCCAGAGTCCTCCCGGGGGGCCTGCAGACAGCCTTCCATCAAGGAGGAGGTCAGCAGACCCCCCATGCCCCTGATCACCACCGAAGCGTTGCAGATGGTGCAGTTGAGGCCGGTGAAGAAGAACTCAGGATCCGAGGTAGCCCCCTTAGAGGAACACGCATCTCAGGAAAAACAAACTCCGGTTGTTCCCCAGTATCATTTAAAGCCATCTGCTTTCCTGAAATCCCGAAATAGCATACATGAAATGGAGAGTGAAAGCCAGCCTGCCTCCGCGACGAGCTCGCTCCCGACTCCTGCCAAGAGCTCGACTCAGGGTCACCAGGACAGTGCAGCCGAGCGTGGCCTCCGGAGCCACAGTCCGGCCGGGGAAGCGGAGGCCGGAGCCGGTGGCACCTCGCCCCTCGGCTCGTCGCCCGGCAGGAAGCCGCCCCCCATTTCCAAGAAGCCCAAACTGTCCTTCCTGGTGCCACCTTCGCAGAGGGATTTCACGGCGGAGCCCGCAGAGAACGTGAGCGCGGCGTCTCCCAGCCCCACGAGCGGAGAGGCACGAGAGAGGGGCGCAGCAGGGGCTGGTTCTGATGACACCGACTCTGGCAGCTCGGTGGTTCTTGTGGGAGGAGCTGCAGGATCCGAGTCCCCGGGCAGAGTGGAAGCCAATGTCCCCATGGTGCCAGCCCCTGCGGAGGAGCCAGGCGCCAGGAACGGTGTGGAGCGCTGCCTGCCTTCGCAGGACCCAGGGCGTGAGTCTGGTTTTCTCTTGTTCCCTAGACCGTTGGCAGCCGAGGCGAGTAGGGCTGGTGCACGCTCAGGTTCCAGCCGGCTGCATGTGGGCTCCCGGTGCCGCCTCGCGCTTAGGTTACCAACTTGGCATTTCTATGATTGTTCTTTTTTTTAATATCCAGATCTAAGGGTAGAGCTCATAGAAGGGCAGAAAATAGAAGAGGTGGGGTGGTGGGCTGCAGACTGAGTATTAAATAACTGAGTAATCCCCCCCGCCCCACACACAGAGAGCGGCAAATAAATGTTACAGCAAAATTTAAGAGAGGTTCCGTTTTATCTAGACTTTGAACAGAAAAGCCTGAGCTTTGACTGTCACGCTTGTGTCCTTTCCCCATCTTTGTGATATATCAGAAAACAGACCCTGCTGCCTCTCCCTGGGATTCTCACGTTGTCAGGAATGGCAGAGAAGCATATTTGGGAGCTTGGCTAAAGACTGAAATTCAAGTCACTCATGCATCTTGTGTCTGCCTGCTTGCTTCTCCATAGCTGGGGTGCCGGAGGCTGAGACAGCCAGTTCTTCCTCCGAGACCTGTGATTTCCTTAAGGACGACGGGGGTGATGAGGTGATGACCCCCAGTAGACCGCGGACCACAGAAGACCTTTTTGCCGCTATTCACAGGTACCAAGAACTCCTTCCTCTGTTTTTGAATCTACTTTATGAGGGACCTTTCCAAATCAGTTCTCACTGTGTTTTTCTTTCTTGAGGTTCTTACTCTCACCTAACTGGACTTCATTAACTTGACTGTTGATTTTTTAGTTTGTTTCTATATTTTTACTTCCCTTAACTCCAATTTCTGTTTTACTTTGTTCCACTGATTTTTATGATGATGTGGAGGACAGAGGGTCAGTGTGATGATGTTTGGTTGGCCTTCCTCTTGCTAGCAAGAAATGCAGTGTCACTATATTTGACTGAATGTTTACAAGAGTAGGGTTAGAGTAGCCAGTGATCCAGTCTAGGATGAGGGATGCTGTGTTCTGTGGATTTAACATGCCCAGACTAGCTCTACAGGACTTCTTTCCTAAGTGTTTTGTTTTATTGCTTTTATTATTTTCATTTTACAGAAAAACTAGGTTTTTATAGTTAACTTCTTTGGCTACTGAAATGTTTCAATAAAAGAGTACCTCTTTTATAAGCAGGAGCAAAAGGAATTTAAATTTATTATTGTATACTGCTGGTGCCATCTGCTGGCATAAGAAATTACTGGGTTTTTAAACAATGTGGAGTAAATTTTTCAGAGTAACTGCCTTAACTGTTGTACTTTTTACATGCGATCACCTTAAGGAGTGATTTAGCAATACAGTTTTATTTGTTGCCTAATTTTTCTGGCTATAAGCAGTTGAATTCTCTCACAACAGTGTCATTGTAAAAATGGATAAGATTGTATTTGTGCAAGTACTTTAAACTGTATGCTGTATAAAACCTTTGCTTTCTCCTAGAATTCTTTACCGCAATATTTTCAGATAACTCTTAAGAATGCCCCTCTGCTGCCAAGGCCTTGTATTTCCCTGAACCAAGGTCCCCTTTCTTCCTCCTGAAACTAAACATCTGTAAAATCATTTGATTCTCTGTGTGAGTAACCTGTGTCAGGAGTGTTTTCCCAGTTCTTGGAATCTAACTGAAGTGGCTGTGATCACATGAGATGGAAAGCATAGGATGTGCGGTCCCTACCTGAGATTCCTCCTGCAGGGTGTAAACATCTAACTTGGCCCGGGGCAGGGGGGTAGGGGGCCAAACAACCAAGCTGATGAATCAAAGTGTTTGTCAAGAATTGTGTTCTTTACTTTTGGTTCCAGTATTGGTATAATGTCCTGATAGACCCTAAACACTGCCTCTGTAATATTGTCTAACTGGTCTCTTGTCATTAGAAATTTTAAAAAGTAGCTAGTTATCAAATTATTCCTGCAAACAGGGAAATGAAAAATGCCACATCCTTTGAAACCAACTTCAATGACATTTGTAGAGATTAACACAAATGTTTCTAACCAGAAGCATGCTGGACAGCTAACAAGCTCCCTGTGATTGTTTTCTGAATTAAATGGAACCAATTGGAATTTAACTGTTAGGAAATTCTTCCAAGGCCTGACATCTTCCATTTGGTATGGGATGCACTCGATTGCCAAATATGCAGACATATATATATTTAAAATAGCATCCACTGAGAAGATGTGTTGCTGGTTGCTCTGTGTACTAAATACTTAGTCTCAGGGACAAACCCAACTGTTGTGTGACTAAATTACTACATACTTTTCCTAAAAATATGTGAAAAATCTCTTCTACATTTTATTTTGGCAACCTTCTTAAGGCACTGAAAAAAATTGTGGTTTCTCCTACTAGGGAGTTATATCTACTGCAGATGCAGAAATTGGCCAGTCTGTATTGTTCCATGTACACATGATAGAAGAAAGACCGAATAGGGTGTGGTTTGCACAGTGAAGGCAAGGATGCAGGCTACTTTTTAGTAGATCGATAGATAATATATTAGCACACATAATAGGAAGCCATGGAAAGTCTGAGTTTTAGGGCTTTATCTTGTATCCTTCAGTAGCTAAGCTAATAATTTAAAATAAAGAATATCTAAATTGAAACACAGCTTTCAAATTTTGTAATGCAAATTAATTCACTTCAGATTTAAAGCCAGATGGAAAATGTAGAACACCACCACTTGAAGTGTGAAGTTTTTATATTTATTGAAGTAATTAGTTTTTAAGCCAGTGTTAACTGTTTTTTAAATAGCCATCTTCCTTAGAAATACACACACAGTGTGTGTGTATGTGTGTGTGTATATATATACATACATAGCATACATAATATGCCGAGAATTACTGTGTTTAGATTTAATTCTCATTTTCAGGGGCAGTTGCTCTTAAGAAACAACAATACTTTTATAAATTCCCATCTGCTCTTCATTCTGAATCTACATTTAAAAGGCCTTTAATTTAGATTTAATCAAACATAGCTATGGCTTATTATATGGATCTCAGAACACGCTCTCCATTTAAAAGCCCAACAAAAAAATTATCCTAAAACCAATACCTGCAAGAATCAGATGAGCAGAGATGTCTTTGGGAAGAAACCAGAATAAATTGTGAGGTCATGTGCTTTATGTGGAAAGATAGTCCGTCAAATTCTACTTTTTGTATTAAGCTGTGTGACTTCACCCTCTGGACATCGATTACTTTTTCTGACTGGACCTTCCCACATAGCTCAGTTGGTAAAGATTCTGCCTGCAATGCAGGAGAGTCGGGTTCGATTCCTAGGTTGGGAAGATCCCTGGAGAAGGAAATGGCAACCCACTCCAGTATTCTTGCCTGGAGAATCCCATGGACAGAGGAGCCTGGCAGGCTATAGTCCATGGGGTCGCAAAGAGTCGGACACGACTGAGCGACTAAACCAAACCACCTCTGAAATTCTGAGCTGTTATTGTTTCCATGGCTTTTGTCAGTGGGTCACTAACTTACTCTAAAGTATTGCTCTTGTTGACAGTGGAACAGAACCACGGACCCTAAGTTTCATAGGCCAGTTAGTGTCATCCCAAAGGAGCTGGCATGATGTCAGCTCTGGTCACCCCGTTCAGCCTCTTAATTGGATTTTTACCACTTCTGACCTTTCATTTTGGTAGCTGCTTTTTGGCCAGAAGGATGGAGAGGATCCTGGAAACACTGAGCCCAGGGCAGCCATCACAGGCCTATTCTTCCCATGCCTGGCTGTGAGGGACCTGTAAAAGCATCACTGAAGCCTGAGCTGGTAGCAGGAAGGGAGGATTACATTTCCCTAAATGACACTGAAAGGTTTGTTGGGCACCTACTCTATGCCTGACACGTTAAGGCTGTAACTGCATTTATCGCGACTGATAAGCTATAAGCTATCTACTGTTATTCCCCCTTTTCCAGATAGGAAACAGGATCAGAAACTGGCCCCAGGTCACAGAGCAAGGAAGCTTTCGCAGTGGGTAAAGCCAGGTCTTTCTCCAGAGATCCTTTATCTCACTGAATCCTCACAAACCTGTGAGGCTGGTATCATCACCCACATTTTACAAGTATGAAAAGCTTGTAAATAGATGGCTTACTGGTCCAGGATTACGTAGTTAAAAGTTGCTCAGCTTCAACTCTTAATCTGTATATTTCAGATAGTATCCTTTCAACCTTTGTCCGTTGCATGTTCTAGGATTTTATAGCAGAAGAAGAGGTATAACCACATATTTTTAAAATACATCGTTTTCTTAGAGCAAGCCCAACCTGCACTTAGCTGAGTGATTCATCCCACACTGAGTGGTTGTTAGGAAGACACCAGCAAGGGGCCACTTGGATCATCTGCTTTATTTTCTGTAATTCACTCTCAGCAGAAAACACATTGAGCAGGGAGGTTCTTAGAGACCGAGGATAAGAACTACCCCCAGGACAATTTTACTCTCCCTGAAGGCCCCTCCTCTTTCAGTCTACCCCATTCTTCACATTCTCTGGATCAGTCAGAGGATGTCAGTCAAGAAACAGGATTGAGTGTGGAAGGTTCACTCTTGTTTTCTGGAAAGTTGGATTTCTAGGAGTTGACATATGGTCCAGTAAGAGCTAAAGAAAACTGGTTTTATGTCAAACTCTAGAATGAGTGAGAATGTAAAGTTAGCGTTGTCCTAGAATCTGAGGTGGGGGCCCTGTCTCAGTGTGTGGGATATTCTAGGACTTGGCTTATCTACCAGGCCATTCAGGTGCCAGCACCGAACAAAAAATGGAAGAGGAGAATGAAAGGAAGGTCAGCCCCAATATCAGTCTCATGTAGAAGAGTTAAATAAGAAATGGCAGTTATGAAAAGCTTTGGAAATGATCCTATCCAAAGTAAGATAATACGATGTTTGAGATTTATTTCAAAATAATCCAGTGAGTGTGGAAATGATATCACAGTGACCATAAGTTAATAATTATAATAACTGGGTCGTGGTCACACATAGTAATACAATGAACTATTCTTTTTGCCTGGGTGTTTGGAACTTTCCATAGTGAAAATAATAGATGGTGGCCTGAATATCAGTAAGGGAAGCAGGGTGGTTGTGGCCCACATCCAGTGGTCCACCGGGAGTTAACCTTCATCTTAATGTTATTAAATCTCAGGTCTAAGAGGAAAGTCCTTGGCCGTAAAGATTCAGATGATGATCACTCCCGAAACCATTCTCCCTCCCCACCAGTGACACCCACAGGTGCTGCCCCCAGCCTGGCCTCCCAGAAGCAAGTGGGGTCCATTCAGAGAAGCGTCCGGAAGAGCAGCACCAGCAGTGACAACTTCAAAGCTCTGCTGCTGAAAAAGGGGAGTCGCTCAGATACCAGCGCCCGCATGTCAGCAGCCGAGATGCTCAAGAACACAGATCCTAGATTCCAGAGATCAAGGTCGGAGCCATCGCCAGACACGCCCGAGAGCCCGTCAAGCTGCTCCCCGAACAAGAACAGGAGGGCGCAGGAGGAGTGGGCCAAGACCGAAGGCTTGATGCCTCGGAGTCTGTCCTTCTCCGGCCCCAGGTACGGGCGCAGTCGAACGCCGCCTTCCGCCGCCAGCAGCAGGTACAGCGTGCGGAACCGGATCCAGAGCAGCCCCATGACCGTCATCTCGGAGGGCGAAGGGGAAGCCACGGAGCCCGTAGACAGCGCGGCTTTTCGGGCCCCGGGTGCTGCGCGGGGATGTTCGCTGGATGGACTGGCGGGGGGTGGTGTGGATGAGGGCAGCCTGCTCTGTGCCGGGGGACCCGCCGCCCCGCTGGGGGCCCAGGCTCCTGGTCCGGCAGTGGGGCTGCCCAGCGCAGAGGGCGGGGGCCCCTCCGAACAGCGAGGCGGGCTCGCCGGGGATGAGAGTTAGGGGCAAGAAACTCCCAGGTGATGTGGGGAGATGTGCAGCACAGGCTCTCGGAAGCCCGACAGGTCCCCTGCCCTGCCTTGGCCCGTGATGCCGCTCAGCATCTGTGCTGTGGGCCCGGGCACCGCCAGCCTCGCCGCGGAGGGGAAGGGCTATTGAGGACTCACGTGGCACTTGCCCTGTGGCTTAAACGCAAGTAGAAGCTTAACTTCTGAAAGTGCTTCCTGGGGAAGATTTTTTTTTTTCCTAAATGCTGGGTGTGTGTGGAGGGATGTGCGTGTGTGTGTGCATTCAGAACACTTTTTACATTAAAAAACACACACACACACACACACATCACCACCACTACCACCATCACCAGCATGTACAGAAATAGGGGAGAGCTGTTAAGCTAGGTAGAGTGATGGAGCCTCTGGGCTAGGTGGTAATTGCTTTAAAAGTATCATGTTAATGGAAATTAGTTCCAGGGAGAGAACCATTACTTCTAGGAAAGAGGGGGTAGGTTTGCTGATTCTGAGCACATGGGGGTATGGGCTTTCCAGGAGAGCAGGTTGTGGTTACCCCCAAAAGTTGGAAAAGGGCTAAGCGACTAATTGGTTCAGGTACTTCCTTTTCTGTAAAAACGAAAGACAGGTGGACATGGCAATGCTGTAACTCAGGGTTTGCTGCTCTGCCGCAGAGACGCCACTCCTAGCCTGGTTGGAAGAAAATGTGGGTCATTTTTTAACGCCTTGCCTCCCTGAGTAGCAGCTGAGACCTCCTTGGAGAACAGAAATGGCAGTGGCCCATGCAGAGAGGGTAATGGAGATGAGAGCAGGGGAGGGGAGTAAGTGATACACTGCTGGAATTTGGTTCCTGCTTATTCAATAAAATTATTTTTCAGAATTAAACTTTAAAACTTGCACTACAGAACTGTGGGTGGAGCCTTTCCTTTTACAACTGTTTTTTTTTTGTTTTTTTTTTTTTACACCAGAGTTTAAACTTCCATTTGGTAATTTCTTATCACTTGAAATGTCAACATTTGCTAACTTTTGGTTACACCAAAGAAAAAGTTAATGCTATTTTTCCTTGAACTGCCTGCAGTATCATGTCCTCACTTAGAAAGGGTTATCAAAATCTATTATATACTATCTTACTTGGAAGAAGATGCTGACTAGCTCTTTTTGGTCAAATAAACTGATAAACATTGGCAGGGCCTGGCTCTTAATTAGCCCTGGGCAATGAGTTTTTAGATTAAAAAGATTTTTTGCATCATTTGGTTTGTGTGTTTTTATATTTTTTATAAATAATTGAATTTGGCTAATTACCTTCTAATCTCTGGTTAGAATTTTAACACTTTTAGATGTGGAAGAAAAGTGTGTAAAGTATTTATTTTTATGTGATATTCTTGTGACCATTTCCTCCCAACTGTCGTGTACATAGACTTCTTTATTTGTTGGTTCAATAAAATCGGAGTCTTGTGTTCTTCATCAGAAGGACCTCAGAAGAGAGTTACTGAGATTATTGGCCTAAATACAACACAGTTGCCAATTATCACCTTTTTTGGTGTGACAATATCATCTAAAAGCTGGACTGCACAGGCTCAGTCATTGTAAGGTTTACACACTAAAATATGACAAACCCATTTTAGATGCATCTTTGAAACAAAAACAAATCTAAAGAATTAAGACTCCTATTCTGTGAAGAAAGCAAAACACATCTTTTCACACAACCAGATATCAAAACCTGACACTTGGCCAAGAGCAAAACCACTTGGAGCAAGTGTGTTCTACGATGGGCACAAGAATCCTTTATCCTCAATTTCAGAAAAGTGACATTGGCTTTCGGATATGAAATCTCAGACCTACCTAAAAAAGATTAAAATGTACTTGGATATCAGAAAACAAATTTAATATATAAATCATTTATGTTGAAGGTAAGATACATGCCCTCAAAACTAATGATAAAGCTTTTTTTATCCCCATTTGTAAAGGAAAAATATACTAGGTTTTTTCATTCGCTTTGAATAAAACAATTGTAAAGTAAATAATTGAACCTTTTTTGTTCTTGTTGTTTGTACGTGCATTTTTGAATGATGAGTTAGGTCTTCTTGTACCGACCTGCTGAGTGCTTTGCTGGAAACAGAACAGCAGTGACGACCAGAAGGTGCCCATGGGAGGTGAGGACCCAACAGAGAAGAGATAGAACATCACAGACACTGTGGATGGTGCCGTCTAAAAGGACAGTGGGGAAAACAACTCTTAAGTGATGTCTTGTGGACTTTTGAATAAAATCCCAATTATGTGTTGACTGAGAGTTTAGGTCATGTGACGTGGAGAGATGCGAGAGCTTTGCACAACATGGATGAAATATAGGGAGACAAGAATCTAGACTCATCCCAGAACAGACATCTTCAGGTTTGCTGCGTGATTTCCTCTGTGGGACTGGCTACTGTTAATGAAAACATTGTATTTAAAAACTCAGTGAAAAAAAAAAAAAAACTCAGTGAAGGCAGACTTGTTAACTCTTCCTTATACCCCAGACTTGAAAGCCCCCCACCACCACCCGGGCTAAGCGATTTCCACCTTGTTTTTCTGAGAGCTGGGAGAGAAACAAATGACCATTTGGTCTGTTGGTTGGAAGCAGCCTTAGCTTTCATCTGATTTCTGCCCTCCTGTTTCTAAAGAGTGTTGATCGTAGCCATTGCTTCTCCTGTGGGGATGAGAGCATATTTGAGGAATCACAATGTTGAGGAAAGATAAGGAGGCATTTCTTTATCTTGATCTTATTTCCCATCCACCAACACCACATCCAGCTCTGGGGTGAGCATCCCGGGAGGACAGGAGAAACACAAGATTGGCCTTGTTGGTTCTGCATTAATGTGCTTAACTGAATTTGTATAATTGTTTATATTGCTGGGATTTCATCATGAAATGAGCACAATAGGATAATTTACTTTCACAAATATTAGGATATTGTTGAGGTGGGGAAGAAGGGTCTTTTGACTAAAACATGGCCCTGATTCTTGAGGTCTGTATTCAGTTACTGTAACATAGGTTTGTTTTTTTGTTTTTTGTTTTTTTTGTTTTTTTGCAGTGAGCTGCCCTAAACTACCTTGCACAGAGGCCAGCCTTTATTTACAGAACCAGAACTAGTGACCTATAGTCATTTGTTTAGCAATGAAAAAAAGAAACCATTTATCAAATTCTTAATCGTGTGCTAGGTAAAGATGAGGGAGTTCTAAGAAAAATGTGGATTAGAGATAATTAAGGTACATCAAACTTGGTGAAAAAGACATACAATGAACTATGCTATAAAACATTAGTGTCAGAGTGGATAGAAAAGGAAGAACACTGGGAAAACCCTGCTGGGACCCCCTCCCCCACCACATGAGTTCTCCTTTACCAACAGAACACCTGAAATTGGTTCAGACCAACCAAAACACTTCCACTCCTCCTCCGCCATTGTCTATGGCACAGTTTTGGCCAATGAGACATAGGTAATAGTCTGTGAGTTTCCAGGAAAGCTGCTTTTCTTGTGTAGGTACCATCCCCTTCCTTCTTTTATCCCTGGAATGGATGGGAGGCTGGAGGAGAAACTACTCTTGCAACATTCGAGGCAACAACAAGGATGGAAGAAGCCACATGGTGTGGAAAGCAGAGGGGAAAGGAGCCTGGTCCATTGATAACATCCAGAGTCACCTTACCAGCCTTGGGCTGTCTACCTCCATGACCCACTGGGTAAGTCATGTGTCACCTGCTTTGCAGGTGACTGATACAGTCACCTGTATCAGTTCTCAGAGGAAGATAAGAGGGATTGGCTATGGTGAACATGAGCTAAGACGCAATGAATCAGTGTGGGGTTATCCTGCCTGTCAAATATGTCAATCTTAATTATATATTTGAGGGTTGGAGAAACAACCAGTGAGGGTTTGCAGACCCAGGGAACCCACTATAAGCAAAGCTTTGAACAGAACTCCATTTATTTTCCAGAGTCCATATGCTCCCATTTTAAAATGGGAGGGGAACTATGATGATACTTGGAGTTTCTAGGTATCAAATGTCAATTTGAATCCTGACACATCTTGGTATTTTTTTCTTTCTCCAGTGTACAGTCACCTGAGGAAATGACCATAGGACCTATTGGAAAAACACTAGGGGAATCTTTAGTGTATACACCTGCTGAAATATTGCAGTGATCTTTCCCCTAAGGATCCAGTTATTCAGCCAGTGAGTTTTGGTCTGGAAACTGGGCAAGGGATTACAGTTTTGTGGGGTTTGGGAGGAGCTGAGGGAGAAGATGATCTCAGCCCGCTGCATATCCATCCTTGCTCTCTTTTGATTATATATAATCACTCTCATTGGTTACTCTGTTTCATCCTTTGTTGTTCAGTCCTTAAATCACGTCTGACTCTGCAACCCCATGGACTGCAGCACACCAGGCTTCCCTGTCCATCACCGTCTCTCAGAGTTTGCTCAAACTTACGTCCATTGAGTCAGTGATGCCATCCGACCATCTTGTCCTCTATTATCCCCTTCTCCTCCTGCCTTCAATCTTTCCCAGCCAAAGGGTCTTTTCCAATGAGTCAGCGCTTCACATTAGGTGGCCAAAGTATTTTGTCATTAAGGATGTCACGTTCTATTAACTATCTCCTAAGACTTAACGAGACAGGTCCCCTTGGCTGCCGTTTTGACCTTGGTGTTTAATACAATTGACGCATCCTGACTTTTGTGGTGGACACTGCCACCTGGCCTCTGCAAGTTCGCATCATCACCCACATCGCTCTCAGCAAGGAAAGCCCCATCCCGCCTCTCCAGCCCGGACTGCAGAGAGAGTCTCCACAGAGTCCTTGCTGATGTGCATGTCTCCTGCACCAGTGCATGCCCACTGGCCTTGGTAAATGGTGGGTCCTCTGAACCCTCCCATGGAACACAGTTTCTGTGAACTGAATTGTCTCCCCCTCACATTCAGATGTTGAAGCCCTGGCCCTCAAGGTGACCACTGGCCTTGGTAAATGATGGGTCCTCTGAACCCTCCCATGGAACACAGTTTCTGTGGACTGAATTGTCTCCCCCTCACATTCAGATGCTGAAGCCCTGGCCCTCAAGGTGACCACTGGCCTTGGTAAATGGTGGGTCCTCTGAACCCTCCGATAGAACACAGTTTCTGTGGACTGAATTGTCTTGCCCCACAAATTCAGATGTAGAAGCCCTGGCCCCCAAAGTGATGGTATTAATATTTGGAGATGGGCCTTTGGGAGATGATGAGGTTTAGGTGAGGTCATGAGAGTGGAGTCCCCAAGTGGGACTAGTGTCCTTAGAAATGTCCTTACAAGAAGAGAAAGGGACCAGGGAGCCCCCTCCCTCTCCACTGTGTGAGAAGGTGGGGTGAAGATGGCTATTTACAAGCCTGGAAGTGGGCCTCACCAGGCACTGATTCAACCAGAACCTTGATCTTGGAATCCTCAGCCTTCAGAACCATGAGAAATACTTTTCTCTTTGTTTAAGCAGCTAAGTCTATGATGATCTGTTAGAACAGCCCAAATAGACTAAGACAAAAATCAGACAGGCCTCCTTGCCACAGGTGCTATACCCATTCCAGCACACCCCTTCCGTGAGACTTTTCCTTCCTTTGTTACCTCTCCCAGCAGTGCAGGCATTTCAACATTTCTATCACTTTTTTCTGGCTACTAGGCACGGCCCTAAAACTAGTTTTATTCATGGCCTTCAGTGCTGTATTCTGAGCAATATCCCCAAGTCAAACGTTCCCTTTTTCAGTCTTGTGTCCTGGCATCTTTGACTAAGCACCTCTAAAGCCTGGTCCCAAGGGTATTCTCCTGGCCCCTGCCAGGACATGTTGGCTAGCCATGTGGCAACCTTGGCACATTGTCCATCTCTTCATCAGGCCCCGCTTGGCTTCTGCCAGGTTATGCTGTGACTTAACCTGGGTAAATGCCTGGTAGCTGGGAGATGGGTAGGGACAGCTCCTAGGGCTGCCTGCCGCCTTATGGAGGGGGGGGGGGGCGGGCGGGGAAGACCTGTATCTTGTCTTTCCTTGTGTTAGGGTGAGAGGAGGGAGAGATGGTAGTTCTAGCTCTTAATGGAGGGAGGGTAGGCCTCTTCTACAGGCTCAGAATGTTCAGAAACTTTAGGGAGTCAAAGCTGTGGGCGGCACGCACTAGATGTCCCCATTTCACGTTCCAGGTTTGATTCTGACCTTGACACAACAGATCAGGCTTGGTTGAACATCTGTTGGCAGTTACTACTTTTGCCATCCAATCCTGCGCTTGCCTTCAGCATGAGGTGAGGACTGTTTAACAAGCTACCAAAAAGGTTCTGGCCCTTATGCATAGCTTTAAATGTTAATTAATCTTAACTTTCCCTGATCTACCTGGGACATTGGATCATCGTGGGACAACAATCCAACTCAGTAATGACCATTCAAGCCCACTGCACTTATACTCATTATCCAGCCCAACCCCAATTTTTAAAACACCTGAATCATTCACCAGTCACTGCATTCCTTCCATCAGTATGCCATTCCATCTAAACTTAATAACTAGACAGCCTCGTGCCAGGAGCTGTGTATGTATGGCCTGTCCGCAGGGATGGGACCAGACAGGCAGTTTGTGACCCAGTCCCCAAAGTGCTGTCTTACTGCCCATGATCTTGGGACCACTCTGATACCAGCTGTGCCAGTTCAATGCTGAGACAGGGTTGGGAATACAAAAGATGTATAGTGACGCCGTACCAATGAAAGGGAAGAAGAGATTTGGAGACTACAACACAGATCTGACCGTCTCTGATCCCTGGGTCCGGATCCCCCTGGAGAAGGGAACTGCCATCACTGCAGTATTCTTGCCTGGAGAATTCCATGGACAGAGGAGCCTGGTGGGCTACAGTCCTTGGGGTCGCAAGGAGTCGGACACGACTGAGCAACTAACAGTTTCACTTCACTTTTCACCAGCCCCCTAGGGAACTCCAGAGCAAAGACTTTATACAAAGGGTCCAGAGTCAGACAGAAATGCCTAGGTCCTTGTACCTCAACCTTGCTCAGTCATTGGCTGAAAGATGCCAGAGAAAAGTGTGCTGTCAACTTTCACTGCCTGGCTCCTTTGTAGGGAAGATAACTCCCTGAGAGTAGGTGTCTTTATTTTGGAGAATAGTGTGTCTTTATCTGCAGTGGATCCTGAAGAAAGTAACAGCTGGCGACATCAGTTAATCACACCCCTCACAGTTGGGCAACAGTCCTTCTGGGAAGGTAGATCCAAGTGGTCCACCGCCCTGTGCTTGCCTGCCAGGACTCCAAATCTCAGAAAAGACAGGCCCGTGCTTTGGCCACACTTGCAAATAAGTGCCAGAAGTGATCGATGACAACTTTGCATCTGTGATCTCGCCTCTGAACCAGACTCCTAAAACGTGCTCATCAGCAGTGGCCTCACTCTGGTAACCACACCTCCACAACTGAAGCTCAGTCAGTTGCTAAGTGATTCTGCAAGTCTGCTAATCCTAGAACTCTGCGCTTACAGAAGCCCTGTACCAGTCCGCGGTTCCCATTGTATGGAGAGGCTGTGTCCTGCCAGCCCAGTGCTCCCCGCCCAGCAAGCAGTATGAGCAGCTTGGTTCTGGATACCCAAGGTGGCCTCTTCCTTTGACATGTCCCCTCTGCTCAAAAGGCTCCCCCTGCCCCCAGGCTGTCATCTGAATGGCACCTTCTCACCATTCAGGTCTCATGTCTCTTCCTTGGGGAGGCCTGATCTGACCTCCCACGTGACGGCCACTGCACCCCGCCCAGCCACACTCTATCCCACGGCCCCACTGGTATCTGCACTGTCTCACTCTCTGGAACGTACACTCCACGAGGACGGGGCCCTGCCCACTGCTGTATTCTCATCTGGAAGCTGGACTGAGTGGAAGAGTGGAACACGTGGTTGAATTTGATGGGTTCAGCCCACTGATGGGGGGGCATCTCTGCCAACCCTCTGGACTGTGTGCAGAGCCTAAGACACAGGAGGGACTCCATAATGACCTACTGAAAGATGAAAATAAATGACATTTCCGTGAAATATGTAGAAGGAAAAGAAAGATTTCTAGAGGGCTAAGGGATGACCAGGAAAGAATGAATGAATGAACTAAGTTTAAATGAATATGCAGACTTATAACTGTATCTTGTGAAAAATTGACATACAAATATGAATGGGTCTGTGGGAAACACAGTGATGGGGGTGTTGCCCACCTTAATTCCCTATCGTGCTGATGCTTACTCACTAAAGTCATGTCTGACTCTTTGTGACTACATGGACTGTAGCCCTCCAGCCTCCTCTTTCCATGGGATTTTCCAAGCAAGAGTACTCGAGTGGGTTGTCATTTCCTTCTCCAGGGGATCTTCCCAACCTGGGGATCGAACCTGCATCTCTTACTTCTCCTGCATTGGCAGGCGGGTTCTTTAACACTAGCGCCCTAATTCCCTGTGACAGTTCCTGAAATATGTCCTCCCAACCTACAGCTCCAAGGAAACCTCTGGACAACTCTTTCTGGAGAAACTGGATAATCAAGGCAAAGGAGAGATGGAAATTATTGTCCTAAGTAAGGGTCTAGGGGAACTAGGATTTTATTTTTTGGGGGTGGGGAAAATCAGGCAGAATCAGAGCCTATTGGTGAGCAGACTGGAGCGTGAGGAAAGGGAGAGCCTGAAGATGGAGGAAGGTGTAATCGATGGAGCGTGAATTAGACCAACAGGAAGAGTGGAAGGTTTAGCCTCAGAAAGGAATCTAGACACGAATTTCCTATCCAAAAGAGAAGAGAAAGCTCAACTGAAATACTGAGGGATATTTTGTAGTCAGTGCCAGCCACATAATTAAAATAACTGATTCACTGCTGTGAGAAATCCTGTCTGGTCTGGATTAATTTAGGGCTGAAAAATGTTTTCATTTATGATTTACGGAGGAGGAGGGGAAAATGGCATACCTTAGAGTACTTTGAGTACAAAATCGCTTTTTTATGGAACATGTTTCAGATTACAACTACATCTCGGCAATCGGAAATATGCTTTTCTCGTCTAAAATGAAATTTACTACATAAGAGATGCCTTTTTTTATAGTGTTATAAAGCAAATATGTAAATATTTACTTCATACCAGTAGAGGCAAGTACTGTGGACATTTCATCAGTAGGAAGGCTAAAAGGGTTAGACCCACAGTTAGTTTTGGTAAAGGAGCTCAGAAAGAAATTTAACTTTTTCTTGGCAAACACAAAAATGCAAAGAATCAAAAGCAATCAATGAAGCCAAATACCTTTGGAAAATAATTGCCTGAGATTTTAAAAAGTATATCCATATAGTAATTTTGAAACTGGAAACCTAGCCTGGTTTCTATCAAAAATTATAATCTAAAAAGCCTCTCTGAGGTCATGATCATGTTGACTATGCATGTAATACATGCAGGAAGAACCCCTCCACACAGTCTGAGCTTGCTGATGGCCTGAGAAAACTGCACTCTTAAACATGGACTGCCAGGAGGCGCGGTGGTTAACAGCCTGGACCCAGGAGTCCCATTGCCTGGGCTGGAATCGGCCTCTGCCCTTATGACGCCATCTGGAGCAAGTTACCTAACATCTCTGTGCCTTTATGTCCTCATCTGTGAAATGGAGATGACACAGGTGACACACAGGCTGTTCTGAGGGTTGACTGGGAATTCATGTGAAATGCTTAGAAGACTGTACCTAGAAGGCGATCCACAAATAGCTATGGAAACTATTCACTGTAGGTATGTTGGTCTAGTGTATCCAGGTTAGGGAGGTTAATTCTAAGAGGTACTGTATAATGTTGGGGCTGAGGGGACCTTGAGCATCATCTAGCCCCACTCTTTCATCCACTGGATACCCAAATCTTCCATACAAGTGATCCCATGATCCCTGCTTGAATACACACAAAGATAGGAACAGGAAGTAATGTCATTCAATGGATGTCACTGAGCTCCAACCTGCTTTTCTCCTTCACACCTAGAACCATCATCCCCTAGGAGCCCACAGGGAAGCTTCCCATGACAGGCTACCAGGTGTTTGAATGTGATGTCTTCTCCAGAACAAGCACATTCCAATACAATTAAGTACAATTTTCAAACTTCCTCATTTTGCAACAACCCACTCTTTGAATACTGAAGCATTTTTATGTGATTCAAATCCTGTTAATATGATTGGCTATAAATCATTATCATTTATAATACCACGTAAAAGACTTTAAAAACTCAAGTGAATTTTAAAATTCTATGTACACATTTGTTTGGAAAAAATGTCTTTCTTGAGTATCAAAATTAAGTCAGAAGTCCCTAACTTCACAAATATATTTTTATCACAAAATATTAGCAAGACTTCTGAGTACTGTGAGTTTTTCTTGTGTGGTGGGGGCAGTGGGCAGATAGGAGAGCAGGCTCAACAGAGACAGTAACAGTGGCAGCAGCAGAAGATGATTTGATTTTTGTTTCCAACTGAACTTCACTTCTCCAGGCTTGACAGCCTTGTAGTTCCACACAGGATAAACTTTACCATTTTTATTGATAATATCTGGAGTGGGTAATGACACAAATCCAAGTAGAATTAAGGCAACATGATTGTGATACAGCAATGAAGAGAGAACATTCCATTTCCCTGGAGCCTCATAGAAATAAAGCCAGATTTACATGTTTATAGAATCCTGTCCCCTATTATCTGTGTATCTGAGGCATGAAGCATTAAAAAGGCACAGTGGAAATAAGCTCAGTTCATAGTACTCTCAGGTAGAGATACTAGATACATTTTGCTTATAGGTAATGATGATGTCTATGTTAAACAAAAGTTTTGCCCCAGACAGTAGACCTTTCTCTCCTTTTCTCATTCCCTTTCTTTGGAAGGTTCATTCTTCTGGATCAACCATACTTCATTATTTCTATCAAGCAGTTTGAAAGGGCTATTGTAGCCTGCGGTGTAGTAAACCTTTTCATCGAAAACTTTTCCTTCTTCCCTCAAAATGCTTGCTAATGTCAAGAGTTGTTCTTGATTCTTTTGGGCACTAGAGAATCCATCGAAAGACCTACAAAGGAGAAAGTAAAGGACCATCAATGATTTTAATACTGATGCGAATGTTAGTTTAGGAAAAAAAGCAGAGGCTGATATGAGGAAATCTGGTTGAAGCGCAGTTTCAGAGTTCCTCCCTCCAGGCACCTGGACTGACCTGTTCCCTTTCTCTGGTTCCCAGGCTCAGTGTGGCCTCACACACCCTGAGGGGACCCAGGAGGAGGCAAGGGTCTCCTCTGTTGGGCAGGTTTGGCCTTTATTCCGTCTTGTGCCCTAATACTGTGCCTCTCAAACTCAAATGTGCAAGCAAGTCAACTGGGAAGGTGCTGGTTCAGGGCGTCTGGGGTGGAGCTTGAATGCCTGCTTTTCTCACAAACTCCTGATAATGCTGATGCTCCGGGTCAGACCAGAGTGAAACCCCCTCCGTAGGCTCCCTTTCAGACTTTCTATTTTCTATCAAACACCACCTCTTTTTTCTCCTTGGAAAAAAGTAGGTACTCTATGACAGATGAACATAATATAGTTTTGATCCTATGACCTTTCAGTCTAATG
Organism: Cervus canadensis; assembly: GCF_019320065.1. Lineage (NCBI taxonomy): Eukaryota > Metazoa > Chordata > Mammalia > Artiodactyla > Cervidae > Cervus > Cervus canadensis. Next base: position 11,761,904 of record NC_057418.1, on the reverse strand, counting down.
GAAGAGATGGACATTTTGCGACTCTCTCCATACGGTCTGAGCAGAGTTTTATCAGAGACGGAATCAAAGTGCTTGGGAACACTGAGGGTATGATTAGATCAAGGGTAAACGTGTGTCTCTGAGTTGGGTCTAGAATGGAGGATGGTTTTCCTGGGCAGAGAAAGGGGAAGGATGAGAGAACAAAAGTCCAAAAAACACAAAGCATTTTCATAGTGAGGCATAAATTGAAGTCAGAAAGGCAAGTCAGACATGGAAGTAAGAACTTTGTGTATCATCCTAAAGCCTTTTTAGATTATTCCAAAGGATATTGAGCAGGAAAGTAACTTGATCAGATCTGGGTAAGAATATAGGCAGAGATATGGAAACTAGATTGCAGAGAAGGGATCAGAGAGGAGGTTGCTAAGAGGATAGGGATGAAAAGACAGTCAAAAGATTCTAAGAAAAAGTGGGAAATTAAAAGTTTAAGTATAGACTTTAAAGTATACAAACAAAAACACCCTGAGATTAAATCATGATAGCACACTGACTTAGCTGAGTTGCTGACTCATGACTCATGATGAATCTAAAGTTTGAGAATAGGAAAACAACAAAAACATTTCTAATAGGATTTCTAATTCTTCTTTAGCACAAGATTTATTATCAATATGCCAATGGAAAAGCATTCCTACCATTCTTCAGATAAGATGTAAGTCTCAAGAGTACAAACCAGGCCTGTCTTATTCAACAATGTCTACCAGGCACCTAGTCATTCCTGGCATGCAGTACCTTTTAAATCCTAATTGAATAAGTATAGGAATCTATGCATATGTATATAAAATAAAATGTTGGAGACAATTGACAAAACTCTCCTTAATCTTCATCATGTTGACTGATAATAATAATTCTGAACCATGTGTTAGGAAACATTCTGACTGCCAAATTTATTATTTATTTCCTTAAGGAATAGTCAGCTCTTAGTATATGTTCTGCCTAAAGGGAATCTGTTTTAGATCTCACTTCTTTCTTGAAATCAAATCTGGAACCTCCTACTTAGAGATCATCTTTTGTCCTCTGAATACATGTTGTTTTATAGTGATCCATCCATGGCTCTATTCAGGACACAGACAAATACTGAGCCTCCCCCAAACACCTGCCTCGCCAGGAGCTGACAGATTCAGGCAGAGAAATATGTTGCTCTATTCTTGAGGATGTTACAATCTATAAATAGATCATTAGATTTTACAATCATAGGACAGAGTGGCTGGCTGACTGCAGACACTGAGGAAGGCCTCATGGAGAAGGTGCCCATTGATCTAAGTCCTAAAGGATGAAAGCAGGCTCTCCAAGCAGAGAAGAGGGACGGAGCTAGAGCTGGTAGTAAGATCCTGCTCGTGTTCTGAGTATTTTATGTGAATTAACTCACCTGATCTTCGTGGCAACTCTGTGAGTTAGGTAGGTACTCTGACTATACACGTTTCATAGATGAGGAGATTTTGGCAAGGAAAACCTCAGCAACTTGCCCAAAATCAAAGGTTAAAGAGATGTGGAGGAACTTCACCTGCTCAGTGAAGGGCAGGAGGAGAGGGGAGCAGAGATGTCAGGGAGACAGGTTGGGCCACATTATGGAGGCGATGCGTACACTGTGAATTGCCTGAATGTCACGCTGAAGCAAGAGGAACAGATTTTCAAACGCTGTAACAGGTTGGGGGTTTGTTGCTGTTGTAAGAAAGATCGGAGTTCCTCTGGAGGACAGGAGAGAGGAGACTGGTGGGCAGAGAATAGTTGGGGGGCTCTTGAAGGGAAACCTGAGATTGGAAAATGTCAGAGCATCTGGTGAGCGTCAGGCACGCGCCGAGCACTGGGGTGGCACAGGGGACTCAGCTGAGGTCCCTGAAAGGGGAGGGCCCGAGGAAGTGACAGTGCGGGGTGAAGGGAACGGAATCACGACCGGTTCTGAGGCAAATGGGCTGGATCTGGGGACTGATTATCAGGGTTCCCATGCTGATGGCCACAGTGGTCCTTGTTGGGGAGGCTGTCAGACCAATGAGACGCTTCACTGACACAGGCACTGTAAGGTCAGAGAAGGCTTGGGGGAAAGCTGGGTTTCAGAGCTGTTGAGCTTGATCTTCCACCCTCACACGGAGATGCCCAACTAGTAGGAAAATCAGGGCTGGAGACACTAAATTTGAGTCACGGATCACAGATAGTTGAAGCAGTGTGAACAGACCGCCCAGAGCACGTCTGCTATGACATGAGGGTTGGTAAGGGCCATCAACAGGGACCCCTGGGTGGGAAGTGGATGAGGTGCCGTTGGAGGGAGAGAACCAGGAGGAGAGGAAAGACAAGAACGTGACATTCCCAGTTACGGGATGGACAGGGATCACGGAGCCAGACAGGTCAGCACAAGGATGCTGCAGGAGACATGTGGGAAAGCACTGCCCTCGAGGGACAAGGTCAGCTGTGCTGCGGACGGTGACGGGAGCCCCAGGGGCAGGTGAGGCTGTACCAGGCTGTGCTGGTCTGACAGGTACATGGGACTTGAGGAAAAAGAGACAGAGAGACAGAGTATTTCAACAAGGGAGGGTAAAAGTAAAAGTGTTAGTCGCTTTGTCCTTTTCTACTTTTTGACCCCATGGACGGTAGCCCACAGGCTCCTCTGTCCATGGGATTCTCCAGGCAAGAATACTAGAGTGGGTAGCCATGCCCTCCTCCAGGGGATCTTCTCAACCCAGGGATAGAACCCGGGTCTCCCGAATTGCAGGCAGATTCTTTACTGTCTGAGTCACCAGGGGATATAAGAGGGTGAGAAAGGGAATAATAATAAAGGGACTCTAATACAAGACTATTATGTACTTTGTGGGGCTCTTTAAAGATACCAACAGAGAATTTAATACAAGGAATGAGTGGAAAGGTATTGAAGGTCTGAAAAACTGAAAAGGAACCAGTAAACCAATAGAGGCAGTAACTACAGGAAGCAGCTACCATCCTTTAGGCTGGAGGAACAAGGAAGAGCTTGAGGTTATCAGAACCTAGATTTGGGAGGAGAGGTACTATGCACTATTTTAAAGTGTTTTTCTCCAGATTTAACTCGATGGCAGGTAAAGGCAGTCTAATGCATTTGAGGGGTGGGGTGGGAGTGTAATTTTGTGTTGCTTCTTATTTGTGGGAGGGATGCATGAGATGTCTCTTCAAATAAATTCATTTTTTTCATGTCATAGACCCTTAGTAACATATGAAACAAGTCACTAGAAAAACACCACAAAATGCATTAGGCCGGTTTTCATGGAAGGGTGAAAAGTACAGGAGCTAAACTACTCAGGTGCTAACCTATGCGTACCCACAAGTAAAACCAGCAGTCAGCAGTGCTGTGAATGATATCTACCACTTACCGTACAAACACCGTCATCTCGGCTCTGTCTTCAATGAAGACATCAGACTCTGCAGGCCTGGGCGGATCAGATTGCTGTTCAGAGGGGATATACAGGGAAATGGTAATGGTAGGCTCGCTAAAAGGACCTGAGCCGGGCTCCACGTAGCTCATCACTGGAGCTGTCATCTTTATTTTCATCTCTGTGCCACGAAAATATATATTTAGATGCAAAGGAGACCATGAAAGCAGATTTAGTGCATTTATGACTACATTTTAAAACGTATTTATTTTTTGATCTGAGTTTCTTGACATATTTACCTTTAAGATAATTTTCATCTTAAAAAGGACAAAATTACAATTAGCGACTACACATTAAACATTTTCTGTACTATTAACATTATAATTATTTTTGTACTATCAATATTTTCATTAGTCCATAGTTTTAGGGATAGAAGGGAAAATTAGAAATCACATGGTCTAGTTCATTCTTTACTTATACGATTCAGGTCTCATTGGCTAAGTGACCTGCTAAAATCTAAACAGCATCAGTGCCAAAACAGAAGACAGATCTTGAGACTCTGGATCTTGTGTTCTTTGACCCTTCCTGCCTCCTAATATCTCTTGTTTTACCAGTCACCAAATTATCTCAAAGCATTAGTCATGAAAAGGCCTTAAGGCTAGGTACACAGAGGCTCAATTCATTCAGCAGAGTCACAGAAAGGAGAACAGAAGCCCAGGAGTACCCTCCTCTAGACAGGAAGGATTCTGAGCATAGTCCTCCCTCCTCTTCGGACATTCTTTGACCATCTGGTTATTTTGCTATTCTAAAAATATATTTCTTTAATAAGTGAAAACCCAATAAGCCAGGCCACTCAGGCACAATACAGTCATTAAAGGTAAACCGCCTTCACCTTTCTCGTTTTTGCCTTGAATGTAGCTGGTCAGCCTTGTAAAGCCAGTCTGCATGGCTGAATCCCAGTCCATAGACTCAACCGCAGTGCTGACCCACTTGCCAGGCCCGTAGTGTCGGATCTCATAACTTCCGGGCTAAGATGGAACAGGGAAAACTTAGAGGAGACAATTATACGGCAGAACGTGAGACGCAACAGTACAGGTACCTTGATCTCTGGTCCACTGGGACGGCCTGTCCCGGGGAGGGGCGCTGCCCTGGGGTCCGGCCGGAGGTTCTGACTTCTCAGCGCCGACAGGGCCCCTCCCCCGCGGCTCCCATCTTTAGATTAGAGACGCTGGCGGCCTCTCAGTTCAGGTTAAGAGCAAGCAACTGTTCCGCCCCTCTGCCCGGAGGGCCCCATCAAGAGTTTGGGGACGTGATCAATATTATTTTTTTTAGCCGCAAAGAAACAAAATTGAGATGTGGCATCTACGGTTACGATGGCTCACTGACCCCTTTTCCTGTTTGTGCAGGAATGGGGCGAGGACTCAGACCATTTTTTAAAAAGTATTTTTTAGTTAAACCTATGGCACCCTCCGGTTTCATTGCAGATCAGGTCGGGAACAACCCCGCGCTCGCCACCCAAAAGCCCGCACCCTCCGCGCCTGCGGGCGGCGCCTACCTGGGGGCCCGCATCCTCTGGGACCTCCCAGCCCGGCGTCTCCACCGCGGGGGCCTCCGAGCCCTCGGCTGCCCCGGGATCGGGCTCCAGCACCTCGGCCATGGGCGGCGCTGTCTCTCCGGGGAAAGAGCCCGGCGAGCTGCGCCAAGAAAGGGGCCGCGCCCGGGCCGCTCGGGACCGCCCCGCCTGCGTGTCCCCGAGTCCCCGCCCCGCAGACGCGTGGCCAACTCCGCGCAGTGCGGGAGTCCGGAATCCGCCGGGCACTGCGCGGCCCCGACCGGGAGAGGACGCAGCGACCGCGATCCCGACCCGGGGCAGCTCCGGCCGCCCGCTGCTCCTGCGGGTCCCCCGGGAGACGGGATGGCAGGGTGGGCTTGGCCGGACATTCTTTGGGAGTCTCCTCCGCCCTCGCCCGTGTATTTTAGTTAACCTGCACGCACAGGCGTCCACCCTGGGAGCCGGGGGCGGGGGAAGGCAGGGCAGCTGACCGGTGGGGTTTCTGGTGTAACCGGCCCGGGAACCTCTCCCGCGGCCCCACCCGCGCGGGGAGCCGGTTCTGCTGACCGGTCTCCTCCTGCGGAGGGCGGGACGTGAGCGCGGCTCTCCCTCGTGAGTGCCCCAGTGGAAGGCGGGGCGCGGGGTGAGGCGATGCTCCTCCCGACTCTGACCTCGGCCGCCCCTGTCCGCACCCCTGTGGGCCGAGTGCTCCGTGCCCCGGTTGGATCCCGGGACAGAAGCAAACGGGCCGCCGCACTCACACCTAGACGGGAGCTTAGGGTCCGAATGGCGGCCAGGGGCCCAGGGGAAGGAAGTGGGTGGGGCCACAGTCACACCGGAGAAAATCGTGAACTGGCCTGATTTCTTGTCCTCTCCCCACCAGATGGCCCCCAAACGCCAAAGTCACCCCATCAGACCCAACAGGCTGGGAAAGTGCGGTGGGAAAGAGAAAGAGGGGACAGTAGCCAGGCCCTGGTGATTTTAGAAGTTTTTGGTTAGATTTAGTCTTGTTTTTTTCTTTCCTAAGAGATTATTGAGAAAAATTTCACTTACCATATGATTCACCCACTTAAGGCATACCAGTCTATGGTATTTAGTGTGTGTTCACAGTTGTGCAACTGTCACCACAGTGAATTTTAGAACAGGCTTCATCTTCTGCCCCCAACAGAAACCCCACTGAAACCCCCATTAGTCATCATTCTTAATGCTGACCACCCGGTCCTAGGCAGCCACTCACCTGATCTCTGCTTCTGTTCTGGGCCTTTCCTATAAGTGGGATCATACAGTGTCATAACACATCTGGCTGCTATAACAAAATATCACAGACTGGGTAACTTCCACACAGCAGAAATGTATTTCTCATAGTTCTGGAGGCTGGAAGTCCAAGTCCAACAAGGTCCGATGACGGTCCTCTTCCTTGTGGCAGACTGCTTATTGCACCCTCACATGGTGGAAGGAGTTTTTCCTGGTCTCTTTTATAAGGGCACTGATCCCACTCATGTGGGGGTCTTTCTTCATGACCTCATCACTGCCCAAAGCCCCCACCTCTTAACCCATCATACTGGGCATCAGGGTTTCAACATACAAATGTTTAGGAGGACACAAACATAGCATATACAATGTTGTCCTTTTTGACTAGCTGCTTTCACTTAACAAAATATTTTCAAGGTTCATCCACATTGTAGCACGTATCAGTACTTCAGTCCTTTTAATGGCTGAAAACTACTCAGTTTGATAAGCATTTTGTTTATTCATTCATCAGTTGATGATCATTTGAATTGCTTCACACTTTTGGCTTGAGTAGTAATACTGTTGTGCACATTTGTATACATGTTTCTGTTGGAACATGTTTTCATTTCTCTTGGGTAAAAGCTAGGAATGAAATTGCTGGGTCAAATGGTAACTCTATATTTACTTTTTTGAGGAACTGGCAGACTGTGTTTTAAAGTGACTGTGTCACAGAATTCCCTGGTGGTCCATTAGTTAGGACTCCACACTTTCACTGAGGAGGGGTGGGGTGGGCAGGGAACTAAGATCCCACAAGCTATGCTGTGTAGCCAGAAAATAAAATTTTAAAAATAAAAAAATAAAGTGACTGTACCATTTTAGATTTTCACCAGTGGGGTGTGAGCTTTCTGTTTCGACATATCCTTACCCAACACTTGTTATTATCTGACTTTTTTATTATAGCCATTCTAGTGGGTCTGCCTTAAAAATTTTTTGTTTTGATATATAGTTCACATAACATAAAAGTCACCATTTTATTTATTTATCTTTTTAATTTATTTATTTTAATTGGAGGCTAATTACTTTACAATATTGTAGTGGTTTTTGCCATACATTGACATGAATCAGCCATGGGTGTAAAAGTCACCATTTTAACAAATACAATTCATTGTTTTTCAGTGTATTCATTGTATTATACAAGCATCAACAAAAAAGCCCTATACAATTTAGCAGTTACTCCTAATCTCCCCTGGTGGCTCAGATTGTGAAGAATCCACCTGTCAATGCAGGAAACATAAGAGACGTGGGTTTGATTCCTGAATTGGGAAGATCCCCTAGAGGAGGGCGTGGTAACCCGCCCCAGTATTTTTGCCTGGAGAACCCCATGGACAGAGGAGCGTGGCGAGCTACAGTCCGCGGGGCCGCTAAGAGGAGGAATGACTGAGGCGGCTGAGCGCGCAGCAGACCCGACCTCCCAGTCCCTGGCGACCGCTAATCTACTTCCTGTCTCAGCAGTGTTTAGAGTACACTGTTAGCCGCTCAGTCATGTCTGACCCTGTACCTTCTGTCTCTATGGAGTTGCCGCTTCTGGACTTTCCATATAAATGGAATTATATATAATACGTAATCTTTGGTGACTGCCTTCTTCCACTTAGTGTTATGCTTCCATGAGTCATCCACGTTGTAGCATCTATCATACTTCAGTTCCTTTCTGTTGCTGGATAATATCATGCACTGTGGGCCTAGTGCTTTTAAAGCAATTGATGTCTTTTTGTTTCCTTCCCCTTTCCTGCTCAAACGGATATGCAGTGGTCTGAGGATATATGACACTTTCTAGGGTTTATAGCAAATCTATTATTATTGCTGAGATATGTTTGAATTATTTAGTGAAGGCTAAATAATGAATTTTGTCTTATTTTTAAATAGCCTGTTTATTTTAACTCATGTAACAGATGTGATCCATTGCATAGGTAAATTTGCCAAGTTGAGAATACAATTTTACTTTACAGAAATATTTTTTTAAGAGGAAAAGAAAGTAATCTACAGTGTTGCTTCAGAAATCTGTTGTTCTTTTTCACCTGCAGCATACCTTACACTTATCAATGCTATTTGAGGGGAAGAGTATTTTATTTGTATAAAAACTGAGGCTACATTTGGAGACATTCATTTTATAGGGTGTGGGATGTACAATTAATTAAAATAACAGCAGGTGACTAAGTTGAATTATCTATATTTACAAGTTGATAATTAGTCATGTAAAAGAACAGAAGGAAGGAAAGAAAGGGATTTATTTTAAACTAATTTCAGTTAGAATGAACAATGAAATTCAGAAGACTCAAGTTTTACACTAACATGTCAAATTATCTAGCTAGTTTTCTTGTTGATTAATTAAAGTAAAATTTTTCTTTATATTAGCTCATGTTTAACCAGTGTGTACATGACATTGTGAAGATGTTTTATTTGAGATTTACGGCACTCGTGATGGTGCAGTGTGGCACCTTTATATCACCAGGGTCTCCAAGTTCATCCCAGCAGGGAAGCAAGCACAGGAGAATCCTGCAGCAGGAATTTGAGCCATTTCTCATTATTCATGGCAGCTATGTATGTTCTATACGGTCACCATGGACATTGAATGAATGAATACTGAACCATTGGTACTAGAGGAAATACAGACTTAGGTTCCTGTGAAACTCTGGGTACATTTTCATCAATATGTAGCCTTATTTTATGTGTGTTGTTGCATAAAGATAACTCATTTAATATATACTTTTTAAAATCCATTCTGGCAAACTTTGCTTTTATTCATTTATTTTGCCACACTGTGCAGCATGTGGGATCTTAGTTTCCCAGCCAGGCATTGAGCCCGTGCCCCTGCGTTGGGAGTATGGAGTCTTAACCACAGGACTGCCAGGAAGTCCCTGATATATACTGTTAGTTCAGTAACAGTGGACTCACAGAAAACAACACTGTACCTTATGTCTTCTTGAAGTTTATGTATCTTCTCCAAAAGGCACATCCCATCCTTCTCTTCTCTCAGGAGCAATAGACAGCACTTCAGCACTATGCCTGGGAGGGCATTTAAAAGAGCAAGATCACCAACGAAAAGCACAAAAATGTGAAAAATGTGCCACTAAATAAACTGTGAGAAGGACAATGTATGAGACCTGTAAGTAGAAAACAGAACTTAGCCTTGTTTGACTTTATCTGGGAATGTGTCTTTGGTGGCTTAGCTTTTTCACCACTCTACGCGTATACACGTCTACCCACGAGCCAGAAAGTGATGTATTGATGCGAGGGTTACAAAGATATATCAGCAAGTAGGTGAATTTGCAAGTATGGAATCTGGGAATCATGAGGCTTGACTCTAAGTGCTTCCTGCACTGTTATATGTGTCACTTCCATCCATGTTTCATGGACCAAAGCATGTCATCAGGCCTTAACTGACTTTGGGAGGGTGTGAAAGGGCAATCACACCATGTTGTCAAAGAATTCAAATGTATGAGAGAAGTACTAATACCAATTGCTGATATCGGTTGATCATGGATTATGCCATACTTGAGGCAGACTTTATCTCCCAGAGATAGTTGCCATGTTGTTTCTCATCCAACATGCTGTTCCTATAATGTGACTTTGTTGCACTTCCCATTGAGAGAATGAGGTCTGTGCTCCTTTTCCTTGAAACTGGGCAGGCTGTGTGACTTCTGAGGCCTGGTCATTAAAAACTTCCACCAAGTTCTAGGGCTACCCGCTCTTAGAAATCCAACAGCCTGGCTGAAAGGGAGCCCAGGCGGCTCCATGGAAAGCTACGTGTAGGTTCCTAGCTGAGGTCCTGACAGAGCTGGCGACAGCCACCGCACGTGTCAGTGACCCAGGGTTCCGACGGCGCCAGCTCCTTGTCTTCCAGACAGCCTCCCTTCTTCCGTGCTGAGGCCGCAGAGGTCCCAGAGCAGGCACAGGCAGTACCTACAGAATCTGTGAGCATAAAAAAGGGCTGCTTTTTAAAATGCCACTCTGTTTGAGGTGGTTTATTTCAGGAGTAATAGCGAAAAGAGTAACTATGTCGTCTATGAATGGTGCGGTAGTAGGTGTCGGTGGGGTTTAGAAATATATAAAATTTTGTCCTTTGTTGGTGGTGTTATTCAGTCACTAAGTCAAGTCCAGCTATTTGCAACCCCATGGACTGCAGCACTCCAGGCTTCCCTGTCCTTCACTGTCTCCTGGAGTTTGCTCAGATTCATGTCCATTGAGTCACTGATGTGTCCAACCACATCATCTTCTGTTGCCCTCTTCTCCTACCCTCGATCTTTCCCAGCATCAGGGCCTTTTCCAGTGAGTAGGCTCTTCACATAAAGTGGCCAAAGTATTGGAGCTTCAGCTTCAGCATCAGTCCTTCCAATGAATACTCAGGGTTGATTTCCTTTAGCATTGACTGGTTTGATCTCCTTGCTGTCCAAGCGACTCTTAATAGTCTCACCCAGCACCACAATTCGAAAACATTAATTCTTCGGTGCTCAACCTTTTTTATTTTCCATTCAAGTCATTGTTTACTCAGAGGCCATTCTTGTGCTCACAATGTAATTAAATATTTGGTCTTTTTACAGTTACTACAATCACAAATATAACTATAAAATGGATAGCAACTTGGTATTCTAATGGAAAATGTAGTCTTTTCTTTTGCTGGTTTCTCCTTTAGTTTGGGTAAGAATTTTAATAATCATCCATTATTTAGATACAAAGCAACTCACAAAGCCCCATTTACACTTGGTGCCTGACACATAATTGCTTGATAAATGTTGAATGAATGCCAATCTGAATTTATCAGACATGGATCGTGATTGAGTGTCTTTAGAAGCACCTGTGAACCACCTTTCTCATGCACCTCAGAAAATGAAGAGACATTTATTGAATGTGGGGCTGAGGATAAGAAAGCTAAGGTCTAAAGCTGGGAATGTCTTTAAAAATTAAAGCATCAATTCTAATCAACATGAGGCTGATATAACTTCTGAGACTGTGGTGAGTGTTTTTAAAAACAGAGAGGGATGTCCACACTGATGGTAACAGGTTCATGATGTGAAATAAAAGTGGAAACCAAATATACCGCAACTAGGTAGCTCACATTCTCAAAAAACTCTGGGAAAAAAATAGTATAAATTCATTTTGAAACATATCATATACATGTTTGTTTTAGTTTTGTTTTTATTATTTATTTAATGTTCAGAAACATGGGGCTTTTTCCAGGTTCTTATTTATTGTACAAATGGAATATCATTTGGTGAGTTGACATTACGTTCTCTAGGCTTGGAGATGCAGATGAAACAGGTTGGATGGAGGTGGTAGAGAGAGCTTGGACTCCCATTAATGTTGCTTTCACAGATGGAATTCTTTAGGACCTGTACCTAAAGTACAGGATAATCAAAGCAAAGTCTCTGTATGTGGTCAGTACATGGTTCATTCTACCTAAGAGAATATAAGTGTTGAAATATATTTTTAATACCAGTGAATTGGAGTTAGGCATCAGTTTCTGGGGCTACAGTGGTTTCAATCCTGCCATCATCACAAATTCTTTACCTTGGTGGCTCAGATGGTAAAGAATCTGCCTGCAACGCAGGAGACCAGGGTTCAATCCCTGGGTTGGGAAGATCATCTGAAAAAGGGAATGGCTACCCACTCCAGTATTCTTGCCTGGAGAATTCTAGGGACAGAGGAGCCTGATGGGCTATAGTCCATGGAATTGCAAAGAGTCAGACAGGACTAAATGAGTAACACTTTCACTTGCCACCAGGTCAGAAGAAGATGCCTGCTTCAAGGTTTAAGAGTCTGGCTTTCCATCGCAACTCTCCGTGTGATTTGGGCATATGACTCAGCCTTCTTGAATCTGTTTCCTCATTTGTACAAAAGGATGGGATTCACCTCGTTTGCTATTGAGGATTCCAAGAGGTAATGCCTGGTTATCTCTTGGCCCAATATTTTGCATGCTGTATCCTGATAAATAGTAGTTATTAGTATAGTCTTTTGTGAATAAAAACTCTGGACCAGTTCATTAAGAACTGAAATTGGTTCTTTGAACTTACCTGATCCTCTGCTCATTCAGTATGCACGTTCTTACACATTCTGCCTAAGGAGAAGACTTATTGAGATCACTTGATTGTTTACTGCTTTGATGACACTAACAGAACAAGAGGAGAAGAGAGGGAGGGTAAGTGTGGCTAGAACCACTGGGTGTGTGTAGGGAAGAGAGAGAGAACACAGGTATTTCCTCTGAAAAAATGTCAGATTTCTCTGGTTTCCTTGCCTAAAGTTGGCTTCCTTTGATCTGGGACAGCCTTCCTCCCAGGGCTGCATTATAGCTGTGATGGGCCCAAAGCACTTTTGCTTTGGTGGGTCCCTTCCTCTGTAGAAAAATACAAACATTTGTATTTTATGTCTCTGTTGTTATAAAGGTGAATATAATTTTTGACACCCCCCCACCCAAATTAACTTTTTAAATTCTGGTTTTAAAAGAAATTAAAATATTTTCATGGGCCCCTAAAAATGATGTGAGCTCTGGGCATGGAGCCTGGTAAGGCTGATGGCCGAGTAGGTTCTGATATCTTAGTTTCCCTACAAGAAAGTGAGAACGTCTGATGTAGTATATGGGAAGATAAATACAGAAAGGGAGTAATACTTACTCCGCCCTTATGGTGGATGTGTGTTTTAACAACTCTCTGAGGCAGAGCTTATTAGTGTGATAAAGGAGTAAATAATGAATAATTTAGAACCAAGAAGATTCAATGCTTGAAGTGAGACTATTTAACTTTTGCCTCGCCTTGTTCCGAATCCAGATAGAGAGGATAAATGCTAATGTTGGCCTTTCAAAACATCCAACTATGTGTATTGTCTAAATATGGGGGGGAGGAATTGGAGAAGGAGAAGCTTTATTTTTTAACTCTGTATCGCAAAGTGCATTGCCCTGAGAACATGGTGGGACTTATGATGCCTTATTCTAATATCAGAGTACAGTGATCTCAGTTCCTTCCCCAGGGACTGATTCGGTCTTTGGGACCACATGGTTTCTGAGATGAAGTTGTTGGTCTCATCTTTCCTCTCCTATACGTAAAACTTTCCCTCTCACCCCCTCTGACTTCTTTCCAGATTTTTCCTTTATTTTTGGCTTTCTGCAGCTTGAATTTGAAATACCCAGGTGTAGGGGTATTTTTTGTTTGTTTTCCTGTTTGATGCTCTCCGAGTTTCCTGGATCTGTGATTTGACATTAATTTAGGGAAATTTGTTGTCATTGTTGCTTCTAATATTTCTTTTCGCTTTCTGATATTCCCATTGTACCTATGTAACACCTTTTCAGTTCAGTTCACTTAGTCATGTCTGACTCTTTGTGACCCCATGGACTGCAGCACACCAGGCCTCCCTGTCCATCACCCATTCCCGGAGCTTACTCAAACTCATGTCCATCGAGTCAGTGATGCCATCCAACCATCTCATCCTCTGTCGTCCCCTTCTCCTCCTGCCTTCAATCTTTCCCAGCATCAGGGTCTTTTATGGAGTAGGAAATGGCAACCCACTCCAGTATTCTTGCCTGGAAAGTCCCATGAACAGAGGAGCCTGGCAGGCTACAGTCCATGGGGTTGCAAAGAGTCAGACACGACTGAGCACGCACACACCACCACCTTTTATGGTTGTCTCACAACTCTTGTCTATTCTGTTTTGCTTTTTTTTTTTTTCCAGTTTTTTGTTTCTCTTTGCTTTTCCCTTTTGAAATTTTCTATTAACATGTCCATAAACTTAGATTCCTTCCTCAACTGTGTCCAGTCTGCTGATAAGCTCATCAAAAGCATTCTTCATTTCTGTGACAGTGTTTTTGGTTTCTAGCATTTCTTTTTGGTTCTTTCTTAGAATTTCTGTCTCTCTGCAGACATTGCCCTTCTGTTCTTGTTGTCTATGTTTTCCATTAGAGCTCTTTGCATATTAATCATATTTATTTTACATTCCTGGTCTGATAATTCCAACAACATTCCTGCCATCTCTGGATCTGTTTCTGATGCTTGCTCTGTTAATTCAAATTGTGTTTTGCGCCTCTTAGTATACCTTACAATTCTTTCTTGAAGGGTAAACTCAATGTCCTAGGCAAAAAGAACTGCAGTAAACAGGCCTTTAATTACGTGGTGGTCGGTAGTTAGATGTGGGGGAAGGGAAAATGTTTTATAGTTTTATGATTAGGTCTCAGTCTTTTAGTGAGCCTATGCCACTGGGCTGTGAACTTCAGAAGTGTTTCTCTTGCTGTTTTTTCTTTTCTCCCCTTTATTAGAACAAGCTAGTTGGGTATTTACCCACCTGCAGTGTAAGGCTAGAATCAGCTGGGACTGCAAATTCCCCGCCCCCTCCCAGGTGAGTTAGGTTCTGATAAAACCCGAGCAGGTTAGGCCCTGGAGAAGTAGTTTTCCTGAGGGCAGACTTTGTTACAAAGACAGAACGTACTAGCAGGTTTCGGGATGGTTCCTCTTCCTCTCCTTCTGTTGGAAGCACAATAAGGTGTTTTTTTTTTTCTCAGAACTCCACTGTGAAAATCTGGTAGGGCTCCTAGAGGCAAAATTCACAGAGTGTGGGCCCCTCTGGAGTGTTCAGTTTTCGGATTTGCTTACTCTGAGGCTCCAACAGACCTTCAATTGCAGTTCAGCTTTCCCCGACTCTGGCCCAGTTTCCTGAGGAGGTTTCTATGTGCGGGTTTCTGCTCAAGGTAAGTTGTGATTTTCTGTATCCGTCTCTCTCTAGTTTGGGGGCCAGTGGTTTGGCCTGTGACCACAGTTCACCGAATTTAAGAGGAGCTGTTGATTTTTCAGTTGTTGGGCTTTTTGTTGTTGTTATGATGGAGAACCGACTTTCAAGCTCCTTTCATGCCAGACCAGACACTGGACTCCTTTTCCTATGGAGAAAATGATGCCTTAGTGATATTTTCTGATCCAGTGTAGAGTTTAGTGAAAATGTCTACATTCTGGTCACTGTTACTATTATACTACCTCTTTTTTAAAAAAACAAAAAACAACTTATTTGGCTGTGCTGGATCTTAGTTGCGGCCTTGAGGGTTTTTAGTTGTGGTATGTGGGATCTAGTTCCCTGACTAGGGAGAGAACCCAGGCCCCCTGCATTGGAAGCGTGGAGTCTTAACCCCTGCGCTGCCAGGGAGGTTGCCTCCCTCCGATTCTTAATCTTTCCTGGCTACAGTTATTGCTTCCCCAAATACTTTTTAGCTGTTAAAATCTAGTTCTTTCATCCCTGGATTTCTATCAATTCCACTCTCTGGCTTGGAGTGCAAACAGCTAGTACTACCCGTGCATGCCAGTTGTGTCAACATTTAAAAAAGGATGCACTCTTTACATGATTGTTTCTAATATTCTGCTTGCAAATCCTGCTTTGTAAGTTGAATTGGTGGCAGATGCACTTTACGCTGATGGCTTCAGGGAAGTGTTTACAGAGAATGTTGGGTTGTAAATGATGCCCCAAAGCTAGATTTACAGACTTATTTTCTCCAAACATGGTACCTTACACCTGGGTAGAAGCTCACCTGTATTTTGTATCCACCCACATTACCTAGAAAATGACTTGCCTTTGTATTAGAATCTCTGGCTCTATTTCTGTTTAATTGGTCTATATGGGTCCTGATATCAGTATTTCTAAAAATTCCTCGAGCAATTCTACCATGCACTAGGGTTGAAGTCCACTGGTGTGTAGCAAGTGTCAGCAAACCTTTACAGAACTGGGCAGTAAGTATTTGGGGCCTTGAAGATCAAATAGTCTCTGCTATAACTACTCAACTCTTGATGTAGGAAGAGTCATAGGCAAGTGGGCCTGGCTGGGTTCCAATAATTTTATTTCTAGCCACTAAAATTCTAATTCATATAGCTTTCATGTGTCATGAAATATATATATATTTTTTACTTATTAAAAATGTAAAAATCAGTCTGTCTCACAGGATGTACCATAACAGGTTGCAAGTAGAATTTGGCCTGGGGGCTGTAGTTTATTTTCTTACAGATTGATTTGGTTCCACAAAAGAAAACGTTTCCTTAACTACATCACTGATAAAGTCTTCAATGAGTCCTAGCATTGACTACTTATTTTAAGTAAGTCTACCTAAACACATTTATTGTTTGCTTATTTTGGGCTGTGCTGGGTCTTGGCTTTTCTCTACTTGTGGCGAGTGGGGGCTACTCCCTAGTTGTGATGCATGGTAATCTCACTGTGGTGGCGTCTCTTGTGGAGGCTCCGTTGTTGTGGAGCTCGGCCTCTGGGTTACTCAGGCTTCAGGAGCTGCCGCACGTGGGCTCAATAGTTGGCACTCAGTCTCAGTTGCCCTGCAGCATGTGAGATCTTCCCAGACCAGGGATTGAGTCTGTGTCTCCTACATTAGCAGGCTGATTCTTTACCACTGAGCCACCAGGGAAACCCTATCAGAATATTGTTAAACATGACAATGCATTTCCATATTGGCTTTTGAAATGGCAGTATTTGGGATGCATTTGTCTACAAATACCAAGCGTGGCTTAAATGGTTAAGTAGTCGGAAAGGTATTCTCTCATGAAAATATAGACATTTTCAGGGTTATTAGGCAGCATGACAATCATCAACCCAGGTATTGTCCATCTTTCTACTCTACTATCTTCAGTACTAGTCCTGGCCAATGTCTTGCTCCTGGTTGCAAGGAATAGCCCTAGGCACTGCATGCAGACATGTAACATCCAGCTGAAAGGAAGAGTGTTTCCTTCCATGCATTTATTTTGAATGTGAGGCAGTCTTTTTTAGGGCAAGCCTCTCCTCCTGTGTACATCTCCCCCATCAGCCCCAAAGACCAAATCAGTCCCTGGCAAAGGAATTGAGATCACCATGATTAACTCTCATTGTGCATTCCCTGGTGTGGGCAGGGGGAAGGGAAATCTGTCTGCCTCTCACAGGTGGTCCCAGGATTTCAGAACCAAATCCGGGTTCTGTTAGCAAGGGAAGAAAAAGAAATGGCAGTTGGGAAATCAACAGTCTCACAGAAAACTAGATTCCTAGGATTAAATAAAGAAGGTTGTCTGCTGAGCTTCTCACTGCCATTTGTTTATTTACTTCCCTTAAAGACCATTAGAGAATTGTTCAGTACAATTTTCCTAAAATAAATTGTATTGATTTTTCACTCAGATTATATTTTGCTTCAGTCTTGAAAGAAATTGCTATGATTTCTATCAGATTACATTTGAAAAGTAATGCATTGTACTTTGTTATTTTTCTATAACTCTACCATGTTGTGTATCTAGTATAAAAATGTTCATGTCAAAAATTTTGAAGAGTCATCATTTTTTGTTCATTTTGAACCATCAGAAGGTTGTTTAGTTTATACTGTGAAAACACAAAAAAGTTTTACCCCTGAAATTATAGCACTAAATACAAATTTAAGGACCTTGTGTGGCACCTTGCCACCCCCATGGGTATCCTGATACAGCCCCCAAGTGTAAATGACCGACCTCTTCCTCCCCATTTGAAAATCAGAGGGAGATTTGTATCCATTCCAAATTCAGCTATGTCCATCTTATTTTGAGCCCTGACCCTCAGTCTGGAGTGGGCACTGAAATTCCACATTTGCAGTTTTCTTGGGAGATCAGCTGGCACTGGGGAAGATGCTCTGATCCGAGGCAGAGAGGCCAGGCTTCTGGTCCCAGCTCTGCCTCTTAGGAGGTGTTTAACCTCTCTCAGCTCTAGTTTTGACATCTGCAAAGCAAGAGCTTGAACAGTGTGATTTATAAGACCCTGTTAGAGCTTATCTGTGTTTCTCTTTAAGATTTTGACCTTGTACACATTGCTACGTTTAAAATGGATAACCAACAAAGACCTACTGTATAGCAAAAATAAAAAATAAAACAACGCTGCAATGCTATATGAGGTAAAAAAAGATTTGACCTTTCCTTTCCAATGTTAAACTGATTTCTACTCTTATTACTGCTTCTTGACGAACATATGTTGTCACCAGGTCCCCCCAAGATAGTGTGTGGGAACAACCACTTTTTGTCCTGCCATGGCACAGTTGGACAGCCCATGATATTCTAGTGTGAGACATTCCCACATAACCAAGCCAAATCCTTACAGTCCAGGAAGCAAGTCAGAAGGCAAACAAGAGCAACACTACTCAGGAGAGAATTTTGTAGCACTTTCTTTTTTTTAGCTAAAACGCTTGCAAATGTCAGTTCTTTCCTCATTAATATTGAAATATACTTGACCATTATTTACAACAGCCTTGAAAATGTGCTGGGTCCACTGACCCCTGCAGCTCTAGAGCTGTTTTTTCTCTCTTTCTAGAACTCTCCAAGCCTCTTCACACAGAAGTGAAACAATGAGGCCCTGGACAACTTGTGTAGAAAGAAAAGTTTTATTTGGTGGTCAAAGCAGTTATCTTTGGCTTATCAACATTTTCCTGTTTTCTTTCTCTACAGAGTTAGTTCTTATGTTCCCTAGTAATTCTTTTTTCCCTTTAACTCATACAGAACTGTTTGTTTTTCTCAGGAGTATATGTTATAGAAGAGCCCAGTCATCTTTGGAACAACCTGGGGAAAGTTTCCCCTAAGGAACTTGAAAATGAGTTAACAAGATTGACGTTTGTCAAGCTCCATGCCCTTGCGCCCCAACCCATTCATCCCGGGGTCCACCATGACTGACAGCTTCTTAGGTCCAGAGGCCCTTGTCCCCCTGCCCAAGTGGGCTCTTGGAAGGGCGTAGGGCCATGTTCTGTGCGGTTTTCAGGAGAAGTTTACATTTGCTTATCCAGTCCAGGTGAACCCTGTCCACACTGAATGCCCGCATCCGGAGCCTGTTCCCCAGGGGCATCCTTGGTGGCCTCCTCATAGGAGGGCGGTGAACATGCGTCGGAGAGAAGGGCGGCCTCCGGGGGCAGTGGGGAGTAAGGGTAGGTCCGCTCGCTGCCCCAGGGTGAGCCGGGCAGGAAGTCGGTCACCTCCCCCGCAGGCGGCTGCTCCGGGAGGTCCAGGCCGGAAACCTGGCCCCGGGCCCGCGGGGCCTGACAGTGGCGATACAGGAAGAGCAGTAGAAAGGCCAGGAAGAGCAGGACGGTGGCTGGAAGAAGGATGAACAGGAAGGGCTCCACATCTTCCCGGGTGGAACTTCTCTTCTGGGTGCCCTGGAGTTGAGGAACCGGAATAAGGTTAGAAGACGGGGAAAGACGACCCCTGGAGTTCTAAGGTTGGCCTCTGTCTTCCTCTTGTATTCTACCATCATTTGGGCTTGCCTGATGCTCAGCTGCTGAAGAATCTGCCTGCAATGCAGGAGACCTCGGTTCGATTCCTGGGTCTGGAAGATCCCCTGGAGAAGGGAAAGGCTACCCACTCCAGTATTCTGGCCTGAAGAATTGCATGGACTGTGTGGTCCATGGGGTCCCAAAGAGTCGGACACAACTGAGCGACTTTCACTTTCACCATCATTTACTCACTCTAAAAATCACTCTAATCATTCATTGATGCCAATGATTAAAGTGTAGTTATAAAGTATGAATTCAGAATGTCAAAAGTACACGAGGATACCATACAATATTTCCACTGAAGTAAAAATATTAGAATAAGGTTTAGTTGGTAGGTCCATCACACATTCATTGAGTGAGAACTCTTACTATTTATGTACTTACTTTATTTAGAATTAGACCAATAATGTTTTATGCTGCACAAGGGTCATTTGGAACTTCTTTGATTCTGGAGTAAAATCTGACATTGTTACATGCTCCTATGGCATATAAATAACATTTGAAATCTGATTGGATAGCCAATGCTTATGATGATTGAGATTGTGAAACTCCTTCAATTTGTTTTTGCAATATTTGTAGGATAAATATAGAAATTTGGAACTCAAGAAAAAGAATTGCAGGTAAATTTTTAAGTAACCTAAAAGGTATTGATTTTATAATATCAGTTTATGAGAATAATGATGGTTCTTGATGGAGTAAATAATATAATAGGCACAGAATGATACTTCAACAGCAAGGTATGAAAAAAGAAGTCCTGTTCCAAATTGTGTAGACATCGCTTTACATAAAGCTGCTAAGAAATAAGTGTTAAAATGCTTCCCCATTCACAATGCATGTGAATGTTAGTATCTACTACTACAGAGGGAAAGAAAACAGTGTAAAACCTTATAATTGTGTCTAAAAAACAATATACTAAGATCTACTGATTTAAAATAAAACTTAACACTAGTAAAATTACGAGAGCTGGGTTTTTTGCCTTGATTTTGGTGGAAAGAACAAATGTTTTGCTGGTCTTGAAGTTTTAAGAGAATGACTTATCTAGTGGTTTCTTTTTGTTGTTGTTGTTATCTTTAATTCCTAAAGAATTTACAACTATGTATGTTATTTTGACTTGAAATTAGATGGTCTATTTAATATTTACACTGTTAGATATTTTGTTTTGGTAAGATATGAGTTATGATATTTTAGCTTAAAATCCTTACAATTTTTTAAGGTTTTCTTGAGCAGCAGAGCATCGTCTTTGGGCTTTGACAGCTGTGGTCTTGAATTCCAATATGAGCTTCTGATTCCTGTGTGACCATGGACTATTCACTTACCCCCTCTGATTCTAGTTTTTCTTCAGTATGAAATGAGAGTAAAATCATCTTTTCTGGAGGGTTGGCTTGAGAATATAATGAATCAATGAGCTATGAATTTGTTCTGTTTTCTCACACATAATCTAGTTTATCAGAACTCTTAAAACCTGTTATGATAAAACAAGGACTTTGATTATATAAGCTTTAAGAATAGATGAACTCAAAAATAAATTTACTACAATTATTAAAAAAAATCAAGTTGGACTGAAAAAGCAATTTAAACTGTTTATTTTCTCCCACTAGATAAATCATTTAAAATATTAAAGCTATTATCTCTTAATACTTAATCACTCTTCAACCTTGATAACCATGGACCATTTTGCATAATTGATTTTTCTTCTTTCTCCTTCAATAAATGTGGGTAATAATAGTTTCTAAACCATTGTGGGCATCAAATTTTAAACACTGTTATACACTCTAAGTTCCATATGCATTGAATATGAAGATACTTAATATTCTGTTTAAAAGTTTTTTATGTAATCCTCTTACTTTATACCACAAATGGTGTTAGTTGCAAAAATTTGAGAAAGATGCTACTGTCCCCTTCTGTAATCAATACTTCCATTGGGTGAGTTATCTTGTTCAGATATTGACACTTATACAGCAGATTAGGACAATTTCTTGAGATAAAGAACTCTTTTTTTTTTTCCCCTAATTAAGAGACCATGGAGCTCTAGAACAAATTTACAGTGGTATCTTTGTTTTTTAAATGATTCATAGTATATTGGTTCAAATTGTTTTGGATTTTTTTTTAATGCAGAAAGAATGTCTTTAGTCAAATATTCTAAATGGTTCATTACCCTCAAAGTGGCTTTTTAATATTTCTCAAGGACTTTGTAGTACAGGGATTACTTTAAAGAAAAAGGCAATAGAAAGTGTAGCTGCTGAAGGATATATCATATATGTATATAATTTATTTCTGTAAAAAGTGGTTTTAGAGAAATACCAATTTCACCCCTCAGATTTCTAGAAAACAAGAAAATAGGTTTCTTTTCCTCTTTCTTGTGGGACAGTGGTATCACTCACTTTCCTGTTGACCATAAATTAATTCTGAGTTTTTAGGTTGCTATAAATATTTTTCCTTAATGAATCCTCAGACTGGGACTCCTTTGGGGATTTCCCAGAGAAAGCAAAGCAGCTGCTGCATTTCTTAGAGGCAAAACTCCTTAACTCTTTGCTGCCCTTCCTGAAGTAAGATCCTTGGCTTCTTAGAAACAGTTGGAGGGCCAAAGGGAATATCTTTCATTCTTTCTTTCTTTTTTTTTTTTTTAAATGTAGACACTGCTTACTGAGCAAAAATGCAACCTTGTCATACCAAGGCAAGAATTTGCTGACTTCTGCCTTCAGGTGATCTTTAATATATTTGTTATCTCAGGTGTTCTTAGAATATTCTGTGACAAGTTTTACTTGAATTTATCATTGTCAAAAGAATCCAGCTTTCAAGTTACCTCCTTACACCAGGTCAGTCAGCAACTTCATATTTTTGTCACACCTGTAATGCAAAAGGTTGCCACTAAGTTTTCCTAACAATATAGGCGATGTTGGTTTTAAAGCTAACAAGGGTATTTTGGGGGAAGAAAGGGCATAAGTGGTAGGTACAGACCTGCAGCTGAGTTTCCAGAAGAGGGAGGCTGGGTTCGCTGGTTAGCCACCCGTAGGTTCCCCGGCCAGCGTGGCCAAACTTCCTCCAGCTGCTGCCCAGCAATGCCCGCATGCCTTCACCCGACTGCTGCCCTGGTCACCCTCCCGCCTCGCTGCCCAGACCTCAGCAGAGCTGCTGCTCTCGGCCCACATCCAGCGTGGGTGTGTTCGGCTGATGGCCCTTGGTAAATTTGTCCTCTGATGAGGATCAGCAAGGGAAAAGAAACCAACCAGAGAGACCTCTGAGGGCTGGGTTTAAATTCTGTGCCTCTGGGTTTGCTTCCGTGGCCTTCATCATATAAGCATGGCATCAGACACCAGACACGGAATAGATTTCAGACAGATGGTCTTTGCATTCATGTTATTACAGTGCCGCAAATGGTCTCAGTGAGTAAAGAGCTATTTATATTTGATGCAAATAAGACCCTCTCCCTTCCCTTACCACACCCCTCTCCAGAGATACAGCTGAGCAAGAAAAACTACCCAACCTGAATTTCCTTTAATTATTTCTGGATTCTGTGGTATGGAGAGAAGCGGGTATTTGGTAGAGAAGCAAGACTCATTAATTACATTTTGGTGAATTATTTAGATGAAAGATGCTAAATGATAAAATTGTACAGAAGCCAGAGAGACAATAGCTCAGATTGTTTGGATGGAATGTTTGCTGTTTGCAGTTTTTTTAAAAAAAGTCAAATTACCAGTACCTACACAGTCTTCCTTATGATTACCTTATGAACTTTATAAAATTATACCAAACAGTAAGAAATTTTCAATTTACACATTCACTGAGGTGACTTGGGGATGTTTAATTCTACATACATATTGAGAACTTAACATTTAAGACATGGCTGTTGGATTCTTCCTTTTAGTAAACTTTAGCTTCAAATGTTTACTCAGAATATTACAACTCAATATTGCAACTACAAATATTCCTATCCAGGCATCATTCAAGTGATTGTTATGATGCTGAAGTCATATTTTTAAGTGGGATATTAAGTGGGATTTTTTTTTTCTTAATTAAGATTCTTAACATTTGGCCCATGGTGGCCTATGGATAGGTTTGGCGGAGGGTGGTGAACCTTCTGAACTTTTAGATACATTTAATTTTTGTGGAAAGATCCATAGTTTTCATTGCATTTTCAAAGACAAGTGTCCTCCCCAATACACTTTGGCACTTTGTCAAACTTATTGGTGATAAGGGCTTTCACTAAGATCCCAGTACCTCAGTCAGTATCCTACTGTGGAACACCTTTGGCATTTCATGCTTTCCTTTCTTACTGTGGAATTAGTTGATTTTGTGCTTTTGGTTGACACGTTACCTTGTTCCATGAATGTATTCCTGTTTTAAGTCAATCCTGTATCCCCACATTGAAACGTGAGGAGCACCCTGGAGCATCTAGGGACCACTGCACTGCTTTACTTCTTTGCGTGTCAATGGCCTTGCCAATACTATGCCCTTGACCTCTTGTCCATCTTATCTACTTATTTAAAAACCTTCCTTTCTTGAGGAGGAGATTGGAAATCTGGACCAAACGCATTAAATGTAAATCTGTAATGTTGACCCTCCTCCAGCATTGAATGAATCAGACAAAACTACCTGCTTTTATGGCTACATTTTGGGGGGACCATGAGAAACAAATATGATTACATAAATAACATGTACTACATCAAAAGGTGATAAAGTCTATGGAGAAAAAGCAGAGGGAGCAGAGTAAATGCTGAAAGTGGGGAGGCATTTTAAAAGTAGGAAGTCAGTTAGGATCTCACAGCGTAAGTGATATTTGTGTAAAAAGCTGAAGGGTTCAAGGGACTGAGTCATGAAGATTTCAGAAGGAAGAGCGTTGCAGACAAAGGGAATAGCCATGCAAAGGCCCTGAGACAGTCACATGCATGCTAAGTTCTCAGAATGGCTGGTAGGTCAGCGTGGCTGGAGCAGTGGGCCGGGAAGAAAGTAGAAGATAGAAGAGAAGAGCGGGGAGGATACGTGGAAGGTAGAGCACAGAGTGCAGGGTTTATAGATCGTTTTAGGAACTTCAGCTTTTATTCTGAGTAAGATGGAGAAGCCGTGCAGTTTTGAGCAGAGGAGTGGCAAGATCTGACTTCCATTTTAAAAGGATCACTCAGGCCTCTGTGTGGGAAATTGATATAACAATTAAGGGCAAAAGCAGGGACTCTTGAGAGATAGCAGACCAGATTAGTATTATAGAAGTGAAGGTGGTGAGATTCTAGATATATTTTAGAGTCAGCAAGATTTGTTTGTTCTACCACTAAAGGTGGTAGAAGATTGAAAAATGATCAAGAAGAATTCTGATTTAGACATGAGTGATAGGAAGGATGACCATTGGAGGGGAAAGACTGGATAGGGCAGGTTGTGTTGCTTTTTAAGCAAGACAAGTAAAGATCAGGAGTTGAGTTTTGGGACATGGTAAGTTTGCAATATATGTGAGTTTGGGTATTTGGAGTTGAGGAGTGAGGACTGGACCACAGATAATAGTTAGAACCCATTGTCAGGGTTGTTGTTATTCAGTTGCTAAGTCATGTCCGACTCTTTGCAATCCCATGGGTTGCATCCCTGTCCTCCACTATCTCCTGGAGTTTGCTTGAACTCATGTCCATTGAGTTGGTGAAGCTATCTAACCACCTCCTCCTCTGCCGTCCCCCTTCTCCTTTTGCCTTCAATCTTTCCCAGCATCAGGGTCTAGCATAAAATTTTGTGAGATTTGAATAAAATCTGTACTTTAGTTAATAATAGTATATCACATGTAATTTCCTGTTTTTTCATACCATCATATTTCTTTATATTCTCAGAATTGGATTAGAAGTTTAGTGTTACTGCTAAAGTCTAGAAAATTTATTATCTTAGTGATTTTTAAAAATTTGAATGAGGTTTGAAACGTCTAATGAAATAATGTTATCTCTGGTGTGACTTCCAATTTATTAATATATGCTTAGCCTACAAGGCCAATAGCCTGAATTTGCTGTGACTGCTTACAGAAATGCTATAGTGTTTCACTCTAGAAAGTTATACCTGTGTAGATTTTAGCAATTAAAGTCTTTTTTATTTTTTAGGCCTCTAGAGTACATGATCTTTTTCTTTTTCTCTACACTATAAGACAGAACACTTCCTGTTTCAGTGGGCTTTTCACCAAGACTTTTCTGCTTAGGACTTGTATAGCTTGATATTAATTATAAACACTGACTATAATAATTCTGCAAGTTTGATTAGCTACCTCTGAAACTTCTCTAAGTGTTTTAGAACTGAGGAGAGAAGAGTTTTTCCATGTTGTACTTAATTCTTTTGCTTCTCTCCCTCTTTTTTAACATTGACTTGTTTTTACCCATTTCATTTGATCTGTTTTTTCTTAATTTCCTTAAACTCAGCATTGTCAATTTCCTATTTTTATTTTCAACAACTACCAAGATTTGTTGTTTTACTTCTGGTTTGTGGAATTTATGGGAGTTTGTGTTACATATTTCATCTTCTGAGCCAGTGATGGAGAAAAAGCCCTTGAAAACTCAAGATGAGGGAAGATTGAAATAAATGAGATATGCCTGTAAAATGGTAGGATTTTTTTTTTACATTTAATTTCTAAGCCAGTGAATACATTTGAATTTTAGCAAACTTGTCAGTGTACTTTCTCAAGATACAATTATAGGAATTAAATAAACTTATATTTGATTAGGATGACTGAAAAACTAATCAGCAGATGGCAGGCAGCAGAGTCCATGGAGGCCCTGGGGTTCAGCTAAGGGTCAGCAGATTTGGCCTTGGTTTTTGTTCAACTTTGGCCCTGATAATATGGAAGGAAAGACATAAACAGTTTGACTAAGTCCTTAGCAATATGGATTGAAAAAAAACAAAAACTGTCTGAGAATGATGTTTTAAAACCAACCAGGTATGACAATAAAAAAGAAATTATTGATACAAGTTTACTTTGGAAGAATATGAGCGCTTATGGGAAGGGAGGTTTGAGCAAAAGGTTTTAAAAAAACGTTATGAGGGAATAATATCAAACAGAACAAAGATCTCATGTGTTCAGTTTGAATTTTGACAGTTTTATTCACTCCTATAATCACCATGTGAAACAAGATATAAAACATTTCCATCATCCTAGAAATTTCCCTCCTTCTGTCAATTATTTAAAGTTTTCTATCTACAAAGTATTTTTTAACATTTCAATTCTCCAGGAAAATCAGGGAGCAGGATATATGAAATTTATAAGCTTACTGTGTTTTCTGGTTATGAATTTGAGTATTTTCAATCATTTGGCCTTTGGTTTTCTGAACCAGGAATCAAGAAAAACCTCGGCATGTTTAAAATAGAATAATGATCACAAATGTGTAGAAATCAAACTGATGAATCTAAAACAGGAACTAGTGGGTGGATTTCAGATTAAAATTTCTTATGTAATTTGTCTATCCATGGTTTATTTTTTAAAAAATTTTAATTTTATATTGGAATATAGCTGATGAACAATGTTATAATAGTTTCAGTTCAGTTCAGTCGCTCAGTCATGTCTGACTGTGACCCCATGCAGCATGCCAGGCCTCCCTGTCCCTCACCAACTCCTAGAGCTTGCTCAGACTCATAACCATCGAGTCAGTGATGCCATCCAACCACCTCATCCTCTTTCATCCCCTTCTCCTGCCTTCAGTCTTTCCCAGCATCAGGGTCTTTTCCAATGAATCAGTTCTTCACATCAGGTGGCCAAAGTATTGGAGCTTCAGTTTCAGCATCAGTCGTTCCAATGAACATTCAGGACTGATTTCCTTTAGGATGGACTGGTTAAATTTCCTTGCTGTCCAAGAAACTCAAGAGTCTTCTCCAACACCACAGTTCAAAAGCATCAATTCTTCGGTGCTCAGCTTTCTTTATAGTCCAACTCTCACATCCATACATGACTACTGGAGAAACCATAGCTTTGACCAGATGGACCTTTGTTGGCAAAGTAATGTCTCTGTTTTTTAATATGCTGTCTAGGTTGGTCATAGCTTTTCTTCTAAGGAGCAAGCGTCTTTTAAAATTTCATGGCTGCAGTTACTATCTGCAGTGATTTTGGAGCCCAGGAAAATAAAGGCTGTCATTGTTTCCACTGTTTCCCCATCTATTTGTCATGAAGTGATGGGATCAGTTGCCATGATCTTTGTTTTTTGAATGTTGAGTTTTAAGCCAGCTTTTTCACTCTCCTCTTTCACTTTCATCAGGAGGCTCTTTAGTTTCTTTTCATGTTCTGCCATAAGGGTGGTGTCACCTGCATATCTGAGGTTATTGGTATTTCTCCCGGCAATCTTGATTCGAGCTTGTGCTTCATCCAGCCTGGCATTTCACATGCTGATAATAGTTTCAGGTGAACAGCCATAGGACTCAGCCACACGTGTACATGTATCCATTCTCCCCCAAGCCCTCTTCCATCCAGGCTGCCACATAATATTGAGCAGAATTCCCTGTGCTATACAGTAGGTCCCTGTTGGTTCCATTTTAATTATAGCAGCGAGTGCATGCTGATCCCAAACTCCCTAACTATCCCTTCCTCCACCCTTCACCCTGGTATCTGTAAGTTCATTCTCCAAGTCTGTGAGTCTGATTCTGTTTTGTAATTAAGTTCATTTGTATCATTTCTTTTTAGATCCTGCACATAAAGTATGTCATATTTCTCCTTCTCTGTCCAACTTACTTTACTCAGTGTGACAATCTCTGCTGCTGCTGCTAAGTTGCTTCAGCCGTGTCCAACTCCATGTGACCCCATAGACGGCAGCCCACCAGGCTCCCCTGTCTCAGGGATTCTCCAGGCAAGAGCACTGGAGTGGGTTGCCATTTCCTTCTCCAATGTATGAAAGTGAAAAGTGAAAATGAATCTGCTCAGTCGAGTCTGACTCTTAGCGACCCCATGTACTGCAGCCTACCAGGCTCCTCCCATGGAATTTTCCAGGCAAGAGTACTGGAGTGGGGTGCCATTGCCTTCTCCCGTGACAATCTCTAGCTCCATCCATGTTACTTATGCATAGCTCTTTATTCACATATATAACAGAGAGAGTGGGTTAGATGGGATGGAAGAACCTCATGACTTATTTGATACTTAAACTGTCATTATTATCATCTATTTTTCTTACAGTAACTCTTATAAGAATTGTTACTAATTTTGTAGATTAGGAAGTTAAGGCTTGAATTAAACAATCTTGGGGAAAGGTTGTCCAAGGTTTTCCAAGAGGATACAATTCCTGGAGCCAGGTCTGAATGTACCAAATGCCTCATTTTTTGTGAAGCAAAGGAAGTTTAGATGACAGAAGACCGTCCCTCTTTTAACAGGTGTAGCAGTCTTATACTTGGTGCACAGTCCTAGAGATGGCAGATGTGTTATGACCATAAATAAAAAGCCTCATAGGAAAAATTAGAACTCATATTCTTTTTTTAGCATCACTTCTTTTTTGATACCTCCCTTGATTTCCCTCCATCACTGGATGCAGTCAACTACCACCTCCTCTGAACTGCTTCTGTACCACATGTTGGGTTGGCCAAAACTTTTGTTTGGGCTTTCCTGTAACATTTTGTGGAAAAATCCAAAAGAACGTTTTGGCCAACCCAATATATGCTTTCATTAGCTCACATGCTATATTTTGTGTTGAAACTATATGAAGGTCTTTCTTTACTTCACTAGTAGAAGACAAAGAATTATCTTTTAAGTTACATTCTTCTAAAGCTCAGTCAAATACTGACATCTTGTAGGCACTTGAATGCTTTGAGTAGAATAAAGTGCTGTTTTTTTTCATCTTATGGGGCTTCCCAGGTGGCTCAGTGGTAAAGAATCTGCCTGCCAAGGAGGGAGATGCTGGTCCGATCCCTGGGTTGGCCAGATCCCCTGGAGGAGGGCATGGCAACCCACTCCAATATTCTTGCCTGGAGAACCCTATGGACGGAGGAGCTGGGTGAGCTACAGTCCATAGGTCACAAAGAGTCGGACACGACTGAGCACGTGTGCATGCCCGTGTACACACACACACACACCCCTCTCAGTCTTTTAATTCCGTAGTGATAGGGGCAAGTCTACCTTGCTGTTCTTTTCTTTAGTTTTATTTTCATGTTACCCTGCCTGCCAGATTCTTGAGTATCCTGTTGCACATTGCTATAGGATAGAGCATTTGTTTTTTTTAAAATTCTTTTCTAAACTTTTAAATTGAAGTATAGTTGATTTACAATGTTGTGTTCATTTCTGCTATACAACAGAGTGACTCATTTTACACATACATACATTCTTTCTAACACATTTTTTCCATTATGGTTTATCACAGGATATTGAATGTACTTCCCCATGCTCTACAGTAGGACCTGTTGCTTATCCACTTTATGTGTAATAGTTGGCATCTGCTAACCCCACACTCCCAGTTCATCCCTCTTCCACCCCACATCCCCTTGGCAACCACAAGTTTGTTCTCTTTATCTGTGAGTCTGTTTATGTTTCATTGATAGGATCATTTGTTCCATATTTTAGATTCCATGTGTAAGTGGTACACTATTTCTGTTTATTTTTCTGGACTCACTTCACTTAGTATGGTAATCTCCAGATCCATTCATGTTGCTACAAATGGCATTGTTTTGATTTTTTCTAGTTGAGTAGTATTCCATTGTACGTATGTACCACATCTTCTTCATCCATTCATCTGTTGATGGACACTTAGGTGGGTTCCATGTCTTAGCGATTGTGAACAGTGCTGCTATGAACATAGGCGTGCATTTATCTTTTTGAATTACAGTTTTTTTTCTGGATATATGCACAGGAGTAGAATTGCTGGATCATATGGTAATTCTATTTTTAGTTTCCTGAGGAACCTCCATGCTGTTTTTTATAGCAGCTGCACCAACTTATATTCTCACCAACAGTGTAAGAAGCTTCCCTTTTCTCCACATCCTCTCCAGCATTTGCTATTTGTAGACTTATTAAATGATGGCCATTCTGACTGGTGTGAGATGGTACTTCACTGTAGTTTGAGTTTGCATTTCTCTTATAATAGTGAGATGTATTTAAGCCCAAGAATACTGGAGAGGGTAGCCTATCCCTCCTCCAGTGGATCTTCCTGACCCAGGAATCGAACTGGGGTTTCCTGCACTGCAGGTGGATTCTTTACCAGCTGAGCTATCAGGGGAGCCCATAATAATTAGTGATGCTTAGCATCTTTTCATGAGCTTTTTGGTCATCTGTGTGTTTTCTTTGGAGAGACATCTCTTTAGGTCTTCACCCATTTTTCAATTGGGTTGTTTGTTTTTCTGTTGTTGAGGATAGAGCATTTCTTAATCTTATTTGATCATGGGGCTTTTATCAGGGGTGGAAGGGCTGATTCAGATCTAGTTTTCCAATGAACTTTCCTTGAGAAATGCTGTTCTAGTTCAACAACGTCATTTCATAGGTGAGGAATCTGAAGCTATGTGACTTGTCCAGTATTTCACAAAGAATTAGCATTAGAATGAGGGGAAAATCCTTTATACCATAAATCCAGTGTGGTTTCTAACCCTGGAAAGTTCCATAAGTAGACTGTATGTGACATGTTTCACCATGAGACATATTTCTAAGAATGACTTGGGGCAGATATTTATGAAAAATATCTAAGATTTTACTTATATATTTTTTTGGAGAGATAATTTTTTTTGGAGGGGGTTGATGTTATAATAGGTATTGTGCTTGATTGGAGTATATGCTGTGTAGTTTCCCAATAATTAGGCTAGGTGATTTAGAAAGGTATTCATATACTCTAGGGTATTGCTGTTGAAATACAGAGGGGCAAGGCATTAATAAGTAAGTTCATGACCCATTTATCCAGATGAAAGCCTTTGAATTGAAATGTGCATTATTTAACAGAGCTATTTTTTGACATACAATTGGGATACTGGTAATTTAATTTGGGGACATCAGGTTTGAAATGCCAGCTTTAATCTGTGTTCTCATTTTAAGCCTCATGCCTTAAAAATAGTAATTGTAACTAAAAAGTTTGCTGAATCTATTTCTGTTTCTTACTTTTATATATTTTGCTTATACTTTGCACATATATTTAGTGCCCCAGCTAGTAGTTCTTCCTGCATGTAGGTAATTTTTTTTTTTTTTTACCATTTTTGATAAGCAGTTAGTATTGAATTGAAATTTGAAGCTCTTTCTCCCTCACTCACTGAATTACAGGATACTGGATTTAAGGGTCCTTAGTTCACTGCCTCAGATTTTGAAGTAACCACCAAGCACACGGTATAGATCTTTTACGACTTGGCAATATTTTTGTCAATATTTATTGAGCAAGCAATTGGGTATTTATCTATTAAATTCTAGGCTTTATGATGTGTACATATAAAACAGTCTCTGTCCAGAGAAACTTGTGACTGTGTGTGAGACAAGAAAATGATGAGTTAGAGGTCATTGTGAAGCAGTTGGGCATCTCTGTATCCAATGATGCAACTGGAATCCTGGAAGAGGACATCTAGACCAATAGGAATGTGAGGACCCGTCTTCTGGATTATATATGCAATCAGCTCTTTTATCATTCCTTCCAAACATTCACTACTCTCTTTAAACCCTATGCCAATTCCTCCTCTTTTCTCCTGGTCTCACTTTCTTCCCTCTGAAATAACTACTAAGCCAGACTCTGTCCATCTCACTTTTTTCAGTTTTTCTCCTCTTTTCTCATCCATCGTGGTGGGGGTTTGCTGTGGAAGAGCTGTTCTTTTTGTCCGAAGCAGGTTCTGTCTGCCCAGTTCCACCTCCACTCTATCGTCCAATCCAGCGTCTTCCCTCCTGGGATCCTGTTCTTTCTCCATCTCTCTCTCTCTCCTGCCGCCTTCTCTCACACCACAGGATACCACATCCACCCCACCCCTCATCCCTAGCACACAGTGACGAACCTCTCTTTCAAACGGTTTCCTCTCAGTCCATGAGCATTACATTATCTTCCATCTTGAAATAAAACAAAAACTTTGTTTCCTTGATCGTTGTCCTTTCTTGCGCTGCTTATCTCCACAATGTAAAATGGTCATTGTTCTGTCTTCCTCTCTCCACATGCTCTTCTCCCTGCAGTGTGGCTTCTGCCCTCACCTTTGCCCTGAGGTTGGTCTAATGAAAGTTATCACAACCTTCAAATCAGCTATGGACTACTTCCAGCCTTCATTTCACTGGATGTCCTTGCTGAAAACTCTGTTCTTGAAGTGCTCACCAACTTGACTTTGTAACATTCTATTCTCCACTAGTCAAACTGGTGGTTCACAGTCTTCTCTGTGAGCCCCCTCTTCTACAGGCTTGTTTTTGCCCAATTGATTGACCCCGATGGTAAGCCTTCTCCAAAAAATAAACTTTAAATATGAAGGTCCAAGTAGATTGGGTGGAAAAGAATAGAAAAGAATATATCATGTTATCATTAACCAAATGATTAATATCAATATATTGGTCAGATAAATTGATATCAACACAAGGAATATTAACAGGAGTCAATTTGTTAAGATGATATAACAAACTGAAATGTATGTACCTAATAACAGAGGTTTGCTATATGAAGCAAAACAGAAGAAATTAAAAGAAATAGACAAATGGACAATGGGAAATTTTGACATTCCTTTTCAGTACAATTGACTTAGTTAATATTTAGAGAACATTCCACCCAACAACAGTAGAATATGCGTTCTTTAGGTATATATAGAGCACATGACCATGTTATGGTCAATAAGACAAACCATATTTTTGGCCATAAAGTTCTCAATAAATTGAAAAGAGTTGAAATCATATTCTGTGGGATTTAAATTGGAAATCAATGGAACAATAACCAAATATTTAGAAGTTAAACAGGTCACTTTTCAGTAAAACAAGACTAAATAAAAAAATCGCAAGGTAAATTAAATATTTTGAACTGAATACCACCTTAAGAAACTTCAAAAGAAGTAGTAAATTAAACACAAAGTAAGCAGTAGGAAGAAAAATAGTAAATAGTGGAAATTTTAAAAATGGACATAGTTAGGGAAAATTGATTTAAAAGGTAATTAGTTGAAACTAATAAAACCAATTTACTTTTAACCAGACTGATCAAGAAACAAACAAAAGGCAAAATTACTAATTTCAGGAGTGATTGGAGTGTTACAATAGGTATTAAATAAGGAAATATGAACACTTTCAGGCCAGTAAATTTGACAACTTAAATGAAATTAATAAATTCCTACCAAAGCTCACTCAAGAAGAAATATATACCATGCAATCTAGCTATTACATTCCTAGGTATCTATGCAAGAGAAAAGAAAATTTATATACAAATGTTTATAGCAGCAGCACTATTCATGATAATCAAGAGGTTGAAACAACCCAAATGTCCATCAATGTCCATCAACTGATGAATGATAAACAAAATTTGATAAAACCATACTATGTATTGTTATTCAGTTATAAAAAATAAAGTACTGATACATGCTGTAATACAGATCAATCTTGAAAACATAATGATACATGAAAGAAACCTGTTATAAAAGATCACATGTCGGATGTATTTCATTATTTGAAATGTTCAAAACAGGCAATTCTAGAAAGAAAATAGGCTGCTTAGGGTAAGTGGAGGGCAATGACAGCTAAAGGTTATAGAGTGTCTTTTTGAAGTGATGAAATGCTTTGAAAGTTACTGTAGTGATAGTTATACCACTCTCTGAATCTAAAAAGTCCATTTAGATGGGTGAATGTTAGGGTATGTGAATCTCAATAAAACTATTATATAAAAGAAGAAAAAGATAACCTGAATAACCAATATTGCTTAAACTAAATTCGTAGTTTAAAACTTAACCCAAAAGAAAACCCCAGTTCCAGATGTATTCATTAGTGAATTCTACTAAGCATCTAAGGAAACCAAAACACCAATGCCAAATCTACAAAAACCCTTACAGAAAATGGAAGTGGAAGAAACACTTCATAATTCATTCTTTGTGCTATCACCCTGATAGCAAAATCAAAGGCATTAAAAAAAACTGCATACTAATTTGCTTATGAATATAGATGTAATGATCCTTTAAAAATTAGCAAATTATACAGTGGTATATGACAGAGGATGAGATGGTTGGATGGCATCACCGACTCAATGGACATGAGTTTGGGTAAGCTCTGGGAGTTGGTGATGGAGAGGGAGGCCTGGTGTGCTGCAGTCCATGGGGTCACAAAGAGTCGGACATGACTGAGTGAACTGAACTGAATTGACATGATAATAATACATTATGACTTACATGGACTGCATTTCCTCCCACCCCAAATTCATAGGTTGAAGCCCTAACCCCCCAATGTAACTAAAGTTGGAGATAAGGCTTTTAAAGAGATAACTAAGGTTAAATGAGGTCATAAAGGTGAGACTCTAATCTTATAGGACTGATATCCTATTAGTAGAGGGAGAGGTTACCAGAGATCTCTCTCTCTGCATATGTACAGAAGAAAGACCATGTGAGGACTCAGCAAGAAGGGCCACCTGCAAA
Organism: Cervus canadensis; assembly: GCF_019320065.1. Lineage (NCBI taxonomy): Eukaryota > Metazoa > Chordata > Mammalia > Artiodactyla > Cervidae > Cervus > Cervus canadensis. Next base: position 11,727,025 of record NC_057418.1, on the reverse strand, counting down.
CCAGGAAGAGACATCTCACCAGAAACCAACCCCTCCACCACCTCGATCTTGAATTATAGACTCCAAAAAATGAGAAAATGAAATTCTGTTGTTCAACCATCCAATCTGTGGTATTTTGCTATGGCAGTCCTAGAAGACTAATACAATAACCAAATAGTTTCTCCCAGAAATGTAAGGTTGGATTAACATTAGAAAACTGACTAAAGAAAAGTCATATAACCTCAACAGATGCAGAAAAGCGATTTGACAATCTTCAAAAACAACTCAGCAAATTGGAAAGTAGAAAGTTTCAGCAAATTGGAAGTAGAAGAGAACTTTCTCAACCTGATAAAGAACAGCTAACATTATACTTAGAAGGAAAGCAGTCAGTCTTTTACCATTAAGGAAAGAAATGAGGCAAAGATGTTCATGCTCATCACTCCCATTTAATGTCTTCAGTTCAGTTCAGTCGCTCAGTCATGTCCGACTCTGTGACCCCATGAACTGCAGCACGCCAGGCCTCCCTATCCATCACCAACTCCTGGAGTCCACCCAAACCCATGTCCATTGTGTCAGTGAGGCCATCCAACCATCTCATCCTCTATTGTCCCCTTCTCCTCCTGCCCTCAATCTTTCCCAGCATCAGGGTCTTTTCAAATGAGTCAGCTTCGCACCAGGTGGCCATAGTATTGGAGTTTCAGCTTCAGCATCAGTCCTTCCAATGAACACCCAGGACTGATCTCCTTTAGGATGGACTGGTTGGATCTCCTTGCAGTCCACGGGACTCTCAAGAGTCTTCACCAACACCACAGTTCAAAAGCATCAGTTCTTTGGCGCTCAGCTTTCTTTATAGTCCAACTCTCACATCCATTCATGACTACTGGGAAAACCATAGCCTTGACTAGACGGACCTTGTTGACAAAGTAATGTCTCTGCTTTTTAATATGCTATCTAGGTTGGTCATAACTTTCCTTACAAGGAGTAAGCATCTTTTAATTTCATGGCTGCAATCACCATCTGTAGTGATTTTGGAGCCCAGAAAAATAAAGTCAGCCACTGTTTCCAGTGTTTCCCTATCTATTTGCCATGAAGTGATGGGGCCAGGTGCCATGATCTTAGTTTTCTGAATGTTGAGCTGTAAGCCAACTTTTTCACTCTCCTCTATCACTTTCATCAAGAGGCTCTTTAGTTCTCCTTCACTTTCTGCCAGAAGGGTGGTGTCATCTGCATATCTGAGGTTATTGATATTTCTCCCAGCAATCTTGATTCCAACTTGTGCTTCTTCCAGCCCAACGTTTCTCATGATGTTCTCTGCATAGAAGTTAAATAAGCAGGGTGACAATATACAGCCTTGACGTACTCCTTTTCCTATTTGGAACCAGTCTGTTGTTCCATGTCCAGTTCTAACTGTTGCTTCCTGACCTGCATACAGGTTTCTCAAGAGGCAGGTCAGGTGGTCTGGTATTCCCATCTCTTTCAGAATGTTCCACAGTTTATTGTGATCCACACAGTCAAAGGTTTTGGCACAGTCAATAAAGCAGAAATGGATGTTTTTCTGGAACTCTCTTGCTTTTTCAGTGATCCAGCGGATGTTGGCAATTTGATCTCTGGTTCGTCTGCCTTTTCTAAAACCAGCTTGAACATCTGGAAGTTCACGGTTCATGTATTGCTGAAGCCTGGCTTGGAGAATTTTGAGCATTACTTTATTAGTGTGTGAGATGAGTGCAATTGTGCGGTATTTAATTTAATTTAATGTCTTACTGGAAGCTAAATCCAGTACAGTAAGGCCGTAAAGGAATAAAAGTTGTGTAGACTGGCAGAGAGGAATAAAATTATTTTAATTCTCAGATGACAAGATTGTCCACACAGAATATGATACTATTCTTACTAGTAGAAATAGTGACTTAAGCAAGGTCACAGTATATAAAGCCAATATTAGCAATATTAGTTGTAATATTAGCCAATATTAGTTGTAATATTAGCAAAAGCTGTTGAAGATTGAAAAACAATACAGATAATAATATCATAAAAATAAAATACTTGTGGATACATTTACCAAAATATGTGCAAGAATTGTACACAAACTGCAAAATGTTGTGGAAAATTAAAGATAATTCAGAGTGATGCTATATTTGTGTAAAAGAACAGTAAGTATTCATAAGATGCCATTTATCCCCCAACTAATCTACAAATTCAATGTAATCTCAATTCATATTCCAGCAGATTTTTTGAGGAAATTGATAGGATTTTCTAAAATTTGTATGGAAATTGAAGTCTTCCAATAGCCAAAGCAATTTTGAGGGGATAAATTTTGGATAATTTACTCACAAGTCTTGCTTACTCTATAGTCTCTCTAAGACCTACTCTAAAAGTAGAGTAACTGTGTTGATGGGGTACAGTGTAAGTGTATAGATCACTTGAAAAAAAACTTGAAACAAACCCACAATATATGATTTAGTGATTTTTTTTTTTATTGAAATGGCACAAAGTAGAAAAATGATAATCTTTTCAACCAATAGTGCTGGAATATTTTGATAGCCATATGCAATAAAATAAAGTCAATGCTTGCTGCTGCTGCTGCTGCTAAGTCGCTTCAGTCGTGTCCGACTCTGTGTGAACCCATGGACAGCAGCCCACCAGGCTTCCCTGTCCCTGGGATTCTCCAGGCAAGAACACTGGAGTGGGTTGCCATTTCCTTCTCCAATGCATGAAAGTGAAAAGTGAAAGTGAAGTCGCTCAGTTGTGTCCGACTCTTAGCGACCCCATGGACTGCAGCCTACCAGGCTCCTCCATCCATGGAATTTTCCAGGCAAGAGTACTGGAGTGGGGTGCCATTGCCTTCTCTGAAAGTCAATGCTTACTTTATACTATAAAGAAGAACTTGATAACTGAAAATGGATCACTGACTTAAACTAAATAAGAGTGACAACAACAGAAAAACCTACTAGATGAAAACACAGGACAAATTTTTAAATTTTTTTTTTTTTTTTTGCTGTGAAGGAACTGGTTTATTTAACTGTATCAGTGTCATGGAAATTTATGGACATGCAAACTGTACAAACAGAGGACTGCCTATACACTACTTCTTTACATTGACCCAGACAGGCTTGAAGAGCTGACTGCTGAGTAATAAACAGTCCATCTAAATTTACATCAAATAACTTAAGGTACCCAAAAGGCAGTGTTAGTGCACTGAGTACATATGCGTCAATTGGCAAAACCAACTTTAACATGTATCTTAGAATTACAAAACTTTAGAAATACAGAAAGGGTCACAAGCGGACACCACAAATTATCCAGCATGTTTGTTATGAATTATTTCTCCTCCTTCGATTTCAATTTGCTCATACAGCCACTTTCGATCACAGCGGCATTCGACACCACATTTGGTAGACCCGCAGGAAGGACAGGCATAGAAGCAGCCCAAGCAGTCTTCATCAAGGCAGTCACAGAGGTCCATTCCGCTGAAAATCAGGAGGCCCTGGCTATCGTAGACCTTACTCTTAGCCGGGATCACTTGTCTGTCTGAACCAGCTGTTGCATTTTTGGTAAGCCTTCTTTTTTCTCTTTTACCAGTTTAAATTTGTTTTTAATTGGAGGATAATTGCTTTACAATGTTGTGTTGGTTTCTGTCATACAACAACATGAAATTAATGATAAGTATCCCCTCCTTCTTCAGCCTCACTCCCACTCGCTACCCCTCGGACGAATTTCTTTATAGACTTAAGTTAGGCAAAGATTTCTTTGAGATATAAAAATCATGACCTACCAAAACTTAAAACTTTTATCAAAATTAAAACTTTTGCTTTTCAAACTTAACTGTTAAGAAAATGAAAAGACAAGACAGTGATTTACAAAACCTATGTCTGATAAAACTGAACATTCAGAAAACTAAGATCATGGCATCTGATCCCGTCACCTCATGGGAAATAGATGGGAAGACAGTGGAAACAGTGTCAGACTTTATTTTTTTGGGCTCCAAAATCACTGCGGATGGTGACTGCAGCCATGAAATTAAAAGATGCTTACTCCTTGGAAGGAAAGTTATGACCAACCTAGATAGCATACTAAAAAGCCGAGACATTACTTTGCCAACAAAGGTCCATCTGGTCAAGGCTATGGTTTTTCCAGTGGTCATGTATGGATGTGAGAGTTGGACTGTGAAGAAAGCTGAGCGCCAAAAAATTGATGCTTTTGAACTGTGGTGTTGAAGAAGTCCCTTGGACAGCAAGGAGATCCAACCAGTCCATCCTAAAGGAGATCAGTCCTGGGTGTTCATTGGAAGGACTGATGCTGAAGCTGAAAATCCAATACTTTGACCACCTCATGTGAAGAGTTGACTCATTGGAAAAGACCCTGATGCTGGGAGGGACTGGGGGCAGGAGGAGAAGGGGATGACAGAGGATGAGATGGCTGGATGGCATCACCAACTTGATGGGCATGAGTTTGAGTAATCTCCGGGAGTTGGTGACGGACAGGGAGGCCTGGCGTGCTGCGATTCATGGGGTCGCAAAGAGTTGGACACGACTGAGCGACTGAACTGACTGAACTGAACTGACTGATGTCTGATAAAGGACTGTATCCATAATACAAAAGAACACTTACAACACAGTAAGAAGATAAATAATTTTTAAGTGAGTAAAACAAACATGACTTCACCAAAATAGAGGTAAAAGTGGAAAATAGGCACATGAAAGGATCTTCCACATCATAGGCAATAGGGAAATGCAAATTAGAACTACAATAAGCTGTCACTACATATCTCCCTAGAATGGATAAGATTAACAAGATTTTAATCTTCCTAACAATACAAATGTTGACACACATTCAGAGCAACTAGAGCTCTCATACTAGCTACTAGGCATGCAGAACAGTATCACCACTTTGGGGGAAAAATAAGCTTTACATGTTTTTAAAAAAGTAAAATCTACATATACCTTAAGAGCCAGCAATGCCGCTAATACTAGGCATTTGTCCAAGCAATATGAAAACATGTTCACACAAAGACATTTGTCTGAATGCTGGGATAGAAAATGGAATAAACACAGAAGAGAAAGATGACTACAATGTGTGAAACAAAGTGGATCAACAGTTTAAAAGGACAGGATTGATAAGAAGCAGAACAGTGGTGTGGAAGCAGATGGTGGGGAGTCTAGAGTTGTCCTGAACTTCTTCCCACCTGACTTTTAGAAACATGGCATTATCAAAGAAAAACTATAAGGGAGTTTGTCTAGAAAAGAACTGGCATGGAAAATGAGTTTAATGATAAGAGAGCAATTATAGATCAGTACCATAACTGGATCAGAGCAATATAAGTACAACTTTAGAAGATAACTGGCTTAATTCATTCAAGCAGCTATAACAAAATACCATATGCTGGTTGGCCAACCCTAATTTTTTTTTTATTGCTCACAGCTCCAAATAACAGATTTGAAAGACAAGACCAGAAGGATAACCTACACTGGAATTTGGGCCATTACATGATGAGCTCAGTTCAGTTCAGTTCAGTCGCTCAGTCGTGTCCGACTCGTTGCGACCCCATGAATCACAGCACGCCAGGCCTCCCTGTCCATCACAAACTCCCAGAGTTTACTCAAACTCATGCCCATCGAGTCGGTGATGCCATCCAGCCATCTCATCCTCTGTCATCCCCTCTCCTCCTGCCCCCAGTCCCTCCCAGCATCAGGGTCTTTTCCAATGAGTCAACTCTTCACATGAGGTGGCCAAAGTATTGGATTTTCAGCTTCAGCATCAGTCCTTCCAATGAACACCCAGGACTGATCTCCTTTAGGATGGACTGGTTGGATCTCCTTGCAGCCCAAGGGACTCTCAAGAGTCTTCTCCAACACCACAGTTCAAAAGCATCAATTTTTGGCGCTCAGCTTTCTTCACAGTCCAACTCTCACATCCATACATGACCACTGGAAAAACCATAGCCTTGACCAGACAGACCTTTGTTGGCAAAGTAATGTCTCTGCTTTTTAGTATGCTATCTAGGTTGGTCATAACTTTCCTTCCAAGGAGTAAGTGTCTTTTAATTTCATGGCTGTAGTCACCATCCACAGTGATTTTGGAGCCCCCCAAAATAAAGTCTGACACTGTTTCTAGTGTCTCCCCATTTATTTCCCGTGAGGTGATAGGACCAGATGCTATGATCTTAGTTTTCTGAATGTTAAGCTTTAAGCCAAGTTTTCCACTCTCCTCTTTCACTTTTATCAAGAGGCTTTTCAGTTCCTCTTCACTCTCATGATGAGCTCTGCCCATAGTAAATGACCCTTTCTGTAGATCTCTGCTTATGTGTGTGTGTGTGATAAAAGTTTTATTTATTTACAATACAGTATGTCCTTTTAAAAAATATTTTTAATTTTGTATTGGGGTACAGTTGATTTACAATGTTGTGTTAGTTTCAGGTGTATAGCAAAATGATTCACTTACACATAATACCTATTTGTTTTCATATTCTTTTCCCAAATAGGTTATTATAGAATGTTGAGTAGATTTCTCTGTGCTCTACAATAGTTTGATGTTGATTTTCTATTTTATATATAGTAGTGTGTATATGTTAATCCCAAAATTTAATTTACCACCACTACCACTCCTGCCCCCCACGCACCACCTTTCCACTTTGGTAACCAGAATTTACTTTCAGAGTCTATGAGTCTGTTTGTATTTTCTAAATAAGTTCATTTTCAACATTTTTTAAAGGTTCTGAATATAAGCAACATCATTTGATATTTATCTTTGTCTGATTTACTTCACTTAGTGTGATAATCTCTAGGCCCATCCATGTTGCTGCAAACAGCATTGTTTCTTTCTATGGCTCAGTAATATTCCATTCCACATCTTCTTTATCCATTCATCTGTCAGTGAACACTTATGTTTTTTTCAAATGTTGTTTACAGTACATAGTGTCACTGCAAACACTGGGGTGCATGTATCATTTCAAATTAGAGTTTTCTCTGGATATATGCCCATGAGTGGGACTGCAGGATCATATGATAACTGTATGTTTAGTTTTTTAAGGAAACTCCATACTGTTCTCCATAGTGACTGTACCAATTTACATTCCCACCAACAGTGTAGGAGGGTTCCCTTTTCTCCACACCCTCTGCAGCACTTATTATTTGTAGACTTCTTGATGTTAGTTGTTCTGACCACTGTGAGGTGATACCTTGTAGTTTTGATTTGCATTTCTCAAATAATTAGCAATGTTGAGCACCTTCTCGTGGGCCTTTAGTCTATCTGTATATCTTTTTTGGAGAAATGTCTTTTTAGATCTTCCCATTTTTTTATTTTTTTTAATTGAGCCGTATGAGTTGCTTTTATATTTAGAAGATTAATTCCTTGTTAATTGCATTGTTTGCAAACATTTTTTCCCATTCTGTGGGTTGTCTTTTCATTTTGTTTAAGGTTTCTCTGCTGTGCAAAAGCTTTTAAGTGTAATTCAGTCCCATTTTTTTAATTTACATTTTATTTTCATTACTCTAAGAGATGGATCCAAAAAGATATTTCTGCAGTTTATGTCAGAGAGTGTTCTGCCTGTGTTTTCCTCTAGGAGTTTACAGGACACAGTTTTATATTTTGGAGAGGAAATGGCAACCCACTCCAGTATTCTTGCCTGGAAAATCCCGTGGACAGAGGAGCCTGGCAGCTGCAGTCCATAGGATCACGCAGAATTGGACATGACTGAAGTGACTAAGCAGTCTTATATTTAGGTTTTTAATCCATTTTGAGTTTATTTTTATGTATCATGTTAGAAAATATTATGATTTTATTCTTTTATATGTCATTGTCCAGTTTGCCCAGCATCACTTATTGAAGAGACTTTTTTTTTCTTCTTACCATCTTTTTTGTGGACTAATTGACCACTGATGTATGGGTTTATTTCTGGGCTTTCTATCCTCTTCCACTGTTCTGTTTTTGCACCAGTGCCAAAATGTTTTGGTGACTGTAGCTTTGTAGTATAGCCTGAAGTCAGGGAGCCTGATTCCCCCAACTCCAGTTTTCTTTCTCAAGATTAGTTTGGCTATTCAGGATCTTTTGTGTTTCCATACAAATTTTAAATGTTTTTGTTCTAGTTCTGTGAAAAATGTCTTTGGTAATTCGATAGAAATTGCATTGAATCTGTAGATTGCCTTGGGTGGCATAGTCAGTTTGACACTATTGATTCTTCCAATCCAAGAACACAATATATGTTTCCATTTGTTTATGTCATCTTCAATTTGTTTCATCAGCATTATATAGTTTTAGGAGTACAGGCTTTTTGCATCCTTAAGTAGGTTTATTTCTGGTTATTTTATTCTTTTTGATGCAATGATAAATGGGATTGTTTCTTTAATTTTTCTTTCTGACCTTTTGTTAGTGTATAGAAATGCAACAATGCATTAATGTATAAAATATGTTAATTTGTTCCTGCAACTTTATCAAATTCATTTAATTAGTTAGTAGTGTCTTTAAAAGTTTATATGTGTAGTATCATGTCATCTGCAAACAGTGATAGTTTTACTTCTATTCCAATTTGGATTCATTTTATTTCTTTTTCTTCTGTAATTGTTATGGCTAGGAATTCCAAAACTATGTTGAATAAAAGTGGTGAGAATAGACATCCTTGTCTAATTCCTGATCTTAGAGGTAATACTTTTAGCTTTTCACTGCTGAGAATGATGTTAGCTATGGCCTTTATTATGTTGCGGTAGCTTCCCTCTATGCCCAGAATCCCCAACCTCCAGGCCACAGACTGGTACCTTTTGTCAGATCAGTGGCTGCATTAGTTTAGAAATAAAGTCCACAATAAATGTAATGCACTTAAATCATCCTGAAACCATCCTCCCTCCCTGGTCCATGGAAAAATTGTTTCCCACAAAATGAGTACCTGGTGCTAAAAAGGTTGGGGACCACTGCTCTATACCCATTTTCTAGAGAGTTTTTAAAAATCATAAATAGATATCGAATTTTATCAAAAGTTTTTCTGCAACTGTTGAGATGATCATATGGTTTTTATTCTTCAATTGCTTGATGTGATGTATCACATTGATTGATTTGTGGATACTGAAAAATCTTTGGATCCCTGGAATAAATTCCACTTGATTATGGTGTATAATTTTTTTAATGTCTTGTTGGATTTAGTTTGCTAGTATTTTGTTGAGGATTTTTGTGTCCATATTCATCAGTGATAGTGGTCCATACTTTTCTTTTTTGTGGTCTCTTTGGTTATGGTATCAGGATGATGGTGGCCTCATAGGATAAGTTTAAGAGTGTTCCTCCCTCTGCAATTTTTTGGAACAGTTTCAGAAGGATAGGTGTTAAATCTTCTCTAAATATTTGACAGAATTTGCCTCTGAAGTCATCGTTCTGGACTTTGTTGGGAGTTTTTAAATCACATTTTCAATTTCAGTACTTGTGATTGGTCTATTCATATTTTCTGTTTCTTCCTGGTTCAGTTTTGGGAGATTGTATCTTTCTAAGTTTTGTTCATTTCTTCTAGGTTGTCTATTTCACTGGCATATAATTGCTCATAGTAATCTATAATAGTCCTTTGTATTTTTGTGGTGTCAGTTGTAACTTTTTTACTTCAAATTTTATTGATTTGGGCCCTCTCCCTTTTTTTCTTGATGACTCTGACTAAAGGTTTATCAATTTTGTTTATTTTTTCAAAGAAACCAGCTTTTAGTGTCATTAATATTTTCTATTGCTTTTTAGTTTCTGTTTCACTTATTTTTACTGATTTTTATTATTTATTTCCTCCTACTAACTTTATGTTTTGTTTTTTCTTTTTTCTCTTGTTACTTTAGGCCTAAGGTGAGGTTATTTGAGAGTTTTCTTCTTTCCTGAGGTAAGGTTGTATTGCTATCAATTTCTCTTTTTCGAACTATTTTCTGTATCCCATAGGCTTTGGATCACTGTGTTCTGGTTTTCACTTGTCTCTAGGAATATTCTGATTTCCTCTTTGATTTCTTCAGTGATCTGTTGGTTGTTTAGTAGTGTATTGTTTAGCCTCCATATGTTTGTGTTTTTTGCAGTTTTTCCCTTGTGGTTGATTTCTAATCTTACAGCATTGTGATTAGAAAAAATGCCTGATGCAATTTCGATTTTCTTAAATTTACTGAGGCTTGCTCCAGCATGCGATGTTTCCTGGAGAATGTTCCTTATTGAGAAGAATATGTATTCTGCTGTTTTTGGATGGAATGATCTGTTTTTTCTGGTCCAATGTTTCATTTAAGGCCTGTGTTTCCTTATTGATTTTCCTGTCTGGATGATCTGTCCACTGATGTAAGTAGGGTGTTAAAAGTCTCCCACTATATTGCATTACTGTTGATTTCTCCTTTTATAGCTGTTAGTATTTGCCTTATATATTGAGGTGCTCCTATGTTGGGTGTCTATATATTTACATTGCTATATCTTCTTATTGAATTATCCTTTGATTATTATGTAGTGTCCTTTGTCTCTTGTAACAGTCTTTAAAGTCTACTTTGTCTTATATGTCTTATTGCTGCTGCAGCTTTTGATTTTCATCTGCATGGAATACCTTTTTCTATTCCTTCACGTTCAGTCTGTATGTGTCTCTAGATTTGAAGCGGGTCTCTTGTAGACAGCATCTATATGGGTTCTGTTTTTGTATCCATTCAGCCAGTTTGTCTTTTAGTTGGAGCATTTGTTTACATTTGAGGTAATTATAATATGTATTCTCTTATTGTCATTTTGTTAATTGTTCTGCATTTGTTTTAGTGGATCTTTTATCTTCCTTTCCTCTCTTGTTCTCTTGTCAGTTGATGACTCATATTTAGTGTTGTGTCTGGATTCCTTTTTCTTTTTTTCTATTACAGATTTTTGGTTTGCAGCTACTATGTGGTTTTGATATAGCAGTCTCTACGTATACACAATCATTTTAAGTTGCTGGTCTCTTGTTTTTAAATGCATTTCAAATGTCCTTCATTCGTACTCTCCTCCTCTCGTGATTACTCATTTAGATATCAAATTTGTGTGTTGATGATTCCCAACATTTACTGTATGTCTACCTTTACCAGTGAGCTTTCCCGTTTTGTAATTTTCTTGTTTCTCGTTGTGGCCTTTTCTTTCCCACCTAGAGAAGTTCCTTTAGCATTTGTTGTAAAGCTGGTTTGATGCTGCTGAATTCTCTTAGCTTTGCTTGTCTGTAAAGCTGTTGATATCTCTCCTGAATCTGAATGAGAGCCTTGCTGGACAGAGTAATTTTGGTTGTAAGTTCTTCCCTTTAATCACCTTAGATATATTATGTCACTCCCTTCTGACCTGCAGTTGAAAGAGTTTTTAACAAACTGCTCCATTACTGACTGTTCTGAGACAAGCTCAAGTATTTCAGTTACTTACCACTTTCCGTTAAGCCTATGGGACACAGTTTCATAGCAGGCTTTTTAGCCCTGTGGGACATGGTTTCAGTTATTACAGAGTTAGCTAGATCACATATTTCTTGGGAAAATATTGGGTTGACCAAAAAGTTTGTTTGGGTTTTTCCATAAGATGTAATGGAAAAACCTGAATGAACTTTTTGGCCAGCCCAATATTTTATTTACATGTGATTTATATATCACTTGCTTACAAGAAGGTTTTCAAGGTTGCTCATAAATAAAAACAATACAAAACTAGAGAGCAGGGTGATGAGTGCTACCAGAGGATAAGAGTGAAACGATTCTTTCCACATGGCTGGAAGAGTTGAACTTTGAATCAGACCTGGGCTTGGATTCCATTTTCTTAGCTTGGCAGCCTTAGGAAAGTTACCTCAGTACATTTTTCTTGCCGTAACATGACATGAATTGAATGTACTTTGTTGAGTTATTGTAAAGAGTAAATAAATTGAGCTAAGATATGCAGTAAGTAACATGGGGCCAGTTAGGTTGTTATTCCTTTGCTCCTCAACACTGTTCTCCATATAAGCCTGAATTTAGCTCTGAGTTTCCTGAAAGTTAAAGTAAAAACTAGAGCAAGCAATTGCCTACTTTTTGAAAAGTCAATAGTTAGTATAAGATCAAATAATTATTATCAAAGACTCTGGTTTTCAATTCTGGAAAAACAGGCCTTGTGGTTCCTTATATAAGAAAACAAACGAGTAATGTAATGGGCACCTGCTATTAATATAGATTTATGAAGGACAAGCTTGGCGATTTCTCATATCGACCCTCTTTAAAAGCTGTGGGTATAACATTAAATCTTAATTCAGTGGAGGCATTTCTAGAGGAAGCTGAGATAATTTGGTCTAAATACACTGCTTCTCAGCAGCATAGCCTAATGCAGGAATAAAATTAGAAATTCTATAAGTTGTGGATATTTAAAATGACCTTTATGTTTGTCTGGAATATTACCTCTCTCAAATCATCCTTTTGCAAGTGCTAGATTGTTGGGTTGAATACAACCATCAGTTGAATTTTGTGCTGCTTATTTTTGTAGCAGATGGATTTATTTGGTATTTTTCATGGTCATAGGGGCTTCCTTGGTAGTTCAGATGGTCAAGAATCTGCCTGCAATGCAAAAGACTCAGGTTCAATCCCTGGGGAAGAGCCCCTGGAGTAGGAAATGGCAACCCACTCCAGTGTTCTTACCTAGAGAATTGCATGGACAGAGGCGCCTGGTGGGCTACAGTCTATGGGTCACAAAGGGTCAGACATGACGGAGCCACTAACACTTTCACTTTTCATGATTGTGACACCAGGCTGTCTCTCATCCTGAGGACTACTGTAACACAATTATTTTGAGAATACAGATTTTTTAAAAAGGTCTGACGTTTAAGTTTGTGGGTGATTTCAACAGATTGAGATTGGAGATGCTGCACTGGAAAGGGGTTTATCCAGGTTGTTAATTTCATTTTCACCCCAGGGCATCATGTTGTGATGGAGAGAGCATGGCTTTGTGGTCAGACTGATTTGGGTTTGATTCTGGCTCTGTCAGTTGCTAGTCATGTGACCTTCAGCAACTTATGCTCCCTTCCACTTTCTGGAGCCTTAACTTTCCACCTGTAAAATGTGACCTGAGACACTTACCTTGCAGTGTTTTGGTGAGAATAAGAGGAAATATTGCAAGTACATTGTCTAGTACAGTCTGAGTATTGAGATAGTGAGGATATGGTTTTGGGAGCTTGATTAGATTCCCTACCATCTCATGCTCCATTTAAGCAGGAAATAGTCTATCAGAAATTTAAACATGGAACAGCAGACTCCCATTCCTCTGGAAAGTTCTGTCCTCTTGGTCTCACCTTTCTTAAGCAGCTTACTTCAGTGGTGTATAAATTCATTTTTAAAATGAAAATAAGGAAAAAATATAATGAAGAAACGATTAGTCAACACTGGTTGCTTCAGTATTGATGTCATAGGTGAAGTTCTCCTAGATTTATTTCATAGTCCATTGACTAATAGCATGAGATTGTGATGATAAATGAGTTTGATCATTTATCTCTCAGGTTTTCCTAGTAAAGTTATTGCCAGAATTAGGTACTGAATATCTTACAATGACTATTAGCCTAGTAATTAGTGGTCAAATTGTTTCCAAACCTGTAATGTTTGGTATATTCACTTATAGGGAGCTGAATCTGGATAAGAATTTAAAATTCAATCTTTTGATTAACACTTTACCCATGTCATCTTTAAACATTGTTAGCTCTATTTTTATTTTTGAAATATTCCTAATTCAAAGCAGTTTTAAAAATTTACATCAGACTAGTATTTTTTTAGTTTATTTACTTATTCATTTATTTTTTATTTTTTTAGTTTAAAGGGTCAATCCTGACATTAAAGCACTGAATTTTTCTACTGTTAAATTCTTTTTTCTTACAGAACTTTAAAACCCAGACCAAGTGAAATTTTTAAAAAAATGTGTGAAATTCATGGCTATGTACAGAGTTATATTTTTAGTAAACTTTTGAGCAGGGAGATACTTTGGAGTAGGAACAAAATCTGAGTACTGTTCCTCATTTGAATCTCTCCAAAGCAGGAGCATTTGTGAGACTTTACAGGAGCTGCCTTGCCATCAGAATTTTGGTTAGGAAACTGAGTTGTTCGTATTTTAATGGATGTTGGCAATCACTTCAGGAGCTGTGTCACATGGAGATGAGAGAATGAAACTCCAAGGTAATTTGCTTGCAAACACCCTGTGTTGGTCTGGCACTGGGAGTTAGGACTTCTGATTCCCTGGTGATCACAACAGAATATAAGGTGACCTGAGAGGAAATGCACATGCCCCAAACAGCTTGATGAGTTTACCCTAGATTTATAGCCATCCTTCCTTACAATCACCCTAGAACAGAATTTCTGTTACTGACACTGTGCCACAGATTCCTTTGCTGTTTGAGGAGGTCTGTAAATCTCTTTTCAGAGTAATTTTTAGTGTTTTAAATATCTTTAAACACATAGAGTAGAATATTTTATTACAAATGAAACCAATGTATCTATCAAAATACTCAACTTTTGAAACAGTACTGTGTACAAATTCTTTCCCATTAACACATTAAATGACAAGATTTAGCAGTGGTTCTGATAGTGACTCAAGTGCTTCCCAAATATGAAAATTTTGAGGGATTTGCAATAGGAAAAGATCTGTGATTTTGTGGTAACAAGTCGCTTGGCCTGCCATCATCACAGGTTTGCTGCCTACATTTCAAAATAATGACATGTTAAATTTCAGAAGTCAGTAAAAATAAGGCTATATTTTTCTCTTTCTTGTTTGTGAATTGCTTAATTATATGCATACCCAAGTAACGGATCTCTGCTGTAAAGTAGAGTTACCTGGGGGTTTAAATTCTTGAACAACTGCAACCCATTTCTGGGCCTCTATCTACACAATTTCTTTGAGGGACCAAGCTTACAGTCTTTTAATTTTAGGACATACTATACATCAGATATACAACTAGATTCTTAGAATAAGACCAAACATAGGATAATTTTTTAAGAGTGATCCCATAGGCTATCAATCTTTTTGAAAGCTTGTCAATATGTAGATTCCTGAGCCCCATGCCATTCTTACTGTGAGAATTCCTGAGGTAAACCTCGACACCTGCAAGTTCAACAGTCAATCAAATGATTCTTATGTACATTACAACTGGAGACTGTCCATGGTAGCTGAGCTAGTTCAGGGTGGAAGTAGGTGGGGTCGTAGGTGAGGGGAGGCATGCTTTTGATGGAGACTGAGCCACTCAGTAAGCTTTTGTCCAGTTATGTTCTTTATGAAGGCTTCCCTTGTGGCTCAGATGGTAAAGTGTCTGCCTACAATGCGGGAGACCCGGGTTCGATCCCTGGGTGAAGATCCTCTGGAGAAGGAAATGGCAACCCACTCCAGTACTCTTGCCTGGAAAATCCCATGGATGGAGGAGTGTGGTAGGCTACAGTCTATGGGGTTGCAAAGAGTCGGAAACGACTGAGCAACTTCACTTTATGAAGATTATATAGAGGAATAATTTACAGTTCTAAAATTGAATTTATGTGATCTACGTGGTTTTGTTTGAGCACTCTGAACATCTCTGGTGGGTATGCGGTTTGATTCTAAACGTGATTTTGCCCCTCCTACTGTCTTGATGGGGCTTCTCCTTTGCCTTTGGTCGTGGGGTATCTTTTTTTGGTGGGATTCAACATTTTCCTGTCGATGGTTGTTCAGCAGTGAGTTGTAATTTTGGAGTTCTCATAGGAGAAGATGAGTGTACATCCTTCTACTCTGCCGTCTTGAGGGAACACACACTAGCAAAGTGATGTTCAAAATTCTCCAAGGCAGGCTTCAGCAGTACATGAACCATGAACTTCCAGATGTTCAAGCTGGATTTAGAAGAGGCAGAGGAACCAGAGATCGAATTGCCAACATCTGCTGGATCATCAAAAAAGCGAGAGAATTCCAGAAAAACATCTACTTCAGCTTTATTGACTACGCCAAAGCCTTTGACTGTGTGGATCACAACAAACTGTGGAAAATTCTTAAAGAGATGGAATACCAGACCACCTCACCTGCCTCCTGAGAAATTTGTATGCAGGTCAAAAAGCAACAGTTAGAACTGGACATGGAACAACAGACTGGTTCCAAATCAGGAAAGGAGTACATCAAGGCTATATATTGTCACCCTGCTTATTTAACTTACATGCAGAGTACCTCACGAGAAATGCTGGGCTGGATGAAGCACAAGTTGGAATCAAGATTGCTGGGGGAAATATCAATAACCTCATATACGCAGATGATACCACACTTATGGCAGAAAGCAAAGAACTAAAGAGCCTCTTGTTGAAAGTGAAAGAGGAGAGTGAAAAAGTTGGCTTAAAACTCAACATTCAGACATGGCATCCAGTCCCATCACTTCATGGCAAATAGATGGGGAAACAATGGAAACAGTGAGAGACTTTATTTTTGGGGGACTCCAAAATCACTGCAGATGGTGACTGCATCCATGAAATTAAAAGATGCTTGCTCCTTGGAAGAAAAGCTATGACCAACCTAGACAGCATATTAAAAAGCCAGAGACATTACTTTGCCAGCAAAGGTCTATCTGGTCAAAGCCATGGTTTTTCCAGTGGTCATGTATGGATGTGAGAGTTGGACTATAAAGAAAGCTGAGCACCAAAGAATTGATGCTTTTGAACTGTGGTGTTGGAGAAGACTCTTGAGAGTCCCTTGGACTGCAAGGAGATCCAACCAGTCCATCCTAAAGGAAATCAGTCCTGAATATTCATTGGAAGGACTTATGCTGAAGCTGAAACTCCAATATTTAGGCCGCCTGATATGAAGAACTGACTCATTGGAAAAGACCCCGATGCTGGGAAAGATTGAAGACAGGAGGAGAAGCAGGTGACAGAGGATGAGATGGTTGGATGGTATCACTGACTCAATGGAAATGAATCTGAGCAAGCTCTGGGAGTTGGTGAAGGACAAGGAAGCCTGGCATGCTGCAGTCCATGGGGTCGCAAAGAGTTGGACATGACTGAGCAACTGAACTGAACTGATAGTCCTCATGGGCTTCCCTGGCGGCTCAGTGATAAAGAATCTGCCTGCAATGCAGGAAAGCCAGGTTAGATCCCTGGATCAGGAAGATGCCCTGGAAAAGGGAATGGCCGCTCACTCCAGTATTCTTGCTTCAAGAATTCCATGGACAGAGAAACCCCGTGGACTTTGTAGAGTTGGACATGACTGAGTAACTATGAGTTATAAAAAAAAATTCACATAAAGTGGGGGATGTCTTCCTGGTTAGCTAAAATATAAAGTGGGACTAAAGCAGCCATTGGCAGAAGGGAGGTGAGATGCCCAAGTATACCCATAAGCAAGTAGAAGGGAGGCTATGGAATCAGGTGGAGGATACATTTGGTTTACATGCAGCATCTGAGGCCCTCAGATGGGAGGAACTGAGCTCTGCTCTGTCATAAACAGCTCATACATCCCAGGGGAGAGAATTTGGGGCCTTAGAGGAAGAGGACCTGATGAGCCAGCCCTTGCTTCCTAAGTGGGCAGCAACCTTTCTGATACTGCCAAGGGCTAACGACATTGGACTTGGAGAGCTTTTCAAGCACCAACTCTCTGGGCATTTCCTTGGAAATGAATTTGCATTAGTAGGACTATCTCTGCCTACCCCCACCCACTGCTGATTCCAATTGCCTTGTAAACCCAACCAGATCATGATTTTAGGTAATTCACTACAAAAGCTGATGTAAATCTCGGTCCACAAGTTCATGTATCAAATTTCAATTTTAGTTTTTTATTTTTCTTGTAACTTAAAAAAATGTACTGAGCCTCATTCTGCCAGGATGGCTGATCACTCTGCTACTTCTATACCATCTTTCTGCTGCTCTGGGCCACACATGGGGTTTGGGACTTTTTCTCCATGCTATCTGGCCTGACTGCAGCCAAGGAATGCCTTGCAGGCCTGCCTTTTCTTATAGCTTGGCCAATGCAGAGGCCCTCCCTGACCTGCAGCCTGTCTGCTGCTAAACCCCTTCTTCCTCTTTCTTCTAGCCCAGGGAATTCAGCTCTAGTCAAAGAGGAAGGAATTCTTTTCCCTCATGGTTTTCCCTTAGAGAATTTGTCTACCCTCTTCCTTTCCATGACACCCTTCCCTCACAACCCAAATGAAATGTCATCTCTCCCTTCCTCCTCCTCCAAGAATCTCACAGGCAGTTTGGTCATTCAGCCCCATCATTGCCTCGCCCTCCCCTGAAACACTGACCTCTGAACCAACTATCTACTTGAATAGATTCTGAACAGATGTCAGCTATGCCCAGTTTCCCAAGAAATCTATTTCTAAATAACTTTGATATGAGACATTTGTAATGATATATTTCTTCTACTTAGAAAATAAATCTATGTAGGGTTTGAGAAGAATGCTATTTTTATAATTCATTGTTACATTAGAAAATCCATTAGTATTTACTGATTCGATAGCCATCTCAGGAGCTGATTAAAACAAACCTTAGACTATTAAACTGTTAACTCCAGTATATCCAATAGTATCTGTTCCTTTATAATTGGTAAATTAACTTCAATACCTACTTTTTCAAGTTGAGTTATACTGGAGGCTTCTGTATTACAATATTTAACATCTAATTTATTTTCTTTAAGATTATTCTCTGCTGGAGAGAACGGCAAAAGGATGTTGTTTTACTTCGTTATGTCATTTGCACTAGTTACAAGAATAGCTCAATATAGCAAATAATGTATTGGTAAAACCATATTAAAATCAATTAAAGTTTCCTCAGTGTGTATGCCCAGAAGTGGGATTGCTGGGTCATGTAAATCCATGGCTGATTCATGTCAATGTATGACAAAAACCACTACAATGTTGTAAAGTAATTAGCCTCCAACTAATAAAAATAAATGAAAAAAAATCAATTAAAGTTTAATATTTGAATTCTCTGCTCTAAACTGTTATAAATCTGATCTCTTCATGTTGAAATAGTACTTTTTTGTGATTTAGAAAATGCTCTAAATTTCTCTGGAATTTAATTATGCCAGTACCATCTCTGAGTTTGGATGAGATCATTAAATTGGATAGTTTGTTTCTCTGACAACCAAACATTTTGTGCAACCAGATTAAGTTAGCAGGGCAGACTCAGGGCACAAATGATTGGATGTTGTAACTAGGAATCTTGAAATATGGTAAAAACAAAGTAGAGATAAAAGGCATGTTTAGAGTGCTCTTCCAAAGGCTTGAGAGAATAGGAATGTTGGTCAATATTTAAAAGGCACAATATTGCATTAGACTTCAATTTTATTTTCACTTCTGTACTGAATCTATCTTTAGGCTGGATGGGAAAGTGAATTTTCTGATGAGTGAAATGAAATATTTATCAAAGTTAAATCATAACAGAAGTTTTGATTATAAGCCACATAGTTGAAGCATATCCAGTCTCTAAAGAAATACATATAGATTTATGCACATATTGTATTTATTGCTGGATATTAATAACAGAAAAATTGGTTTTGACCTCGAATTTATTTCTAAAATGTTCAGTTAAAGGGATCTGCGTATGAGCTGCTGACCTCATTTAAGACTGGCACAAGACATTAAGTCTTCTGTGTTGTAGTACACTCATGGATGTGAATGTCAAGAATATGTACACACTAGATCTCAAGTATAAAATCATCTTGCAAAATAGTGGGGTTAGTTATGAAACGGGTTATTCTCTAACACATAATAGTTAGCATTTATTAGGCATTAGCATTTATAAAGCACTGCAACACTGGAGTTTTTATCTTGAAACAGCCTGTTGAGATTTATATTCCTTTTATGGAGTAGGAACCTTGAGCTCTGTACAAAAGTGTTGTCTGGTCTTCCTACTCCCAGGAAGGGGCAAAGCTTAGCATGTGACCTCAGCTTTTCTGGCTGAGTCCCAGGAGCTGCTCTATGCTGCCGCAGCTCTCTATGAACATGGCTGGTCCCTTGTTGGTGTTGTCCTTATGTAAAGTATGTTACTGTCTATTTTAGTTTTATTTTGTTCATACAATGGAAGGGACTGAGTACAACTGAGTTTACCAGAGTGTGTGACAGAATGATAGAATCATGACTTAATAAGGTCATATACACAGATTCCATCCATTTTGTATGGCTTTGATCCCTCTAGTGGCCAAATTGCTGTTTTCTACAATTTGGGTATGATGATTCCTAGACTTATGCTCTTAATAGGCTTTTGAAAGAGTCATTTTAAAAACTGCAATCCAATAAGATAATGAAGTTAAAAGTGGCTATTAAAAGTTAAAAAGGAAAAAAAAAAAAAGTTAAAAAGGCCTTGTTCTTTTTAATATTATATTTTAATGATGATATCCTATTAATTTAGGGATTTGGTTGTTTATGAACAAACAAGGTAGCATTCATTTAGTTTTTTAAAATAAACTACATCAATATCTACTCATTTGAATTTGATATCCATTCTCAGGAAAATAAGCATCAAAATAACATTGCAAAATAAGCCCTCATTGTTAAAAAGGAACCAATGGTGTATATGAAGTACATATAGACAGTATTATATATAACTACATACTCTATTATATATAGTATTGTATATTATATATAATACTATGTTATATACATTTTTTTTCTTCAGATGTATTTTCTAGGTGTTCACCAAATTATCAACAGTGACTATCTCCAAATTATAGTTGGAGGGGAGAGTTTCTTCAGAATAATCAAACACCAAAGAAAGGAACCTAGTTCATTTAGCAGAATTCTGTAAACAGGATATTTACATAGATTGTTTTGATATATTTATTCGGTGAAAAACATGGTTTCACATACCAGATTTTTTAATGCATCTGAGTCTTTATTCTACAACACAAGCAACATAAATACAGTATCTTTTAAAATATTTTCTCTTTAGAATTTTCATTTTCACCTCAGATAAAATGTACACAAAATACACTTGCAAGCTTGCTTACAGGAACCTGTTAAACAACAGACAGATTATATCAAATCAAATAGTTATACCAACATATAAAGGACAGTAGTTTTCATTTTTTAAAAAATAAATGTGACCAACTGACTGAATAAGAAGGCAAAACAAAAGCTGTACTTCCTTGACAAGTCCTTTGGGGTAAACAAAATGCTTCAAGGCTCCTGGTGCAGGGGATTGCAAAGATGAGTTTTGCATTCTATGGATAAAATGGTATACTGACTCAAATCATTATGGCTATACCAAGCTTCAGTAATTTATAATTTTCAAAGAAAACAAGTCTAGTCTTTGGCATAATACAAGAAAGAATAAAAGGACCCTTACCACCCATTGGCTTTACATTTAAGAGTGGGAAATGGTAGTAGGGGAACCGATTATAACATAATTTATCTAAGTCTATTCCTCTTAGAACAGCAGGAAAATCATCTCTCGGCACGATTAGGGCAAGAAACTTCTTATTATTGGCTCTCCCCTCCCACTAAAAACAAGTCAAGAAACAAAACCAGACAAAACCAGCCTTCCCCTCTGGGCACTTGTTCCCGCCCCGATCATGCCATGCCTGGGAATTCTACCACATGGTTTCAAAGTGAAACCCAAAATACCAAAAGCGTTAACCTTTGTCCAATTTTACCTATTTTGTGGGAAACCAATTTTTATTAGAGTGAACTTCTTCCAACAAAAATCGGATGAAAGACGTCAGAGGGAGGGACAGAGTTGCCTGCGCTTGATCATGAGGCAGCCATGGCGGCCACTGGCGGCTGGTGGAGTCAGGGCCATGCACTTCTGATGTGAAGAGAAAATAATGCTTCACATGTTAGTTCAAAAGACTGGCCTTTAGATTCCTCCCTCCCCTTTTTGGCACCAGTTGGTAAGACAAAAATTATTTCTAGAGATTAACTTTTAAAATTTAATTCAATATCAGTTATTATTAAAATAACTAAATGCACACATAATTTCCAAAAATTATCATGGGAAATGCAACTGCAATAGGAAAGCTTCAAATTATTTCCATCTACCGAGGCAAAAACTTCAATCCTCGACAACATTGACACTGATACGCTTTCTCATCTAATTCTAGTAAATATAGTCATTATTTTCCTCTTATATAACAGTTTAAATAATGTCAGGATACTTAAAAAGAAGTCTTTAAAGAAACTTACTGAACCAATAAAAATTATGTGTAATTAATATGTTTATAAAAGGGAGATTATTTTAAGGTACTTAATTTTTTTTCTTATTTTTTTTTAATAGAAAAAGAATTTCCAAAGTGAATAAAGAGTTAGGAGATAAACTAAGGCCCCATTTATATGTAACATGATTAAGATTTCACTGTACTCCCAAAACATACTGATGCACTTGGACATTTTTCTCATCATTTGGAAGATGAGATAATAGATATGGTCTCGATTGGGTAGATATGTGCACGAACATAACATATTTACCATAAAGTCCTTAAAACAGGTACATATGCTACTCAGAAGGGAGTTGGTTCAGTTTGCAAATTCCCATGAAGCCATTTGGTAGACTCTTTACAGATACATAGGAAATTAAAATATTAATTTACACCAGACAGTTAAGTGAAAGATGAAGGCACACCAAGTAGTATGATACCATCTTGATGTGCTGATATTCTGGTGACTGATGAGGGATATAAAACTACTGGCAAGGGAGCAACGACTCAAACATTTCTAGAGCCAGGAGCCAAGGTTATGATGGAATCAGCATGGAAACATCTCATCAAAACTGTGTGGACAGAAGAAATTAAAACACTACATACTTTAAAATCACCTTCAGTACAAGTCAAAAAGTCAACATGATACAAAAGGTTGTCCATAGAGTTAATGTTTCTAAATACAAAGACGAGAAGCTCACACTGATCTCACTGTTCCATAGAATGTATACATTCATTGTCTTCTAGCTTGTAAAAATCCATTGTTGGCATGATAAACCTGGAAACTGGGAAGATTGAACAGGAATGCTGTAGAGAATCCAAGTTGTCTGCCCAAGGGGAAGTTCAGTTTTTCTCTAGTGCTTGATATGTCAGGCTGATCTTAAAGGGAGTAGTTAGAAACTTTTTCCAGGCATTGGTTCTCAAAGTGTGGTCCCCAGGTCAGCAGCACTGGCGTCAACTGGAAACTGTTAGAAAATCAATGCAAAATGCAAATCCGTAGGCCTACTGAATTGGCTACTCTGGGCATGGGCCCAGGAATCTGTGTCTTAACCCTCCAGGTGATTCTGATGTGTGCTAAAGTTTGACAACTACTGTTGTAAAGTCATAAGATACTAGACAACCACTGCTTGAACCTTTAGGACAGGAATTAATAGTATAAGTAACTCCTGGTAGTTAAAAACGGCTGGAATGACCAGAGTTGGATGGAATTCAGCAGAAGCTGACTGCAGTTTTATCAGTAAGATATGGCCAGCTAGTCTCTCCTTTCTGGACCCCGGCCCCACCCAACCCCCACTTTGCATTATTATACAAAGATAGAGGGGAAAGGTTTTGTATGGTGCGAGTGGTGTGTTTTTCTTCAGTTAATAAGTAGTGCCCCTCTTTACAAGGAAATTAGGCATTGTTCTCAAGTAAGTTTCTCTTACATTATCCCAGGGGATGAATTTTTTTTTTTTGTCTATCTTCCCTGAAGTAATCATTGTATTTTGGAAATCTAGATGGTGTTTTAATCAAAAATCTTGATTAAGTTATTAGTTACTTCCACATAAAACACATATATTACAATATAGCCAGAGGAAAGGGATCTCACAGAAAGACAGAGACAAAGTTTTCTAGATTGCTCTACTCGTGAACAAGGAGAACACATTTTTGTTTTTTGGATGAGGCATAATTATAAATGAGTTCTTTACCCAGTTTCATACATCTAACCACATAATAAGCTCATATATCCAATTAAAAAGTGCTTAAAAATAGTCGTTTGCTTTTTAAGGCCACACTAAATTTCCCTAAATGGTACCCAAGCAGATGTAAATTCTGTCATCCACTTAATGCAATATGTTGGGTTTTCCTTTTGCCTGTTTCCTTATCTACGAAGCAAGTAGAATATTTAGGTGTTACAGTGTATGTTACTATGGATAGTGACCTGATGCCCACAGTACCTGAATCTTTAAGCTATGGTGTCTGACTAGTTGTTTCCTCCTCAGAGAACGCGCATTTTGAAAAATGGTCATTTTTTGTGCATATTCCCAAAGTTTGACGATGACCTACCGTTTAGTCCCACATACTTCCTGGGAAGTAGAGAGGCACTGTGGCTACAGGGCACTTTATTCGGAGTGATTAAATGGTAACTGAAAAAGGTCAACAGATCCTTTCATTCCAGACACAGACTGTCATGCTTTTCTGTATAACATCTGGCCATGGACAATATTATTCCATCATTTCCACCTAATTTGGTGAGTTTTTAAAATTTCCACTGAGGATCTGTTTTAAAAGTTTAGATTTGGTTTCTTTATATTATATATGACCTTACTATGCCTAAACACTATTTTATTCTTTTTTAAATTCTATTTGAAAAATCTCTATAACATTGTAGATAGGGACATCAGTGAAGTATCTTCACCTTATTTTAACTGGTTAATTTCCTGAAACACTGAAGTGTTTGTGGCACGTAGACATGGTGTTGTAGAGAGACCTTGGCCTTTGAATTCAGAAACATCTCTTTTGCAACCAACTTTACCCTTTATGAGTTATCTTGGACAAGTTTTCTGAACCTCTCTGGGTTTGCATCCTCACCTGAAAAAAGGAGGACAACAATACTGATTTCACAGTGTTATTGTGGGAGTTAAATATGGTAATCTAGGTTAAGGTCCACAGTCTCAGAAGTACTCAGTGATGTCTCCCCAACCCCTGCTGTTGGTAACCTCTTGCTACTATTATCAATTCCAAACAAAGGTCTTCATGTGCTTAGTCTGATGGGACTGATGACATGAATGCATTTTTCTTTCTGAGAAAACTTTCCTACATGAGCAATACTGTGATGTATTTGGGGAAGTCAAAAGTGTCTATTAACATAATTGCATTACCTTCTTATAGTTAAGGCTATGTGATTTTCTCAGCTGACTTTGTATAAGCCCTCTCCTTAGAACAATAAGAACGATAGCAAAGCCTAGTGATCACTGTACCAAGAAGTTTCAATTTAAAGGTACTATGGAATTATGTTAACATTTTGTCATGTTGGATTTAGTCTGAGCTGATATATGTTAATATCTGCGTCGGTCAGTCAAATAGCCTCAAAGTGGTAAAAAGGTGTCCTAGTTTTGTATTGATGGAGAAGGCAGAAAAATAATCATAAGGGGAGAGATGACAGGAGGGTGTAAAGAGGTAGCCTAAGCATCTGTAAAAGCTGATCAGGGGATGTACAAAGTAGGAGAGATGCCGTGAGCAATTTATTGGCCCTCCCTCAAATCTCCCACGGCAAGGAGAAATCTGTTGTAGAGTGTGGTGTAACTGGCTGGGCTGTTCAGTCAGGAATTCTTTTGCACTTGAGTTTTACAAGTGCTTCTTCATTTTGGAAAAGATGAACACTTTTCTTCACTGAGTGAAGTCGCTCAATCGTGTCTGACTCTTTGCGACCCCATGGACTGTAGCCTACCAGGCTTCTCCATCCATGGGATTTTCCAGGCAGGAATACTGGAGTGGGTTACCATTTCCTTCTCCAGGAGATCTTCCCGACCCAGAGATTGAACCCGGGTCTCCTGCATTGTAGGAAGACGCTTTACCATCTGAGCCACCAGGGAAGTCCCTTCATTTTGGAAAAGATGAACACTTTACTGAAATATTATAAAAAGAATAAATCTCAACCATAGGGTAACACACTTTTGGCAGTAAATACAGGCAATTAAAAGCAAGGTGCAAAATTTATTCTGCTTAGATCTGAAAATATATGGTAATAGCTACTGAAACTACAAAGGCTTTTCTTGACCTTGGTCTTTCAGAGACCATGGGAGAGGATGAAAGAGATGGGGAAAGGCAGAAACACCAGGAAGAGGGATGGACTGAGGGGGCACTCTGGGGAGAGACCACTCAACTACGGGTTTTTAATTATCTCTTTTTCTTCTCCACCCCTGTGAAGATTTGAGTGACTTCACTATGACCTGAAGTACTATTCTTTGGAGATTATTTGCATCAAGCAATGTCCTTTTTGAAAACTGCTGATACCTCTGAAAAGCATTACTGTGGCTTAGCTAACTTTCCAGCTGAAATCTGACATGGATGTGGTGCACAGTGCATGCTGGGAATGGAGATGGGCTGAAGACCACTGTAGGCCTAGGGGTGGTCTAGAGAAAAGATGATGCGAAGGGACTGAGACCCTCTGACAAAATTGTAGGTAGAGAATGGATGTACATTCTCGCATCTTTTATTCTTGGGACCTGTAATTAAGCTGGTACTAGAGCAGAGTTTGAACATAGTGTGGGGTAAACTTGTTTTCATAACTGTGCCATGGATCCCGTGATAGAGAATAAATTCTGATTTCTAAGCAGTTAACAACTTCTAGGACATGACATTCATAAATTGAGACTGGCTTCCTTAGAACTTTTATATTTTATAAAAAGTGCTAGGTATAAATGTTTTGTAATTAATTTGCTAATACTCTGCTTTGCTGAAGCTCCTCTCTCACTCCCATAGCTTGTGGAATACTCACAGGTTCACCGGGAAATGAACCTTAGCTAAGCTATAAAAAGAAACAAAACAACCATGGTGTATGGCTTTTGTTTAAAAAAAAAAAAAAAAGTACCCATCTTTGAATTCCACTTAAAAAATACACAAAGTCAAAAGTACAGAACACCACTCACTGCTATCCCAACAAGTCATTGCCTGTTAAGATCAAATTGTTCATCTGTCACTAAACCTGCATTATTGTCTAATGAGCAAAAACTGAAGGCAAGGAGTGTTTTGTGGAACTGGAAACATATCTTCTGAATTCTGTGGTGATCTCTAGATGGCATAGCGAATGATAAGGTTTTCTACTTCAGAATGCCTAAATAAATCAGGGAGCCCTGTCTTCCTCTTAACCTGTATAGAGTTATATATTCCCATGGAAGACAAAGTTTAAAATACTAGCACTGAATAAAGCTGTCGGTTTTAAATCCTTACTTCCATACTGGAGAACTAATGCTTTAGGGATGAGATGTTCAGTTTTCAATAATTATTAGGAGCTGGGAAAATTATGACATATATCTTAGCAACTAACTCTTTAGAATGTGTATGAGTGGGCTTGATTGAGGAATTGCAATCACTTGTATAATTTAATATTAAATATACTATAAATAATAAGACAAAGATTCCAAACTTTTAATTTAGTGATAATTAGGAAAATAAATATCCACTTAAAATAATGGCCTGAGTAAAAAGGTCTCAAACAGATGGCCAATCTATTTGCCAGAGAGGAGAAATATTTTAAATTGAAAAACTTTATTTTCTAAACTTCATTCTATGACCTTTTCTCCTGTAATTTTGTTATTTTGAGACTATAGCATATATGAATGCCACTATAATTTTATATGATTGTTGTCTAATATTTTCAGACTTTAAATGGTTTCATCATCTTTTTCCCCACCCCTTCCAACTGTCCCCCTACCCCATACTTCCTGCCCCCTTCCCTGAGAAGTCTGCTTACTGGATGGAGAATTCTTGAGTTCCTTTCTTCCAAACATGTTGATATAAAACGAGTTGTTTTGTTTTCTTAAAAACCAAATGTTAGACCTTATATTCAGATTATTGTGGAGCATAGAAATGTCTGTGCAACAAGGAACTAAGGCACCATTTTTGCTTTCCCTTTTCATTTCTTGCCTTGGGAGCAAAAGCAAAGACTAGTGGGACCGTTAGGGTGGCCGGTCAAGTCATTTGGCACTGTATCAGCCAATACCACTGGGTACTATGCATCGAAGGTTTCCATGCCACAGACTTAAAACCCTGCCAGGAAAGAACTTTCTTCCTTTAGAAGCAGGGACATGAAGGCACAACAGTACCTTACATGAAGTTGGCAAATACCAACCAGAAAACCTTGACAACTTAGGAACAATTTTGAAATATTCTGGAATATTTTACAGAGAAAGTGAATCTTCCCTTTCTTGATTCAGACACCCAAGAATACATTTTTTCCAACTGTTTCTTCCCTGCCGAACTCATAATCATAATACAGTTCTTCCTCCAATTAATCATGTCTGATACGAGATGTCTGCATGTACATCAGCTTGCCTTACCACCAGATATTTCTTTAGCTATTGCATTTTTAAAAATAATGGATCAATGTAGTGTTTTCATAGGAGTGGTCCTTGAAAGTGACCCATCTGGGGATAACAGTACAGGCAAATGCATTGGGAAATAAGATTTAGAAATGTGTCAAGGAATGTAGACTCTTCAGAAATGCTCTGCAAAATTAGAGTATCACTCGTGTCATCCATGTATAACCTTAATATCCGGATTAGCCCCAGTGCTGATTAGTTAGGGACGGACTGGGTGTTCTCTGAGACACTGGGGCTGGTGGTGGGGAAAATGCTATCAGTTGGGTTGGCAGACATACTCTAAACCCTCCTAGTGTTTGTCCTTGAGCCTGGAAGGTGGATCTTCTACATAATGATGTCATAGACACGGCCCACTCTACCAAGCCATTCTCTCACAGCCTGGCGAACTCTGATGTCAGTCACGTGGCAGGTGAGCTGGCTGATGCAGGGAAACACTGCTGGCTGGAGGGCTGTGAAGGTCTGGTCTGGGAGGATCTGAATCTGATTGAGGACTGTTAGCACCATGTTGGTCCACGCCTAAGAGAAATGAATTAAAGAAAGTGAGCAGTTTTCTCCAGTGGTTTCATTTGTACACTTGCATGTGGCTAATCTGTGAATGAGTTTTCTCAGGCTTCCAGCTTCAGTAAGTTAGTCTTCACTTTAATGTGCTTATGATAAAATGTCAGCTTAAGTTAATATAGATAAAGGGTAGCAGAGACTCATTTAACATTAGGGATATCTTATTTTCAGTTTTTACAAAGTACAAAATTCTTATTCTTCAGATGTTTAAAAAATCTCTTGCCTTCTCATAATGAGTTTGATTGGCCACAAGACACTTAATCGATAGCTTCTATAATACCTAGAAAACTTGGAAGAGGTCTTCCCTGGTAGCTCAGATGGTAAAGAATTTGCCTGCAGTGCAGGAGACCCAGGTTTGACCCCTGAGTTGGGAATATTTTTTGGAGAAGGGAATGGCAACCCACTCCAGTATTCTGGCCAGGAGAATTCCATGGACAGAGGAGACTGGTGGGCTACAGTCCATGGGGTTGCAAAGAATCAGACAGGACTAAGTGATTAACACTTTCACTTTTTGCCTTAATTTAGGATAACTTCTAAAATTATGGGGCTTCCACAATGGCTCAGCAGATAAAGAATCCCCCTACACAGGAGACACAGGAAATGCGGGTTCAATCCCTGGGTCAGGAAGGTCCCCTGGAGAAAGAAATTGGCAACCCACTCCAGCATTCTTGCCCATGGACAGAGAAGCCTGGTGGGCTACAGTCCAAAATGTCACAGAGTCAGACACGACTAAGCGTGCAGGCATAGCATAGCATCTAACATTATAAGCAAATCTCCAAGACATGAAAAAGCAACTAAGATTTATTTGTCAAAAATGTCATCTGTTAAAGAATAACCTTACATCTCAATCTGGATACTTTTTCAAATCTAGTTTAAGATAATTTTTGTGGATTCTGAATTATGAAGTTTAGTTCTATGTCCAAAATACGTGAGTGCAAACAAGTAGCTTGCAAGATGCATACTAATTTCAAATTTATGTTCATTGTAAGAAAACACTCCTGTATAGGCTTACAGAATCCTGCCCAATTGCTCCTAACTTACTGTGCCTGCAACATAAACCTACAATTTAAGATAAACATCCAGATTATTTCTAAAGGGCCCTCGATAAGTCTAGATCCTTCTATTTCTCTTTTCCCATCTCCTCTTTTCTTAAACTGATCAAAATGGTGCCACTATTCTTTACTTCTCAAGCTCATTTTTGGGATATACCATAGAATTACAATTTTTAAATATATAAAGGAATAGAAACACTCTGAAGAACGAGAATTTTGTGCTCAGGATGGGCTAGAAAAACAATTCATTGGAATAACCACATAATATGCACTTTGCCTTTTCCATTATATAATTTTTCATAACTAGAGAATTGCTTCAGTGCTAACTTCAAAGGAGAAACTCAGGACTCGATGCCAGTTAAAGTCCATTCATTTTCTAAGCTTTGGAGTCATCTTATTTACACGGGGGCGGATGTCCTAATTCTCGATAGTATCTGTTATAACCCATAAAAAGAATTTCTGAAATTATCTGAGAATAAGATTTCAGTTTCATAAGGATATACTGGAGGCTCAGGACGTGTCTGAGTGCTCCCTGAGGGGGGACAGGTGGATCCCTGGTACCTAGCCACCTTCCTGCATGGCCGGGCGCAGCCCTTTGCATCCTCCGGTGAGCGGGGACCCACCTGGATCTGGGCTTCCGCGTCCCTTGCGGAGACACTCCGCGAGCTGCCGGTGGAGCCGGAGCGGGGCCTCTTCTCCTGGCGCAGCAGCTCCGGGCCGGCGCTGAAGGAGTGCCGCATCTGGCCCTGGTCCATCAGGTGCTGGGGCCGCTGGAGCAGCGGGGAGCCTTGGCCCCTGGCGCCCAGCGCCTCTCCCTTCTTCTCCACCTTGCCCTCTTTGGGGAAGACGGGCAGGTTGTGCTGCTGTTTCCTCTTCTTGTACTCGGTCATCAGCTTCGAGATGGTCTTGTCGGCCGCCATGGTGTAGATTTTGTTGCCCGCGTTCTCCCACCACTCCTTCTTGCGGCTGGGGTCCTTCTTCTCCACCTTGGGGCTCGGGGGCAGCAGCAGCAGCTCCCCGCTGGTCCCCCTCAGGCTCAGCGGCTCGCCCGCGTGATCCCGGGTCTGACTGCGGTCGTCCTCGGAAGGCGTGTCTTTCCCCGAGAAGCCCCCGGCGGACGGGGTGGAGGACTCGGACTGGAAGGAGGGGAGGATGAAGAAAGGGTCGCTCTTGAAGAGCGGGGCCTCCTCCATACAGTTCTCCAGGTCCAGGTGCATCTGGATGTAGTTGTTACACAGCTCCATGCACAGCTTGTGAAGCCGCTTGACCAGCCACACCCAGTCGGCGTTGCTGACGGGCTGCACGCTGAGCGAGGGCATCCGCGCCCTCCACTGCCGCTTCTCTTTGCCTCTCGGGGGGCTCACCTGGGCGGTCTCCTCAAAAATGTCTTCATCTTCTGATGAACACTGCTGGGACGAGTCTGTGCTCCTCTCGTCGTCCTCAAAAAGGACCGCCTTCACCTGCTCAGCCGTGATGGTTTCTTGGTTGCTGAGGACGGCACAGACCAGCGCGTGGAAATAAATGTTGAAACTCATGGCGGACTGGCGGTAGAGGTTGGCAGCGCCCCCGATGCCAGACACTTTCTTCAGCAGGCACTTCAGCCCCGGGCTGGTGTCAAACTCTCTGGCCGTCCTGTAGGAATCCAGCAGGAGGTCGAAGATGACGGCCAGGTTCTGCATGGAGATGTACCTGAGGAAGCCAGCCAGCTTGGCTTCTGGCCCTTGGATCTTCTCCTCCCCAGGAGAGGGGCCTTTGACAAACTCTTCTAATAAGATATCATATAAGTTCTGGAGTAACACTTGATGGGATAGTAAACTCACCACAATTTCCCTGAAAGAAACACTTCAAATGAAAGAAAGAAAAAAAAAAAAAGGCATTGGTTAACAGCCTGCTGCCTCATATGAGTTACCGTAAAGCAAAACCAGAATGACTAGACAAAGTTATAAACTACTTGTATTTTAATGTCTTTCTTCAAAAAGGACACATTTTTTGGACGACATTACAGGATGACAGCTTTAATCATAAATAATGGAATTCCTGACCCCCCCCCCCAAAAAAAAATCTAGGAGCTATAGAATTAATGTTATGATACTGAGTTAACAATTGTCAGCAAGCCTTGGGAAACAGAGCAATTTTATGAAAACTTTTTAACATAGGCACAATTACAGTATGTAACCTGTTTTCTTTTGTAGTTGTTAGTAGTAAATAAATCAAGAAAACGACAATTTCTGTTGAGTTATATTAATTTCAGGCTTCCCAGGTGGTGCCAGTGGTAAAGAATCTGCCTGCCAATTCAGGAGATGCAAGAGACGTGGGTTTGATCCCTGGGTCCAGAAGATCCCCTGAAGGAGGAAATGGCAACTCACTCTAGTATTCTTGCCCGAAAAATTCCATAGACAGGTGGGCTACAGTACATGGGGTTGCAAAGAGTTGGACATGACTGAGCAACTAGGTGCACAGATACATACTAATTTTAATTGGCCTTTAGCCTACCCTTTGGCATTTTTCCTTAAACCTAAGGCTTTTATTATTTTTAAAGTATTGGCTGAGGAATTTTTAATAAATAGAAAAATTATAGTTAACATTATGCTTGGGCCTTTGAGTTCACTACTTTTCCTCAGTTTCACTTCTTCCTGCCTATCTATGAATGAAGTCTTTATTTCACTAAGATATGCTTAAGAGCTAACAACCTCTATTATCCTACATATGTAGGGAATTCCAAGAAGTAGCTAATTGCAAGATTCCACAGTATTCTTTTCTCCAAAAGCATAATTTTATTTTGTTCAGGGATAGCCTCTGAAAGTAAAGTCAGAATGTGATAGTGTATTGTATAGCTCCTATGTTGGGTGCATATATATTTACAATTGTTAGATCTTTTTCATTGACCTGCTGATATTATGTAGTATCCTTGTCTCTTGTAATAGTCTTTATTTTAAAGTCTTTTTTGTTTGATATGAGTATTGCTACCCCAGCTTTGACTTGCATCTGCATGGAATACTTTGTTCTATCCCTTCACTTTCTGTGTGTGTCTCTAGATCTAAAATGGGTCTCCTGTAGACAGCATGTATACAAGCCTTGTTTTTGTATCCATTCAACTAGACTATGTCTTTTGGCTGGAACATTTAATCCTTTTACATTTAAGGTAATTATATGTATGTTCTTGGGCTTCCCAGTGGCTCAGTGGTAAAGAATCCTCCTGTGATACAGGAGACGTGGGTTTGATCCCTGGGTTGGGGAGATCCCCTGGAGGAGGGCATGGCAACCCACTCCAGTATTCTCACCTGTCGAATCCTATGGACAGAGGAGCCTGGCAGGCTACAGTCCATGGGGTCACACAGAGTCGGACATGACTGAAGTGACTTAGCACTCACGCACGTGTGTATGTTCTTATTGCCATTTGGTTAATTGTTTCGGATTTCTTTTTGTAGATCCTTTTTCTTCCTCTTTTCTCCTCTGGTGATTTGATCACTAAATTTAGTATTGTGTTTGGATTCCTTTTACTTTTTTTGTGTGTGTATCTATTATAGATTCTCAGTTTGTAGTTATCATGAGGTTTTGATACTGTAACAGTCTATACATACATAGGATTGCTTTAAATTGCTGGGTTGTTTTTTAATGTTAGTTAATTTACTTCTACGTTGGGTCTTTCTCGAGTTTCAGTGATTTTTTGGCTTCTCTTGTTGCACAGCACAGGATCTAGGTGGGCAGATTTAGCTGTGGAACATGAGTCCAGTATCTCCACGGCATGTGGCATCTTCCCACATCAGGGATTGAACCCGTGTCCCCTGCACTGGCAGGCGGATTCATCAGGGAAGTCCCTGCTGGTGTTTTAATTCTGAATGCATTTCCAGTTATCGTGCATTTGTGCTCTCCTGTTCTCGGGACTGCTGACTTTGATATCATATTTGTGTGTGGATGATTTCCTACCTTTATTGCATGTTTGCCTTTACCAGTGAGCTTTTCCATTCGTAATTTTCTTAATTCTAGTTGTGGCCTTTTCTGCCTACAGAAGTTCCTTCAACATTTGCTGCTAAGCTGGCGTCTTCCTCAAGGGCTCACACCAGTGAGTACTCCCCCAGAATGACTGACAGAAGTGTGCACATCCCCGCCGTGAGCCACACCTGCCCCCTCGACCGCCTCCACAGGAGAGGCTCCAATACTAGCAGGTAAGTCTGGCCCTCTCTCCTATATGAGGTCATTGCTTTTTTTCTCTGGTTGCTGTGCACTTGAGGCCCCGTGTGCGCCCTCCGAGTGGAGTTTCTGTTTTCCTCAGTCTGGTGGAATTCCTGCGATCAAATCCCACTTGTCTTCAAGGCCAGATTTTCTGGGGGCTCATCAGCTCATCTTCCTGTTGCCAGACCCCCAGGCTGGGGAGTCTCAGTTCTGGGGCTCAGAACTTTTACTCCTGTGGGAGAACTTCTATGGTATAACTGGTTTCCATTCCGGCTTCCGGGTCGCCCACCTGGTGTGTATGGGATTTGACTTTATCATGATTGTGCCCCTCCTACTGTCTTCTTGTGGCTTATTTGTCTTTGCACACAGGGTATCTTTCTTGGCAGGTTCCAGTGTTTTTTTGGTCCATGGTTGTTCAGCAGTTAGTTGTGATTTGGGTTTCTGGAGGAAGAGGTGAGCTGACGTCCTTCTACTCTGCCATCTTTAAACCCAGAGTTTTAGAATCTTATTGAAATTGGTTTGTAGGCACCAAACCAGTTTTCCAGGACTAAAAATGTTCATACTTTAGATGCATATGTATAAAAGCTTTATTTCTTCCAGTGTGTGATAGAAGAGATCCAAACATTGAAAAGGTTTAACTTTAGAGGTATTATAGGCTAACATTTTCAAAGAAAGAAATTGATAATTTAATTTGCAGCATTCTAAAGCAAACCTAGAGGAGAAAGCATTCGCTCAGAACAGGCTAATTCCTTCCTTGCATCAGTTTCTGTCAGCAATGACGTGGGACTTGTTTGTGGGCCTTGGATGTGCACTTGGGGGAAGTGGGAGAGAGAGAATACTCTCTAGACATCTGACCAGATCTCCTGGTTGAAAAAGCAGATGCAACTCACCAGTCATGACAACTTCCTAATCAGGGCAAAGACCTGATAAGGTGACATTACAAGTGAATACTCAAATACTTGGTGATTCAGCCCCTTTTGTTTGGTTGGAATCCTGTACTAAGAAAATATTTTAATCTATCAATGTGGCTTTGGGTTTATGGTTTCTCCTTCTTTTCATTGCACTTAGAATTTCATGGAACTAGCTTAGATCATGTTGCAAACTAATTCTCATAACTGGATAAAGACTCATTATCCAGTTATTACATAACTGGATTATATAATATTACAACTCATTATAACCATTATTATAACTCATTCATGCTATAAATCTGTTCATATTTTTTGCTTTATTCTTTTTAAAGTTTTATTGGAATACAGTTGATTTACAATGTTGTGTTGGTTTCAGGTGTATAGCCAAGTGCATCAGTTACACATATCTAAAAAAGAGTGGATTTAAGTATTCTTTTTCCACATAGGTCATTAGAGTATTGAGTACAGTTGTGCTATACAGTAGTTCCTTATCAATGATTATTTCACATACTGTAGTGCATATATGTTAATAACAATCTCCCCATTTATCCCTCCCCACCGGGAACCCTAAGTTTGTTTTCTACATCTGTGACTCTTCCTGTTTTGTAAATAAGTTCCTCTGTGCCATTTTTTTTAGACCATGAATTTAAAAATTACTTTTATAACTAGCAGGAAAAATATTTTAACTAGCAAAGAAGAAAAAAAACCCTCCCATACATTCTTGAAAGGCTGATTTTGCCCTTTGCATAGTGGTATCTCAGAGACAACATTGTACTTTCAGCAAAAACGGAATAAGTTCAAAGAACTCACAAATCACTTAAGCAACTTTTTTTGTGGTAAAATGTATATAACCTAAAGTTACTATTTTAACTATTTTTAAAAGTTCAATTCATGGGCATTAAGTACACACACAATGTTGTGTAATCATCACCACTATCTATATCATCTTTCATCATCCCAAACAAACTCTGAACCAATTAAAAAATAATTCCCCAATCCCTCCCAACTTCCCCGCCACAGAAGTAACTTTTGGTAAGTCATGTGAGGTTATCAGGAGACCTGAATATGTACTCTTCTGAAGCAGCAGCTGTGAAAGACACCAGTTTGGTCTAGTGCTTCAGGCCCGCAACTCCAGGACCCTAAGAAGGGAAATCCTGTCACTTATCCGGCCTCCCCACTGCCCCATAAATCTTCAAGGGCCAAGGATATGGTGAGAGAAACACTCAAAGAAAGAAAAACCAGGTTAGTCCTGAGTGTAGGCACCCGGAGGAAACAGTCTCCAGGAGCAATGGCTCTGACACTTCAGCCTGGACTCCTGAAGTAAGACGCATACCCAGGCAGTGTGTGTGTGAGACTTCTGAAGGTATAAGCAGCCTAGCTCAGGAGAATATTGCCTATTACCTGAGAAATGCAAAGCCCTTTACCAGCAAATGCCTAAAGAGAGAGTTGATCAAAGCCATGTCAAAGCATCCTGTCAACCAAGGTATTTCCTTTGATGCTTTATGATATAAATTTCTAACTGAACATGTTAAAAAGGACAGAGAATCCCCCTTAGGTTTAAGCCACATAATGCATCAATAAGAAAGCAATGGGGAAGAAGCAGTAATACTGAAGAGATCAAACTTTCAGAAAAGTATTGAAACCGTGAAATAACTCTTTATAGATCTGCAAGTCTTCATCATCATCTATGCTGACAGGAGACAAGACAGATCTGGAGCAAACAAAAATCAACAGGTAATTTTTCTCCAGCACACCCTTTATGACAGGAACCTTGAGACAGGGTAATCTGGAGTGAACTGCTTAACAAGTGGCTGACTTAAAACATGCTAATGTCAGTAGCAGAGATAAACAGATTCACAGTTAAAAGTACATCATAAAGCTCAAATTAAGATCTTGGGGCTTATTTAAATGTCATGGGGTTGTCAATGTCAAAATGACTTAAAAATGAAATCCAAATTTCTCTTAAATGTTACAATCTGGTTTTAGTTCATCTATTTTTTTTCCCTCCCATGGGTGATTTCGATGTGGACCTCTTAGGAGGCACCTAACCATCAGATACACAAACTTTTCTTACATCTAACTCATTGTTTACTACCTTCTATGCTAAGAATTGCCCCTGTGAGTGAGTCCAGTCCAACAATGCAAAATATTCAAAGAATTTTAGAGAATGTTTTCAGGCATAGTGGTCTCTACTGAAGAAGTTAATACGCTTTTCCTGTTTTGCTGAAATTTCATTGAGGGGGTGATTGTCTATTAAATCTTAACCTGTTAAAGCCTTTAAACCAATAACGCAGTAATATTAGGTGATCCTGTTTTTTTCTATGTTTTATTTATAATGTGAATTCAGCTTATTCCTTTCCCTCCTTTTTCTCCTACTTTTACTTCAAAAATTATATTAGCAGGAATAATTGGCTGAGGGGCTAGGAAATATAAAGAAAGAAGTAAAATTTAAAAGTAGATCAGAGCCTAAAGATGTGGAAAGGAGTACACAGCCTCGGTACGTTGAACAGTGACCTGCAGTGGAGGGAAGCAGGCGTAGAACTGGGCGAAGCACATGGGACACTGGTAAACTTCTACGTCTGAAGTTCAGTGGCAGGTTCATTAGTTATCTCACTTTTTATTCATGGTCTATAACTTACGAACCTTCCACATAGTCTTTTGTATGTACCATACATACTTGCCTAAAAAATCAGTACCTAGAAAATTTTACCCAAATTAGGTGTTTAATCAAACTGCTGAATTAACTGCTGTAACTTCTGAAAAAATCACACTCTTTCTGTAAAATGGGAAAGGACACAGGTACTGCACTTGGCTAGACCTGGCTTTGATTTTGGGTTTCCTGCTCTGCAGTCTTCCTGAATGTTTCCTCATGCACAGAAGTTTAAAAATGGAAACTTTGTCACTGGCTTCATCCTGAACTCTAGGAACAATGGTTTTTAGGCAGGATGACAGTATTTAAAAAGGCAAGTTTCTTGTGGCACACACAGATCTTTCTCTATCCTGACAACTGTACTGCTCATGAGAAATATTTCTCATTGAAATAGTATGGATCAGGTCTCAAATTACTTTTTCAAAAAGGATTATTAAAAAAAAAAAAAAAACCAGCCACAAAAAGCAGGGGGAAAAAAAGGATTATAATATGTATGATGCTATAGATACACTGAGTTGTATCCTTTCCAAATTCATAGAAGTCCTAACATCACAGAATATGTACCTGGAAAAAGGATCTTTAAAGAAGCAATTAAGTTAAACTGAGGGCATTAGGATGGACCCTAATCCAAACGACTGGCGTCCTTATA
The DNA here is from genome assembly GCF_019320065.1 of Cervus canadensis. NCBI lineage: Eukaryota > Metazoa > Chordata > Mammalia > Artiodactyla > Cervidae > Cervus > Cervus canadensis. The sequence goes on along the minus strand of NC_057418.1, from coordinate 11,688,926 downwards.
GAAAGAGGAAATCTGGACATAGATACAGAGGAGAGACCACAGGAAGGCACAGGGAGCAGGCATTCATCTAGAAGTCAAGGAGGGAGGCCTCCAAAGAGTCCAGCACCGCCGACACCTTGATCTTGAACTTCCAGCCTCCAGAACTGTGAGAAATTAAATTTCTATTGTTTAAGCCACCCAGTACTTTGTTATGGCAGTCCTAGCAAGCTAATACATGTGAAATGTGGGAAATTAACAGTTTTGTATGAAAACCTTTGCTAAGTGATTCCACAGTTGTTTTCAGCATTCTCGGCTGAAGACTGAATTACAATGAATAAGAGCTGGGAATAAATGAACTTTCCTGTTTGTACATGCTCTCCCTGTGGAAGTTTAGCTGCTTACCTTTTCTTGGCATGTCCATTTGGCTTTTCATCAGGAGGCAGTTCAATAATGAGCTGACAGGACTGAGCATGATCGAAGTTGTTTGGAGTCTTTGGTGAGCACTGGGTATCCAGCATAAATACCTGCACAGGTAGACAAAGGTACAATTCAGAGGGCCACCATCCTTGACCTGCCTCTACCAGGGATCAGCTGGGTGGATGACCCTCGACCAGAGGCGTCCTCTTTCTACTAATTTTCTCACCTCTAAAATGAGGTCAGTGATGGTTTCCTACTTGGTATGTTTGTTGAATTAAATGAATTAATAAGTGTGTTAACACATGCAGAGAACTAGAAGGGTAAATATTCAATAAATGTTACCTGCTGGCACTAATAGTAATAACAATTCTGCTTCTACCACATGACAAACCATTACATTCCAAACAGCAAGGACTGACATTTAATATTACTTAAGAGTAAATAGAGAGGGGCTATGTTTGCGAGAGATCTTCTGGTTTAGCTGTCTGTTTGGTACACCTATCCTATGCAGGAATGGGAAATTAATTGGGACCTCTCCTTTCAGGACAGTGATGTGGCCATGTTACTCTATTAGACACTGGGAGAAGTGACTTAGAAAATAGTGACCACTGCTTGGATTCTGATCTAAATGAATTCATTTGATGTTATTTAATCCACTTTCATGACTTACCTTTGAAAATGAGTGTTTTTAAAGAACTTTCTCTTTCCAAATTTTGTTGGTGGTGGTTTAGTCGCTAAGTCGTGTCCGACTCTTGCGACCCCATGGACTGTAGCCAGCCAGGCTCCTCTGTCCATGGGATTTTCCAGACAAGAATACTAGAGTGGGTTGCCATTTCCTTCTCCAGGGAATCTTCTGGACCCAGGAATTGAACCTGGGTCTCCTGCATTGCAGGCAGATTCTTTACCAACTGAGCAATGAGGGAAGCCCCAAATTTTGTTTAATTGAATGTTGGGTTTGAAGAGTGAATATGGGAGGAAGGTTTATGACTGAAGAAGAAAGAAATATTAGGAAGTGAAAGATTCACTAGCTGTTCTTCTCCATTAATAGTCTATTTCAGAACAGGATTCCATTTTCTCGTGATGTGGTAGGATGTGGTTGAAAAGACCATTGGAGGCACATAGGAAAATTCCTCATCTAGCCAGCCGGGATGGTTTCCTACTTGAAGAAGCCACCCCTCTGGAGGCCCTTCCCTTATGGTTCCTGGTCAGACTCACTGCTGAGGGGAGGGATGTGCTCAGCAGATGAAAGAGAAGCTGAAGGTGGGAGGTTCTTGTCCCACGCTCTGAGGAGAGACTTTTCAGACAAGAGACTTCGCCTCTGACAATGTGAACATGACTGAGTTCTTCACACTGATGGATAACCCAGGATGCCCTGACTATCAGTGTGATGAGGGGAGATTCTCTTAAGAAGTTAAATAGATTTTGTAGAGAAAGGGAACTTTTGAAGATAAACCCCAACTCACTTCATTTTCCCAGTGCATATACATTTATAAAAACTGCTTAATATTTTAAACACGTGTATATGTAAATTATCTCCTGCATAGGAAAACACAATTCAAATATGTCTGTTACTAATTCATGATAGAATTTAGCCAATCAATAGTGGTTTGGAATTTAGTCCATTTTTGTTCTTCTGCTATTATGAATAGAACTGATGAAAGCCCCATGCAGGGTTTCTTAGAGGCAGATTGACAGGTCACTTTAATTTTTGAGTGCATATCTGTGGCCCATGATAAAGCTGTTGTAAGGTCTTCTGTGACTCATTGACCCAACAAACATTTAATAAGTGCCTTCTATCTGCCCTGCTCTAGGACTGCCAAGAAAAATATACAGACTGTTCTCTGCTCCTGGCTTGGCTTACAACCAATATTTATGAGTTCTGCCATGTGTCAGGAAGAAAAAGTCACTGGTACATGGTGATTCCTGCATGGACAGGTACATTTTAATTTTACTGAGTTGTTCACATTTACAAGTTGCTTAATAAATTTGAGTTGAATGTTAAGCTCTATGCTCTTTATGGGAGATACAGGAAAAAACAAACAAGTTTGCCATCCTAACTTAAGCACTCACAGTCGAGGATCAACAACACTATTGCAGTAAATATTTATAAGCAGGGCAAGCAAATTATATATGGAGTGCAGTGTCCAGGTGGAAAAGGACCCCATGTGATCAGGACGCTGGAGGATGTAACAAGCTAGAGATGGTGAGGGGACCTGAATGCTGTTGACTGGGTTCGAGTTGTTTCCAGTAAAGATCAGCCCTGGTCAGAGGTCAGAGCCAGGAGGCTTATGTCCCCAAGGGAAAGAGAGGCAGTGTGGTGATGCACAGCCTTCAGGAAGGCCCTCCAACAATATCGCAAGCTTCCTGAGGCCCTGAGATCTAAAGCCCCCGGCCTTACCTGTTGAGCCATGGCTCGGATGCGCCAGTACTCGGCCTCGGCACTCGGGGAGGAGGACGGGGCGGCCACCCTCACCTGGCAGCCTTCCCCGCTGAAGCTCTCGGTGCCGCTGTGGAAGCAGCCCAGCAGGTCCTAGGGAGCAACACAGCGGTCATTTGCTGGGTGCGCACGGCTCCCGGCCCTGCCGTGGATCCGACACGGTCGCAGAGTCGGGGACGAGGTACTGACGTGGCTACCTTGTTCTCACCCGGCGAGACCGCCTCCTAGGAGGCAGGCGCCCTGCCCTCGCCTCTGAGCGCTTACCTTCACCGGCTTGAGCGTGGCCGAGAAGGCATCCTGCAGGGCGCAGCAGGCCAGCCTCCACATCTCCTCCGTGAACACGGGGCCCGCTGTCACCAGGACGTACCTGCCGGGAGGACGAGTCTTGCATTCAGACATTTTACTGTCACGAAAGGTAGGCCCTGCCCAGCGAGTACCTAGATGAAGTCTACAGTTTCCCTATAAGACTTGCTATCTTTTGTCATTGTGTTTTGGGCTCTCTGCCAATCTGGTATGCCATTGTCCTAACACTATTTCCTAACCCACTGGATATAAAAATGGACCCCCCATTACAAACAGGCCAATGTTTAAACTTTAGGTTTGTGTGCAAAGACTATATGTATATTCTATACTGATTTTCCCATTCTAGCTCGATTTTTCCACTACTCTACATATAGCAAGATAAACCCCCCTTGTCACTTGTAATTCTTTTCCTCTGCTTACAAAGTCACCACCGATCAGAAGCTCACTCACCTAGGGAGCTCTGACCAAGTATTATTACCACAAAAAGCTCCTGCCCTGCTCCCTAAGGGTAGGGACCTTGGTCACATCACTTTCTGGGCAGTAGAGCACCCTGTTTAATGACTTCCACAATGTATATTTGCTGATTGAAAGAAATGAAGAATTAGTAGCATAGTCATTTTTATTTATAAAAAGTAGATTGCTACCACAAAAGAATTTAATTTCCCTGGACGTCATGATAAAACCTGTAGAGAGTCAGGAAACCTTTTTCTCACCTGATACAGGAGCAGCCCACTCGGGAGATGGTTTCCGTGGGCTTGGCTACACATGCTACCAGCAGCTCGAAGAGGTCCTTCAGCATGGTGTTGATCATGCTCTCATACCTGATGTCTACAGGGAAATCACAGTGAGACTGCGCTCAATGGGAGGGCAAAGGAAGGGGCCGAATGGCAAAAGAGGGAAGGCAGAGCATGAACAACATAGAAATGTCAAGAAAAGAGAACAACGAGAAAAATGGCCATAACAACCAAAATAAAACACCCATTACAACACAGATTTTCTTGGATTTTATCTAGTTTTGGCTTGTTCCATCCATTTCTAGTTATATCAAGATGAAATGCATGAGGCTGACTTTTCAATGTATATAATTCATCTACTTAAGCAGAATAGAACATATATTATTATATGCTGCTGCTAAGTCGCTTCAGTCGTGTCCAACTCTGTGCGACCCCATAGACGGCAGCCCACCAGGCTCCCCCGTCCCTGGGATTCTCCAGGCAAGAACACTGGAGTGGGTTGCCATTTCCTTCTCCTAATGCATGCAAGTGAAAAGTGAAAGTGAAGTCACTCAGTCCTGTCTGACTCTTTGAGACCCCATGGACTGCAGCCTACCAGGCTCCTCCGTCCATGGGATTTTCCAGGCAAGAGTACTGGAGTGGGTTGCCATTGCCTTCTCCGATACTATTATATAGATTGAATACTAAGTAGTAAAAAATGTTAATTCTTAAAGGGAAAGATAAAATGAACATTCCTTACTGTTGCTAGTTGAATTATTACTATATTTAATTAAATGCTCTTAGTAAACAAAACATCTTGTATTAACTACCACTTCTTGAACCTTTTCAGTTTGGCTTCAGTCTGCATACTGTCCCCAGAATAAAGAAAATAAGACCTTCCAAAATCACATTCTGTTTTCCACAAAGTCTTTGCGATGCAACACAACCAATTCTCGGTAGAATCTGCAAGGATCCTGATCTGGGCAAAGCCCTGACCGGGACAGAAACACTGCCCCCTAGCGATGTGGTTAGTGGCTGCATGTGTTTCTCTTTCCTCAGCTGTGTTTTGTGCTTAGCAGAGACCCCATTTCTTACCTTTGCTTTCTGACCCTCCCTTGGGGTCAAGTTCTCCTGAGTTTCTCTAACCTTACCTCTTCCTTTATACTTCTGTACAACACCTTTCCCCTATAACCTCTAGGGCTAGCAGCGAGATTTCTCCTTTTCCCACATTTCCAGATCTTTCCACGGCAAGAATCACGAACAACAGTCTGTATTTCACAAATATTATTCCATTGGCATCACAGCTGACATATTTCTCCTGCCTCTAACTCCCTCTCCACCCCACACTTCCAAATCTTTTCCAAAGCGCCACTGATATTAAGACCTCTCTCTTCACTCCTTATCTGTTATGTAACTTCCTGCCCATAATTTGAGCCTTTCCTAAAACCGGGCCTCCTCAGATGCAACACATAATGGGATACATCCCTCCCTTACCCCCAGGCTATACAGATATTTAAATTTCTTACATATCAGTACTTGAACGTGCCTTCCCTCTCCTAATGCATAGATATCCTAGACCTTATTAGGTGTTTTATCTTTTGCGTGCGTGCTAAGTTGTGTCCAACTCTTTGTCACCCCATGGACGGTAGCCTGCTTGGCTCCTCTGTCCGAGGAGGACAGGCAAGAATACTGGAGTGGGTTGCCATGCCCTCCTCCAGGGGATCTTCCCAACCCAGGGGTCAAACCTGTGTCTCATGTCTCCTGCGTTAGGTAGGCAGGTTCTTTACTGCTAGTGCCACCTTTTATTCACACATGCATTTTAAGAATTGTTTGATAATTTTCTAGAGGACACATGGGTACCACTTCTTTTTGACAAGCTCCTGTTAGAAGGCTGGCAATGACCATGTAATTCTATCTTAATAATTTCCAGGACAAAAATCACACACTGGTCTTTACTAGACACTGTTAGACAACAATGCTGTCTACTAAACAGTGACTCAGTATGAGCTGTTCTGGTACCACAGATACCTGAGTGGATAAAGCTCTGAATGTGCTCCACCACCAGCTCACAGGACAGACCGATGGCATGCTTGAAGTTAGCCGAGGCCACGTCCCAGTAAGAATGGTCTTTATGGCTACGGCGAAGCCAAAGAGACATCACAGGAAGGAGAAGGTGAACAACTGCATAGATGCCAAACCCTGGTCCTGAAAAAGAAAAGCCAGTGTCAGAATTGTGAGCTTAGCACCTCTCCTGCAATAAAAGGGAAGCTCTCTGCCATCTCTTGGTCCTGCCTATCTCTCTCTTGAAGTAGCTCTCCATTGTCTGAGAAGGATCAGGGAAAAGGAATTGACCACTGACTGGGGAATGAATATATGGTCTTCAGTGACATTTTTCTTTTTTGTTTCTGCATGATTTTAATTACACAAGGAATACACAAATATACTCACTACAAATTCAAGTAATGCTGATGAAGCTAAAGCATCACTTGATCAATTCCTTAGTCCCCAGGCATAAACATAGAATACACACATGCATATGGTTTGTACCCTTTAAACTGTAAATACATATGTTTATATGAAAAGAGGAATATAGTTTTTACTTTTTATAAATGGGATATTGTAAACCTTGGTTTGTATGATTATTTTGCCCTTAACAGTATATGTTAGAGATTATTCTTTGTCAGCAAATTTAGATATTCTTCATTTTGTTACTACATTCTGTTCCAAGTTATTCAAACTGTATATGCATCAGTTTACTTATCCATTCCCTTACTAATGGACTTTTAAGAGGTTTCTATATTTTGCTTTATGAACAAAGCCATAATAAGAGTCTTTGTGGAAATGTTGATAGATTTTTAAAATTCTGATTACAAAAGCAAGGTATGCTTTTTGTCATAAACACAGAAAACACATGAGAATACAAAGGAGAAGAAAATAATATTTTGATGTGTTTCCTTCTAGTACTTTTTGAATGTACGTATGTTTGGGTATCTGTATTTATGAATGTGTCACATAAAGTTGAGATTGTGCTTACACACTATATATATTTTAACATAGTGCCTTATAAATAATTATTCATGTCATTAAATACTATTCACAAATATGCATTTTAATGCTTATAGAATATTACGTGCTTTTATCATAATTTACTTAACCCATTTATGTTCATAATTATTTTGGTATTCAAGATGCTTCAGCAATTTTCATTATATATAGATTTTTCTTTAATACTATTAATTTCCTTTAATAGATTTCTAGAAGTAGAATTATTGGGCTACTTCAGCCACACTTAGAAGAAAATGGTACTGGCCAATAAAATATATTTCAAAATAATGGCATATAATTCATTCTATAAAATATCTGTTTATTCTTAGATAGAAAATCTTTAACTTTTTAATGCATAGGAGTATTCATAATGATTTTCCTAAAAACAATTCTGATATAAATTTTGTTATGGATCTTAAAATAGTATCAATTATCAGGTCATCATCAATTTATGTTGAATACAAAGCTCCTCCTATTACTATGGAACTAAACTGGTGGTTTCATTTGTGGTTCTATTGGTGAAAACTAAAATCTCTATAAAAGATTTCTTTGATCTTGGGAAAATTTGGCTGATTCAGTGCGCATGCTAGCCCTAACTAACTCATTACAAGAAATAAATTCCCAAGGGCCACTTTTCCCCTGTACTATCAGGGTAATCTACTAGATGTCTTTCCCTAAATCTAATCATCGATTCCCCTTATACAATTAAGATATTGCTATCTTTATATAATATATACATCTGAGTGGCTGGTTCACATCAGTGGTGTATCTGGTGAGCCTTACTGACGCCCTGGGGCTAAGAGCAGGTGTGACCCGGCCAAAGAGGAAGGCTGGAACCATGGAACAGAGCAAAGTTAGCTGCTTCAAGGGAACACTGATACCAGAGCTGTGGCTTGAATATTGTGGGGGTTCAACACATTCAACTAACTGGCCGCCACCTATTATTTATTAATGGCCTGGTGGCAAACCCATAAACAGTACGAAGACATGTCTTAAAAGTCACTTTGTTGCAGCCATTAAAAATATATGTATTGAGCATCTGTTATGCTGTCTAGCGTTACAGCAGTGAAATAGACACAGAAATACCTTCCTGGAAAAAGTTATACATATAAAAACGCCCCGAAAAGACAGACATAGAAATACTTACCAGGTGTTTTGGTAACATCTCTCAACAGCTCAAAGAGCAAATCCAAAGTAGGGGGTTGGTGCTGACGTGGACAGTTGGATACAGCTGCTGTGAGCTGCTCCAAGAGGATGATCCAGACTTCTATCAGACCTGGAAGCCAAAAGCAGACCTCTGTGAAATTCAGTCGAACAATACAGAATCATCACAAGATCACAGTGAACAATGTTTGTAAAAGGCTTCTGTAAACTGCCAAGCTATAGGGATGTAAGCCGTCACCTTGTAAGGCAGCCTTCAGTGCCTATGAATATGGACAAATTGATTTCCTACTCTGACAAAGTCAAAGGAAAAGAAATACTGTTCACATTTCTTCCTTATTCCCCTTCAGGAAGAAGGTGATGTGGCATGTAAATTCTGCTAAATGAAATAATTATATTTGTTGGGAGTTGATGATACAAGTGATGCATCTGTTTAGTTGCATCACCTTAATCCTTTAAAAATTTATTATAGATATATGTATAAACCAAAAGTTGTCATTTTAACATGTGCAATTCAGTGGTATTACTGCAACCATCATTACCATTAATTTCCAAAACTTTTTCATTACTTCAGTAACTGGTAACAGTAACTCTGCATTTTCCCCCTCACTCCAGCCCCTGGTAACCTGTGTCTGGCTTATTTTACTTAAGATAATGTATCCAAGGCACACCCATGTTGTAGCATGCACTATAATCTCATAACTTTTTAATGGATGAATTGTATTCCACTGAATGTATACACCACATTTTGTTTGTCAAGGTACAAAAGTATCTAAAGTAGACTATACAAAACAGCTCATTCTACATTTTGTTTTAATACTTCTAATTGTTCAGCAAAAGAAAACTGTGAGAAGTCGCAGTTTTTAAATATTCCCACTAAAAAAACTACTTCCCTAATTTTGAATATCCCTGTTAATAGGAGGCAGAAACAAAGTCATGGGCAATAAGTATAAAAAAACTAGGTGATAAAAAATTCTCATGAACCTCAAAATATAAGCAGGGGTGGACAAACTAATTAATAGGATATGCAGAGGACAGAAAAACATGTTAAACATCACTATGAGGGGTGCAACCAATAAAATCCAAGAGGAAAACTCTACAGGACAAAAACCTCACTCCTTCAACAAATAAACTTGAAGAGGAAGATCTATAGATTGAGAGGGATTTAAGAGATGGAGCAAACATGTAATGTAGAGCTCACGTGAATTATGAAAGTTAACTGATATATATAAGAAAACTGGCAAATTGGTTGGGTGATGGGTATAAGAAGGTTCCTTATACCATCCTGTCTAGTTTTATATGTGTTTGAAATTTCCATAGGAAAATGGAAAAGCAGTTATTTGCTTTCAGAAACAAGAGAAAGAATATCTAAACATACCAATGATAAGGAGTAATTTTTAACACCAACTTAAAGCTTTTATTCTTTTCTCTGATATGTTACATATATAATTTTAAAGCCCTTAATGAATTTACACTGTAGGAAACCTTAGATTGGTGCTTGGCTAAACTTGATCTATTTTCTTGGGTGGGCTGCCTAGGAAGAAAAAAGATTAGCAATTCGCAAAAATGGGAAGGGAATGCTCACTGTTCCTTGTACAAACCGTTTACAACTGTTTTAAAGACTGTATTATAGACAAGCGACATAAGCTTTTAATTTTCTGGGTTGGAGGTTTAAGATGCTAAGTAAAAAGTCTTACCTAATCATTGAAGTGAAACCTCTATCAGGCAACACCTAGCCAATTTCCAATATCTACTTGTTCTCTACATTAGATATTTATTTGTTTCTATAATTTTCCTAACAACTAGTCTGAAATTGTAAGGTTTCACTGTTAATGATCCCTATGCAAAACTGGAAAATTTCTGGACATCCCCATAAATGAATTTGTATCTGGAAAAATAAAACAGAAGAATTAAAAACAAAAAGTAAATTAAAAAAATCTTTCCCAAAAAGTCCTTTTACAAGGGTTTGATATGCCCAGATATTAGATGCCTAGAAGGATATCATTTCCATTTTTAGGTCTAGAAACAGGACAGAGTAATCTGGATTAGAAGATAGCAAAAATGAACATGAGTGAACCAATCTGAAAATTATCATTACTAGTTTGAACTGGAATTCATAAGAAACTACACAGGAACTAATTTGAAACATTCTTTAAACTTATTCTTTTAATGAGTCTTCAGCTTCACCCAGTCACAAACCGATTCTCTCTTCCGTAATGGCTTCATTTCCTCAGTCTCTAACCAAATAGTCCTACAGGAAGTAATTATATAATGACTGTGTTTATAGGTATTAAAGACAATTACCAGGCATTTTAAGTACCAATGCACCAAATGCAACCACAACCTAATTTGCTAAATTCAAGAGAATTTGGAGTTAGAAACTTTATTCAGTGGAATCTGTAAATTGACACTGGTTTTAGATGGAGGTATTCATCTAAAAGGGGGGCTTCCCTGATGGCTCAGACAGTAAAGAATCTGCCTGCAATGCAGGAGACCTGGGTTCAATCCCTGGAGAAGGGGATGGCATCCCACTGCAGTATTCTTGCCTGGAGAATCCCATGGACAGAGGAGCCTGGTGGGCTCCAGTCCATGGGATTACAAAGGGTCAGACATGACTGAGCAACTAATACACACACACACACACACATATCCATCTAAAAAGGATGGGTTTGAGACCTTGATTGTGAAATGTTTTTGAACAGTCCATGGAAACTTTAGGTAGGCTTGTCCTGTTAGAATTATAAATAATAACAATGTAAGTGGATGGTCATTTATGATCTGTGAGCTACTGAATTCTTGACTTCAGCTTTTGGAAATACACACATATAGCAAAGAACCCAGTTTAGCTCAGTCAATTAACTTACCAGTGTCATCATCAAAGTCAGATAAGACCGACTCAATTCCATCCTCACTGCTTGCAGACTGCTCCTGAAGTCTTCGGGGCAAGCTAGCAAGTCGCCCACTAAGGAATATCGGCTTCAAGGGCATCTTGTAGATTTTGGCCAACAACTACATAAAAAAAATATCAAGCTGCAATTATATACTGGAAAAAGCTGCACTCTATTAAATCACAACAAAACTATATACAGGTAAGAAAAGGTGGAGAGAAAAGCAGAAAAGCTCCCAGTCTAGGACAGTTTTAAACTTGGTTGTGATTTGAAAGCATAAGGCAGCTCACAAGAGACACTGATCCTGTGAAGCAGATAAAATAAGAGTCAATGGTAACAAAAAGCTAGAAGAAGATTCTGTGGATACCTTTTCAGTATCTCAATGGCATAGGAGTCTTATAGACTCCTATAAACCTATGAAGGGAATCATGAAACACGTTAAGCATTTTTGCCTGTGGGTGAGTTGTTCTATGGGGAGCACTCAGAAGAGAGTCTGTAGGCAAATGAGCTATCAGACTCTTACTCCCCTTCTCCCGACAACATCAAAGAAATACGGGGCCCCTGAGGATGGAGGAATCTGAGGGGAGGGTGGGCAAGATGAAGGCATGAGAAGCAGAGCTAATGGCTGCCCTGGGCTCTTCACTCCTGTCTCACTGCTATCGTCCTGACTCCCCGGCTGTCACCGGGACAAACTCACAAGAAACCCTGTACTTCACAAATTACAATTGTGCCTGGACTACTTTAGAAATTAGGGAAACAGCTGTGAGCGAGACAGACAGAGACCCAGCCGTGTGTGTCTTACAGACATACTCCTTTCACAAATAATAATATTTCTGACAGAAAGGTTATAGGAAAAATTTAGACAGGGGGCTCTGAGAAAGGCTGACCAGATGGGTGGGGGATGTAGGCAGGAAGTAGGTAGATACTTAAGCCCTGGTCTCTCTGAGGAGGTGATGTCTCAGATGAGATTGGACGATAAGGAGCGTTGTCCATACAGAGATCCGAGGAGAGAAAATTCCAGGCAGGGGGAACAGCAATGGCCCCGAGCACCAACAAGTCAGGAATGTCTGAGGGCGAGAAAGGGAGCGTGGCGGAGCACAGTGAGAGAGAGGGAAGGAGCTGAGGGCGTAGGGGAGTGAGGTCAGGTCACGGGCCTTATGGAAGCATATGGAGGAGGAAGTCAGAGCGGGGCATCCTTTCTAAAGACCTGGGGCTTAATGCTGTCAACCCCATCGCCAAGGGAGGGGTTACAGACAGACAAGAGGAGGCCGGGGGACACGCCTGAGGAGACAAGAGACGAGCTATGGAGAGAGGGTGTCGCTGAAGCCTTGAGGAGGAAGGGCTTTGGGGAAGGAGCATCGGATTGTTCCGCTGGCGTGTGACACGGGTAAGAACTGGACTTGGCACAAGGGAGGTCACTGTTCACACTGGCAAGTGATGTTTCACTGGGTCTCTTTACTAGATCCTGACTGCCTACCAGCCTCTTACGTTCTTTATGTCTCTCTTCACTGTGTGCAGCCTACTGTCCAGGTTTCGGTCTCATCAGGAAGATTTCCCAAGATGTCTTAGCCTGACAGAGAGAGATGACGGTAGTCCTTTCATCGGGTATAAATGAGAAATTTCAGAGACCTCAAAACCCAGTTGTGTGTTCTAGTATATTCTCATGACTTTCTTTCTCTCCTTTGTAGAAGTTGTGGGGATCAAAACTTATACTCCAAATGTAAGCCCCACTCTCCTCAGAGACAGCAGAAAGTACTGTTCCTGGGCTTCACAAAGACACCTGTGCATATTTTGTGAGCATCTTCAGAGGCAGGTTCGGGGGTCTGGGTACCTGAGAACAGCGCCGGAGGTAGTCCAGGGCGGGGAGGCACAGGTCTGGGGACGCGGCTCCGGGCCCTGGGACACAGTCTCCAATCTCCTTACAGTCCACCTCCCCTGGGGGCAGCGGGGAGAGACAGAAACAAATAGTGTTCATCCCCTCCTAACAGAAGACCTACTTAGTCACTCGGCATTTGCTCACCAGAGGCCTACTAAAACAGAAAAGAAAAAGTACTCTACATTACACAACCCTGAGAAAAGCCCTTTCAGTCAAATTACCCCCTACACGTGTACACGTTAAATACCGCTGGGGGTCAAATAGTACACATCATACCTTGCTGAAATTATTCTCTTCTGTAACTCCTCTTTTCACTAGTCAGTTCAGTTCAGTTGCTCAGTCATGTCTGACTCTTTGTGACCCCATGGACTGCAGCATGCCAGGCCTCCCTGTCCATCACCAACTCCCAGAGCTTACTCAAACTCATGTCCATTGAGTCAGTGATGCCATCCAACCATCTCATCCTCTGTTGTCCCCTTCTCCTCCTGCCCTCAATCGTTCCCAGCATCGGGGTCTTTTCAAATTCCATATCCTGCCACAGTCCTTTCAGTGGCTGGAGGGTTTGTGTGTGCCTTGGCACACTGTAACTGTAATTCACCTTCCTGGGCCTGCTGCTGATGCTCTGACTTCTGAAGCTTTGATGACAGAGGATGATCCTGGAGACCAGCCATGTGCTGGGCTGGGATGAAGCACTAGGCCCTGCTCCCTCTAGAGAAGGACCTCGTTTGCTGCCAGCGCTCAGCACTAAACCGTGATCATAAATGAAGACCGGGAGGATTCGAAACATCTGCAGCTTGGAGGTGGCGACTACATAACTGAACTGAAATGATATATTTTTTGTGTATATATCTCGAAATGGAACAGATCTGTAGAGGACATCTAGATACTCTATAGGTAAATAAGTAGTTCAGAATTACCATTTTTCTTCTTGCATGATGAATCTATTCCTACACTTTTTAATAAAATCACTCCACAGTACCATAACTGTTTCTAATTGTCTACAATTGTAGTAACTAGCACCCTCCCTGTGGGTAAACAGACAATTACTAGGCATTAGCTGAAGTTTAAAAGATAAAGAGGCATGTTTCTCAAAAAAGAAGAGAAAACCATTTCTTATGTTTTAGATCAGGGATTGGCAAACTTCTTTTATATATAAATATTTTAGGCTTTGCAGATCACACTGTCTTTGCTGCAACTTCTCAACTCTGTCATTGGAGCACAAAACAGCCACGGACAAACCACCATGGCTGTGTTTCAATAAAGTTTTATTGATTAAAAACTCTGAGTGGATGGGATTGGCCCGTGGGCCATAGTTTGCTAACTCCTAGCTAGAGTAACATACCTTACGTATAAAAACACAGAGCAGTTCAAATGCATGTTCAAATAACCAAGTGGGAATTAAAAATAAATTCATTTCTTGACATGTACACACTGCTACCCTTAAAATGGAAAACCAACAAGGACCTACTATATAGCACATGGACTTCTGTTCAATGTTATGTGGCAGCCTGGATGGGAGGGGAGTTTGGGGGAGAAGGGATACACGTATGTATATGGCTGAGTCCCTTTGCTGTTCACCTCCAACTACCAGAACATTGTTTATTAATTGGCTATGCCCCAATAAGGGGTTCCCAAGTGGCTCAGTGGGTAAGGAATCTGCCTGCAGTGCAGGAGACGCGGGCTCGATCCCAGGGTCAGGAAGATCCCCTGGAAGAGGTCATGGCAACCTGCTCCAGTGTTCTTGCCTGGAGAATCCCACGGGCAGAGCTGGACATGACTGAAGCGACCGAGCAGGTATACCCCAATGGGAAATAACAAGTAAAAAAACACCCCCCCCCAAAAAAACCCCAAAATGAATAAATCCATTTCCTATCTTGTTAACCACAGCGAATGTTCCAAAGATTTTTTTTATGCAGGCTTCTGTGTTACATATCAAAGTCTGTGCCCCCTGGAGATGGGCAGGACACAGCCAGTGTGGCTTTACTGGGGCCTCAGAAGGCTGAATGGCATCATCAGCTCGATGGATGTGAATTTGAGTACACTCCGGGAAATGATGAAGGACAGGGGAGACTGGAGTGCTGCATTCCAGGGGGCCGCAAAGAGTCGGACACATTGAGTGCCTGAACAACAGGTGTCCTGCTGACCCTAAGCCACAGACAAATAACTGCCTCATAATTCACAGAAAAATTAGGACCTTTTGGTTTTAAATATCCTCAGCTGCACACTGACAATTCTGCAGCTCTACTTTCAGGCCCCAACTCCCTCCTCAAGAGAAGATCTCAAAATTCTGACCTCTCCACTTGAATATTTCATAGAAACTTAACGTGTACAAATGTCCAAAGACAGTATTCATGACTTCCCCCTCTCCTCCGCTCCTTTGGGATATCCGGATTCTGAGTAACGTTAGTTCTGACAGAGAGTTTGAGGAGGGGGAGTCAGCCCGAGTTCCTCCTCTTTTCCGGCCCCACATCACAGCAGTCCGAGCCCTGTGGATCCCACCTCTCCAATGTCCTGAATTCCGTGTTCTCTGCTCGCTCCCAAACTACTGCACACTGGTCTCTGCCTGCAGCCTCTTACCCTCACCCACAGGAACACGTGCCTGCCGGAGTTCAGTTTCTAAGCCTTCTCCGCACATTCTCAGTCCCCTCACGTGGCATGCAGGGCCCATTCCAACTCATCACCCAGGATCCCTCCTCTGTGGGTACCTGCAATGTACCCAGCTTTTAGAAAAGTAAGCCTACAGCTCACTCCACCAAGTTCAAAGGTCACTTCTCCCATGAAGCCTGCATGGGGTCTACGACCAGCACCCCGTCTCAGCAGCTCGCTTATCTCAGCTTAAATCACTTAAAAACAAACAAACAAACAAAACAACAACAACAAAAAACTAGCATCTATGAAAGTATTCTTACTACTGAACTGTGGCTATTGATTTATGTGTCTGCTTCCCAGAAGAGGCAGCAAACCTCTCACAGGCAGGAAGCACGTTTTATTCACTGTGCCAGTGTGGCAGGCCCTGGATTGTTCACTGAACAACAGAATGCCAATACTCTGTTTTGTAGTGTTGCACGCGTGCGTGTGTTCGTGCACGTGTGTGCTCAGTCGTGTCTGACTCTTTGCAACCCCAGGAACTGCAGCCTGCCAGGCTCCTCTGTTCATGGGATTTCCCAGGCAAGCATACTGAAGTGGGTTGCCATTTCCTCCTCCAGGGGATCTTTCTGACCCAGGGATGGAACCCACATCTCCTGCATTACCACTGATAATGATTCTTAAATGAAATGTAAGACTGTGGAGCACTAGAAAATATTTTAGTCTCTGCCCCAGTTCCTGGCACAGAGCTCCTAAAACCCTAATTTCCCAAATGATAAAGATCCTAGGAGCATCTTTTGTTCTGATACTTGATCTTTGACTCCAGCTCCTGATGCTGAACTCCCAAACCCCTTGGAATTTCCTGGGTGACAGGATTTTTGTTCCTGTGAGGCAAAGCTTGGTGAGCTCCTAGATGGGGGCTGGTTACCACAAAGACCATGGGGAAAGAGAGGAGTTGGAAATTGAGTTAATGATTGATCATGCCCACATGATGATGCCTCCATAAAAAAGTCCCCAAAGTATGGGGTTCAGAGAGCCTCAGCATTGGTCAACACATCTATATGCTGGGAGGAGGGTGTACCCCAACTCCATGGGGGCAGAAGCTCCTGAGCTTGGGACTCTTCTTGACTTCACCTTGTATTTTCTCTTCACCTGACTGTTCATCTGTATCATTTATCATATGCATTATTATATAATAAACTGGTGAATGTATTTCCCTCTCTTCTGTGAGCTGCTCTAACAAATCATCAAATCCAAGGGGCGGGGGATCATGGGAACTTCTGAGTTGTAGCCAAGATGGACAGAGTTGTGAGTAACTTGGGGACCCACTACTTGCAACTGTCAGTTTAAATGGGGGGCGGGGGGTGCAGTCACACAGGACTGAGCCCTTAACCTGTGCTAACTCTGGTTAGTGTCAGAATTGAATTGACCAGTAGGGAACCTGGCTGGTGTCACAGAGGACTGCTTGTTGTGGGAACAAACCCCAGGCACATCTGGTATCAGAACTCTGGTGAGTGAGATAGTACTTGACAGAGTAAAGGAGAAGCATAGGAGGAGGAGTTTTCTTCTAAGTAAGCACTGGATTTTTTTTTTTTTACTATCTAATGCAGAGATTACCTCATGCTTTAAGGTGTTCTTATGATTAAGATACTAAACTATTTGGTTTCTGTTTAATGTAGGACAGAGTTTGAAAGGAGGATGAGATGGTTGGATGGCATTACCCATTCAACGGACATGAACTTGGGCAAACTCTGGGAGATGGTGAGGGACAGGGAGGCCTGGCGTGCTGCAGTCCATGGGGTCACAAAGAGTCGGACACAACTTAGCAAATGAACAACAAAAGAGTTTAAAAAGAGTAAAATCTTACTCTGTTCAAAGAAATCCTCCTCTGAAGCCCAGAATGTGATAAGTGAGGGGCATTCATGCTCCCTCAGTTCAGCCCTTTACTTCCCAGAGAAAAACAGAATGTGTATATAAGAACATAATGTAACAAGGATTGTCTACGGATCAGACCTATGGCCTCCAGCCTTTTTCTTGAAACTTGCATTTTATTCCTGCTCCAAAATAAGGGGAACATGGATGCAATCACCTAGCTTCTCCATGTCCTATTTTCTTTTGCAAAGAAATTGTCAGTTATTTTGCAAGAATACAAAATAATTTTTTTTTGTTGTTGTTCAGTCACTAAGTCGTGTCCAACTCTTTGCAATCCCATGAACTGTAGCATGCCAGGCTTCCCTGTCCTTCACTATCTCCTGAGCTTGCTCAAATTCATGTCCATTGAATTGGTGATACCATCCAATCATGCTCAGTCAGTTCTTTGCATCAGGTGGCCAAACTACTGGAGCTTCAGCTTCAGCATTAGTCCTTCCAATGAATATACAGGGTTGATATCCTTTATATTTTTATAAGGATTGACCTTATATTTTCTTTATTTAAAAGGTTCTCAAGGCTCCATATCTAAGAGCTCTCCAGGGTGAAAGTCTCAAAACTTGAAGTTTCTTCTAAATTTTGCATTTAACTAACTGCCACTCCCTTTCACTTTCACTGCAGATAAAACTGAGCTATTCCAACAGTAGGTCATGCTCTATCAGCTCATCACTCAGTGGTATACGACTCTTTGCGACCCCATGGACTGCAGCACGCCAGGCTTCCCTGTCCATCACCAACTCCCGGAACTTGCTCGGACTCATGTCCATGGAGTCGGTGATGCCATCCAACCATCTCATCCTCTGTCATCCCCTTCTCCTCCTGCCTTCAATCTTTCCCAGCATTGGGGTCTTTTCCAATGAGCACTCTACTGTGTTAAAGTATTTCCAAATTAAGCCTAAAAATCAGGTAGGTATTTCCTGAAACACACGAAATCTCAAGGAAGGGTGACTCCTACACTTTCAAATTACATTTTGTAATCAATATAGTCTGGGGGAAGGCATCTTAACTTTTGCTTAAGAGCTGGGAGTTCAAACTGTAATTAGGCTCATTAATTATGTGACACTAAGGACAGCAGTTTCCTGCATAAAAGCAATTACTAAACATAATATTGAACATTTTAAGATTCAAAAAAAGAAGTTGGAGTAAAATAATATATGAAGACACACTTCATTATAAAATTATTCCATGAACACAGTGAAAAATATCAACCCTGGACAGAATCCAAGCTGTGTTTAAGTAAGCTTTGTGCTCTGTGCTCCCGAGCACGCAGCATAGCGCCGTCTGCTTCTCTCCCGGGATGCCTTCAAGCCAACACATACAGAGCCACACGGATAAGGGTCTTCAGCTGTCAGGAGGCGGGAAGGGGGGGCTCCACTTACCCAGTCCTTTGACAAACTTCATAAGGCACATGATGTAACTAGTGGCTGCATTAGCAAAGACCTGGATGTTGTCGGTATTGAGAAAAGCTTCAAATACATCAAACACTGGAGCCTGGCCTTTTCCTGAAGGAGGAAGGTTATAGAGTTTTAAGAAAGTTAGGTGTCTACCGTTCAGGTTGCCCATACTCCCAGCACCTTCCAAAGAGCATTAAAAAAATATATATCTATTGGATCAAAGCCCAGGTCTTTTGACTGGATAACTGGCTTGCCTCCTGTGTTGTCCTTCTCAGCTTTGCCTGCAGGGGGAGCTGTAGGACGGCTATGAGGAGAGCTTAGTAGACAGATGAGGGCAAAGCTGGCTGAACGCAGGGCTGAGCAATGTGTAGGTCTACACAGGGCCATTAAACATGTGGTCCTTTGGAATTCTGCACACAATCATAGATATGGGAAGGTTTAAATAACCCTCTGATGGCACACACTAACTTACTCATACCTGTGCTGAAAAGAGCTAACATAGAAGGCTCAGAAACTGCTATCCTCAGAAAGGCCTGCCTCAAGGGTTGGCCCTTGGCTGGTCTGGGAACCTGGCTCACGGAATAGTCCGTTAATTGGATGGTTTACTCTGCCTGGATGGTTGGCGCAAAGAACACAGTTTGATCTGAACACCTCCCCTCCCCCTTCCCCGAGAAGTATGGATTTTGGAAGTGTGGATTTTGGCAGAGAGTACCTAAGTGACCAGCCCTTAGCTGGGTCTCTAATGGGCTTCCCTGGGTAGAAAGGCTCACACACTGCCCCTGGTCATATAAACTGCTGCATTTTCCACACTGGAGGTGAAGTGCTCCATGGGATCCTCCAGGGAGGGGGTGAGCTCAGGGAGGCCTGCGCACAGAGTCTGTTTTCCCCTTAGGATCTGGCTTGTCCTTACCATGTCACTGTAATAAACCTCGGCCACGAGCCATTAATAAGTCTGAGCTATGTAATAAATCCTGGCATAACTACATGCTGAGTCCCATGAGTCCTTCTGCTGGGTCTCTAAGTGCAAGGTTAGTCTTGGAGGCCCCTGACCCAACATCCCTGGTCACCGGGCCTGCTGTATGGCTGGCTGCCCGTCTATTTCCAGCCAGACCCCATCTCCCTAATTCGAATTCCCTGTTATTTGGATTTTTTCTGCTTCTTCCCAGATAGTGGATAACATTTTTTCCTTTTGGTTTTATGAATGAACTCAACACAGACATGTGTAAGTGAAATGAGCTAAGTCTCTCAGCCTTCAGCCTCCTCTGTCACTGAGAGCAGGGCCTGGAAACGCTCAAGGTTCTCGACCTGCTGGCAGAACTCAGAACTTGTGCTCCTGCTACACCATTTCCTGCTGATAAAACAGCGGAACGCCAGTCTTCCCTGTTCTCCAACTTCTTTTGAGAGCATGAAGCTTGACATGAAGAGCTATTGCCCCACAGCCAAAATCAGCACTCCCATTCAACACAGAACTGGAAGCCCTAGCCGGAGCAATCAGGCAAGAGGAGAAATAGAATGCATCCAAATCGGAAAGTAGCATGGCCTCTTTTTGATGATGATATGATCTTATGTATGCAAAGTCTTCAAGATTCCACCAAAAGACATAGAACTACAGTCATTAGACTGTAGAACTAACACACCAGTTTCAGGATGCAAAATCAGCGTGCAGCCTTACCCATGGAGTAGTCGCCCACAAGGTACTCCTTCACCTCAGACTTGTTCCCACTGTGCACCGTCTCCAGGGCGCTGAACAAGGGCCTCCACCCCGACTGGATTTGGGTGGAACACACTTCAACCAGCTCCCCGATGGACGTGACAACCTGCAGAGGCAAAGGGGGTGGCCTGTTTCCTTCCAAGAAGCAGGCGAGTTTCTGGGAAGATGGATGTGCTTCCCGGCTCCCTATTTCTGGGTTAATTTTAGTGCAAGAAAAAAAAATCAAAACCTAGACAAACTCACTCAAAAGTCTTCTAAATAAGCAACCATACTGCATTAATTTGCATTTTACTAAGTGCCACTAAGCAACTTTTCACATGCTATTTGTAAATATTTTGCCGTTTTTGAAGTTAGGTTTTTATCTTTTCATTACTGTCTTTAAATCATTGGGTTCTTCATGCATTCTAAATGCATTCCAAGACACATGGTTTGCAAATTCTTTTTCATAGCTTTGGGCTTGCCTTTTTATTTTTAAACGGTCTTTTAAAAAAAATTTCATTTATTTTTTGGCTGTGCTGGGTCTTTACTATTGTGCATGGGCTTTCTCTAGTTGTGGTGTGGGGGCTTCTCACTGCAGTGGCTTCTCTTTTTGCAGAACGTGGGCTTCAGTAGCGTGGCATGTGGGCTCAGGAGTTGTGGTTTCTGGGCTCTAGAGGACAGGCTCCATAGTTGTGGCGAATAGGCCAAGCGGTTGCACATGGGATCCTCCAGGGCCAGAGATCGAACACATGCACCTCAAATTGGCAGGCAGACTCCTCACCACTGAGCTACCAGGGAAGCCCCTAAATGGTGTCTTTTGAAGAACAAAAGTTTTACATTTTATTAAGTCCAAATCATCAATTTTTCTTTTTACAGATACTGTTGTGTCATTTCTAAGGAATCTCTGCCTAACCCAAGGTGGTCCCCTATGCTTTCTGTGGAAGCTTTTATAGGCTTTGCACTTATTTAAGCCTATGACCCATTTTGAGTTATTTTTTATTGCATATGTTCAAGCACCATTTGCTAAAGGAATATCCTCTCTATTGAATTACAATGACATCTTTGTTAAAAATTGACCATAGACGTGAGAATTTATTTCTATACTTTCTATTCAGTTCCCCTGATCAATAATTCTATCCTTACACCAATATTCCATGGTGTAGATTCCTTAAGTTTTGAAATTGGGTAGTGTAAATTCTCCAAATTCGCTGTTCTTTTTCAAATGTGTTTTCTCTATTCTAGATCCTTTGAACTTGTGTATAAACTTGAGAAACATCTTCCCAATTTCTTCAAAAAAGTCTGCTGAGATTTTGATAGGAATTGCACTGAATCTATATATCAACTTGGGGAAATCTGCCATTTAAAAACACCATCTTTCAATCCATGAATGTAGCATCTCTCATAATTTGTTTGAATATTCTTTTTTTTTTCTCAGCAATATTTTGTAGCTTTCAGCATACAGGTATTTAACATCTTTTGCTAAATTCCTAAATATTTTGTTTTTGATGCTCTTGTAAAGGGAATTGTTTGCAATTTCAATTTTTGATAACTTACATCTTGGATATGGGAATGCAAGTGACTTTAATGTGTTGTTTTTATAGTCAGTAACCTAGCTAAACTCACTATTAATTCTAGTAATTTAAAAAATAAATCCCTCTAGCTGCCATCTCGTGTCCCCTTGTGTGTGTGCCTAACCTCAGCTGGTCTGCCCGAGACCACCCGAGTGCCAACCCTATTCCCCCACGCAGCCCCATTTCCGCTCCAACAAGATAAAAGAAACTATCATGAACCAGGAGAAACTCACCAAACTGCAGGCACAAGGGCACATTGGTGGGAAAGGAACTGCTCGCAGAAAGAAGGTGGTTCATAGAGCAGCCACAACAGATGACAAAAAACTTCAGTTCTCTTTAAAGAAGTTAGGGGTAAACAATATCTCTGGTATTGAAGAGGTGAATATGTTCACAAATCAAGGAACAGTGATCAACTTTAACAACCCTAAAGTTCAGGCATCTTTGGCAGCAAACACTTTCACCATTACAGGCCACGCTGAGACAAAGCAACTGACAGAACTGCTCCCCAGCATCTTACACCAGCTTGATGCTGACAGTCTGACCGCTTTAAGAAGATTGGCTGAAGCTCTGCCCAAACACTCCATGGATTGTTTGGCAAGCACCACTTGCCACTGGAGAGGAGAAGGATGATGAAGTTCCAGATCTTGTGGAGAATTTTGATGAGGCTTCCAAGAATGAAGCAAACTGAATTGAGTTAACTTCTGAAGAAGATAAATCTTGAAGAAGTTACTGGGAGCTGCTATTTTATATTTTGACTGCTTTTTAAAATTTTGTTTATGGATCTGATAAAATCTAGATCTCTAATATTTTTAAGCCTAAGCCCCTGGACACTGCAGCTCTTTTCAGTTTTTGCTTATATACAATTCATTCTTTGCAGCTAATGAAGCTGAAGAAGCCTAAGAATAAAGTTTGAGACAAAGATAACTAAAATTCAAAAAAAATTAAAAAAAAACAAATTCCTTAGGATGTTCTATATATAAGACCATGTTGTCTATGAACTAAGATAATTTTGTTTTTCCAAAACTTGATGGTATTAATTTTTTGGTACAGTGAGTAAAATTTATAATGTTGAACAGAATTGGTAAAGGTGGAAATGTTTGCTTTCTTCCCAATTATTGGGAAAAAGTATTCAGTTAAGCATTGTGTGAAGTTTGATATTCGATTTTCAAATACTCGCTTTCATCCAGTTAGTGAACTCCTTTCTGTTCCTCATTTCTTGAAAGTTTTTTTATTTAAAATGAGTGATGGATTTTGTAAAATGTTTTCTCTGTGTCTATTAAGATGACCATAGGATTGTAATCCTTTACTCTACTAAAAAGATACATGACTGATTTTTGAGCTATTAAACCAATCTTGCACTGATTCTTTCTTCTACCATCTCAAATCTTGCTGGTAAGCCTATTTAGTGGATTTTTCATTTGTTGTCGTCAACCCTAGAATTTGTATTCTTTCTGTTTCCATTTCTCTATGTAGATTCTCTATTTTTCAGACATTGTCATCTTTGAACATAATGCTTTGAACATACTTATAGCAGCTGCTTCAAAGTCTCTGTCCCCTAATTCAACAACCCAAGCCAGAGCCAGGATACAGTGAACAGAGCCCTCTCCCCACCACATGCATGTGCTGAACTTCTTTGGCTAAATATTCCGTAATTTCTACCATGAAGGCATCACTGGTAAGGGTCACCACCTCTTCTAGATCCTGTGTCTGTCTGTCTCCCCACCTCCAAATCAGAGTTTTGGATCTAAATAATCCTGGTTTGAGCTTAATACAACATCTGGTCTCACTCCAAGGCAGTTTCTATTGCCCGCCCCTCCCCCCACCCCTGAGCATAGATCATTGTTTCTTATTTGGGTATCTCATATTTTTTTTTGCTGAACATTGGACATTTTAGATAATATAGCAATGCTGGATTCTGATTTATTCTTGAGGTTTTTTTTTTTTCAATGCTAAATTGCTCGGACATATACTGTAGACCCTATCTCTGCTCTTCCCGTGGTATAAGGCACCACAGTATCTCTACTAAATTTCTTTATTTTTATTTTTCAGCCTGACTTCCTATTGCTGTCTTCAAGTCTGCATAGGTGAGTCATCAGCTGATGAAGTAGGCAGAGATTTCGCTCAAATACTTTGAGCCTTTAAGGAGACTGCCCTCTGTCAACCAGCTGGGGAGAATATTCAAAGTTCAGCCAGTTCATAACTCTCTCTGGTGTTTTGCTTTCTGATGGGATCTAGACAGTCCATCCTATATATGTCCATATTTCAGTCAGCTAGAGATGCATCAGGAATTTACCTTGTCCTTCTATGAAATCTCTGGTTTCCTGAACCTCACGTTATATTTGTTACTGGTTCACCATTGCAACCTTAGGCCAGCAACACTGTAGTATTATATTGCTCATTTCCTACCAAATCTATATTTTCTAGTGGACAAACCAGTAGTCTTGTTCAAACCAAGTCTGGCTCTTAAGCAGAAAGGCTAATTTTCCCAGTCAGCCTACACTGGTCAAATTACTATTCTTATGAATAGCTTGTAAGTGATAACTTCCACCTTCAATAAGAAGGTCACAGGCTCCCACTGTCCTTAACCAAAGTTCTGGCAAGAACTATTTTTCAGCATAAACGCTACTCAATTTGTCATCTGCCTGTGGTCAATTTCAAGAGCCCTGCAATGGATGCTTTTGACAATTTTTTCGTTTTGTAGACTAAATTTTTATGGAGAGGATTTGCTAACTTCTTTATGCCACCAAAGCCAAAATCTCTCCTGTTCTAAATGATTGTTTAAAATTTTAATAAACACAGTTATTTTAAAGTCAGTCTCTGACAACAACAATATCTGGATCCCTGGTGGGGAGCTGGGGAGGGTGTATGTGTCTATTTTGATTGTTTGCTTTTCTTTCTGTATTCATGACGTATTATTTCCTAACGAGTCAGTTATTTTTGACTGAAGGCAGACATTTAGCTTTACCTGATGATCAGTTCGCTCATGGCCAATCCAGTCTCAGAGCCTGCTTCTCTGGCTTCCCACCGTTACTTAGTTTTGAGCATCTTAGCATTCCTTACTTTCTTGCCTGTGTGTCAGTGTTTTTAAAATAAAAAGCTTAACCCTTATTTAACATTTTTAGTAGATTGCAAGGACAGAGGATCTGTATTCCTAGATCATCATAAGAAAGATACGAAGTCTCTAGTTTCTTTACCATTTGTCTTTCCGTAGAGGGCAGGACAGTGGTTGAGTCCAGTGTGGATATGAGAGTATAGACTAGTATAGCCACGGTGCCTGGTTCAAATCTAAGCTCCACCCATCACTAATCACATATCCTTAGCTAAGCTGCTTAACCTCTTCTGGCCCCAGATTTCAGTGGGCTCGCAGCACTGGAAAGATTGAATCTGCAGTACTGGAAAGATGGAATCCGCAGCGCTCACACAACAGTCCTGCCGGCGCACCCAGTGAGGGCCTGCGCTATGATGGTTACACACTCACCTGGTCTTGGACGTCCTCGTCGCACAACTCCAGCTGCATGATACGCTCGAACGGTCGGAAGAGAGCTTCGTTAAAGTGGAAATGAGGTGGCTCGTTCCAGTCCGTGAGCACCTCCGTCAGTATATCATGGATGAAGGAGACTGCCTTCTGAGACACATGTCTTTCCTTATGGCAGGCAGCCTGCAAAATTCACGGGAGAGTCCAACACCCTCAGGACCTCAGGCAACTAAGAACCTGGTTCCTGAAGGTTTTCCTAACCCACCTTCCTGGAGGGAGGTGGAAGCAGCAGCTCTGCTAAAGTGAAAGATTTCAAGGATAAGCCTCAGTGAACAGCACACTAAACTGCATTTTAAATATTTTAACCAACTGATCAGACACATCTTCAGTTTCACTTTGAAGTTTCTAGAAAAATAAGAGTTTCTAATAACCCGGCTTCCCTGGTGGCTCAGACCATAAAGAGTCTGCCTGCAAAGCAGGAGACTGGGGGGTTCAATCCCTGGGAAGATCCCCTGGAGGAGAGCATGGCACCCCACCCCAGTATTCTTGCCTGGAGAGTCCCATGGAGAGAGGAGCATGGCGGGTTACAGTCCATAGGGTTGCAAAGAGTCAGGCATGACTGAGCAACTAACACACACACAGTACAATAATTTCTTCTTTTTGTTTTTCTCAGTAATGTGACATTTTTTTGGCGTAGTGTAGAACACGCTGACTAAATACACTGGAACCTTGTCTGGAAACTGCCCATGGTATCCTTGCTAGCTGTGCTTCAAACATATGAAGATCTGATGAGTCCTTTGTCCCTTGGGGATGTGGGGTGACTGCACCAATAATGGATTAATTGACTCACATCATTGTATCTGTGTCCTTTAGTAGTCCTCTCCCACACAGACCCTGGACTTGGACGTGTGACTTGCTTTGTTTATATAATATTTGATATTATATAAACTTTGCTTACATAATATTTGATAGCAACCATTAAATAAGTAAAGGACTGAATAAGTAATTCTGATTTGGGATTTGCCTTCTTGCTTTCCTTTAGAATCCTAAGAATTCCATGTGAACAAGCCAGGGCTAGTCGGCTAGAGGAGAGACCAGATGAGCTATGGTATAGCTCTACCAGATTAAGTGCTAAAAGGCTATACGGACCAGTTACCACTGTCAAACAGGGCAACAATTTTCCCATCAACTTAGACGTAGCCAGTCATCATGTATTGAGATATTTAGGTGGAGTTACCATATAGTTTATCATATAAACTGCTTTCCTTTGGAAAGTCAAAGAGGTCCTAGGAGTGTTAATTCAGCTGAGAAAACCAGGATGTATGGTTCCCCTATGTAGAGGGAATATATTTAGCTATTAGAAAAGGGAGTCTGGCAGGAACAAAAGACATTGTTATGTTTGCGTACAAAAAAGAAGTGCCACTTGATAATATACACGTTTTGATGCTGCTCTCTCAGATCATCCCACCCTCGCCTTCTCCCATAGAGTCCAAAAGTCTGTTCTATACATCTGTGTCTCTTTTTCTGTCTTGCATATAGGGTTAGGTTGGATGCATGAGACAAGTTCTTGGACTGGTGCACTGGGATGACCCAGAGGGATGGGATGGGAAGGGAGGTGGGTTCAGGATGGGGAACACATGTAAATCCATGGCTGATTCATGTCAATGTATGGCAAAAACCACTACAATATTGTAAAGTAATTAGCCTCCAACTAATAAAAACAAATGGAAAAAAAAAAAAAAAAAGAAGTGCCAGACTCAGGCTGGTAGCAGACCATGAGGAATCAGAAACTGGCTGTGTGAGGTGCCCAGCTAAGTCACGTGAGTATAAAGAAGGGTCAGGGCGAGACCAGGGCAGTGCCAGCCTTAGGGTGATAGGAGCCATAAGGTGTCATCAGAGAACGATGATGCTTGTGACCAGGCGATGTGGCCACAGGGCCCTTGTCCCCACCCTGCCTGGAGTCCCCGGGCCTCCCCCTTCCAGGGCGCTCACCTCCACCAGGTGTGGGGCCACGAGGCTCCAGCAGCGCATCACGTGGAGCAGGGGCCTCGCTCTGCTCCGCACGATCCTTAGCATGGCGTCCCCGAGGCGGAACAGGTGCAGGGCACTTTTGCGGTCTTGGGTGGACTTCACTTCTCCTACAAGAAGGCAAGACCATAAAAGCCATCAATCCCAAACTCAGAAATAGTTTGACCTGTCCAAGCATGGCTAGAGGATGAAAATCAAAGAGTCACACTTGATAAGTAGGATTGTTAGATGCGAATTTGTGACGATAGGAAAGGAGCCCGGATTCAAGAATGAACAGGAGTTCGGTCAACAAGATCAGAGTCCACCCATCTGCTCACTACAGCATCCCTAGTGCGTGCTGTGACAAGCGTGAACAATGCTTGTGAGAAGGAGGAATGATATCAATAGAAAGGTTAGGGCATCGGCTGCCCAGGCCCAAATCCTGGCTCCATCATTTAACAGCTGAGTTATGATGGACCGCAAGTTTACCTTTCTAATTCACCGTTTCTCATTGTAAAAGTGGGATAACAGTGCCTTCTCCTTAAAGTTACTTCAAGGATGAAATACGATCAATACTCAAAAGTACTCAGCACAGGCCTGGCACAGACTACCTGCCCTCCACTCTTAGCAACAGTGGCTGCAGTTATTGTCCCGTCGTTCACAGCCACGTCCACTTTTTGTCCTTAACATTAACAGCACCTCTGAAACCCTTGCCACGCAGGTCAGGCCCCTTTGCCACCCAGTAACACGTGATCTAACCTGCTTTGTCCTGCTTCTGTACAATCCTTGCTTGCTCTGATTTCTAGCTACTACTCTGCCACCTTAGTCTTCACTCTTCTTGCTCATGTCCTGCTCCTCCCACAATGCCCACAAAATGCTGATCACAATCAGCCTCTACCAACCAGAATGTGCCTTTCTAATTAGCCTGGCCATATCATGCAAACTTCAAAATGACAGTAACAAAAATCACTGACATTTACTGAGTGTTTACCCTGCATGAGACATTGTGTTGGTTCTGTGTGTCTTTAATTACTTTTATTTTACTGAAGCATAGTTACTTTACAATGCGTTAGTTTCTACTGTACAGCAAGGTAATTTGGGTATACATATATACATACATATGTATACTTTTAAAATATTATTTTCCAATAGTTTATCACAGGATATTGAATATAGTTCCCTATGCTCTACAATAGGACTTTGTTGTTTATCTTATATTTAATAGTTTGCATCTGCTAACCCCAAACTCCCAGTCCATCTCTCCTGCACCTCTCTTCCCCCTTGGCAACCATAAATCTGTTCTCTGTGATCACTTTAATTTTAAAAGCAAACCTTAAGAAGTAAATGCAACTATTGCTACAAAGAAATTAGAAAACTGAGGATCAGAAAGGGGAACTGACTTGCCTAAATTGACAGCTGGTAAGTGGTTAAGGCAGTGTTTTAACTTGGATCTGATTGATTTGAAAGTCAACGCTTCCTTGCCCCTCACAGCTCTTTTTTTTTTTTGTAAGCTCAGAGTCTGCTGATTTCTCCATGCAAAATACTTTGAAGGTTGCCCCTGGGCTCAGAGATTCTCTGGCAGTTGGCTGGGTCTGGAAAGTTGGCTTTATATAGCTAAGGTTTTAAAGTCTATTAAAAAACTCACAGGAAAGCACTGTGGTTCTCAAATTAGAATCTGCAGTAAGAGTCAAAATTCCTAATGGTGGAAGGGACCTCAGAGGCTGTGCCCTTCAACCTGCCACCACCAGTGTGATCCTGGCCCACGGCTCTGCCTCTGCCTGAATTTCTGGGAACAAGGTACTCACTGTTAACAGCACAACTGTCGATGGACAGGTGCGTTTGTAAGCAAAACCCGCCACTCACTTGGGACCCACTCATGGGCGATTCGATACAGCGCTACCCACTCTCCCCCATGTTGGCCTGCAAGAGGGTGTTCACCTGGTGTCATCCATGAAGACTGTGATTCTGTTGTTATTTAGCCGCTAAGTCATGTCCTAATTCTCTGCGACCCAATGGACTGTAGCCCACCAGGCGCCTCTGTCCATGGGATTTCCCAGGCAAGAAAACGGGTGGGTTGCCATTTCCTACTCCAAGGGGTCTTCCTGACTCAGAGATTGAAACTGCATCTCCTGCATGGCACATGGAGTCTTTACCACTGAGCCAGCCACCCGGGAAGCCCAGTGATTCTGACCCACCATTAAAGGGTCATGCCCCAGGGGCAGTTCTTCTAAGAGCGGCCTGAGGCTTCTGTTGAGTGTTCCATTTTTCTCTCCCAGGCCTTTCTAGAATTTGAAGCTGCTTCTGCAAGTTGGCTGGACTAAGGCAGGTGTGGGCTTTGTGATACGGAGAAAAGTTTCTACCTGCATGTGAAGCTATCTACACCCTGAGTGACCACACCATTTCTACATCACGAGCAAAACTTAGCAGAACCACCAGTGGCAATACCTGCAACTGTGACGGCAGCAACATTTCCATTCACAAAGGATAATAACCAACCCCCTACCAGCACCGCCCACACGGATCATGTCTCGACTCTAAGTGACAAATCTGCACTTGAACTTGGGCAGGGTGACCGTGTGTGAAAGGAATGGGGGGTTCAAGTCTTCAGGCAGGCCGTTGGCATCAGAGATCTGGGCTGTCTGCCGCTAGCTTCATGGCACAGTTTCTGCAGGGAAAGAATTACCTGGCATTGCCAGCGAGTAATCAACTGTTTCTGTAACAGAATGGAAAAGCTGGGACTGCGATGCTTTCTTCAGCTGGTAAAGAAAACCTCCCAGAGCCATGAGGTTCAGCTTATCAGTAGCATCTTCAAAGAGCCTGGATGAAACACACACAAAAAGACTTGTTACTTAGAAACAATTCAGCAAAGTCTTTATGCAGAATGATTATGGTAATTTTCTTAAATGTGATTAATGAAAATGTTGTGTAAACACTATAAAGAAATGTATGGTATTGTTATATCTATTATTACTGAGTACAAGTCTGCTCTACTTACAAGATTTTAATCTGAGGGGCACAGACCATCCTAAAAAAAAAAAATCTTTGTCACCCCATGGCATAACTCAGCTGAGATGAGCACTCATTAAATGTTTGGCAAGAAATTGAAAGATGGCAAAGCATCACTCACAGAGGCCCAACAACTGGGAATGGAATCCTAACAATTAACTTCGATTTCATAAACTATACTAAAGAAAATCCCAGTAAATTAATCAAGGCTTTTGTTGGGCTTCAACTGATGAGTGTAATGTTGGACTTGGCCTGGAGGAGGGTTCAGAAGCAGGGTCAACTTGATCTGTACGCCCCCTGGGGCAGGAAATGACCTTCTTACTCATACCCAGAGCCTTGGACATGGTAACGCTCAAGCATCTACTGCAATAATGAATATTCCCTAACGTGATGGACCTTGTAGTTTCTTGTTTTCCACTCTGTTGGGCACAGACATTTCTAGAAGGAGTTAGGGAGAAGGAGGGGAATGCAGGTAGCAGGGCTCACAGGAGGATCAGAGGCTCACTGGACCTCAGAATGATGGACCAAACACCGGTTTATGTGGCACTTAAGGAATGAGGCGAGTCAGCCTCCCTCTGCTCTGGGGTCAACCCGATGCCCGACCTCCAAATCCATGATGACACCAGACGGCCAAGCAGCCCTGTGGGGTGCCATGTGCTGTGAAAGGGTGAGTGTCTCCAATAGAAGCTGAGTAACAAGGCCCTGAAGAGGTGACATGAGGCACACAGATGGGAATCAGTGGATTAATCATTTGTAAATTATTGAAACAAATACATCTTTATTGTGGTCTGTAATTTCAATACCGTTTGGTTTCTAGATCTTAGTTATTTCTTTTTCTTCTTTCCTAGTGGGAAGAATATTAGATCCCACCTGACACCTGTATACCACTTTCCAGATTCCAAAACACTGTCAAAGCCACCCTAATGGTTAAACAGGAAAAAGGGATTATTGTTCTGAGTTAGTGGATGAAGAAACTGAGTCTCAGTGCAACTATTTACACAGACACGACTTTCCCGTTGGATGATATCAAAGCCAGGAGCGGATTCAGGTTTTCTAAACCCAGCCAGCAATGCTCTTCCTACATCTCTCTGTTTCCATGGGAACCGCACCGCACCTGTACTGGGTGGTCTGGGGCAGAACTACCAAGTATGGGGAGTAAAGTGGGGTGGTCTCCAGGTGAAGGTGACCAAAGCACTGTCCACATCAAGAAGGGCCACTAAACAGCTGGAATGACTGTGATTTCTCTCTCTTCACCCGAACGTGGTTGCTGGGCATCAATTTAGAATAGATCATACTCTTGGGTGTAGGATTTTAAAATATTACCATCAAAAAATAGTGAATGTTTACTATTTGCCAAGCTCTGTTCTAACTGCTTCAAACTTATTAATTTAACCTTATGGCTACCCTATGAGTTACTTTATGACTCTATTTTTGCTATGAGAAATCAGGGCCCAGGGAGAGGAAGCTGCCTGTGGACACGGAATAAGTGCAGAGCCTTTGCCCTGGATAGCCTGCCCTCCACTCAAAAGCCTCCAGCCATTGTTACTAGACAAGAGAGACAGAGGCGGGCTTGAAAAAAATGACAAGAGGCTTCCGTGACCGGCTAACAAATCAAGTTGTCCTGGGAATGATTTTGTGAGCAGAAGAGAAGGATATGGTGTGGTCAGCAGGGGAAGGGTGCTCTGTGGGGCAGGGAGAAGGGAAGGGGAGGGGGAGGGGAGCAGGAGAGGGGAAGGGGGGAGGGGAAGGGGGGAGGGGAAGGGAAGGGAAGGGAGGGGAGGGGCCTTTCATTCCCCCACCGCCCTGGGTGTGTTGGGAATGGCACGCACCTGTCAGCCTGCGTGGAGAGCGTGAGCACCACCTTGGCGGCACTGCTGCCCGTCATGAGGCTGCCCCCACGGAAGTCAGAGGCCCGGCCTCGGCTGCCTTCTCGGACGAGCTCCTGGATGGAGAGCGGCTGAATGACGGGGGCCGCGCTCAGGGAGCTCTCCTGCTCCAGGCTCTGCTCCTGGGGCGAGCCCTCACTCTCCGGGTCCCCAAGGAGTCCGCCTCTGGGGGCCTTCTGGGGCTGGCTGATGGTCAGTGGGGGCTGAGAGGTGCCGTCGCTGAAGTGGGTGTGTTCCAAGGTGCCCACGTACTCACACACCCTGCAGAGAGTCACACATAAGCAGCTGCTGAGTTGCAGCCTGCCAGGCCAGCATGGTCAACCCCACAAGGAGATACAGAGGAGCTGGGCCAGCCTCACGGCCCTCCTGAATCCTTCCCGCTCCAGTGAAGGCCGCGTCCCTCCCCACTCCCCACTCCCTCTCTCCTCACTATATACATTTATTTTGAGTTGGACCAGACAGCCTGGAGGTGGAGGTGGAGGTGGGAGTAGGGGGGATTCCTCGCGGAAAGTACGGGAACAAAACTCTGTTCATCTCAGTCTGTCCTGTCCAGATACTGGCTTATCAGGACTTGGGCTATTTGAACACATTTTCCCAAAGGGTCCTCTTCCTTCTCTGTCTTGTGCTCTAGTCAGGATTTGGGAAACATCTCCTTTCTCTGAGATCCCAGAATGAATATGCATACGGTGGACTGGCTCTCTGGCCACAGTGGACCCTCATTTCAGGGATTCCACCCAGCTTTGTCCCACTGGGTCCTGACAGCTCCATGTAACCCCCACTGGGGTGGAGTAGTCACCTGATAACAGTCAACTCAGAGAAAAGACACAACATGGTACAATCTTCAGCTTCCAAACAAACTGTTCCCTGCTAGGACTTGGGACTGGAGATCCCTCATCCCAGGATAAGTCCAGCTACTAGGAAAGACTACTTTGGATAATCTACTCTGATGTTCCATAATTGGGCCATTTTTTTGATCCAAATAAATCGTTCAGGTTTGCAATTTAAATCTTTTCCCTGTTTGCTTGTGAGAGCAATGGAGAACATCAGGTCACCAGCCCCCACAGTAGAACCCACTCTGCTCCAGACCGACTCGTCCTGGCCCTTTCACATGCTCCTCTCCACAAAAGCCTCCTGTGGGCTTTTCAACCCTAGAAGGATCTTCAAAAGTCGACCAAACTCACTCAAGGCTGGATTTGCTTTGAGGACAATAAACAGAACCTAGGTTAGGCCACTGCCCTGGGCAAGATCAGGATGCCTGAGTCCAGCTGTGGGGCCGTCATCCTGCTACCGGGCGCCCCTCCACTGCTCGGCCAGAACTGAGCTTGGAGATGGCTGGGATGTGCCGAGGAGAAGGGTAAGAAGGCGGGCCGCCGCCCTGTGCCTGCTGCTGGGGGACGGCGGTCCTTCCTTTGCCGCAGGTCTGGCTGATTGCCAGTGCTGGGGGAGGAAGGATTTTCTTCTTGGTTGTGGGAAGACTGTAGCGCTCTTCCTTTATTTTACAGGTGTTGTGGGAAGTTCTTTTTATTTCGATACTACAAAGCTAAGAGCCAAATTTTTGGCCAATTTTGGCACTGAATTTTTTTGTCTAGCTAAATCAAAAGTTGTACTTATTACATATCCATGTAGGTTGTAAATCCATGGCTGATTCATGTCAGCTAAATCAAAAGTTGTACTTATTACATATCCATGTAGGTTGTAAATCCATGGCTGATTCATGTCAATGTATGACAAAAACCACTACAATATTGTAAAGTAATTACAATATTTTTTTGTCTAGCTAAATCAAAAGTTGTACTTATTACATATCCATGTAGGTTGTAAATCCATGGCTTTGTCTAGCTAAATCAAAAGTTGTACTTACTACATATCCATGTAGGTTGTAAATCCATGGCTGATTCATGTCAATGTATGACAAAAACCACTACAATATTGTAAAGTAATTAGCCTCCAACTAATAAAAATAAATGAAAAAAAAAAAGTCCTTTCAATAAAGAGATTACTAAACATACAGGAATTTTATGTTACTGACACATGACCAACTTTTAGATATGCCTTATTCACCTAACTTATGTGGTCTTTTACCAGACTCTATTTAAGAATCAGTTTTTCTTCCCTGGGATAACATATCTGCCTCTCAGACAATGTCAAGTGATAATTCACTGTTTTCTAAATTCAGTTCTGTCACTCTGTTCTTCAATATATACATTCAGTTGGGCCCTTATTCTCTCTTCTCTTTTTAATCTCTCATTTAGGGTTTATCCAAACTCTGTGACTTACTGTAATCTATAGGGGCTTTCCTGGTGGCTTAGTGGTAAAGAACCCACCTGCCAATGCAAGGGATATGGGTTTGATCCTTGGGTCAGGAAGATCCCCTGGAGGAAGGCATGGCAACCACTCCAGTATCCTTGCCTGGGAAATCCCATGGACAGAGCAGCCTGGTGGGCCACAGACCATGGGGTTGCAAGGAGCGGAACATGACTTAGTGTCTGAGCACCATGGAAGTGCTGGCAGGCACAGAGTCTACTCCTTCCGCGCAGCGCCCCCTTCCCCACCCTCATGGCAGGCAGGTGCCAGGCCTGCAGGGCGGGGATCCCATCGCGCACCTGAACACATGTGGCCAGCAGTCGGGGTTGTGGCTGCCCATCTCCAGGCCGACACTGAGGATGGCGTCCATGCACAGGACGTGGGCTGTGTGCAGCCACACCCCCTGCAGCTTCCCGATCTGCTCCAGTTTCTGCTCCACTTTTAGTTTCACTGCATCAGAAAGACATTCATTACAGTCCAGTCCAAGTAAGGCAGACAGAAGGGGAGGGAGAATGGAGGAAAAGGAAAGAACTCGTGCTTGTGCAAGGGCAACAGGAAATCGGAGATGTCACTAGAGGTCACTGGCAGTGAAATCTTCAATGACATGTCCCCGAGGCTCATCACGCAAACTACCCATTCCACAGGCCCACAGACACTGGTGATATCAGCTCTGCGGTTTCAGAAGCGGATGGAGTCAAGGATTCAAGCTGGGATCTGGGTCAGTCACAGCAGCGAGGATGGGCTTTGAGTGCCAATCCCAGCTAAAGCCGTCTGTGCCCAGACCCATCCTCTGCCCTTGTGTACTCATACTGAAAATAAGAAAGAATTCCTGGCAGTCAGCAAGTCCTCTCTGAGGTCTATTTATTGTTAGGTGTTCACAATGATGATCATCTAAAACAACATGCATGTACACTCTGAGTACCATGATGATTGCTTTATAACTGAAAATGCACACATTTTACTCCCAGAGTTTACAGTTATACTTGTGATCTTCAAATAATACTTTAAAAACTGTAGATAATGCATGAGAAAGGATGTAGAAGGTGACCGAAAAGGTCAATTATGCACAATGCCAAGGAAGGGACAAATGAAAGCATCCTCCTCGAACCAAGGTGTCCAGTTACTAGAAGATGGGTCTAGTGGGATAACCGAGTCCAGAACCCAGAAACACAGCACGCTCACGTCAGAGGAAGCCAAACCATGCTCCTACTGTAAGGGGCAAACTGATTTTCAGTAAAGTATCATTTGTCTCCTGGATGTGATACTGATTTAATTTTTTGTCTATAATTCAAACATTAGCTCTGGTTTAATAGTTTTTGAAGATCTTTAAGTGGTTTTATGTAACTTATAGTTGTACATTTTAAGTGCAAGTGTGATACCCTTTTGCTGTTAACAGTGGGGATGTGTGAGAGTTGGTCTGCTTTCACATGGGTCTCTATTACTCAAGTTCGAGGAACACCAACCTAACCTGTATTTTCTCAGCTAAAAATATGCCAACTCTTTCTGTGACTACTTATTTTCTGTACCTGATACACCGTTAGCTTAAGTCAGATCAAGTTCCCAATTTTTCCTTCTTTGCTGCCTGCCATTCATCTTCCATTGCTATGAGAAAGGCTATTCTCTTATCTAGATAACCAT
The DNA here is from genome assembly GCF_019320065.1 of Cervus canadensis. Taxonomy (NCBI): domain Eukaryota; kingdom Metazoa; phylum Chordata; class Mammalia; order Artiodactyla; family Cervidae; genus Cervus; species Cervus canadensis. Next base: position 11,652,621 of record NC_057418.1, on the reverse strand, counting down.
CTGCTTCATTGATGAGCTGATTTTATCAAGTTAAAAATCAACTCTTTCCTGAGTTCACAAAGCTCCGGTTTTCTCCAACAAGAGCAAAGTCTTCCTGAGCCTCCTCTTGGGATTCTTCCATCAGTGTGATCCCCGCTTCAGAACACAGGCTCTTCTGTCCTCCCCCTGTAGCCTGAGGGGTCCTCAAATGTGCACCCTAGGAAGTTCCGAAGTCAGTGGTCAGAGAACGCCAGAGGTGTTTAGAGCTGAGTCGGGGGGCCTCTGACTAGCAGTCACATGCACTTTCTTAGTCACCAGGGGCCAGTATATCTCTTATCTTCATAGCAATCTACTGAGTGTCTGGAGGATCAGCCCATAAAACAGACCCAAGTCTGTGGTCAGGCAGGGCCTCGTCATCAGTGGTGTATACAATGCACCGTGTGTCACATGTGCAACAGGGTGGAGTGTGTCTGCTTGTGTGTGCAGACCTCACAGAGGTCCCGGGTGGACTCTGGCCCTTCTGTCCCTACCTTGTGCTATGGCATCAGTGGGTTCCTGGGTTTCCTTCTCCTCTTTCTCCTCCTGGACACAGGAGGCAGCTGCCATCTGGGCGAGGGCTGAAGCGCAGTTGGCTGCAACTCCTTTAGAGAAAACAAACAAATCACCCTTTAACTGACTTTATTCTCTAGCCGTTCATCTGGCAAATCTACTTCTAAAAGACTTGTCCACCAGGGTCACTCATAACGCATTCCTCAGGGACACCCCTCGGGCCACGGGTCAGGAATACTCCACCTGCCATACCTAGAGCGCAACTCAGCCGCGCGGCTTTCCGCAGCCCATCAAGGCTCATGCAGATAGCATCGCGTTCTTTTTGGTTCTGTTCTTTGATGCCTTCAGCTCCCAAGATGAAGGCCAGCCCTTTGGAGCTGCCGGCCATTCGGCCCGTCAGAGGGGTTGATAAAGTGTCGATCAAGTTCTTCCAGCAGCCAATCAGAATATAGCGAGCAAACGCCACACCTAGAATGTGAAGGGGCGTGAGTTACCTTCCGGAGACAAAAATGACCTGGTGATGAATGGCATGGGATTCTCTGGCCATCCCATTAGCATTACTGAGGGGTATGCAATTTTACTACAGGAAATACAATGGAATGGATATCAGATTGTGTTTCAGTTTATGCTTATAAATAATGAATGTGGCGTCAGCAGCTGGGTGATGCCAGTAACTTCTATCAGGTATTTTCCTGCCAAGACCAAAATCTTAATTCATTTATGTTAGCATAAAAAGCTGCAGCATAATAACTTAATAGATGATAACACACACAATGGATGCATATTCATAAACCCAAGACCCAAGTCACTACCTGCCACCGTGGAGTCATCAATTCTCCTGCCCTGGGTGAAAGGAGACTCCATCGAAGCTGAGGCCATCAGCTGCCCTCCAATTGCACTGCTCTCTAAGCCGTCGATATCTGTCAGGAAAAAGGGCAAGGTGTTTCCCCCCCTTTTTAAAGAACACTCTAGTCAAAAACAAATAGCTATCACAATATTCATTTCCCCCCAATGAATAGCCATGAGATCCATTATGTACCAAGTATATAACCACCTTTTATCAGAATGTTAAAAATTTTTGTTTTATCCATTCAGTACAGTTTTCTTTCATTGCTAGAGCTTTCTTCTGTTAGGCTGATGCATATGCATATTTTTTCTTTGAAAAAATAAATTCTGCTATCTCTGTTATTAGAAAATCTATTGATTTAGAATATTCTGACCTTCGAATACTCCCTTTTATTCCAAACCAAGGCATTATTCCCACATTTTATTTGTACCAGGTTACTCCAACATGGATCTTTCAGTACTTCCTCATAAGAATTAACAGGAGGATAAGTCTCTTTGGTAAGATTATCATATAACCTGATTGGAAAGCACCCACCACAAGGGAAGCCCAAGAATACTGGAGTGGATAGCCTATCCCTTCTCCAGCAGATCTTCCCTACCTAGGAATCGAACCAGGGCCTCCTGTATTGCGGGCGGAGTCTTTACCAACTGCGCTATCAGGGAAGGCCTTGGAAAGCACAGTACCTTACTAATAACACTGTACCATTTTCAAAGTGTTTTCACTTAACTTTTTTATTAGATCTTCCCAACAACTCCAAGTAGGCAGGCAGGGTAGGTATTATTTTTCCTATTGATATTTCACAGAGGAGGAAATAAGATTTCAAAGTAATTAAATTGCCCAAGGTTATGAGGCTGGCAAAGGAAGAAATCGGACTTAGTATTCACATTCTTCATACAGTGTTATGTGTAAGTTATATCTCAGTAAAACTGGGTGGCGGGAAGGCAGTGAGAAATTTCTGACCACTACAGTAGGAACAGACTAGTTTCACTGAATTAATTTGACTGATGGGCAATGGTCTAAGGACACCCTATAAACTGCCATGTAACACAGTTTTGTCTCCTGTGTGCTAGGTAATGAACTGATGAATTCAAGTAACACAAAGCTTATCCAAGTGCTAAAATCCCCAGTTGTACAGAACACTCTGACATGACATGACATACGGGATGGCCGCAGGTAGTAGAGCGCTGATCACCAGATCGCAGCTATTGCTTTTCCTTGCACAAAAGGAAAAGACCAGATGGACGTTTGTAAGCTCTAGGTTAACTGCTGCAAATTCACTTGTCTCTTCATACTTGAAATTTGTTACAAAAAATCACAGAAACTAAATCTGTAGAATTCTTATGAAAAGCTTCTGATTTTCTATCACTAAGCTAAAGCTAGATAACTTTTCTATGGATGAAGCAATTGAACTTATTGTTTCATTATAAAAGAGACAGCTGATTAACAGTGATGACCAATAAAAATGGCTCCTGTGAATAGCCTGGTATTTGTTCATTTTTACTTCTACTAAATGACTCCTTGTACTAAGGTTCAAGGAAGAAATTCAGAGATTAATTTTGGCAGAAAGGATGGTATTTGAAAATTAACACTGGCAGGTTTAGGATCCTCACCTAAATTCCAAGGCACTTAGAAGCTCTGGGCAGGACTGTAATCTCAGTCTGAAGGGAGTTTGTGCAGTCAGATGGAAAACAAGCATTGCTTATAGGCAGACTGATTAAATGTCTCATAAATGTCTTCATAAATATGAATTCCTATTTTTAAAATTGATGTAAATATTATCACAATTAATAAAATAAATAGACTCTGTGTAGGGCCGCACTCTACTTATCCTGTCAGCAGAAGCCATGAGATGATCACTCAGATCAGGAACCAGTCTAGGAACTCACATCAAATACAGGACGAGCCTGGAGATCTAATTTATTAAGGTTCCTGATAACCAGTCCAAACTTTTGAGCAACCCCTGATCTTGACCTGACATTGTGGTTATACCATGTAAAGCCATGAACGGCTGCTTTTGCCAAAATGTTGCCTTATGACCACATCCCATACTGCTTCCAAAAATTTCTAATAGATATTAAAACTCTGGATGCTAAAGACACAGATTCTGGGCAACTATCTTGCATTCTTTATCTAATATTTTTGTAACTTTTAATTTCAAATTTCAGAAGTTACAAGAATAGTACAAGGAACTCTCCTTGAGTGAGTGCTGTATTAAGTGTGAGACATTATTAATATATGTGTGTATTATTGATATGTGACATCACACACACATATATATCATAGATCCACCAGTTACATTCACCTTGCCCCATTTATTCCACAATTCTGTGTATGTATCTGTATTGTGTATATACATATATATATATTCTTAACAAATTTAGAATAAGTGGAAACATCCAGTCCTTTTACCCATAAATACAGTATCACTTAAGTTAAGAAGTTGATAAAATGTTATTTTGTAGTTCAAATCCATATTCAACTTTAATCAACTGCCCCTTCATGGTTTTTAAGAAAAATTGATTGGAATATAGTTGATTTACAATGCTGTGTTAGTTTCTGCTATAGAGCAAAGTCAATCAGTTATACATATAGCCACTCTTTTTTAGATTCTTTTCCCATATATGCCATTACAGAGTATTGAGTAGAGTTCCCTGTGCTATACACAAGGTCCTTATTAGTTACCTATTTTATATATAGTAGTGTGTACACATCAATCCAATCTTCCAATTTATCTCTTCCTGCATTATTTTTAACTCTGGTACAGCTGGGAAGGTAAGGGAGGACCTCTGATACGGACAAGAAATGGGGATGAAGCCAAGTTTAAAATCAATCATTTTACATTGCTGGCAAATTCTCAGGAGCACTGAATGATACAGGGTATCTATTATGAAAGTTTCCAGGAATAATTCTGGGCTTTGCGCCCAGACAGTACTTCATATCCCCAGCAAAGGTCTATGGTTTGATCCCAATGGACATGGATGCTAAGTAATTCATAATCTAGGTTTCCCTGGTGGTTCAGATGGTAAAGAATCTGCCTGCAATGTGGGAGACCTGGGTTTGATCCCTGGGTAGGGAAGATACCCTGGAGAAGGGAATGGCGACCCGCTCCAGTATTCTGGCCTGGAGAATTCCACGGACGGAGAAGTCTGGCAGGCTACAGACCATGGGGTCGCTAAGAGCTGGACACGACTGAAGGGACTTTCACTTTTAATTCCTAATCTAATGGGGCACAGTGAGCCTGCACAGTCCCACACGGAAGAAGGACAGAAGCTGTTGTGAGGTGAATTCATAACACTTCCCAGGAACAGTCACCAGTGGCCAGGGAGGCTTTGTGGGTGCTGCTTCAAAACCTGAGCCCTCCCACCCCCGAGCGCCATGGAGTCCTGCAAGCAGCCACTGACCCGTCAGCATGGTGATGAGGGGGAGGCTGTTATCCTCAGGGCTGCCCCAGTAGCCGGCTTCTCCGAGCATGTTTCTGTCGAGAACCTGGTGGTAAAGTTCCTCAATCCAGGCCTGGGAGAAGACCATCAGCACCCCACTGGTCTGGACCTGCTTCATGAACTCTTTCTGCAGAGAAGATCACAGCATAAAACGACCAAATACGACCCCCTGCAAACAACAGGCTCCCACGTCCCTGGAGTCATTGCTTACAGGAAAAATGAGACTCTGCTGATTGGGCTCAGGAGGTGGCGAGGGAAGCGGAAACTGCGGTGGAAAGGTCACAGACTTCATGAAGGTCCTTTCGCTTGCCTGATCCTTTTAAGGAACCTACAGCAGGAGTGGGCTTCCCTGATGGCTCAGTGGGGAAGAATCCTCCTGCCAATGCAGGAGATGTGGGTTCAGTCCCTGAGTGGGGAAGATCCCCTGGAGAAGGAAATGGCTACCTGCTTCCAGTATTCTTGCCTGGGGAAATCCCATGGACAGAGGAGCCTGGTGGGCTACAGGTCATGGGATCGCAAAGAGTAGGACACGACTGAGTGACTAAACAGCAACAGAAGCAGCAGAGATACTGCACTTGATATTTTTACTCTCTGATGTGTGGGAGGATTAGAAACTGCAGAGAGATGTTTCAAAGCACCTCCTTCTCACCACCCGTCAGCACCAGAGGTGGCCTGTCCTCCCTGAAGGACATACGGGTCTCAAGAGATACCTGACTGACACTCATATATATATATATAGCCACCACTCACCCTCAGAAGTGTACAATCTATCCATCATTTATCAGACAAACGATCCCTTTAGGCAGCTTCATGGCTCCAGGCTCTCAAACTGGTACTAGGGTCCACTCTGGAGGGGCCTGCTCACGCCAGGGAGCCAACCATGAAAGAGGCCCTCCTATCACTATCATCGCCTTGCAGAGGGGCTTTGTTATCAGCATCAGCCAGCTTGGCTCTGGGTCTGAGTACGTCTCAGTACATTTCGGAGCCCGGTGAAGGGTTTTTGTAAACAGCACACCTTCATTTTCTGCAAAGGGGACCATTCTCAGCACTTTGCCTGTGCTTACTTAACAAGCTGATCACGTTTTTGAATGTGTCTTATACACGCGTGTTTAATGCCACCCAATGGAGTTACAGGCCACTGGCAGGCAGCCAGTGCCAGGGACACAGTCTTCGCCCCTGGAACCAAGTGGTCATCTCTGTGGTCCACTGCTGTGTGCAACCTGCACGAAGGCTCCTGTGGATGCTGAGTGCCCGCGCTCCACAGCCCTCGGGCACAGCCGAGCCAGCCCTCTCTGGCCCGCGGCGGTGGCTGCCAGCCCAGAGGCTGCCGCTGGCCCTCGGCAGGCCTGGGCGGGGGAGACGCACACTCACCATGGTGCTGGGCGCCAGGGCGGGCCGCTTGCGGTAGTAGTCGCCGTGGGACAGCTTCAGGTTGAGCAGCAGAGCGCAGTGCGCCGCCGAGTACAGGCTGTCCGCGTTCATCAGCATCTGCAGGCCCAGGCTGCTGCTCCCGTCAAACCCGGGTGAGTGCATCATGCCTACGGGAGGAAACCCAGAGACCTCACACAGCACGCTGGGCAGACACTGCTGACCGCCCCGTGGACCGCCGACCAGTCCCAGGCATGGGGACGTCTCGGGGGACAGCAGCCAGCGGGGAACAGCGTCAGGGCAGGTGTGCGCCCCAGCCTGATGGGGAAGAGCACGCACTCCAGAGTGACCCTACTCGGGAAAACCTTGTTGGTTACTCCCCAGGAGCTTTGGCAAAATCACTTAAACCCTTCTTTATCTAGAGATGGGCAAAATAACTGATCACCTCTATCTACTGCTCAAACTTCCCTGCTGGCTCAGACGGTAAAGCTAGTGTCTACAATGTGGGAGACCCGGGTTCGATCCCTGGGTTGGGAAGATCCCCTGGAGAAGGAAATGGCAATCCACTCCAGTACCACTGCCTGGAAAATCCCATGGACAGAGAAGCCTGGTAGGCTACAGTCCATGGGGTCACAAAGAGTTGGACACGACTGAGCAACTTCACTTTCACTTCTCAAACTCTCCAAATCACAATACTAAAAAAACCCAACATTCCCCCCGCCTCCTCTTACTCCCCTCAGTCATCCCTAACTGTCTGCTGTTCCTTGACCTCACCAAGCCTGGACACGCCTCAAGGCATTCACATTTCTGTCCCCTCCACACCTACCCCACAGTGCTCTCCCAAGATCTCTGGATGACTTGCTGCCTCCTTCATTCTTTCAGGGCTCTGCTCAAGCGCTAGCTTGTCACAGATATTCTCCACTAATTCCATCTAAAATAGCATCTGGCCCACTACCCTCATCCTCTGCAATATTCCTCCTCACCAGGCATTTTTATTCATTGCCCTAATGGCATTTATTAATAGATTTTTGCTTACTGTCTGCTATTACTACTATTACATAAGACCTATGAGAGGGAGGGATTTTATCAGTTCTTTTCACTAGATAACACCAGTGCCTAGAACAGAGTCTAATACATAGTAGATTCTTTAAAATTATTTGCCGAATGAATGAAAGTGAATAAACAAGTCCACCTTGGCAACTAGATGCAAAACATTTAAGATGCTTAGTGCAGTAACTCATAAGCACAAACTTTTCTAAAAGTGGGCTTCCCTGGTGGCTCAGACGGTAAAGAATCCACCTGCAATGTGGGAGACTTGGATTCAATCCCTGGGTTGGAGAGATCCCCTGGCGAAGAGAATGGCTACCCACTCCAGTGTTCTTGCCTGGAGAATTCCATGGACAGGAGAGGCTGGCAGGCTACAGTCCGTGGGTCTCAAAGAATCGGACACAACTGAGTGACTTTCATTTCACTTCACTTCTTTCTAAAAGTAATAATGTTCCTCAAAAGCTAAACACATAATTACCATATGACCTAGCAATTCAGCACTCTTAGGGGTATACCAGAAGAACTGAAAACAGGAATTTGAACACATATCTATATGTTAATATTCACTGCAGCAACTAACACAAATAATAATGTAATATATTAGAAAAACCCCTTTGAATTAGGCACTTGAAAAGGGTGCATTGCATAGTATGTGAATTGTATCTCAATAAGAGCTGTTAACACAAGGGAGTCACAGATGTAAAGAACAGGCTTCTGGACTCAGTGGGAGGAGAGGGTGGGATGATTTGAGAGAACAGCATTGAAACATACATCACCATGTGTAAAATAGATAACCAGTGCAAGTTTGATGCATGAAGGAGGGGACCCAAAGCCGGTGCTCTGGGACAACCTAGAGGGATGGGCGGGGAGGGGGGGGCGTGGGAGAGGGATTTGAGATGGGGGGGCACGTGTGTTCCTACGTCCGACTCGTTGACATATGGCAAAAAACCATCACAATATTGTAAAGTAATTATCTCCAATTATAATAAATTAAAACATAAAAGCTATTAACAAATTAGGAAACAGTTTTGAATATATGTATAAAGAAATAAAAATAAATGGAAAAAAAAACCCAACAAATTTACCATGTGCTGGAAACACCAAAAAAAAAAAGAAATAGTTATTGGTTTCATCCAACTATTTTTTCAAAACATTCTTTTACATTTCATAGTATGCTTTTCATTTTGAAAGGTGCCTATATTTTGTTTTTGCTTTTTTTTTTTTTTTACAAATTGACTGGAAAAACAAAAACCAATGAAACCTCATGCTCTAAAAGATGGTCTCATTCAGCCAGAGAGAGCTGGTGTCAGAAAGAGCTTGGGGTGACAAAATGTACCCAAGTCCACTTCTCTTCATCAGATACCATGTTCACCCCAATCCTACATTTGCTCCTGCAAACACTGAGGATGGATTTAGGGATGTAGGTCAAACAGTCTATCCTAAATATGTGCATGCAAATGATGTGCACCCAGAGGTGATAAAAAGAGAAAGCAGCAAGGAAGAGAAGGGCCACTCCCAGGCTGGGCAGGGGTTGGAGGTCTGCTGCCTGGCAGCACCTGGAGGTTGGCAGGACCCTGGAGGAGGACAAAGGATACGCACAGGGCCTCCTGGCCTTGCCCGAGCATTCCAGGCCCCACATTGGCAGGGAGGTAGCAAAATCACAGGACCCCCAGAAAGCCTGTGGAGTGGTACAATGAGGGCTCACTGGTGACAAGCGAGGTGAGGGGCCTCTCTCTCCAGACCCTACACAAGCTCCTGCTTCTAGACTTACCCTGGCATGGGGCCCTGAGGGCTAGCAGAGATCAAACATCTAGCCAGCTAGGCATGTTGCAGGTCAGGAGTCAAATCTGTTTTAATTTAAAGACATACATATTTCTTGCACAGTTCAAATTCATACCAGTTATACTGGACTTCCCTGGTGGTTCAGCCAGTAAAGAATCTGCCTGCAACGTGGGAGACTTGGGTTTGATCCCTGGGTCGGGAAGATCCCCTGGAGAAAGGGATGGCTACCAGGAATTCTTGCCTGGAGAATTCCATGGACAGAGGACCCCAGTGGGCTATATAGTCCATGAGGTCACAAAGAGCTGGACATGACTGAGTGACTAACACTTTTACTTTCATTATCTGTATTACCTTTTCTGAAATTTGGCACTTGATAAATACTAGGTTGCTTGCAATAAGCTCACACTTGGTCACAGTGAGCCTCCAGATTCCAACCAAACACCACTGGTCTGAGGAACAGCAATCCCAAAGCTTGTGAGCATGCCCCTCTGCCAGTGGCTGGGGGAGGCCGGCTGTTGCTTTTTCACCCCCGAGGAGGCTGTATACAGATGCCATTTTCTTCTATGGAGGATCAGAGGCATTTTGGCAGCTGTCAGGGCTCACATTCAATACCAGCTTTCTATCAAAGATGGGCTTCTCTGGTAGCTCAGCTGGTAAAGAATCCGCCTGCAATGCAGGAGACCCCAGTTCGATTCCTGGGTTGGGAAGATCCAATGAAGAAGGGACAGGCTACCCACTCCAGTAGTCTATTAAAGATATTAATAGCTCAATGAAACCCAGGTTTGTCTGGATGTTTGCAAACTACCCCCCCAACCCTGCCCAAAAAAACTTTAATTTCTTTCAAAGAAAAAGGCCCTTGAATCATGTGGAATTAAGGAGACATTTTAACTGTATGTTTAAGTACTGGAGAACAGGGGGCCCTGAGAAACGCTAAGCGAGGCTTGCCTCAGCCAGGAGGGTGGACCCTGATAACCAGTCAGGGACAAATGTTTGATGGGAGTTTTGGGGAAAATAAGGTTTGAAGCTTTTGACACGGAAGGAAATAATGAGTAAAATATCTGGGTTATGACTCCAGGAGACTCTTTCTCCCCTTCTCCTGTTTTTGCTTTCCTAACTTTCTCTCGGTGAACAAAGGAAACCTGCCATTCCTCTGTCTCACAGGTACAGACGTTTCTCGTTCAATTCTCTCTCATCTTGGAGGGAGCGCTCTGCCTCAGGCCAGACGTGGACCCAGCCCAGTATCCAGCAGCTTCAGCTGACCCACAGCAACCGTCAGCGGGATCCACTGAACCACTAAATGCAGTACCTGACGAGAACCAGCTTACTGGCAGCAGGATCACAGAGTGATGAGTCTGTAATTCAGATATAGAGACCAATTCTTAATTGCTAAAAGTGCTGTGGAGGTCACCAGGATTAAAAAAAAAATAACCAACAACTTGGTTATAGACAATCACTACAAACTACATTGGCTTCATCATTACCATTTTTCTAGATTTCATATATATGCCTTAATATACAGTGTCTGTTTTTCTCTGATTTACTTCACTCTGTATAACAGGTTCTAGGTTCATCCATCAGAACAGACCTTGGACACAGCAGGGGAAGAAGAAGGTGGGATAAACTGAGACAGTAGCACTGAAACATATATATTACCTTACGTAAAATAGGTATCTAGTGGGAAGTTGCTATATAACACAGGAACTCAACTCAATACCCTGTGAAAACCCAGAGGGATGGGATGGGTTGAGCCGGGGGAGGTTTAAGAGGGAGGGGACATATATATACTTATGGCAGATTCACACTGTTTGTATGGCAGAAGCCAACATAATATTATAAAGCAATTATCCTCTAATTAAAAAAAATTTTTTTTAAAAACCTGCTATATTTAGAAACAACCAAAAGATTTTGAAGTCTCATTTCAATGTATTGAGTTCTACATGTAAAAATTAATGTCACAACATATTGGATCTGATGGGACATTTTACAGACCTAAAATGTGAGCAGTTTGCAACATTCATGGAGCTGCATTCTGGTCAAATAAAATTCACACAAGTGCTGTTTTGCACATGCTACAAATAAGTACTGATTTGAAAAACACAAAAACACAAATGTGAAGGTTTACTTCAAATTTTGTAAAAGACTTTGTTAGGATTATATTTCCCACTTCTCCTAGGTAAGGAGGTAGGGCTTTTAGAAGTCATGCTTTACCACTGTGACAACTCATTTAATCTGGAATTACTTGGTTGTTTTTCCGTTGCTCAGTTGTGTCCAACTCTTTGCGTCCCCATGGACTACTGCACACCAGGCTTCCCTGTCCTTTACCATCTCCCAGAGTTTGCCCAAACTCATGTCCATTGAATCGGTGATGCCATCCAACCATCTTATCTTTTGTCATCTCCTCCTCTTCCTGTCCTCAATCTTTCCCAGCATCAGGATCTTTTTCAATGAGTCAGCTCTTTGCATCAGGTAGACAGTTTTGAAACTTCAGTATCAATCCTTCCAATGAATATTCAGGATTGATTTCCTTTAGAATTGACTGGTTTGATCTCCTTGATGTCCAAGGGGCTCTCAAGAGTATTCTCCAGCACCACAGTTTGAAAGCATCAATTCTTCCACGCTCAGCCTTCTTTATGGTCCAATTCTTGCAATGGTACATGACTACTGAAAAACCGCGGCCTTGCCTATATAGACCTTTGCTGGCAAAGTGATGTCTCTGCTTTTTATTATGCTGTCTAGGTCTGTCATAGCTTTTCTTCCAAGGAGCAAGCGTCTTTTAATTACTAGGGGATGTTGTCTGTAAACACGAATTTATCTGAGAGCTAAATCTCACATTCTAAATGCTGAAACTTCTGCAGCTGTTATTTTGTATGGATAATTTTAATTTTACATAGAAGGGCCTAAACATAATTTTACCATTTCTTGATCACTCAAGGCCATCATCAGTGCAAGCAGGGGCAGTACTGTGATCTGATACGCAGCTGTTTTGGGGGATCACTGATGGGTGCCAGACCCTCTGCCTTGTCAGCAGGGACACCACGTTGGTTGGAGACGTTGCCAAGCTCCTCTTCGAAAGAATGCTTCCAGACGGGAAGAGGCACAGGTTCAGAGAGCCTACCAAACCCCTTCCAACTCAGGCTTTACTCCTCCAGCAGATAACTATTCACATCTTTAGGGATCAAAAAGCAAGTTCACCAATTTACAGTCAATAAATATTTACTGAGGATAAATCATGCATATCTTTGCATCCTTAGGACACAGCACAGTAAAGTTTCTCTATAAATGTTGACTGAAGAAGCATTTGTGTGTGTGGGTGCACATGTGTGTGTATGAGAGAAACAGAGATAAAGAGACAGAAGAAAGAGACACACGCAACACACACACACTAGGAATGTTCAATAAAAGAATGTAACATTTAATGATGGTGCACATAAGGTATTAGGGAGAAATACAATGTTTAAGAAGAGTATTTATACATTTTTCTAGTATTTCAATGACTAGAAACATTTTTAAAATGAAATGAAACATGATTTTGTGTGTGTGTGTGTGTATTCTTTCACACAAAATAAATATCCCAGCTATTTTTATATCTAACTCTTAAAAGAAAAATATTGAGAAAAATGTTGGGTAGTGTTAGAAATTGATATCTTATTGCCTTAACAAAAATGGCAATGCAGTTACGAACGCTGAGAAATTATATGCATCTCTTTCTAACCACTAGCTACATTAGAGAGTTACTGAGTAGTCCAGGATTAGAAGTGCTGTATCTCTGCTGGTGCTTTATGCTGTAACTCTGGATCACTCTCATATTAAAAAATGTTCTTCCTTAAATATACCTGGATCGATTTGACAAAGGACAATCGGATCGGCTTCTTAAGATACTTAAGCTCCCTCTTAACAATACAGCAGTTACTTCTACCAAGTTCCAAGAACTGGGCTAGAATTTTTTTGTATTTGTGTGTGATGTGTTATTTGTTAGAAGACCAAAGATGAGGTAGATGTGGTTGTAGCTTCCAAGGAGCTGAAAAGTCTAGAAAGGGAAGGCTAGATGCATGAACTCATATAACTATGATAAATATAGGAAGTGTCATGACAGACACATGTGCAAGGCTCAGTGGTGGAAGAGCAAGTGATGGTCTTGGCTTTTGACAGTTCTGTGTTGGTCCTCAGGGTCAGTCCTTTCTAGTTCTGAGCACAGGCCTGGGGAGGCCCATCCACTTCAATATTCTGTGGTCAAAAGATCCTTGAATTTCAGGGGAAGGCACAGTTGACCACCCTGAGGTCAGGCAATCATTTATTCATGCTATAAATTTTTTTGCACCCATTAACTGCTTTCTTTCTGTAGCACTATGGGATAATAGAAAATATATATATTGGTCTCTGCTCCCAGTTCCTGACACAGAGCTTCTAAAACTCTTATGATTTTCTAAGTGACAAGAACACTAGGAGTACCTCTTATTCTAATATGTGTCTTTGATCTCATTCATGACCCAGGGCTCCTAAAACTCTCACAAATTCCCAAGTAATAAGAACACTAAGAGCATCTCTTGTCCCAAAGAGGTGACTCTGGGTGGGCTCCTGGACCACTCCTTGATAGGAGCAAAGAATTTTTGGCTCCACTCCCACCGTGCCATCCTCAAGAGAGAGAAGAGGAGCTGGAAATGGAGTTAATAATTGATCACACCTAGATAAGGAAACCTCCATAAATCCCAGCAGTAAGGGGTTTGGGGAGATTCCAGGTTGGTGGACACATCCACACCAGGATGTGTCTTTGGGTGTCTTTAGGTTTCCACTCCAACTCTATGGGGACAGAAGCTCCTGAACTCGGGACCCTCTCAGTCCTCACTTTGTGTATCTCTTCATCTGGCCATTCATCGATATCCTTTATCAGATACTTTAGCAAACTGGTAAGCAAAAGTGAGTGTTTCCCTGAGTTCTGTGAGCTATTCTAACAAATTAAGTGCACCTAAGGAGGCGGTCATGAGAAGCTCTAATTTACAGCCAGTCGGGTTAGAAGCACAGGTGACAGCCTGCGCTTGCAGCTGGCATCTGTAGTGGGGGGTAGGTAGCATCAGAACTGAGTTATATTGTAAGAAACTCAGCTGCTGTCTGAGGTTTGCTTGTTGTTTGAGAGGAAAACTTTCACGCATTTGGTGACCAAGAGTCAGAAGTACAGTGCTGTGTGACTCATAAAAGAGGGCAGAAGCACTGTAGGAAGAACTGGGTTTTTCTCTACATGTGAAGGAAAGAGCTGCATGCTCCCTCTACAAATACCTTTCAAGAAAATGACCTAAATTGATTATTTCCCGTGTTAAATGCTGCTTCCCTGTATTCTCTACCTCCTTTCTCCACCAAAATCCTAGGTGATGATTTCCAGCCCTTCAGCAAAACTAGTATAACTCTTTGGTATACTGGCCAAGACAGCCCACGACACTCCTGTTTGAACACGGTCTGGGTCACAAAGTTGACATTCAGCAGACAGAAGGGGCTGAGATTGGAGAATGCGACGCTGCCACAGAACACTGGAGCATCCCACACCGTGGGGAGTTCAGGGGAATTCAGGATGTAGTCGTAGGACAGCCTGCATCTGCTCCAAGACCTCATCTGAAATAATTTACATGTCAACAAACCAGAAGTGCAACCCTCTATGATTTTAAGATATCAAAGTGTAGAAGCACAGGAAGAATTCAGTGTTTTGAGAATCACAGACTGCCATTTGTTTCCGTCAGCAGCAGCTTTCTAGCAGGCACCTACCTCTTACCCTCTGCACACACACATTTATGCACCTCTCGGTGTATTCCAGCCATCGGCTGCTGCACAATTGGAACAAACCACCACCGGTCAGTCCTTGGCTCTCTTTAAGAAACCCAAAGATTCATCAAGATGCTCTGAGCACTTCAAACTCCATGCATGCTGGTAACTGCCCGTTAAACAAAATGCTCTGAATATTCTAGTGGACTGCGTAGCAAAAAAATGAATTACAAACCTGAGCAGAAGGTAGAGACAAAGTTCTGGAGGGCTGAGTCCACCTCTTCCACGCTGGGCAGGGCCAGGAGGCGCGGCAGGAGACCCTCCAGCGACTGCACGAACAGCCGGGCGCTGTGCTGGTCGGCCTCCTGGTTCTTCAGCAGCTTGAGGGACAGAGCCGCGGTCCGCAGGGACCTGTGGCCCAGGCAGTCCCGGGGGGTCTGCTCCTCATCAGCTAGAGAACAGTTGTCGGATCCAATGTCCGACACGTCCGACCTCCCGGAGTCCTTTTCAGCTGCCATGGAGTACTGGTCGCAGGAGTCGAACTCTGTCCGAGAGAGGTCTTGGTCGTCCACGCTGAAGTTGCTCTCACTGTATCTGGATCCGTAGGACCTCATCCTGCAGTCCACCGACAGGAAGTTGGTTATATCGGGGTAGGCAACCGTGTGGCTCCTTTGAACCACGTCTGGCTGGTCCACGGCTTCCGGTTCTGACACTTTACTCAGAGTCTCCTTGCCCTCCTGGACGGCCGGCGACTTGAGGCCATTCTTGGGGTTTTCCGAGTGGTCCTCGGGTGTGGTCTGACCCAACTCTGCCTCCAAGGTGGTCTGGCCCGTGTCCGTGGTAACGCTGATGCTGATGTCAGGGCTCCGCTCATTCCCCAACTCCCAGGGTGTGTGTTCCGAGGACAGGACGCGCCGCTGCCAGCGGAAGTCGGCCTCGTTGATCTCCATGGAGTCGCGGCTGGACTCGGCCCCGTCCTTCAGCTCCTCCAGGCGCAGCAGCAGCAGCTGGACCTGACTTTCGCTCAAGCCCCTGCCCTGGCTGAGCTCTTCCAAGGTCCCCAGCAAGGTGCAGACGCAGGACACGGCGGCGTAGCAGGCCTCGATGCCGCCCTTGACGCACGCCTCGGTCATGCCGTCCATGATGCTGAAAGTGTTCAAAGGAGCAGAGGGCATCAGTACAGGAAACACGGAAAAATGCTACAAAATGAACAAGAATTGTTAGACAAGTGAACACTTAGGTATTGAAAAGAGATACTCTTGATTCACATGAAATCAAATGATCTGGGCAAAAAGAATAAAATGAACAATAAAGGAAACAAATGGGCTCAGGCTGGAAAGTGGCCCACTTTGAACCACACTCTTTAGGCTGCCTCGTTTATTTAGGTACAAATAAAGATTTTGATGCAAAATTTATAATCTTCACAAGGACAGACATAGAATAATCTCACTTTTGTAACATGTTCAGTTTCCAAACAGAAAACATTTATAATGCCTCTAGGATAGTACGGACCTTCCTTTATTCAAGAAATGTATTTCTGAAGAGATGCATGTGACTACAACTATTACAAATCAGATAATATTCCTTTTCCAAGAGGGACTCTATGGAAAGGAATCATATAGCTGTAACACATTGTCAAAAAGTTTTTCCCCAAAATAAGCCCAATGAAGAATTTCTGTACAATTTGTACACTGGCTTTTCTCTAAGTCAATATGAAAATATGGAAAGTTATATGAGTACAATAAACTGAGATAAGACTTCTCCTCTGGCTTGCAGGTACATTACCACATAGTCATATCTCATATAATAGATTCATATAATTTCAGGAACTTAGAAACAACGTTAAGAATATTCAGAGAAGCAGTTTTCACCAAGCAATAAAGATCCAAAAGGAGAATATATCATACAGTTTGAGAAGATCCAGATGAGACTTTCTTTTTGAAATTGATCTTTTTCTCAATTCGGGTTCAGTGGAGCTGGGTCCTGCCAAATCACAGAGACGCTTTGGGCTCCCGAGTAGCTTTAAGCATAAGGGGAAAAAAATAACAGGAAAGTGAATATCATAAAAAAGCACAAGAACTGTGAGATCAAATAAACATACACATTCTCTCTTGAGTGATATGGTCTAAGGAGAAAACACAATTTGAAATTCAACTCTTAATAAATCTGACTTTAGTGTTCTCCTTGACTTGGAATACCCACTGGGTCCCCAGCTCCCCAGTTCAGGACCAGCTTAGACAAAGAATATCCCTTGAGGGAGTGCTTCAAAGTTTTTTATCACAGAACTAGAAAGCACCTATGCCTGTGTTCTTTAGTAAGACTGGCCTATAATTTAACTTTTCTATCCTCTCCCTGACTTATTTTGCTATGAAACTGACTAGCTTCAAAAACTGAATTAAGAAATATACCTTTCTATTACCTGGGAAAGTTCATATATTATTAGAACTACCTGTTCTTTCAATGTTGGTATAACTTGTTTCTCAAGCTGTGTGGGGCCACTAATTTCTTCTGAATGGAAATATTTTAACTACTGATTCAATTTCTTTAAAGATGGTAAGACTACTTAGGTCCTCAATTTCTCTTTCAATCAATTTTTTTAAAAAGTTGCATTATTTCCTAGGGACTTATCTATTTTATCTAAGTTTTCAAATTTAATGGCCAAGAGTTGCCTTAATACCTTTGTTAATTTCTTTAACGTTTGTAACATCTATGGTCATATGCCCTTTTAAAAATTCTTATTTCTGTTTTTACCTATTTTAGAATTTTGAATTCTTTTTGCAAGTTATTTGATTTTGTTAGTCTTTTCAGAGTCCTGGCATGTTTTCCTTTATTGGTTCACTATATTGTGTTTGCTTTTAATCACATTACTTAATGCAAAAGGGCAAAGTGGTTATCTGAGGAGGCCTTACAAATAGCTGAGAAAAGAAGAAAAATGAAAAGTAAAGGAGAAAGGGAAAGATATACCCAACCAAATGCAGAATTCCAGAGAATAGCAAGGAGAGACAAGAAAGGCTTCTTAAGTGAATAATGCAAAGAAATAGAAGAAAACAATAGAATGGGGAAGACTAGCGATCTCTTCAAGAAAACTGGAGACACCAAGGGAACATTTCATGCAAGATGGTCACAATAAAGGACAGAAATGGCAGAGACCTAACAGAAGCAGAAAAGATTAGGAAGAGGTGGCAAGAATACACAGAAGAACTCTACAAAAATGTCTTAATGACCTGAATAACCACAATGATGTGGTCACTCACCTAGAGCCAGACATCCTGGAATGTGAAGTCAAGTGGGCCTTATGAAGCATTACTATGAACAAAGCTAGTGGAGGTGATGGAATTCCAGCTGAGCTATTTAAAATCCTAAAAGCTATGGTTCCTAAAATCCTGAGCTATGAAAGTGCTGCACTCAGTATGCTAAAATTTGGAAAACTCAGCAGTGGCCACAGGACTGGAAAAAGGTCAGTTTTCATTACAATCCCAAAGAAAGGCAATGTGAAAGAATGTTCAAACTACCATACAATTGTGCTCATTTCACATGCTAGCAATGTCATGCTCAAAATCCTTCAAGCTAGGCTTCAACGGTATGTGAATTGAGAAATTCCAGATGTACAAGCTGGATTTAGAAAAGGCAGAGGAACCAAAGATCAAATAGCCAACATCCATTGGATCACAGAAAAAACAAGGGAATTCCAGAAAAACATCTACTGTTGTTTCATTGACCATGCTAAAGCCTTTGACTGTGTGGATCACAACAAACTGGAAAATTCTTAAAGAGATGGGAATAACAAACCAGCTTACCTGTCTCTTGAGAAACCTGTATGCAGGTCAAGAAGCAGTAGTTAGAACCAGACATGGAACAACAGACTGGTTCAAAATTGGGAAAGGAGTGTGTCAACACTGTATATTATCATCCTGCTTATTTAACTTATATGCAGAGTACACAATGCAAAATGCTGGGCTGGATGAATCACAAGCTGGAATCAAGACTGTCAGGAGAAATATCAACAACCTCAGATATGCAGATAAAACCACTCTAATGGCAGAAAGTGAAGAGGAATTAAAGAACCTCTAGATCAAGGTGAAAGAGTAGACTGAAAAAGCTGGCTTAAAACTCAACACTCAGAAAACCAAGGTCATGGCATGTAGTCCCATCACTTCATGGCAAATAGGGAAAAAGTGGAAACAGTGACAGATTTTATTTTCTTGGGCTCCAAAATCACTGTGGACAGTGACTGTAGCCATGAAATTAAAGGATGCTTGCTCCTTGGAAGAAAAGCCATGTCAAACCTAGACAGCATATTAAAAAGCAGAGACATCACTTTGCTGGCAAAGGTCCATATAGTCAAAGCTATAGTTTTCCCAGTGGTCATATACGGATGTGAGAGTTGGACCATAAAGAAGGCTGAGTGCTGAAGAATTGATGCTTTCGAACTGTGGTGCTGGAGAAGACTTTTGGGAGTCCCGTGGACAGCAAGGAGGTCAAACCAGTCAATCCTAAAGGCAATCAACCCTGAATATTCATTAGAAGGACTGATGCTGAAGCTCCAATACTTTGTCCACCTGATGCAAAGAGCCAACTCATTGGAAAAGATTCTGATGCTGGGAAAGATTTAGGGCAAGAGGAGAAGGGGACAACAGAAAGGTGAGATGATTGGATGGGATCATCGACTCAATGGACATGCGTTTGAGCAAGCTGTAAGATAGTGAAGGATATATGTACTGCAGTTCTTGGGATGGCAAAGAGTTGGACAGGACTTAGCAACTGAACAACAATCCTTGTCTTCCTTTTGACTTTTTAAAAAATTCAGCTCTTCTTTTCCAAACTACCTAAGTTGGAGAATTAGAACATTAATTTTAGACTTTCTATTTTCTGAGGTAAGTCATTGAAGCCATAAATATCCTTTCACGCACTGTTTTGGCTATATCTCACAAGTTCTCATGCATAGGATTTTCATAATTTTTTGGTTCAAACTAAGTTTTGTTTCTATATGGTAGACATCTGTACAGAAAATTTCAATTTGAGGCTAATAAAGATTGATTAATCAAGTACATTGAAGCAGACATCCTACTATTATTTTCATTATTTTCAAAATGACTTATATTTGCAAGATAAAGTATATTAAGTAGAAAAATTTACATGTTTTTCTTCTTCAAAATTCCTTTCTTCTGCCAGAAATTGGGAACTTGTCTCTTGGAGGCACAAACATGAAGCTTCTACTTTTTTCTGACATTAAGAAAGGAGCAATATTACCAGAGATCAAGGGAGTTTCTCTTTCTCTCTCTCCATCTGTCTGCCTGCCAGACCTGCAGCCAAGTGAAGTAGCTATGCCTCTGAGCGAGCCTCTAGCTGTCCCATCTCTTGTTAGAAGCATAAGTGCCTTTCAGGGGCACAAGAGTGGGAAATCTGACTCTCTCTTGGGATCCCATTACATTCCTAATCCAACTTTACCAGGAATAAATCAGATGACATATTTGAATTCTCACATTAATCTTGTGTTTATTTCTCAGGTGCTTCGGAGTCTGCAGGGAAGGGAAATAGAGTTTTGGAGAACTCTCAACAAATACTTAAAGAAAAGCGAGACTTGTTTAATTTCAGCTTCCTCTGGTGAGAATGAGGAATTGGTGTCAGTGGCTAGGGTGTCACAGGTCTGATAAAGACTAGCGCTTCCTTCTAAAGCTGAAACGTGGGAGAGAGCAAAGGAAGCAAGGTGTTCTTTTTGGCTATGAAATGTTTTGGGCGGGGGGAGTAGAAGCAAAAAAAGAAAATGTCTTTTGAAAAACAAAATGTCCTGTATGCCTTTGATTAATAAGCACAGAGCACATATGGCAGGAAGACAAATTAGAGAGAGAACAGCAAATAACATGCCAGGCGTTCACGATCCAAAGAGTAAGCAAACATCCTGGGTGCCCAGTGGCTTCCTTTGTACGCGTGAGCCCTGCACATTTTGGTATCTAGGTTACCAGCCTTCCCAAATTACTGGTGTTGCCACAGTTAAGTGGAGGCGATGCTCGTGAGAACAACCTGGCCCACGTGAGTGTGTTGTGCTCTGCGGGGCGGCATGGCCTGGACACGCTACCCTGGTGTCAATTCCAGCCTCACTTAGCAAAGTGACCGTGGGGAGCTAGCAAATCCATGCGGAGGGGAACACAGGACTAATTTCCTTTGCTGTTATAGAAAGTGCATTGAGACCTACACACCTCGTAGGCAAAGTGTTTACTTAGCATTCAGTTGTCAAGTGTCAATAACTCCAGTGACTGTCATCTCTGTGTACCTGCTTTTTGCATGCTCGGTCACTTAGTCACGTCTGACTCTTTGCCACCCCATGGATGGGAGCCCACCAGGCTCCTCTGTCCATGGGATTTTATAGGTGAGAATATTGGTGTGGGTTGCCATTTTCTTCCCCAGGGGATCTTCCCAACCTAAGGGATCTAACCCTCGTCTCTTGCATCTCCTGCATTGGCAGGCAGATTGTTTATTGCTCACATCACCTGCGAAGTTATGAGGGGGAAAGAAAGGATGCTGTGGCTTCAAAACACCCTCTGCAGATATTCTGTCTTCAGGTCAGAATATCGAACACTTAAATACCAAAATGTATTGAACACTTATTCTTCTTCAAGGACTGTAGTGTTAGATACCAGAGGAAACACACAAAAACAATGTGTACAATACCATGTTTAGGGAGACAAGACGCTTGTTCCACATTGTATTGTGAAGCAGTCAGTGTGATGAGACATTACAAGCAATTGCTAAATGGTGGAACAGGATTTAGAGACGAGCGAAATCACCGGTCTGAGGAAGCAGAGCCATAAAGGAGAAGGATTTTGACAGAGAGGCAATTGTAATTAGAACATCTGGGTTTATGTTTTAGTCATATTGCTCACAAGGACTTTGAGCAAGTAAACCTCTCCTCATGAAGCCTCAGTATCCCTATCTGGAAAACGGGGTGCAAAATTATCTCCCTAAAGAAGTCTATAAATAAGCTAATGTGAAGTGCCCAGCAGTGTCTGTCTAGCTTATTGGGATCCACCACTTTACTGTGTTAAGTGAAAGTGGCCAGTGGGCATAGGGCAGGGGGAGCTGGAACAGAAGCAGGGAAGTAGGAACTGAATAAAGCGGGATGGAAATGAGGGTGCATCCTGGCAAGTGATGGGAAATGCGAATGATGATGGAAGGGTCTCGAAAGGGCAGAGTATTTTAGACTTGATGGGAGAGGCAACATGCGCCACCGGAGAGTGGAAAAATTAACAGTGGCCATTTACGAATACAGTGAAATGTGCTAGTCACTCAGTCATGGCTAGCTCTTTGCGACCCCACGGACGGTACTCTGCCGGGCTCCTTTGTCCATGGAATTCTCCAGGCAAGAATACTGGAATGGATAGTCATTCCCTTCTCCAGGGAATCTTCCTGACCCAGGGATCAAACCAGAGTCTCCCGCATTGCAGGTAGATTCTTTACCATCTGAGTCACCTGGGAAGCCCATCCAGGAAAATAAAAGGGAGAAAAAAACAGGCAGGAGGCAAGGAGACCAACTTGAAGGATTTACTGCTTCAGGCAGGAGGTGATGAGGACCTGCTATTTTTAGCTCTCTGTATGTTTTTCTATCCTTATGCTGTTGTTCAGTTGCTAAGTTGTGTCTGATTCGTTGCGACCCCATGGACTGAAGCCCTCCAGGCTCCCCTGTCCATGGAATTCTCCAGGCAAGAATTCTAGAGTTGGCTGCCATGCGTTTCTCCGGAGGATCTTCCTGATCTAGGGATCGAACCCGGGTCTCCTGCAGTGCAGGCAGATTCTTTACCATCTGAGCCATGAGGGAAGCTCACGAGTGCACACATATTTGTTTATCACTTTAAATACTCACAAAGTACTTATACAAACTTCATGGCATTGTGAACTGGCAACCTTTGGAATACTGTCACTATGTACAGATAATAAACTGCTAGGTTCAGAGTTAAATGATTTAGCTATGGTATCTAGCTGATGAGTGGCAGAGAGGGGATTCAAACCTTGACTCAGACCCAAGTTCATGGAAGGGGTAGCTGAAGCAGTGCCAGCGAAAGAACTGCTGGAATCATCTGCATTGTAATATGAAAGTCCAGTCCAGTGATAAGTGTGTGTAGGGAAAGACCAGGGGCTTGGGTTCAGATGGAGATTTGTACCCTTTCTCTTTTTTAAAAAAGTTAATTTTATTTTTTTTGTTTATTTGGTTGCATAGGGTCTTAGTTGTAGCATGTGGGCTCATCATTGCCCCTTGGGATGTGGGATCTTAGTTCTCCAACCAGGAATGGAACCCACATCCCCTTATTGGAAGGCAGAATCTTAACCACTGGACCACCAGGGAAGTGCCCACCTTTTCCTCTTTCTTTTGACCCTGGGCAAATCATTTGACCCCTTGAAGTAGTTTCTTTGTAGGAGGGAAAATTCCTTTTTCCTGGCTTCATGTTTCTATGAGCAGGAACACCCAGTAGAATAACATTCTTCCCAGTGGTTGCTCTGACTGGTGAAGTCAGAAGAAAGAGATGAGCATGCGTGGTGGCCCCTTCCACTCTCCTCTTCCTTTCAAAGAAAGTCCACCCTGTTCCTCCAGACGACAAGCTTCACAGGGGCGAGGGCAGGTTCCTAGGGGACGGTTGTTTGGGTGGTGGCCCCTGGTAGCTCAGTCCGTAAAGAATCTGCCTGCAATGCAGGAGACCTGGGTTCAATCCCTGGGTTGGGAAGATCTCTTAGAGAAGGAAATGGCTACCCACTCCAGTATTCTTGCCTGGGAAATCCCAAGGACAGCTACAGCCCAAGGGGTCACAAGAGTTGGACACGACTTAGTGACTAAACCACCAAATGCTTCCAGTCTCACTGGCCTCCTCCAAAGCTGTATTGTGTTCATCACCCGAGTGGTGATCGGATATCAAAGCTGACCCTTGGATCTCCCTTGCCTGAGGCTCTGTTAGGGAAAACATTCTTCACTGGTATATAACCTCACAAAGTTATTATGAATATTAAAGATAATATATGTTAAATATTGGCATAAAGAAAAAATGGTCATTACTACTGTGGGTCCATAAATTTTCTTAATTAGCAATTAAACGTGGATTGCTCCTTCATTTCTGGAAACACTGGGTCAGAATTTCCATTATTGATTACAGTCAAATCTCATGAAAACAACATCAGCAAGCTGTTCAAATTAAGCTTTTTAAAAACTGATGAGTAGCCAATACTGCTCAAGGTAATTTTGTTACACTGATTTTTCTGGTGTCAGGTACCAAAACCCAGTGTGATTAAACCTTCATGGACAAGTTTACAGGTACAAAAAAGTTGATCACTTTTCTTTTCGGTTGAGAAGCAGAGGAATTCTTGGAGTATCATCAAAATAACTCCAATTCCTCCTCAAAATCATGAAGTGGCTCACTGGGACATATATCCTAAGTTGGACACCCTTTGTCTCATGACATGTGGGAGAAATAGGGCATAAGAAGGAGCGGGGAACAGGGTCCCTTTTAGAAATCAGAAATCAGTAAAGCTCATTTTTGGACAATGTACAACCTGAGTATAAAATCATTTTGAAATCTAATTTTGGCAAAAGTGAATAAACACATACATCTGCACAGACAGTACCTTAGGGAGCAAACTCAAAGTTCAGCCTGGGTTCCAGTCAGATGCATGTGGCTCCAATTATCCAACGGCTTTGCTGCAGTGAGCATTTATCAACGCCCCCTTAGCCCAACTCCCAGCACATGCCCACCCAGCCCCAGTGCTAAACCAACTATTACTGGATACTGCGTAGAAGCAACTAAGCTCCAGCAGATGATTGGCAAACACTTGCTAAGTACTTCCCGTGTGCAAGATGTGGCGCTCAGCCCCCACAACAAGGCTGGGGGCCTCCTTCCCGGCCTCCCTACCTCCTTCATGATCTTGATGGCCTCCACGCGGTGCTGGGGAGGCGGGTAGAGCAGCACGCGGTGGTAGAGGGACTGCAGCACGGGCTTCATGGAGTCCACCGGCCCCACCAGCCGCACCAGCTCAGCCGCGATGTAGTAGATGGTGCGGGCCACCGGCCCGCTCAGCGCGGGCGCCGTGGAGGAGCAGCCCGAGCCCCGGCCGTGGTCGGAAACCCCAGGAGACGCAGAGTCTGCCTCGATGCTGGTACTCAGGCTGCTGCTGTGTGCAGAGGTGATGGTTTTATCGTGAATCGGATTCCCCAGGATCACGATGAGAGCGGGGCAAAGGTTCTTCCTGAGAGGAGACGAGAGGAAAGATCAGTTTCCCTTCCAGCCAGATGATAAAACATGAACACGACCCTGAGGGTAAACACCAGGTGCCCCAAAAATGACAAGTAAGAGCTGGGCTCTTTACTGCCCCCCTTTCTGTCTACCTCCTGCCCCAGCATGTCCTGTCTTTCCATCACTCCTGGGGACAGCAACAGAATACTTTTCTTCATAATTCAAGCTGGGGTTAACTATATAAACTATCATGAGAAGTATCAGAAAGCATCTTCTATGAAGAAAATGGATTCAAAGTGCTCAATGGCTTAGTGATCAAGTTTCATTTTACTATAAAAAATGAAATTACTTATATTTCTCATTTGAGAAGTTAATTTAAAATTCTGACACATATCACACTGATACACAGCACTCGACTTTCTCCCTGTCAGATTAGCCTAGAAACTGGGAGCAACTTGCTGGCTGCCTGAGGGCCCTGTCATTTGTGTGAATCTCTGACTGTGATTTAGAGACTAGTGTGCAGGTTGAGAAGAAGGTTGAGTTATGGTGAAGGTGAACTATCTCCCTTCTGCAATTCACTGGTGACTTTATACGACTTAGAACATAGGCTTTCATGACCCTATGATGTAAATAAAATGGCAGGTGGGCCTTGGGCAGCACAGTTGGTTAAAATAATTATCCCTTACTCTCTGTAGCTTGGTCTGGTGCATATAAGCAAAGCGGCCTCCATACTTTCCCTCTAAGACATTTACACAGAAATGGAACAACAAGAGAGGCACAGATGCCGTGGGAAGAGACCCACAGACCCAGCTGGACGGAGCGAGCCCCCGGGCCAAGCGCAGAGCCAGGGTGGGCATGCAGACGGGTACTCACCAGATGAGGTCTGTGAAGCCGCGGTGCAGCTGCATGGAGGAGGAGGAGCTGCTGAGCACAGACAGGATGCACTCCAGGTAGAGCAGCTGCAGCTGCTGGCTGTCGCTGCGGGGGAGCAGGACCAACACACAAGCACATCCGAAGCAGAGGGGAGATTAAAGAGGTGACGTGTGGGAAACACTTGGGAAAATGTTAGGCATCACAGAGTGTTAATTTGGGGGGGAGGTTGGTAATGCCATGGGTTGCCTTCTGCTCCCCCCACTTCCATTTCACACTTTGAGGTCCTAATCCCTGGTACCTCAAACATGGTCTTATTTGGAGGTGGGGTCTTTACACAGGCAACCAAGTTAAAGCAAACCCATGAGGGTAGATCCTAACTCAACAGGATTGGTATCCTATGGTTTTTCCAGTAGTCATGTATGGATGTGAGAACTGGACCATAAAGAAGGCTGAAAGTGTAAGTCACTCAGTCGTGTTTGACCCCATGGACTGTAGCCCACCAGTTCTTCTGTCCATGGGATTCTCCAAGCAGGAATACTGGAGTGGGTGGCCATTTCCTTCTCCAGGGGATCCTCCCCATCCAGGTCTCGAAGCTGGGTCTCCTGCATTGCAGGCAGACTCTTTACCGACTGAGGCACCAGGGAAGTAGAAAGAAGGCTGAGTGCCAAAGAATTGATCCTTTCAAACTGTGGTGCTGGAGAAGACTCTTCAGAATCCCCTGGACAGCAAGATCAAACTAGTCAATCCTAAAGGAAATCAACCCTGAATATTCATTGGAAGGACTGATGCTGAAGCTCTAATTCTTTGGCCACCTGATGCAAAGAGCCAATTCATTGGGAAAGACCCTGATGCTGGGAAAGATTGATGGCAGGAGGAGAAGGGGACGACAGACGATGAGATGGTTGGATGGCATCATTGACTCAATGGACGTGAGTTTGAACAAACTGTGGGAGATGGTGAGGGACAGGGAAGCCTGGAGTGCTGCAGTTCATGGGATCTTGAAGAGCTGGACATGACTGAGGAACTAAACAACCATCTTCTTAAAATAGGGAAATTCGGACACAGAAATACATATGGAGGGAAGACAATGTGAAGAGACAAGGGGAGTAGACGAGGAATGAAGCTTCCCAGCGCTGAGAAGAAACCAATCCCACTGACATTCTGATCTCCAGCCTCCAGAACCATGAGACAATGTGTTTCTGTTATTAAAGCCACTTTTTGTGATACAAAGTTTGTGATACTTTGTTTTGGCAGCCCCAGCAAACCAATTAGGATGATTTTTCTGTAATAAACTTGACTTTTTAGAAGTTTTGATTTATATAAAAATGTAGCATCATATGGAACATGACCATATTTTACCCACCCCATATGTGGTTTATCCTATTAGTAATATCCTACCATTAAAGAACAAATTAACAGTTACCACTAAAGAACAAATACTGATATATTGACTTACATCTACCGTTTACTCCAGAAATACTAAATTTTAATACATTTAATTGTCTAAATTCTTCAAGACACTATGTACCATGATATCTTTTAGATGGTTAATACTTTACTAACTTGCATTTGGCTTTTCTTCTTTATTTTTTTTTTTGAAAGCACCAGTGTTTTTCAATGGACAAATTATTTTTCTCATAGTTATTACTATAGAGTTCTTCATTAGAACCAGAAATTTTTAAAAAGCATATAACTTTACGAGGTGCACACTTTTATATCTGGACTAAATTTTCTACCTAATCCACTAGAAAGTTAAAATCCAAGTGGGTTGTCTTTCTGACCAATCATTTGACTGATTATTAAGAAAAATAATTAAATGCCCTATTAAAAAAAGTCTTATCTTTCAAACCATCAGTTGACCATCACAAAACTAAAATAACTATAGACAATAAAAAGTCTCAACTTCTGAAATCACTGGAAATAAAGCCAGAGAAAAGTTACAAGCAGTCAAGTTTCCCACGAGTACCTATCAGCAAAGCGTGCTGCAGCAAAACAGCAACCCCAAGGCATCGGACTCAACGACAGAGAGAGCTCATTGCCAAGGAAACTGGCCCGGAATCTCCTTGGAGACTGAAGGCGGCAGCTTCTCTGTGGCTGCTGCAGTCTGGCACAAGAAGTACTTGTGGCCTGCATGAGTCACGTCATTAGAGGCACATCTTCCACGCAGGCCCTTCACTAGATACACAGATGTGCGTGCACAGGGTGGACATTTCATATTTGTCTGACAATGGGAGAATCTGTGGAATTCACAGGGCAGAAAGAAGCCTGGAAACCAGCCAAGACTGTCAACACACAACAGGGAACACTGGCCCGCTCAGGAGGCCTGCGAGTCACTCTGCCTGGCCTTTCGTTGGAGCAGGTTGAGTATCTACTGGTCTCACTCCTTGCTTGTCTCTGGATTTCCTCCAGGCTCAAGATCCACAGAGAACAGCTCTTGCAGGTGACAGGGGTCCATGAAGAAGCAGCAGGGCGGGCCTGGCAAGGTTACTGTGAAGGCCACCTGGCACCACAGCCTCAGTCTCTGGAGTTCTTAAAATTGGTTTTGTTTTGAGCTGTTTTGACTTTTCCTCCCTTAGGAACAGATTCAAATTTAGTTAGAAAAAGGAAGGGGGAGAGTTAATTGCACAGGAGTGGAATGGAAATAGAATGTGCAATATGAAGGTCACCCTTGCCTCACTGATTGCTCTCTGACATTCTGTTCTGGGAAGACAGGGAAGTGGGAGAAGGTGTGGGAGACCAACAAGCATAGAGTGAAGAAATATATTCCTAAGCCCAGTGATTCTCCCCTAAAGTCTTGGATTTAAACAGCACTGTCTAACTCAACCTGCATAAGAGTGCTCTATTAATACCGCATCTCCAAGGCATGTGAGTTAACCTGTGTGCCTGAAAGCATTTTCTGAATACTCCCAGGAGACTGAACATATCATGAGTATATGCCCCTATAGAGCTAAAGCCCCAGGAAGTATACAAGCACTGATTTTGGAAATGGATATTGAGAGAGGAAGTAATGACCTGCCTCTTGAGAAACCTGTATGCAGGTCTGGAAGCAACAGTTAGAACTGGACATGGAATAACAGACTGGTTCCAAATAGGAAAAGGAGTACGTCAAGGCTGTATATTGTCACCTTGCTTATTTAACTTATATGCAGAGTACATCATAAGAAATGTTGGGCGGAGGAAGCACAAGCTGGAATCAAGATTGCCGGGAGAAATATCAATAACCTCAGATATGCAGATGACCACCCTTATCACAGAAAGTGAAGAAGAACTAAAGAGCCTCTTGATGAAAGTGAAAGAGGAGAGTGAAAAAGTTGGCTTAAAGCTCCACATTCAGAAAACTAAGATCATGGCATCCAGTCTCATCACTTCATCGGAAATAGATGGGGAAACAGTGGAAACAGTGGCTGACTATGTTTCTGGGCTCCAAAATCGCTGCAGATGGTGACTGCAGCCATGAAATTAAAAGACACTTACTCCTTGGAAGGAAAGTTATGACCAACCTAGACAGCATATTAAAAAGCACAGACATTACTTTGTCAACAAAGGTCCATTTAGTCAAGGCTACGATTTTTCCAGTGTCATGTATGGATGTGAGAGCTGGACTATAAAGAAAGCTGAGCGCCAAAGAACTGATGCTTTTGAACTGTGGTGTTGGAGAAGACTCTTGAGAGTCCCTTGGACTGCAAGGAGATCCAACCAGTCCATCCTAAAGGAGATTAATCCTGGGAGTTCATTGGAAGGACTGATGTTGAAGTTGAAACTCCAATACTTTGGCCACCTGATGCGAAGAGCTGACTCATTTGAAAAAACCCTGATGCTGGGAAAGATTGAGGGCAGGAGGAGAAGGGGATGACAGAGGATGAGATGGTTGGATGGCATCCCTGACTCAATGGACACGGGTCTGAGTGGACTCCAGGAGTTTGTGATGGACAGGGAGGCCTGGGGTGCTGCGATTCATGGGGTCGCAAAGAGTCAGACACGACTGAGCAACTGAACTGAACTGAATGGAATGACCATAGAAGCTGAAGCTGAAACTCCAGTACTTTGGCCACCTCATGCGAAGAACTGACTCATTGGAAAAGACCCTGATGTTGGGAAGGATTGAAGGCAGGGGGAGAAGGGGACGACAGAAGATGAGATGGTTGGATGGCATCACTGACTCGATGGACATGAGTTTGAGTAAGCTCCAGGAGTTGGTGATGGACAGAAGCCTGGCGTACTGCAGTCCATGGGGTTGCAAAGAGTCAGACACGACTGAGTGACTGAACTGAACTGAATGACCACAGCGTGATTTCAGACGAAGAACCTATTTAGAAGTTAGAAGAGGTGTCAAGATTAGCCAATAGAAAATAAAAGGACTTAAACCAATAAAATCAGAAGAAACTACACAGATGTGAAAACCTAACTAAGAAAATGAATAGAACCACCAGAGTGCAGCAGCCAAGGGCATGGTGTCATCTGATCGGGTGGTCTAAAGGTCTCCCAGTGAAGCCGCACTAAACCTGCTACACCTCAGCTTCTATAGCAACAGAACCCCTGTCGCAGGGCAGTGCAATAACGATGGGAAAGACCGTAACCAAACTAGTCTCTAGAGGCAGAATCATAATAAGGAAATTGCTTTGAAGAACCAAGCAAAACTATGAGAATCCTATTAAAAAAAAAAAATCATTAAGCTCTATAACAATATGCCTAAAGCCACCTTTGATCCAATATTCAATAAGAAATCCCAGAAAACCATATGTGCGTCACATGAGTTATTTTCTTCCATTGAAAGCCTATCATTTAGTTACCTGATTCAGACATGTTTCCATTTTTCAGTGACTGATAGAAATGTATGACCTTTAGTTTCTAATACACGTATGTGAACATTGGTGATGTTTGTGCAATATATTTTTCTAATAATCTACAGTCCAAATTTCTAATGTAAGAAACTCCTTAGCACTGATAATTCTGAAAGCAAACAAGCTTTTTAGAGCTAATGTTTATCAAATATTTATTATGTGCTGTGCAGCAAAAAAGATTCCACTTACACTAGTACTTCCTAGAAGATAGTGATCTGAATATCTTTAATAATAATTACACAATAAGCATTACTTAGGACTGTTTAAGGTAAACTAGGTCATATGGTTGTCCTACAGGGAGGGGTCCCTGTAGGTGACATTAGAGCCATTCAGGTTTTAAAGAACATGAACTGAACCCCAGATGCCAGGCAGATCCTTACTGGGCTTTGCTAGAAGCTCATTCCAGACCAACAAACAATGGTATCATTTATAGACCCATAGATTCATTCTCACTTATCTTGATGACGATTTTTAAATTTATTAATGGCATAATTACCTTGAGCGTAGCACTTAAAATTCTTAGATTTTTCCCTTAGCAAACTACTCAGGGAAAAAAGCTTAACTTCTTTGTTTTCCCTTGGCAGCTCAGTAATGAACATAGCTTTTATATTTTCAAAGTTTTGGTGGTCTTTGGTTTATTTCCTGACAATGCCAAGACCTGAGCGGGGGTGGGCTGAGAAGAATCCTTGACAGCTGGCAATAGCCAGCTGTGTGTTCCCCTGGGAAACATCAACATTTGCACAGAATGTTAATATCAGACGAGGACTCTCTAAGATGGTGATGGAACAAGATGAAAGCAATCTATAATCACATCTGAACAGAAATTTTAAAAAAATCTGTACAATTACAAAAATGATCAAATATCACCCTCCCCTGTAAGCGACCCTTGCTGATTTTCCAGTGACAACTCTAGCTCCCATCTAGCCCTCTTGTATAGATGACGACAACTGGGTTGGCCAGAAAGTTCATATGGGTTTTCCTGTAAGATTTTATGGAAAAACCCAAGGGAGCTTTTTGGCCAACTCAACAGGATGTTCAATGCTAGAACTGCCCCTCGCTTTCTGACAGTACCCAGTTCTTGAATAGAACATCCAAGTCCTTTAATCCACCTGATATTACCCAACTCAGGTACAAATCCTATAACAATTCCTAACACCCACCCTTTTACTGGATGCCCCATCATTCCTCATAGGGTACAGGCTCCCTTGCTATAGCAAGTTAATAAACCTAATTCTGTTTCTTCTGATCTTGGTGGGCACTGACAATCTTTTAGGTTAATTTTCTAGCTTAATCCATACAAAAACCCTAGAATATTTTCTATTACTAATATTACATATTACTATTATGATTGTAATGCAAATTAACAATATATTGAACCATGTTATAATCATTAAGTATATTAATATTAAAATTATATTACTAATATAACATTACAATATTATGGTATACTTCAATATTATTATTAGGCATATTATTAATATAAAATAATATGATAACTAATTATAGGATATATAAGCTTAGGGTGGTTGAGATCTTTGATCAAAGTCAAGAGCTAGTAAGGGGCAAAACATGGGTTTTTAATTCCAGTAATCCAACAAAACTGGAGAAGGAAATGGCAACCCACTCCAGCGTTCTTGCCTGGAAAATTCCATGGACAGAGGAGCCTGGTGGGCTGCAGTCCATGGGGTCACAGAGTCGGACACGACTGAGTGACTAACACACAATCCAACAAAAATAATGCAGTTGAACCAATAGTAAATAGTAATACTATTGAACCAATAGTAAATAAACTGTGATTTATCATAGTATTAGTCACTCAGTTGTGTCAGACTCTTTGCAACCCCATGGACTGCAGCACGTCTGGTTTCCCTGTCCTTCACTATCTCCTGGAGTTTGCTCAAACTCCTGTTCATTGAGTAGGTGATGCCATCCAACCATCTCATCCTCTGTTACTCCCTTCTCCTGCCTTCACTCTTTCCCAGCATCAGGGTCTTTTCCAATGAGTCAGTTCCTCGCATCAGGTGGCCAAAGTGTTGGAGCTTCAGCATCAGTCCTTCCAATGAATATTCAGGTTGATTTCCTTTAGAATTGATTGGTTGGATCTCCTTGCAGTCCAGGGGACTCTCAAGAGTCTCTATAATGGGACTGTTTCTCCCAGTTCATGACAATACATAAAATTCTACAGTAAAACATTCTGAATTATCAAATGTCTAGTTTTCATTAAACAATAATGTGTCTTTTCCATTTCAAAGGGCACTTCAGAATCCTACTGTGTTGCAGTTAACTATATGTGTATCTGGTAGAGGTCTTCATCTCACCTTAGCAAATCTGGCCTTTTTATGACTTGGCTTTACTACAGATGCATAAGTTATCAACTTACTGCCTGGAGAGCTGGGGCAATGAACATCACAGATAACCTAATACCACTGATTAAACTGGCATGCAAATAAGTGACAAGTATATAAAAGGCAGAATAACACAGTCTTTTAAAAGATAAGTGCGTGAGCTCACAGGCTCAGGAGATGTCAGAAAAAAGTAGAAAATGACCACCCAGGCCAATCCTGCCATTTAGCAGAGGAGAAAGGCACAGTAGTTTGATAAGAAAGCTCATTTAAAGTCTTACACCTGGGACGAGCCAGGTTAGGACTAGCCCTCACATCAACTAGCTCTTAGCCAACATTCTCTCCACTAACCTCCATTAGAAAATTGCATCCTTCAGTAATGTTTGACCAGGTGGGCTTGCCCATGATCACTGAATACACTTCTCAGGAATGACAGTGAATTTACCAATGGTGGGGGTGGGACAGAGGGGAACCACTGTCCCTATACCCTGCAACTCTAAGTGATGCTGTGGGCAAAAGGTCCTTCAGAAATAGGCCCTGAGCAGACCAGAGCACCAGTGCTGAAGGCACTTACTTGATGGCGGCTTGGAGCTTCTCACACAGAACGGTAAGCACGGAGACGAGGTCATCACAGAGGGACTCTACTGTTGACCCTTCAAACAGAGGAGGGGACAGGCCTCAGACATCAGCGGCAGAGCACTACAGGCTTCCTCAACACTCCTTCCCATCCTCTGCTTTTGATACTTTCAGGACTGAAAAGATGATTTTCAAGATGCTGAGCCTTTCTCAGGCCCCCAAAAGTATCAGAGAGAAGAATTAAATATCATCATTCCTCAAGACACTCAAAAGATAATCCAGGAAGGAAATACGAGACTATTAATTATAAGTAAGGTTCATTCACACTTAATGAAAAAAGATTTGGTTAATTTAGGAAACAACACAACTGATAACAATTTTCTCAATATTTTGGCCAGCAGACTATACATGTATCCCTTATTCTGGTATCTTGAATTTCTGGGTCTTCTGAGCAGACTTGAGTTCTATCCCAGAGAGATAAACTACAGTGGCATGAAGGAAAGATGGGCTTTTCAAACTCAGAAACTAGGGAAAGGGGCAAAATAAGTTAGTTACCATCTCCACCTATTTCAGCTATGTCCAGCATCCTCAGGGTAATCGGCCTTTGTTGTTAAAGGAGCGACAGTCAGTGTCAGAGAAAATAATTTTCCCTCCAGACACATTCATGTCCAGAATCTAGCAACAAAAATCCCACGGAACTGTACTAGAAAAAGGCTGAAATTCAGAATCTGTGCAAGTACTGGTCCACAGCTTGTTGACTGCATGAGCTTGGATAAGCTTCAGTTTTGCTTCAATTAAGCTTAAGTTTTGTCTTTGGCAAGCAGGGTTAAATAATAACAGTCTCAGAACTGCTAGGCCAAGGGACAAGTGGAAGCATCTGCTTTTTTAAAATAAAAACCTGTGGAGATCTATACAAATGTGGCCAAGTATTTGAGGAATGTATAAATGCAAGAATGAATGACCATGAGGTCCAAGAAGAGGGAGAAAAAAATGCCAGAAGTGTAAGAAGAAAAATAAAAATAAAACTGAAAGATGGCAGGGAAATGAGAAACGGCTGATCCTCAGAATTTAGGATCTTAAATCCAAAAAAAAAAAAATTGAGAAATGATAAAGTGCAATGATAAAAGACAGTTTAAAATAAATGAAACCCATAAGGAAACCCGAAATTTAATTTTAAGTAAATTTCAAATGAGTCCATCAATTTTTTACTGATACAATATTTAAATATGCATCCTTAACCAAGAGAACTTTCATTTCTTTTTTCATTTATAAAATCATCCTACATTAAAGTGAAAACATTGTGGGAACTGCAATAATCAAGAGATGAAAAATCGTGGCTCATACCACTGAGAGCTTCAAAAGGTGAAGAGACGCTGCAGCACTTGTAGCCCAAGAATACAAGGAAATGTGACAAAAACACACTCAAGCAATGCTTTAGAAAATGATCTAAAGCAGTTATTTTCTTTCATTTCTTCTTTTTCTCCTAATTGTGGCTGTTTAGCTACTTCTTTCTCTTCCTTACATTCTCTCTCTTTCCTTTTCTCTCTACCCTACCCCTTCCTTCCTATTATTAACTGGCAAAAACATCAAAGTAAAATTTTTTTTTTATCATTAAAAAAAATATTTATTTGACTGCACCAGGTCTTAGATGTGGCCCTTGGGATCTTCAATGCAGTATGTGAACTCTGTGGCATGTGGGATCTAGTTCCCTGACAGGGACTGAACCCAGGCCCCCCGTATTGGGACTGTAGGGTCTTAGCTACTGGACCACTATGGAAGTACCCTCAACATTTTAAAAATTACTGAATAAAACCCCAGATAAAACTGATATTTTGGTTTTTCAATCAGATGATTTGAATTCTTTATCTCTTTTACAGAAAACATTACCATCAAAAATTTTTAAGGAAGCAAAGTGCTTGTCTATTATAGTGGACATTTTTTCCTTTCCTATGAGTCAGAATGAAAGTTCCTTACCTTGATTTCATTTGCTACTTAAACCTGGCTGTCTGTCCTTCCCTGTGAGATGACTTGTTTTTCATAACAAAACTTCATAAACATCCTCCAGGTGTAAGAGCACTTGATGCCAGTCAAGTTTCTCCCATTTTGTATTCCAGTTCTCATTTTAACAGTTAATGAACCTGACTTCATGAAGAATAAAGTAACTACAGAAACCAGCCTCCAAGAGGAAGGTGTGTGAAGAGCTAATTTCCCTGGCACAGTTGGAGCAGGAACAGGTATGGCTGGCAGAGGATGTAGGAGCAGAAGGAAACGACGGCTGATTAAAGGTAAGCAGAGCCAAGGAGAAGGGGAGGCTAACCCAAGAGCTTTTCCTCAGCGTTACCTCCGCATACTGAGCACACAGTAGGTGTTCTTATACCCACTTTTTCAACTGAAAGTGCAAAAATCAAATCCCATACCTTGACTCCTGAATTCCTGGGGGACATCCGGGTTTTCAATTATCTAGTAAGGGAGACACACACAGGACAGTTAGGAGATTCAGGCAAGAAAAATCCTGACTGTTCAACGACGGAAAGCTCTAGGAAGCAAAATGTCATCTGAGTGTTCTGGGTTCTGCTAAATTACCTAGGTGCACCTTCCAGCTCTCGATAGCATCTCACTACTCATGGCACCTAGGAAAAGGCTATGATGTCTGGGACTAAGTGATTATCAGTTTCAAAAGTAACTCAGCCAAGAGTCCACAACTCCCTGGAAGTTTAAGCCCTATGGTGCACTGGATCATTCTAGACTGTTGTAGAGCTATGACTGTGGGCAGTACCTGCCTAAACACGTGAGTTCTCTTTGCACAAAGAACAATTTGTCCCAAAGTCACAAACAGCACTCTGAGTGGCAGCTAGTGAATACAGATTCTTAGTCATAAGGAGGATCAGGTTTCTGGACTTTGATGTACAGGTCCACGATGGCTGCTGGTCAGAAGCACCAGGTTCCTATTTGAGGGGGGAGGGTATTAACTTTCAGTTGTCTGACCAGACAGACCACTCCAGGTCACCACCAGGTAGATCTGGGAGTATCAGGATAGAGGCAGAACCCTGAGGGAAGGGAGAAGAGGAAGGAAAAGATATTTACTAATAGTAAGACTTACTTCACATTGTAGGGATAATTCAGTGACTACTGAGTTGAGAGCAATAAGGCGGCCCTTCAGTCTCCCTACATCTTAGCACTGGGAGATAATAAGAAGGCATTTTCATGCCAGTTAACTACCAGATATACATTATTGCCACAGTGCTGATCTTTTTAAAGCTTGTTACAGGCACATATTTCTACTAGTCTCTGTTCATAAATTTGGAAGCTCAGCAGCTTCCACAGAATTTTGGGGAAGTGCGATGTTAATGCCGACAGCTCATCACATGGCTAAATATTAAGGCCAGAACAACATTTTTTGTAGGAAATCAATCTGAATCACTTTTATGGAGAGGAGAACTATTATCTCCTACTCCCCAGATATTTACATATGGCATTTTTTCTTTTTAAAATGCTTAGCAATAATTTAACAATGGCTTTTGTCATTGAAATAATTCAGTAACAACGCTTGATAGTAAACTCAGGGTTTCTAAGGATACAAAACAAAATCAAACTGAGTAATCTGCCCTGGGCATAGGGATGGGGAGGGGCTAGACATTAAGTTGATGATACACTTCATGCTAAGCTTTTGGCATTCTAGATTTATTTTCATTCCACTGTCTTTAAGTCTTTCTAATTCTGAGATGGCCTGTGATGTGTTTCCAGTGATGGGTCATGCTAAGCACTATACACATCTTCTCCAAGTAATGCTAGTGTCCCACGGGAGGACATGCAGCCTCACCATTCCTAGGGACCACTCCCCTGTAATAGCTTTTTAAAATAACCATTCTTAGGTAGTAAAACTTATGTCTCCCTCTACTAGACTTCAAACGTACTTCAAATGTTAGCATCCTGAGAATCATGTTTTTCTGGGACACAAAAACATCTCCAGGGACCTACTGAGTAATAGAAAGGAAATTAACAGGAAACACTAATTTTCTATCTAATTTGGGATCTTGCCCCCGGATAGGGTGAGTCCAGATGGTCAGTGACAAGCAGGCCCAGAAGGCTGATTAGCTACATCATACACAGGATACAGGCACACAGCCTTCCAGTTTTATCAGACCTCTGCAACTATACCTGTCATCTTACCTGTCACTCTAACAGAAGAGCAAGATGAGCTAGAAATCGGTCTTTTTACTTAAAACCTAAAATTCTCCTACTTAAAAATTTCAAAGTATGATTAAATAAACTAATATAATTGAAATCACTTTGAGATGACAAAGTGTCATTTTAATGCTTCATCTTAAAACATCATTGTTATAGTATTTCCCAACACATTGCCATCTAGCAAGGATGGAACGTGATTGGATACTAATATAAGGACTCTCAACATTTTAGGTTTGTTTCCATTAAAAATACTTTTTTCTTTTAATACTTTCTACTTACAGACTTGAATTTCTTTTAAACTAATATTTCTACAGCATCATATTCAAAACCCTAGTATAAACAAAATAATTTTTAACAAAGAGAAAGCTAATGTAATAAAAATATCTCAAGTTTAAACAATTTTTTAATAGAAATTTATGCTTTAGATATAGCAAACAAAAAAATCAGTTGTTTTTTTTTTTTCAGATTAGAGTTTTATTTTTTTAAACACTGGCTGCCAGATCACATGTTAATAACTTGGACTTGGACTCAGGAAGGAGACCAGGGCATTTGTTCTGGCTCCTTCACTGATAAGCTCATTAACTTTAGATTTCAATTTCACCTCTCTGGGCTTCATCTTCCCCTCTTGTTTTTCTGAGGAATAAAATAATTTGACCAGATAATCTCTAATGTTTCACTCAACTCCATAATTTTCTAAAAATTAGAAAATAACTGAAGTTAAAAGTCAGAAATAGTTGAAGTTAAACATGAACTCTTCATTTCTATAAAATTAATTTCTGAGATATTCCAGATTGCCGCTGGAGATATCCTATTCTAAAATAATAACAAGTGTTCATTCAGAATACTTTTTGCAGATTTTAAAAAATTTTAATCTCAATTATTAGAGACAGACTTTTTCTAAAAAAAAAAAAAAAAAAAACCACCAGTTTTGAAGAGGAATCATCTCCTCATTAACATTCCCAGAAGATAATATATACAAGAAGCCGATTACATTTACATTTTTTCCCAGGAATGCTCATTTTAAACA
The DNA here is from genome assembly GCF_019320065.1 of Cervus canadensis. NCBI lineage: Eukaryota > Metazoa > Chordata > Mammalia > Artiodactyla > Cervidae > Cervus > Cervus canadensis. The sequence goes on along the minus strand of NC_057418.1, from coordinate 11,613,803 downwards.
ATCTGCTCAAGTTAAGAGCAAAAAGCTCAAGTGGGCTCTGATGACAAGAGAGAAGATAAATTCAGCTTCTTCACTGCCACAGTCTTTTATTTCACAAAGAGAAACATGTACCCCAAGTCTCAAGGTGCGTAATTAACTGCCAGTAATTTTTCTTAATTTTGAATTTACTCCAGTGCTTGTTAATACATCACAATATTTTTATATAAAATTGTTCAATCTGCGATGTTTAGAACACTACTTTAAAAGAAAAGTGAGGTTTAAAATAATGACTTAACACGATGACCGAAACCACAAGGAAAAAAAAAACCTCTCTTTAAACTTTGGAGGGAAACAGGCAAAAACATATTTAAAGAGTTTAATTTATATAAATGAAAGTTCAAGTGGACTAAGCCAGCCCTTCCTAATGTTTCAGTAGGAAGCAGCCCTGGTGGGGGAGGGGCAGGCACAGAGGATGTGGGACACTGGTCATGCGATGACAGAGTCACTGGCAAGTCCGGGGTGCACGTGTGGGATCCGAGAGGCTCACCGTATTCTCCTGCCTTTGCCGTAGCTGTAAAGTCAGGTCACTCAGCATTTGGCTGAGAGTTGCCCGCACCGCGGTGTTTATGCTACGCTGGTGACAGCTACACATGTATGTTTCAATGCACACCTGGTGAGGAAAGAAGACAGCAACATACACGCTCTGTAGATACCAGTTCATCACCAACATGCTCTGGAAGTAGTCGGAGGGGATGTTAAATTCCTCTTACGTAGAAAGTCAGCCTGATTTAGGGCTTGTTATCAATGAGTACTGTTAAATATTTTAAATCCCTGGGAATTTGTTTTTAATCATAGAGGAAAAGTAATCTTTCTCTAAAGACAATCACTCTTCGAAGCTTCCCATTCTGAGCATCACAGAAGAATGCAAATCAGGAATTTTTAGATATGCCAAACAGTTCTATCCAAAACAAACTCAGGTGGCTGGAAATTAGTCAGGAAAAGTTCTCCCCGTGGCGAAATAGGAACAGAATTTATTAACTCCTGAGTTGGGGAAAAGGGTTAATGAATCCCTTTCTCCTCTATGAACAAGGTTGACCTTGGATTAACTCTCTGTGCTCTTTTGGAAATCTGATAAAGGTGGGACACGTCAGCTGTGTTACTAGGCAGCATGACTTAGGGTAAAAATGTCCCCCCAATTACTAGCTGCATCTGAATTTAGAAAACTGTGAACAAACTATAAAAACCTGCTGAGAAGTTTCCTTGGGAAGCTCTTGTCACTGATTCTGTATACCCACTGAGGGAACTCTACCAGCTCAGCTCATGGAGCTGTTACAGAATATTGGTTCCTAAACAGTTGAAACCTGGGGCTCCAAAGCCAAGGTGACCCTGCACCCACAGAGACGGCTCTTATCTTTTTGCTCCTAAGCTGACATTTGAGAGCCACAGACTGGCCTCTGGACTGCAGCAAGGACTCCTGTGAAAGATAAATGCCTGCCGGTGCCCTGTCTCTGTTCCCTGTCCTAGATTCTGCTAAGCAAACATAAAGCCAGTTGTGATCCACCAGGGTCTTGCAAGTCTGAATGTCTAGTTGAACATTAGGCAACTCCCTGAAGGCTGCAGCATGGAGAAGTCCCAATTTGGGGGGGAAAAATCCCTCATTTGATGGTAACGATGTTAAATGGCACGGCTTTTCAGATTTTATTGCCTCTAATTCTTTTAGAAGCTATAGGAATGGGCATTGACAATAAATGCATGCTTTAAAAATTTTCCCACTTTTTCCTCTCCATAACGTATGTCATCCTTTTCATTTCCCAAGCATATTTAGTCCCACAAAAAGGAAAAAGGGGGGGCTTCCTTGGTGGCTCAGTAGTAAAGAATCTGCCTGCCAATGCAGGCAGACACGGGTTCAATTCCTGATCTGGGAAGATCCCACATGCTGCAGAGCAGCTACGCCTGTGTACCAAAACTATTAAGCTGGTGCTCTAGAGCCTGGACCTGCAACTAATGAAGCCAGAGCACCCTAGAGCTCAGGCTCCATAACAACAGAAACCATTGCAGTGAGAAGCCTGTGCACCACAACTAGAGAAAAGCCTGAGCCGCAACAAAGACCCAGCACAGCCAAAATTAAAGTTTAAAAAAAAGAAAAAAAGGAGGGGGGATTTAATATACCTCGATTATTTTTCTAGGAGTAACTTCAAGTCTACAATGAAAATAACAGGGTTCTCACCCAAAGTGAAAGTGAAGTTGCTCAGTTGTGTCCGACTCTTGGCGACCCCATGGACTACAGCCTACCAGGCTCCTCTGTCCACGGGATTCTCCAGGCAAGAATACTAGAGTGGGTTGCCATTTCCTCCTCCAGGGATGGCAAGTTTAATTTGATGACTGATAGCTGAGATGGGAGAGAAACTCAATGTGAACCTTTGCTGCTGCTACTGCTTAAGCTGGACCTTTCTGTTAGGTCTCATTATTAACAATCTTTTTGTAAAATTAACTAGGTAAGAGTACATATTTCCTAGCAGTTTAATTTACCTTCTACTGAATGCTTAATATTCCAAATGAGCCGTGAAAACTCAAAAATGTATTTGGAAGTTGGCTTAGATTAAGTTAAAAAATAAGAGCAAGTTCCAAAACATATATTTGTCAAGTTACCATTTTAGGGTATATTAGTTTCAAACTCTTTTTCTCAAACAATCATGGATTATAATGTACCTGAAAATAGAATTTATATGTACTTAGAAAAAAAGTGTTTTAATCTTGAAAGACTTTTACTTTTGCATGTGATGAAATAGTTTAAAAATTGTGAAAATACATCTGAGTGTGATATTTCACTATGATGAAACCAAATCCTCCACAGTGTAATTAGGCACACTCATATTATTTATACCTTAAGATCTAACAGTTTTCTTTAAATCTTATACTCTCTCAAGAAGTCTTTATAACTGTTGATCTTTAAGCTCTCTAAGCTTTGACATTATAAATTTAAGGGGGAATTTTAAGCTTAGAAGCATTAAAGATGAGATTAACTATCTGGAGAGCTGAACTATGCACTCAATATAAACATGATTTTCCTGAATATGGAGAGCCATTTATAGCCTTCTTTAAAAAACTATCAGTCCCTTTAGACTCAAGAAAGAACGCATGCATGAAGAATGGGCTCTGAAGAAACACAAACAGTGCTGTCAATGAATTTCATAAATATATTTCTATGACTTTTTAATGTTACCACCATTTTTAATGTTTAGGTGTTGTTATTACACATACAAAATGGGACATGACTTACTACAAGAGGCATTTTATAAAGGGAAAGGTAGGCATGTTTAATCTGCTTTGAAAAAAGATTAATCTAAGGAGCTCATTCTACTAATGTTGTGAATATAAATACTGAATATGACAAAGGGTATCCTTTTAAACTTAAAAATGATCATGTAACTGATAATATCACTTTCTTCAGGTACTCAGAAAGAGATGCTTTATCAGCTATCCTGGCATCCTTTAAAGAAAAGTTTCTTAAACTTGTTGTATTAATAATAAATTGGTAAATCAGTAAGGTCTGCAGAATTAGGTTTTCCATAATAAACCTGACCACTGTAATTCAAGGCCAGTGATTTTTCATTTTGTGAATGTCTTTCTTCCCCTACCTCAGGACAGGGCTAAAATGAGCACATTGAATCAGAGAAGCTCAGAGAACACCATGTCCAAAATCAGGCTGAGTTTCTGGGAAGGGACACATCAATTTCTTTTCATATCTCCAATATCAGTTCTATCTCCCCACGCCCTTTGCTTTTGTGGTGCAGAACTGACACTTCAGAAGCCTCAGTTCTGCACCTCGATCAGAGGCTCAAAGGGCAAGTCAAATACCTTGGGAGAAGCCACCAGCCCTGGACTGTCAGGGAAGGCGCGAAGACACAGGGCAGTGAGGAGTGTCGTAAGGGACATTTTGATCATTTCATGCATTTGTGGACATCCAGCTTTATGGCATGCGAAACACAACTGAGGGGGAAAACACACATCGTTAATGATGCAAAACAGACCCCAAAGCAGAAGGAAAAAGAACAAGGAAACACAAGTCTGCAAGCCATACATAAGCAATGCAAATTTTAGATTATCAAGTCAGTAGACTGATAAATAACAGTACTAGGTTACAGCCACGGTGGAATCACTATTATTAAACATGAAGCAGCATGGTGGAATGTACCAGATAGTCACTACACATTCACCAAAGGGATGATACATGTAAAGAAGCTGCCACAGTAGAAGTTTGCTTAGCTTTACAAAGTGCATATGATCTTCACTTCATTGAACTGTGCTTTTACCTTCTCTTTCCTATCTGAATGGGGTTAGCAGCATAGCTTTGTTAAAACAGTGCATGGTACTGACTGTTAGTTAAGAGCAGAGCTGGTATGTTTCTGATTGGAAAATTTTTATGGAGATGACAATTTATGGTAACTAAAAGATAGGATCAGAAATTAAGCTACAAAAAAGCACAAATGTCTCTTATGTGAATGTTTGCTGATCACAGTAGGATCAACAGAAATTTTGATTATTACTATAAGTCTAAACTCTACATTGCATCATGGTAACAGCAGTAACAGGTACGGGTATGTGACAGGAGGCACCTCATCAAATGCAAGCACACAGGCATATGCACATACATACACACAGACAGAGCAAACTGGAGTTGCTTTATTATCATTAAGAAATAGCTATGTAAGTAAATCTAGTCTCATGCTTAGGTAGGGAAAGTTGCTGGTTTTCCTTTTGGATCTCAACTTACAAGGAAATTCTTAAAGTGCCCAGGGTTATAAAAAAAACTGACTATGACTTTGTTTTTCCTCCTTCGTGTTCTTCTTGGTTTCAGCTGGCACATTAAAATAGCTTAGGACACCGTAACCCATCAATTCCTGCCCCTTTTTGGGCAAAGCCTTCTGCTTCATCTACAGAAGGTCTACCAAACTCTAACCTCTGTCCAGTGAACCAACCCAAAATGAAGCAGAGGGGACCCCTGCATTGGTCCATGTGTCTTCTAGCTCTGGATAAGTTGTTCAAGAGCCACGCAAGTCAGAGGTTAAAGAAAGTGCTGAATTTCTTGCAAAGGACTAGTTTGCTCAAAGCCCATCTCTGGCAGTAAGTAACCAAAGAACAGACACCCCACAGGAGTCAAACCAGAGTCAGCAGAGAGACTGGCCCATGAGGAAGGAAGGAGTTTCTGGAAGGAAAAGTGGAGAAGCTCCTTAGAATGGGGTTTCCTCACTCCAGTAGCCTCAGCTGGTTTAAAGCAATGGGCCAGCTCCCTTGGTTAATTTTTTTGCCAGGAGGTGGGGCTACCCCTCCCAGTCCTAAAGGGAACATGACAAATAAGATGCTTCCAAGATAAAAAGTACACAGGTGACCTGGTCCATTTTCCTGGATTGTATCTGGAGACCTTCAGCTCCTAAATTGTAAAATATCTTATTTGAGGTATGGCTCAGAAATAATGCTATCACTGTGTAGGGTTAAAAGAAAAGAATCACTAAAATCACTGAATATTTAATGAGAAGTCAGCCCAATTAAAAAAATTCTTTAGTGATACCTAGAACCATTATATCAGAACCTTTGGCAGCAGGTCTTGATTTTCAGTGTTTTTTAAGTTCCCTGGGGGTAACAAGTGGAACTGTGTTAAACTTCCTATCCTCTGACGGTAATCAAATGCTCATAAAAGATAAACTGAGTAACAATGTGTAAAGATACCCAAACAAGTGGCATATGCCTAATGATCACTTTAACCTACGGTCACAAAAAAAGTAAAATGCATCAGTACTTCTGCTTCACATGTAAAACCACCATACAGCCATTCTCTAAATGCCTTGGTAAAGCGGATAAGAATCTCAATAATTTCAGTTGGTTCCTACATTAATATGGCAAGATTTCACTAACATTTCTAAGACTGAGGTTATCTAGGAGGCAATATAGCATAGTGATTAATGGCACATATTTGAAATATAAGAGCCTAGATTTGAATATCTAAAATTTTTTCAATACTGTTTTCTAGTTATGAACAAATCAACATAAAACAAGTCCAGACGGCTGTGGAAGGAGCTGTGCTGCTGACCTGCTTACAAAGAAAGCATGTCGACAGTGGAGTAGCTGCAACAATCAGACTTCAGCCCAGAGAACCCTTCCTCCCACCCACCTTAGGGTCTTCCTGACCTAAAGTCACTGGACAAGCAAACTGACCTCCCTTTCTTTGGGATTCTTTATATAGTTGGGTTATGGTAAAGATCAAAAGAAGATGTGTGGGAAATACTACTTATTGACATGCCCTAGGAACGCAACCATCAGTAGTTACAATTATTAACTACTGTTTTGGAATTAAGGGATGGAGGATGGATGGAATGAAAATGGGAGATTCCTGAAAGTAAAATCTTAAAGAGAAAAAAAAAAGAAAAGGTCTTTGAGAAAGACTTTGCTTGAGCTTGATAATATGCTATAGGATCAAAGACTAGGAGTTTTCCATGACTAAGATCAAACCAGCAAATAAATATTTACAAATGAGGCTTTCTCATATAGAAAAATCCCACAGAGCAGCCTTTACCAGGCATGAGAATATGCTCCAATCTTACCAATGAAACAATAATCTCATTAACCATCTTCAATTCAGCTTCACAGAGCTTCAGGCTATGGCATCACCTCTTCCCTTAACCCTAAGGCCCTGGCGATTTTTACTCTGACAGTTTTTCCTATATTAAGGTAACTTAATCAGAACACTCAACATGTCTGCTAACTTGAACATAATAGTAAGAGAAATAATAACAGTCTTGCTTTCATCCAATAAAAGAATTTTGTATCCATATGGAGTTTTAGTAATGATCATTCATGAAATTAAACAGAAAACACGTTGGTTGTTTCATAGCTGTCCAATTCTAAATTCGTTTCATATTTCTTATTTCTCCGGCATCACAGAACACCCTATTCTGAAAAACTGTCATCACTGCCATTTAATTAAGCAAGTTAAAGTTAGACACACAAATGAAGGCTGCCCTCTTATTTACATTTTCAGCGCTTAATGATCCTTTTATAGTTTCAGCAGTACCTTAGGAAAACAGCATCATTTTTCATACTTAAGTACACATTTCATTTCCTGATCAACAGGTTCCAGGGTAAGCAATGTTCCTGAGTAAACAGTCAGTGCAGACCAGAGTAAGAAAAAAGAATGTGTGAATTCTTCCCCCAATATTTCCACAGGTGATTTAAATGATTTATTTTAAGGTGTTTTTATAAATTGTTTCCCTAGCTATATCTAAAGTGACAATAGGAGAAAAGATTTTTTTAAGTGAAAGACTTATTTTTATATGAAATTCAACTACAATCAAGAAAGTTTCCAAGAGCTAAGTGGCAGTTTTAGGCTGAAATGTCCTGCTTTAAAAATAGAGATGCAGATTTTTCAAAGGCTAAATTAGCAGGTGGAAAGCATGTGAGAACCCACAAAATCACTGGGCCTCACTATGTCTACAGAATACCATTATTTTGGGGGCAGTCTCCTTTGTAGTTCATTCTTCTTGTAGATGAAAAATTATTTCTTAGGCATTTCCATGGTGAAACAACAAAGGACTGTAAGCTATTTTGCCAATTTGAGAAAATACACAACAAAGGCAAAGTAAGAAAAATACTTATTCCTAACAGGTGTATCTGAAGTAAACAATGATTTCAAATAATTCTACTACTATCCTTTCTTAAATTACACAAGCATCATTCACTTAATAATCTACAATCTGTCACTACTGAGCCATAAACTTGAGAAATGGAATATTTCCTGCCTTCAGGGAACAAGGATGTCATAGTCACTGGCAACTGCAGCCACCACGGATGATGCCCTGGTGAACCCTGGGGTATTCTCTCGAACACCTGCCATTTCACAGCCATCAAACTGCAGCCACTCCCCGCGGTGAGCCCTAAGGAAACTCAGGATGTGGAAACACAGGATACTGGCCCCAGACAGGTGAGGCACTTATCAAATGAAAGAATTCAGTGAGCCCAGACTCTAGCATCTTCACATACCTAGAAGAGCTCTAAATTCCTTAACTTGACGTATCTGGTTTCTTTAAATTAACAACAATCTTCTGATGTTCCCGACTACCTGCCCTTTGTTGCAAACTCCTATATATCTGAGCCCCTCCCCTCACCTCCTCAGAGCAATTTCCCACAGCTATCTGAGATTTTGTGTCCCAGGCTACAGTCCTCATTTTGCCCCAAATAATACTTAACTCCCAACTCTCACATTGTGCACATTTTTTTTTCAACAAGCTTATATTTATAAGTTGTTCTTAGGCTTTTCATATAAATAGATCTATTCCATATTTGTCTTATGCCAGATTATATAAGTATGGATTGGGGTAGGAGGCATATTTTTACAAGTTAACAGTGGGCCTTATTGGTGAAAACATACACTCAGAAGGAACAGTGGCAGATTAAATCATTAAAAGCATTTAAGAAATATGCTTGATGTATATCAAGCAATGACAAATGGGAGGGAGACAGGGTTTAGCAGAACCTGAAGAAAGACAAGGGAAATTAGAAGAATCAAAATCCTGCACTTACAAGGTGGCCACCATTAAGAGGATGTTATCGCTGGTGGGAGTCCCTGCTTCATGGGGGTGGCTCGATTCTCCATGGCAGAGAGGTATGACAGCTCTCACCTAGGTCTCAGCAGGACACTATCTTTAGATCTCATTTTAATGAGACTATACCAATATTCACTTATGGCAGTGATTCTCAAAGTTTAACACGCTTATGAATCACATGGGATATCTTATTACAAGGCAGATTCTTATTCAGAGGTCTGTGTTGGGGTTCAAGGATCTGCATTTCTAATAAGCTCCCAGGCATCTGCCAAGTTGATCACACTCGAGGTTGCAGAGCCTCACAACTCCTTTCAATATGGTTTTACATCACGGCTTGTTGGAGAGAACAGTAACTATCAGAGCAGTGATTCTCAACTTGACTTCTACAGCAGAATCAGCCAGTGAAAGTGAAAAAAGTGCAAATGTTAGTCACTCAGTCGTTTCTGACTCTTTGCAACCCCATGGAGCCTGCCAGGCTCCTCTGTCCATGGGATTCTCCAGGCAAGAATAGTGAAGTGGGTTGCCATTCCCTTCCCAGGGATCAACCAGGGGCTTCACAAAATTTATACACCCAGGTCCCTTCAAGATCAAAACACTCAGAATTCCTAAGGTGACCCTAGGCATCTTATTTTCACTAATACTTCCCAGGTGATTCAAATATGTAGGCTTTGAGGAAAACCACCAACATAAAAGTAGGGCCTCCAATGTTATGTAACTGAAAGTAGCCCATACATAAGAGAATTCATTTTGGGAGGGTAAAGAGAAGTCAAAATTTAATCAAGTAACTACTGAAAATAACCAGCCTTGTTTAGGAACCTATGCAACCTTGTGGAAGCCTGTCTCTTGTTCTGATGTTCAGTCATCGTTTGTAGTGAACTTAGGCACAGTATTCCCTTCATAAAAAGATCTATTTTAAAGATAAAAGGCAAGATCAACGCTGTGTCTGCAGAGTGCTCACCCCAGGAATGGTCTGGATGAAGGGAGAGGCAGCCCCTTGGAGGATTACCACCAATTTCCATGAGGCAAGCGTTAAGGGTCCCTGTAAGTGGCTCTTCCATGACTGGACTATATATAGGGTGTGTGGGTGTGTGTGGGTGTGGGGGTGTGTGTGTGTATGGGGGTGTGTGTGTGTGTGTATATAGGGTGTGTGTGTGTGTGTGTGTGTGTGTGTGTGTGTATAGGGGTGTGTGTGTGTGTGTGTGTGTGTGTGTGTGTGTGTAGGGTGTAGAGACTGAAAGCTCAGTCTTGCTTCCTGGTCCTATCACTTCCTATTCCACTCACTGCTCTCTAATTAGTGGTCACACATTGCCCAATAAAATAGAGACTAATAAAGTAAAGGCTGAAAACTTCTTCCCAAGGAAAGAACCATTCTGACTGGCCAGAGATAGCTTTCCTCATCAACTCCAGGAGGTCTGTCTAGTAATAAAGAAAATCAGGCTCAGTGCTAGGTCCTGAACATGAATTCCCTAAATTGATTTTTTAGTGTCATTACTATTGTCCTCATTTTACTGATAAGGAAACTGAAGCTCAGAACCATTAAATAAGCTGCCCAAAGTCACATAGGTAGCAGCTGTAGAGCTGAATCTGAACCCAAGTAATCTGACTCTCTGCCCTGCCGGACTATGTAATACTGTCTCTATATCTTTCTAGACTCAAGCGTCACTATATTTCTCTGTTCCTGTCAGATCCACATGGGATTAGACAGTCTTCTATGGGCACTTTCTTCTTTCTTGCTTTGTGGCTTGGAAAGTCGGTGGATCTCTCTCTGTGCCAGCTGCCTTATCTGTAAAACATGGATAATCAATAGCTCCTGCTTCACAGTACTGTTGTGCAGTTTATATGATTTAATACAGAGAAAATTCTTAGAATGGTGCCTCGCAGAGAGTAAGCACTAAATATGTATTAAAGGCAGCCATGTGACACTTTGAGTATAAGCACTTGTCTCCCTTTATCTTTGGCTATACTGGGTCTTCACTGCTGTCTGGGCTTTCTCTAGTTGCGGCAAGCGGGGGTTACCCCGTAGTTGCAGTGCACGGGCTTTCTCACTGCACTGGCTTCTTCTCTTGTTGCAGAGCATGCTCTAGGGCATTCAGGATTCAGTAGCTGTGGCATGTGGGCTCCGTGGTTGTGGCTCTCAGGCTCTAGAGCAGAGGCTCAATAGTTGTGGGCTTAACTGCTCTGTAGCACATGGGATCTTCCCGGACCTGGGATCGAACCTGTGTCTCCTGCACTGGCAGGCGGACTCTTTGCTCCTGAGCCACCAGGGAAGCCCCCTATAGTTATCTCTTGTCACTACAAGCGATGTTATGTTTTCAAGCCTCCTCAGAATGATCAGTTCTGAGAGGGAATGGCCACAGCAAGCAGTGAACCCAGAACTCTTAGCTAATACCTGAGGGAAGTATACTGAGTCGCAGCCAAGTCTGATGGATAAAAGATCCACTGTTCTCGGCAGGAAAACAGTTTCCAGGGTGTTTCCATTATGGGCTTTTGATCGGGGCTGCCGGATTAAGTGAGGCCCTGGCACTGGCACCTGCCTGCTTGAGATGCTCCTGGATGACTGCCTCTCTCGGCAGACTGGCGTGCAGACGTCCTCCCCCAGGGGCTGGCCAGCTGCAAGAGCTGGAGTCTTACTCCCCTGAACTGGGTGTCCACGCCGGGTCCAGGCTAACGCAGAGGAGCTATTCTGCACGCTGCCATTTATCAAAAGCACTTTGAAGTGGTGATGACTATGGTCCTTACAAAGCAGTCTCCATCCCCCTGATGATGCTGGACCATCTGCCCTGTGTCCAGTCACCAGACAGGAGTTGGGCGTCGAAGCTAGGCCTGGGGGAACCTGTAGTCTCAGCTGTTGAGGTTCAGCATGGGCAGGGAGGCAGTAGGACCTTCTGGTGGGTCTGTAGCTGAGGCACAGCCTAAAAACATCCTCTGGAATCCTGCATGCTGTCAAGGGAGGGCCCCCACTATCAAATACCGGATGAAAAGGTTCTTTTTATGATTCCTTACCAAGTCCTTCCTTCAGAGAAATACAGTCCCAAGCCCCCATCCTGAACTAGAAGTCAAAGCTAGCACTGGAAGTAAGGCATTTTTCTGCAAAGGTCTGACCCCTGCTTTGGGACCTTCAAGCTGATGTTCTGCTGGAAACTCTTCCAACTGGGGTATCTCAGTAGGCTGCCGGTAGGAGAAGAAGGTGGAGGAAGTCAGCTTGCTACCGGGGTCTCAGGCAGCTAGCCCCGTCGATGACCCATCCCTTTAGGGTCCTGGCCAGATCACCATTATTTAGCGGAAGCCTGGATGTCATCAATCTGCTGTTCCAGAAAAGCAGGAGCTAACCTTAACCCAGTGTTTACTACGTGGTCGCCTGCACTGAAAGCTTTTTACATGGGTTCTAGTTTTCTTGTCTAACTGGCACAACCACACACTGAGATAGCGAGACAGGTGCCGTTAGCGTTGCTTTTACACAGAGAACACACACAAACCCAGGGAGGTATCCAAGGCAACCCTGCTGGGAGGCAGGAGAGCCAGGATTTATACCCAAACATAGCGAGTCTCTGGAGCCCACGCTCTCACACCACACTCAATGCCTTTATCTGTATATTGCTCTTGGGTTGAGATTTTTAAATTATTTTTTCTTTACAGGTTCTTATAGAGACCACCCTGTGTGTATGTGTGTGTTTGAGACCACTGTGTTTTGATGTTTCATTCTATCTAGAAAGGCCTGCTGAGTCTCTAGTCTGGCTTCCGGATCCCCACTGAGAACACCCTTGACGTGGGCGGCCCATAGCAGTGTGAATCTGCTGTTTGGGAATTGTTGGGCTGGCCAAAAAGTTCATTTGGTCAGTGAATCCGTTGTTCAATAAAGTTCTTGTTGAACATGAAAACTGTGTCCTTTATTTTTACGTAAACCCCAATGAACTTTTTGACCACAACGAGAAACATAACAAATCCTTTCAGATTCTCATTCAAAAACCCTGTGAGGGTGATAAAGGCACCCTCCCTCTCAAAGGGAGCCTGAGAACCCCTGGCGGCCTGCCCAGTCCTGAAGGTCCTACAACAGCCTGTCTTCCTTCCCCACCTCCCTCCTCGGCAGCGGAAGGGCTGGGCAGTGAGTGATACACTGCATTTCCTGTCTTGTCCTTCATACAGCAAAGAACCAACAAGCATCCCGCACTCCAATCCTGGTTCTTGCTCTGATCAAACACTACATTTGTCATTTTAAAAGCAAACCAGCGTGGGGTATCTAAAATAGTTACACTCCTAGAAACAGAGAGTAGAACTGCGATTGCTGGGGGGCCAGGGGGAAGGGGAGATGGACAGTTACTCCTCTATGTGTATAAAGGTTCAGTTATGCACAATGAGCAAGTTCTAGAGCAACTTCTATACAACAAGCAAGTTCTATACAACACTGCATTGTGGTTAATGTTACTGAGTTGTACACCTCAAAGTGTGTTAAGATCTCATGTTAACGGTTCTTACCACAGCTATTTTAAAAAAAAAAAACCCAAACCTACAAATGATAAGATCACTCCCTGGGTATCTCTTAAAATTCAACTAAAAATACTGACAGCTATTCTATTTATTTAGTTATATAGAGTGAAACAAATATGCTAATGAAAAATATTCTTTCTACCTACGTAAATACACATTTGAGAACTGATTTATATTATAGTGAGGGGTCAGCTCTCTACTTTTCTTTCGACTGACATGTAAAATGTTCTACCTGCTCAAAAATAATTTTCTCAATTTCAGTCAATGCCACACAATACCACTAAAGATCACGCATCAGCCATAAATCCTACTCATGATAATGTTCACTATGTATGAGGAGGGATATATTAATTAGCATGATTGTGGCAATTATTCCACAATGTATATGCATATAGAAACATTGAACATTTTGCAGATTATACCTCAATGATGAGAAAAAGAGGGAAAAAAGAAAACATGTCCAAAGTGCTAAGCGTCTACCTGGTACACTCAGTAAATGATAATCATTACAGTTTAAAAAAACACCCATGACTGCTGAGAGCTAGGTTTTCTTTTTCTGCATAATTTCAGAATTCAGAATATCATTGGCTCATTGAGGTCTGCATGTGTACTCTTGTCAAAACATATAAATCCTGAAGATATCCTTTTCAAGAGGTGGAAGGAAATTTATTTTAAGCACGCCTTTGGAATGATGCTGTGTCCAAAAGCCAAAGTCATGAGCCAGACATTCAGGAAGCCAAGCTCTCTGTTGGACACGCTCTTGGTCTTGGGAGTGCTGAAGGTACACATCCCTCTAGGCTGCATACAGACAGAAAAGAGAAGGTTCCCCAACGATCGTTATAAAATGCGTTCATCAGAGTTTAGGAGACAGGGATGCAGTTGAATCAATAAACACCATCCCTAAATCTCATGCTTGTTTTTTTAAAACCGATTTTTTAAAAAGATCAAATCCCCTTCAATTAATCTTAGGAGAAATAGTGAGTGTAATACCTAGGTATAGCAGCATCAGGAGAACCAGTACTGTTATTTCCACGGTTAAAGCCTCAAGTCAAGCAAACCAGAGCATGCAGAGCACTGACGGAGTGGCCCACATAGCCTGCTTCCCACAGATCAACTCCTTAGTGAAAATTTCCCGCAGTAATGATCAATCAGAGAAGGGCTCACCCCACTGCTGCAGCTCAGCTCCACCCCCTCACTTCTCCCGGGTGGGGGTAAAGCAGCTGGGAGCAGACAGCACAAACAAGCATCTCGAGGGTCGAGGGGAGTGAGGACTTACCTCCGCGATCTTCAGCACTGCACTACCATTCAGATCAAAGGTTGGAGTGTAGGTGATGCAGAGTAAAACCTTTAACAGCCGCGAAGGAGGGGAGGAAGAAAAAGATAAGGGGTTAGAATTCTAAACTTCCATTTCACATGCCGCGTACGCAGTCTTGTTTTATGACTTTTTTGCTCTTTGTTTTATTTCATATGTTTGTTTCTATTCCACTCACTGCTCTCTAATTAGTGGTCACACACTGCCCAATAAAATAGAGACTAATAAAAGGCTGAAAACTTCTCCCCAAGGAAAGAACCATTCTGACTGGCCAGAGATGGCTTTCCTCATCAACTCCAGGAGGTCTGTCTAGTAATAAAGAAAATCAGGCTCAGTGCTAGGTCCTGAACATGAATTCCCTAAATTGATTTTCTAGTGTCATTACTATTGTCCTCATTTTACTGGTAAGGAAACTGAAGCTCAGAACCATTAAATAAGCTGCCCAAAATCACATAGGCACCAGCTGTAGAGCTGAATCTGAACCCAAGTAATCTGACTGCATGCCCTGCCTGACTATGTAATACTGTCTCTATATCTTTCTAGACTCAAGCATCACTATATTTTTCTGTTCCCATCACCTTCTCCGATCCACATGGGATTAGACAGTCTTCTATGGGCACTTTCTTCTTTCTTGCTTTGCCTCCCTCAGAACACTACCCGGGGCTTATTTATTAGTTCCCCTATTCTCCAAGTTACATAGACAATGAGTTGATGACATTTACAAGATCTTTAAGGACCATTAAAAATTCCACTTTCTACTTGTAGAGCTATTAGGGACTAGATCAATAAAAGCTCAGGGCATTTTAAGAACTGCTTCTAATTGTGTAGATAAGAGGCTAGCCCCTCCCCTGTCCATTTGGCTTCTGATGGTACGCATTATCTCACTGGTGGTCCCAGACAAGAAATTGCTGGTGTCTGCTCCTCTGTCCCCAAACCCTACAGCCATGTGTGGTCTGCAGCTTGGCTAGTCAGTGGCAGCCTCAGAGGACGTTTCTCATCTGGTTCTCCCTAACTCATGAAAGAGCAACGAAGCCTGGCATATTTGCCTAGATCAGGACACACTGCTCGTCAGCACATCAAGAAGCACAACTGTCCCATGGAACAAAGAACCTCTCCTAATCTCTCAGTCTTAGTTACTAGCCAGGCCAGCCCCAGGAACAGTCACACCTTGAGAGAAAGCAAATAGGTATATAATTAAAGAAGGAAAAAGGGAATTCTTGCCAATTTTAGTCACAAGGTTAGATAGCTTCACTGTGGGTCTGCTCCTCCATCTTTTGCTCCTTAAGGCACCTGATAGCTGAGAGTCAACTCCAGATAAAAAGCATCTGAAAGCCACACTGGCTGAGAAAGAGGCATTGTGGGAAATACTACCCCGTGGCCTCATGGGAAAAGGCTTTCTTTTGTGTGATGACCATCTTTTGGGGGTCGGGGTCTGGTATGCAAGAGGGGATGAAAGCTGAGGACAGCAATGCCACGAGGTCCTAATTTGGCCCGGGGAGAGGCCATGTCTTCTAGCGTCTCTGTACGTGACGGCACCTCCGCCTGACGCCCTCCTGTCCTCCACTCCTCCCACGCTTGTTCCTCACGTGGGTCATCTGGGGGCTTCTTTGCAGTCTCTGCTCAAATGTCACCCCCTCAGGCATGTGGCCCCCCCGAACACACTCTCTGCAATGGCCTCTCACGCACCTCCTTGTTTCACTTGCTTCAGAGCAAGCACGAGTTTCATAAATTACTGGTTATAATCTTTCCATCAGACTCTAACATCCACTGGGTATCTGAAAGGTCCTCAAGGCTTTCTCATATGAGGCTTTCTTACTATGATTTCTTGCTGCCTTGAATGGCTTCTCTTTCTCGAGATATTTCTTTTTTCTATGCCATGTTTCATGGCGGGTAAGTAGGGGGTATGAGAGAGTGCCTGGTGGAAGTGGTGGTATGGGGAGTAAATTGGCCCATCTGGGCTCTTGGCTTTTTAACTATTTACAATGGAATATTACTTAGACATAAAAAGAATGAAATAATGACATCTGCAACATGGATGAACCTACAGACCGTCATATTGAGTGAAGTAAGTCAGAGAAAGATAAATATTATATGATATCACTTATATGTAGAATCTAAAGAAATGGTAGAAATGAATCTATTTACAAAACAGAAGCTGAATCACAGATGTTGAAAATAAATTTGTGGTTACTGAGGGGAGAGAGGGGGGAGGGATATATTGGGAGACTGGGACTGACATATATATATACACACTACTATATATAGAATAGATAATTTATTTAATAAGGACCAACCGAATAGCACAGGGAACTCTATTCAATATCCTGTAATGACTTATATGGGAACAGAATCTAAAAAATAGTGGATGTGGAAGTATAACTGGCTCACTGTGTGGTACAACACTGTAAATCACTATATTCCAATAAAAAAATTAATTAAGAAACAAAAAATAATGTTATTCATAGGACCAACAATCAACTTCCTGCCTTCCATTGCTCTGTGCATTCAGACAAGGTGCACAAGGGTAGATCTGGAAAGAAGTTTTCAAAAACCAACCCAGTTTTCTGTGAGCAGGAGCTGCTTTTTACAACAGTGGCTGGAGGAAGGGGGAGCAGAGTCTATGGTTAGGTCTTCAGGAAGGTCACTGAGTTGGCATATTTGCTAATCAAGCTGATCAGGTGAACAAGGAGACTTGACTCTCTGCCACAGAGAAGCCAGCAAGCGCAGAGGGAGGCCCTTTGAGACAGTCTGAAGGAAGCTGAGGACCCCTGCACCCAGTCAAGGCTGATCCTGTTCAAACGATCTTTGCAAAAAGGCTCTTCACACCTAATGTCTGGCCACTAAAAACCAAAGACTCACCGAATTCTATGCAAAAACTAAAAACAAGAAAAACAATGAAAGTGAAGCACATTAATGAAGCTGGCTCCTTAAGCTCATGCAGCCTGCTTTGCTGGAAGCAGAGCAGGTTTTAACTCCAGGGCTGATGGTGCCCCTGACCCCCCATGACATATTACATTACAAGACATGTAAAGAGTTCCAGTGTCTAGCAAGGATGAGGCAGCAGACAGAAGTGACTTGTTGAAAATGATACATGGAGAAACCCAATGCCTGCAAGCACTAATTCACTGGATTCAAACACAGACCGGGTGTAGGAAATTTAGGGCAACAGCAAATTAATTTAAACTGTCTGCCTTCCACCGCATAATGAAAGGGTAAGTAGTTTAGATTCACATTCTGAGCACGTTGGCCTCAAGGCAAACAGGAGCACCTAAATATTGAGGGCAATTCCGTTAAAAATACATCCCTCACAGGGTCATTAAAGCATATTGACTACATTATCACTGAACAGCAGGAACTTGAGTGATAGGCGGTGTCTTGCAATCTAGCTTGCTGGTACTGCCTCCATAAAGAAGCCAAGGGGATGTGGAAAGCAGGCGGGGGGGAAAACCTTCCATAAAAAGGGAAAGATCCTTACAAAGGCTAATAAAAATCCCAATAATTAAAAAACAATAATTGAATGGCTACTATGTACAAGAAACAATTCTTCAAATAAAAACGTTCATAGAAACACTGGAGAAAAAAGACTAGACTGGAAAGGAGAATGAGAAGCTGATTTATTGCAAGCCCTCGGCACGAGTGATAAGAATCTGGAAATGTAGCCACATGAGGAACAGAGAGAGAAGTGGACTGGTAATGATGACAAGTACAAGATCACAGGTATGTGCCTCTGATCAGGAAAACCCTGGATTAATTCTCTCCCAAGGGCACCTTATCATCAAGATTAAAGTTTTTCCATCAGGCTCATACTGCCTTGTGATTGTAATCATAACAGAGCAGGGGCTGGGATGTCAGGGTTAAAACATAAGTGTTTCAGTAACATGATTGTGGCATGTGATTTAATATTTAATTGCTGTGACTTTGCCTATGTCTTCTAGCTCTTTATCTTTAAAATTCCCATCCTACCTCATAAGAATATTTAGAGGAAAAATTAATTAAATGACTTTTTTTTAAAGAGTACATTGAATATATGTATCTCCAGGATGTTTTCTCATAGAGATTAATAAACAAGTCTCCATTTGATGGAATTCATGGCAGCCATTTCAATGTAAATTACATACCATTTTAAGTAAAAAAAAAAAAAATCGATCATCCACATTCAAAATCATAAATCTTTCCTACTATATATCACTGCCCCCATTCCTACAGTCCAAAGCCCTCATTGTGTGATCCAGCTCCACTTCCTCTCTCCTTAGTGTTTTCTTTCAGGTCCCAAATCAATTCAAGGAATATTCGCCAAGGTTCTAATTGCTGTGGGGTCACAATACAAAGCAAGCACCATTTTTACCATAAAAAAAAAAAAACTCACAACCTACTGGGCAAATGAATGCGTGTACAACTATACTTAATGGCTGACTTAGTAAGTGCTACTGCAACCATGAGCTATATAATAGTTTTGAAGGTTAGAAGACATCTCAGCTTTGGAGAACAGAATCACAGATGAGATACTGTGAGCAAAGCACTGATACAGGAGAGAAAAGGGAGGGACAGATGTACCAAGCAAAGGAAATGGTGAGAATAAAGGAATGAGGTGTGAAGACAGAGGCTGGAGATGATGCTAAAAGGTTAGCAGGAACCTTATTACACATCAACTTAAATGCCCCTTTTAAGTGTTTTGCACATATTATTTTAGTGCTGATCAGGACAACAAATCATAACTAAAACTAGATGTACTGAGGGAAACTGGAAATCGGGGTGATAAGCAGACAATATGACACAGATGAAGTAAAGACAGATCCTAGTCATTCCAAACGCAATGAATTGGCTGGAGTGCATTTGATGAAGGAATGCAGGGAATTCACAAAAAGAAGGCAACGGTCACTCATACATGACAATCTGGGTGCCATCCAACCACTGTTCTGCCCACTGACTCTCTTCTGATTCTAGTCAATCTGGTTGAAATCTCTCATATTCCCCTATATTTCATAAAGCTTTATATACTAATGAAGTAACATGCTTTAGAGAAGATAAACCTTGTTCAAGAATCCATCACATAAAACATTACAGGTGTGATCATCCCAGAATGGGTAGAAAGCACAAAAGGCTTATTCCATAGCATTTATCTGGAGAAGTTTAGATACACCACTTAAAATCTGCATGCCCTCTGCATCTCCCACTAATACAAGCTCCTTAGTAGTGAGGTCTGACTTTCTGATGCCCACCATGTTTATAGCACCATGTAGGGCTCTGGGAGGTGTGGGGAGTTCCAGTCTATGCTCAATCCCTCCTGCGCATTGTCCACAGGAGTAATCAGCCTCACGGAGTTTCAGCGGGACTTGCATCTGTGTACCTACTCATTACTGTAAAATGTGTTGAGAGTGTGATAAGACAGCTTGGCGGCACAGAAGGAAATTGTTCTGAGAATCCAAACGTCAGATCCAGGTGGTGTGACTGGCAAAATCCAGGCGGTGTGACTGTGACAGCTTGTGCAACCACATAGCTAATAATATTAGAGTCTCAGATGACCTGGTTAGGGCAATGAGAATTTAGGGAGCCCCCATTCAGGATGTCCAGCTATTTGGCAGGACCCCAGGCAGGACAGGGAGAAAATCACCTCTACAAACTAGAGGGCATCTCTGATGAGACTTATAGAACACCTGTCACTCTCTGCTCTGAGAAACGATTTTTCTTTTTTTGCATTCAACATAGTAAGGGGTAACATGTACCATTTCTGGGTCCAAGAGCTCATTGCTGTTAAAGTTGTATATGAGTACTCTACAGGACCATTTCCAGGGGATGCAGGAGTAAAGAAATGATTCTTAAAGTTACTGGATAGCAACTGCATGCCACTTCACCTCTACCTTGGGCTGCCATTCTTTCATCACATAAATACTCACTGAGGTTGATGAATGGTTAGAGACAGCATTAGGTGTTGGGTGCATAGGAGTAAATTTAAAAAAGATATCTTGATGATCCCTGAGCTCCATAAAGCTAACATCTGGTTCTGAAGACAGTAACAAAATAAGGGATTACAATAAATTGTGAGGAGTTGTTATGACTGGGAAAATACACTGTATTGTGAAAAGCATTATCAGGATCTAACAATATAGTACACTTGTAATGCTATACTCATCTTTAATGGAACTATAAATTTAACATGTTGTAATCAACAACCTCAGATACGCAGAAGATACCACCCTAATGGCAGAAAGCGAAGAGAAACTAAAGAGCCTCTTGAAGAAGAAGAAAGAGGATAGTGAAAAAGCTGGCTTAAAACTCAACACTCAAAAACTAAGATCATGGCCTCCAGTCCCATCACTTCATGGCAAACAGATGGGAAGCAAATGGAAATAGTGGCAGATTTTATTTTCTTGGGCTCCAAAATCACTGCTGACAGTGACTGCAGCCATGAAATTAAAAGACACTTGCTCCTTGGAAGAAAAGCTATGACAAATCTAGACAATGTATTAAAAAGCAGAGACATCACTTTGCTGACAAAGGTCAGAATAGTCAAAACTATAGTTTTTCCAGTAGTCGTGTATGGTTGTGAGAGCTGGACCATAAAGAAGGCTGGGTACTGAAGAACTGATGCTTATGAACTGTGGTGTTGGAGAAGACTCTTGAGAGTCCCTTGGACAGCAAGGAGACCCAACCAGTCCATCCTAAAGGAGATCAGTCCTGAATATTCATTGGAAGGACTGATGCTGAAGCTCCAGTACTTTGGCCACCTGATATGAAGAGCTGACTCATTGGAAAGGACTCTGATGCTGGGAAAGATTGAGGGCAAAAGGAGAAGAAAGCAACAGAGGATGAGATGGTTGGTTGGATAGCATCATCGACTCAATGGACATGTGTTTGAGCAAACTCCAGGAGACAGTAAAGGACAGGTAAGCCTGGCATCCCGCAGTCCATGAGGTTGCAAAGAATCGGACATGACTTAGCAACTGAACAACAACAACGCATATAATTAAGGAATGAAAAACAGGGAGGAAGACAAGGAGACCATTGAGAAGTGAGTTTGTTTGGGAGAGTCAACCTACTAAGGCACACCAGAACAGGGAGGCATGCTGAGTGAACAAGGGATGTTCTTTCCCTCTTTCTTAAGCCATTAAAATACACATAAGTGCTTAATTTATACATATATACTCTGAGGTGATGGTAGTTTCACTTTTCCAAATATCAGATGTTATTTATAAGTCAAACCAAGTAACCTACTGTAGCTCAAAAAAGTAACTCAGAATTTGAGTGCAGCCCACAGAGGCCTTATCCTTCCCTCGCTTGGAGAGAACTCTGGAAACCCTTGATGCCAGGCACATTTCAAACCCCAGCTCTGGTTCTGGCTGAAAATTTAGCTGTATTACTTAATGTACATTGCCTTCTGGACTCTCATGTATATTGGCTTGAAAATTCATACACTTAAACATATTTGCATAATTCCTTTTCTTGAGAAACAGCCCAGTTCTTTTTTTTTTTTTCTTTACTCTGTCAAATTCAGCAAAAACAAAGGTGGAAAATTCAGTGACAAGGACAGGAATACTGACATCAAATGCCTTTCTCTTGGGTGCAGGGCTTGTCAACCTCCTAGGAATGTAGCCTGATGAGTATGAACTGCTTAGAAGTGTACCCCAGCCATGAATAGAAACAGATTTTTTTCCCTCACAGTCCATGTACAAACAACAAAACAGGCTCAGTCTTCTGCAGACAGCAGAAGGCAGAATACACATCTTTAGAGTGAGCGGGGTCAGGTGCCACAAAAGTCAACAGAGAATTTTAGAGGACATCTTCTTATCATCTAAATTTAAAATGTGGATGCCAAAGATACACATTTTCTTTTCGTATCTTGATCAAAGTTGCTCAACCTCAGCACTATTGACATTTTGGGACTGTCCTGTGGCTGTTTAGCAGCATCACTGGCCCTCACTCTCCAGATGGCAGTGACTCTCTCTTCCCTAATTGTGACACCAAAAATGTCTCCAGACATGGTCAAATATCCCCTAGGAGACAAAATGCTTCCCTGTTGGGAACCACTCTTAAGTCACTGATACCCATGCCTTGTGGATGCAACTGAGAAATCCTACATCACTCTGCTCCAAAAGCCTCAGATCTAGAATGCAGAACTTTCAGAGAGGACCTAGGGTGAGCCACTAAGCCTTCTCTGGGCTTCAGAGATCCTGGATTGAAGAGAACAATGGAGGAGTTGAGCCATGACCCCAGTCTTTTTTTTTTTTCCCCACTTTTCTAAGCATTTTATCTTTATATCTATCTATCTATCTATCTATATAAATAATTGAAGTGTGGTTGACTTACAATGCTTCAGGTTCACAGCAATCCCAATCTTTATTTTGATCCAAAGACAATGAATCAAATTATTTTAGTGTGTGGAAATTCTACCACTTACAACTTAAATTGATTTTTTGGGTTGGCCAAAAAGTTCATTTGGGTTTTTCTGCACCATCTTATGGAAAATCCTGAATGAACATTTTGGCCAACCCTTTAGGCTGAGATGGCAAGTAATTACAGAAATCACTTTCTGGCTCAATTTACCCCAATTCTGGCAAACAGCTATTCTAAGAGGTTTTGTCTCTTTTTAGTCAACGGATTTTTCTAGAGCTCATGACTTCCCAGTTTGGAAAACACTGCAAATTACTAATTGGTTTATGATCAGTCTTGAGTTCTTTTTGGTCTTTATTTGTTGCCACAAGTTTAATATTCATTATATACATCAGATGGGCCCTTTGCACCTAATTCTAGGACATACTATACCAGTGATATCCATATGTAAATATTAAATTATGATGAACTTAGCTAATTTGCTTGAACAAATAATCAAACCATTCTTATTCTTATCTTCTCTTCTAAACTCTCTTCCTTGGCAAACAATAACTCTTAGCTTGCTCCTTGGAAGGAAAGCTATGACAAACCTAGACAGTGTATTAGAAAGCAGAGACATCACTTTGATGTCAAAGGTCCATATAGTCAAAGTTATGGTTTTTCCAGTAGTCATGTATGGATGTGAGAGTTGGACCATAAACAAAGCTGAGCATGAAAGAATTGATGCTTTCAAACTGTGTTGCTGGAGAAGATTCTTGAGAGTCCTTTCGTCAGCAAGGAGAGATCAAAGCAGTCAATGCTAAAGGAGATCAACCCTGAATATTCACTGGAAGGATAGCTGCTGACCTTCAATACTTTGGCTACCTGATGCAAAGAGCTGACTCACTGGAAAAGACCCTGAGGCTGGGAAAGACTGAAGACAAAAGAAGTAGAGGGCAGCAGAGGATGAGATAGGTAGACAGTATCACTGACTCAAAGGACATGAATTTGAGCAAACTCCGGGAGATAGTTAAGGACAGGGAAGCCTGGAGTGCCCTGGGTTGCAAAGAGTCAGACACAACTTAGCAACTGAACAATAACAGAAGTCTCACAAATGTATTTTTAGAGCCAAGATTCTCCCAAGTTTCAAACCTTAACTTCAGCTTGTAAACATCAGCAATGAATACATGCAATTTCATGAAAATCACATCAAGCACACTAAGCCTCTAATATGGTAAACAGCTAACACTTCTTCCTGCTCTGAAATTCTTAATTATGCAACCATTAAAATTATCTGTGAGGGGATAAATATAACCATGTGGGAAATGCTTATAATCTAAAGTGAAAAGCAAGAAATAAAATCCTACATACACAATGAACATAACTGTAAACATATAAATAGATATGATTAGAAGTGAATATATGAAAGTCAGTCACAGTGATGAGATCTACATTGAATGTTTTTTATTTTGGAAAGCCTGTAAGGTGAAACTCCTTGTATTTATTCTTTTAAAATATTACAATTCTTTGATATCTGACAATATGAACTCACCATCTCTTTCCCAAGTTAACTCCTTAAAACCTATCATTTGGCCAGAAACTTGGCTCCCGGTTTTGTAATCATCTTGAATTTTCCCCTTTTCACCAACTCACCAGCTACACCAGTGATAGTCACCAGGTACTATACCACCTCACTAGCGCCTCTGACTTGGCTCTGCCTCTTCTCTGAGCATCCTGCAAAACCCCTTCCTGTTCCCCCCACCTTCAATATCTAACACCTCTGAACATGTCAATCTCCTGCTTACTCTGAATACTCTCCCACCTCTATAGACGATCAGCTGCTTACTCTAACCAGACCTTCTAGAATCTGCTTCCACCGCCTTTTCAAACTCATCCACCGCTATTCCTCACTAATCCGTTTCCACCCTGTGTTTTTCCATCTCCATGACTTTCTTTTCAAGAATGCCTACTCTCCTAATATAACTGATAGGAATTCCAAGCACCTTTCAAAGTCCAAATCAAGGAGTATCTCTTCCTTGAAATGCTGATCTGTTCAGCTGAATATGGGTTCTCATTCTGAATTTTCCTGTTGAACTTTTCTTCTGCTGTAACACACACATGGAATTCTCCAGGCAAGAATAGTGGAGTGGGTTGCCATTTCCTACTCCAGGGGCTCTTCCCGACCCAGGAATCAAACCTGGGTCTCCCACACTGCAGGCAGATTCTTTACTGTCTGAGCCAAAAGGGGAGCCGATATAACACACATAGCTATCTTGAATTATGGCAACTGTGTACATCTTTATCTTTTTTTAAATTAGATTTATAAATTCTTGTCTTGGTTTTGCTCTTAATTCTATAAGGTTTTATATACTGTTGGTAATGAAAATATATTCACAGTGAAATAAATTAAAAAATCCAATGAACTATTTTTTCTAGTTTAACTGTAACAAATTTATTTTGACCTAATTCCAAAGCTAGATTTTTAAGAAGTGAACTTCATGACTGTGTTTCAGATAACACATTTACACCTCCTTTTCTCTTTTCCTCTAGGAGTCTCCACAGAAAGGGTGCCTCATCTCAGATCATCTGCCCATATACACATGAGGTGTTAGATAATTTTATATTCAAGGCTTACAGACAAAACCAATCAAGCCCCAAGACAGAGTTTATAAAGGGCTAAAGACTACTTGATTCTCTATATGTTAAATGTTGAATAATTTATAAAATTCTTCTACAACATCCAAATCATATAAACTCTGCCTACTAAGATGAAACAAGCATATGAACTCTGCCTTGGAGCACAAAGCAAGAACTCATTGTCACAGATAAATGGTGGGGTGTTTTCTGTAGACTGTCGGGTCAGGGTTACTGGTTAGGACCCTAAATATATCTAGATAGATAACTGATGTATAGTAATTTACAAAATTATTTTAAGTAAGAAGTTCCAGTTCAATAATAATAAATATGATAAAGTTCTCTTTTAGGAATCAAAAATATATACGGTTCCTTTCCTTATTCTCTTCTTTTCCTTTACTATAGAAGAAAATTACTCTACTATAGACTATATAGGAGAGGGCTAAGAGGAAGAACAGAGATAAGAATAAATGTATAAAGCAATGCTATTCCTAAAGTTTTGGTTCAGAATTTGAGTGAGTTCAGAGGTGTTCATCTTATCATGCTACACACATTCTTTTCCAGTAACTGTAACAACAATAAAAGCTAATACTGACCCCATGCCATGCACTGGGTATTCCAGGAACTTCTTTTATATTAACTCATTTAAGACTCACTATAACATCATCATCATCATATTCAATACACTGCTATTATGTGCATTTTATA
Source organism: Cervus canadensis (assembly GCF_019320065.1). Classification (NCBI taxonomy): domain Eukaryota; kingdom Metazoa; phylum Chordata; class Mammalia; order Artiodactyla; family Cervidae; genus Cervus; species Cervus canadensis. The sequence continues at coordinate 11,587,781 of NC_057418.1, read as the reverse complement.
GATCAGAAAATTGAGGCACAGATAAATTGCCCGCCCAAGGTCACCAGGCATTCAAGCTCAAGAAGCTATGTTCTTACCACTCTGCTACCAGGTATTTTGAAAAGAGGTAACAAGAAGTTTAAAAACAATAGCGTCCAATGATTGTTTCATAGGACAGTTACACCAGGCCATTCTGTCACTCTCAGACACACCTGACCACTTACAGATTCCTCAGTGAATTCCTAGCTACTCTAAGAGATTTCTAATCTCATTATATTTCACTCTTTTTCAGAAGTCATATTACTCACACTGGCCTTGCAGTTAAGCACAGGTTGCAAAGTTTTCTTCTCCACCTATTCAAAACTAGACATCCAAAAGCCAGATCAACTCCCAGCCTTGTTACAAAGCCTTTCCAGAAAAACACAAATGGTTGAAAAAGCAATCCTGCTACCAACAACTGTTTAAGCCCAGACAAGTAACTGAACACTCCAGCTTCAATTTTCCTATAAAAAGAAGGATCAGATGATGTATGAGGTTGAAAGTGAAAGTGGCTCAGACATGTCTGACTCTTTGCAACCCTATGGACTATACTATACAGTCCATGGAATTCTCCAGGCCAGAGTACTGGAGTGGGTAGCCTTTCCCTTCTCCAGAGGATCTTTCCAACCCAGGGATTGAACCCAGGTCTCCCACACTGCAGATGCATGCTTTACCAGCGGAGCCATAAGAGAAGCTTTGATTCTAAAGTGTGAATCCATGTTGATCGTTCTCACCTTTGAACTCAGATTATTATTTATCACAGCTTTAGCTTCTTTGTCATTTATCCCGGTGGGCCACTGAAAACTACCACATGTGTTTCCCTCTCTCCATTAGTCAATAACTAAATCAGCAAGCCATTAGTAAGCCGCGTGCCAGATGCTCTGTGAGGCACCAAAGTGATAAAAACAATACTAACAGTATGTAATTCGTTTTTACTTACTAACTAGTGAGTTTCCACTATGCCTGAGTCAAGAGTTTAGGACTAACTAGTTGGAGAAATCACAACACAGTTTCCTTGAATACACCATGACAGGTAGTCCTCAGCCTTAGCTAACCTCACACCTCTCTGAATGCATCATCGCCCCCTCCCTCTGAGGAAAGTGTGATGAAGAAAGCAGGAGGTGGTGGACGGGAGGATGCACCAGCTGCCTCTAACTGGGGGACAGAAGCCAGACTGATTCTCACGTGATAAGTGATGGTAGCGGACTGCCAGTTCTCTCTCAACACGATCCCCATGTTTTTCAAGAATAGCATTCTGGGCACATGGCTGCCCAAAATAAAGACTACACTTTCCAGGCTTCTTACAACTGCTGCCGTATGACCAAGTCCTGGCCGATGGGACAGAAGCAGAGGTGACCGGCATCACCTTCCTCCTGCCGGTTGTCTGGAGCGTGGACATTCTGGCCGGAAATGGGGAGCCCTTGTGGACCACAGGCTGGAGACACATAATCCAAGATACAAGAATCTCTGAAAATGGGGTTCAGCCAATACTGACCTAAGCTAATGCAAAAGAAAAATAAATCCCTGCCTTGTTTCAGCTGAAATGAATCCTAACAAATACAGTCTTCCTTTGTTCCTTCCCTTTTTCCAACCCTATCCTTCTCACCTACCTGATCTTATGCTTTAGATCTTACTTGTTTGAAATGTCATTTTTTAAATAAATTATTTATTTACTTATTTATTTGGTTCCTTCAGGTCTTAGCTATGGCATGTGGGATCTTCACTGTGTCATCTTTTGCTTCCAGAGCTTAGATGCTCCAAGGCATGTAGAATCTTAGTTCTCTGACAAGGGATTGAATCTGCATCCCCTGAATTGAGAGGCAGATTCTTAACCAGTGGACTGCCAGGGAAGTCCCTTAAATGTCATTTCTTAATGACCACCTACCTTCTCTGTCCTCTTCACCTGCATTCCAGCAGGCCTTACAATAAATACACTTTTCTAAATTTGTCTTTCCTTATATTTATCACAATTTATGTGTATTTATCTATTTCTTTGGTTTCTATCTCCATCACCAGCATTCACACAAAGATTCTTTGTTTCTTTACTGTGGGATCTTCCATGCCTGGCAAGCGCCTGACAGTGAAAATGAAAGTCGCTCAGTCGTGTCCGACTCTTTGCGACCCCATGGACTATACAGTCCATGGAATTCTCCAGGCCAGAATACTGGAGTGGGTAGCCGTCCCCTTCTCCAGGTGATCTTCCCAACCCAGGGATCGAACTCAGGTCTCCCACACTGCAGGCAGATTCTTTACGAGCTGAGCCACAAGGGAAGCCCAAAAATACTGGAGTGGGTAGCCTATCCCTTCTCCAGGGGGTCTTCCTGACCCAGAAACCAACCGGGGTCTCCTGCATTGCAGGCAAATTCTTTACCAACTGAGCTATGAGGGAAGCCAAGTGCCTGACAAGAGGCATCTGTGGAAAAAATGGCTGAAAATGTGGGGGAGGTCCCCACTGCCTATTCTAGAAAATCCGCAGTAAATACTGCAAGTCTCTGCATTTACACCTGCTTTACCAAAAATCACGGGGAAAACTTTATAAATACTTAGCAGAGCGACTCTCAAACTTGAAGGGCATGGCACTTGAAAATGGTGGTGCCTGCTTTAAAAAAAAAAAGAGAAATTCATAGATAAAGTGAAAATATCTTCATCTAAACAAATAATGCATAAAGTATTTAATGGAAAATCACACATATTTTCAATGTTTGCTTCTGACTTTTTCACATATTTTTATTGCCTGTTTAACGTAGTCATGCCAAAGGGTAAGGAAGCATGGGAGGAAAACAGTTTTCTCTATACACGTACAAAGGCAAGAGAGTACCAACATTTGATTTTAGCAGCAGGAAGAGAGAGGGCTACTTGAGAACATTTAGTTCACAGAATCACATGTTTTAAACACTTCCTTGCATTAAGTGCAGAAATACTATGTAAGTCTATAGCTAACCTCCAGTAATGGTACATTCTAAACATACCAAACACCAGATTTTTTTATTCATCCTAGAAACTGATGCAGATCTTCTAAAGTGTCTTGGTAATTTTAGATTAAGAAGGAATTTCTCCTCGCTTATGAGAAGTCAGGACAATTCAACCATTTCACTCTCAAACTTTACTAATGATCACTCCTTCCATAAAGCACTCTAGAAGACCAAATGCCCAGAATTAGGGCTATCAAAACTAACCATTTGGGTAAACAGCCCAAATACAAGACTCTGTTATTAAAGTATTCTTGAGAGGAGATTTAGAAATGGTCCTTCTATTTGGCCTCTTTCTTACTCTCAAACCAAGGTGCTCAGTGCCATGGTGCTACCCAGTAAGACCAGAGTTCTAAATGGAGATCCTGACACATGTCCACCAGCCCTACAGAAAGTGAGGGCCTCCTCCACAAGTCTCTCACCTTTACATTTTCTGTAGAGGTCTGGTTGGCTTTTGTTATAAAATATAATATATCAATGATAAATGATACTCTCTCTCCATTCCCCCAACTCTATGACCACACATACTGAGTCATGAGCTAATTTGATGGGAAAGAGACTTTGATTCTTCCTTTGTATTTGAATCTAACTCACAGAACTAGTGAGGGAATACATGATCATGGAAGGACACAGAAAACACGGGACTTCGAGCCGCTCTGAGCTTTGCCCCTTATTAGCCTGTAATTTACCTTTTCTGTTCAATCATCTATAAAATGGGAACAGTACTGGGAATCATCTGTCTTTCAGGATAAACTCAGAAGACAAGGTAACCCACTGTTCAAGAGCCCACGTTTGGCCCCAGGCTGAATTATAATTTGAAAATCGGTCCTGCCATTTCACTAGATGTGTGATCCTAGCGTGAATGTATTCATCAGAGTGTCTAATGCATAATAAATGTTAACAAATTGGCCCCTGTCATTTCTCCTTTGAAAATGTAAAGCATTTCGGCATATTCAATTATATTATCTAAAGATGCACATAAGACATCTAATGACAGAATGTTCATCCAATGCTTGCTCAGTATCCAGCCTCACATCCTTTCTTACTGACAAAGCCGGCCTGCCCTCCCCAGATAGGCAGCTCGCATCTCTAACATGCTGAGAGACACAGAAGGCTGGCCACAGTTCCCTCCAGTCACTGAAGACTCAGCCAGCTGTGTCAGTTAATAACCTCACTAAAGATTATCCATCAGAAAGTAGGGGGGGGAAAGTCCTAATTGCTCTAGTCAGAGATGTCATTAGTTATGTACCTGGCTCCTATGAAGTCTGCATGGCATTTATGGAAATAGCACACACCACAGGAAAAATGTTACCAAGGCAAACAAGTATTTAACCTAAATGTTAACTGGCTCCCTGCCATCTACTAATCCACTTCAAAGGTAATGTATCTTCAGAGAAACCCTCTTCCTGATTATCTGCAGGTCTGACACTCTATGTGCTCAGTGATAAAATTTTTATTTGGATTCCACGGCGATTTCAATAAATAAACGTTGTCTTTTCTCCCCCTCCTGTTAGATAGTATAACCATGTATTCAATAGAACAGTTCCTAAACCAAGTGATCTAACGTCATCCCTATTAAATTTGTCAGAAGCAAGCATCATTGATATTTCTGAATCCTCCAACTGAAAGTCTAGAGCCTTCTTTCTTAATGAGAACATTACCATCATAATCTTGGGTTTCATTATTAGCTGCTTCCTGTTTTATCTCACGGAAGTTTCTAAAAGAGGGAACCATATTATTTTCTCCCCAGGAATTTAATACAATTGCTGCACACTTCTAAGAATGTGACATGATTCAATTTCTCATGTTTATAAACACTAGCAGATAGCAATATGTGAGTAAAATGTATGATACAGTTTCCTGAAAAACAGGATTTACGATTTGTCATAAAAATGTACTGTGCCATGTTTGGAAAGAAATAAAAACTGCATGGTGCGGCTTTATCTGTCCTGAATGGTAAGCTCAGACCATTATTTGAAAAGGTCTACCATATCACATTTTAAAAGATTGTCCTACAATATATTTCTGTAATATGACTAGAGAATTTTTATAAGAAATATCTAGTTTAGATCATTGACTGTCAGAATGAGTTATGCAGAAACACCAAGAATAAGTTAATATATCCTCCATATGTAATGGAATTCAGTCATTCCCTCTGAGGACTCATCCAATTCATATTTCTCTCTATTTCTGTCTCTACTTTGGGAAGAAAAAGTGGTAAAAGCATTTTCATGTGGTAATGATATTAGCAAAACAAGTCCTTGTGTTAAAGTTTTTACTTTGGTCATGACAAGCATTACAGAATTACAAGAGAAGGGTGCTCACATTTAAGGATGACTGAAGTTGGTATAGAAATTCCTCATGCATGGAGAAAGGGTATAAAACTTATTTCTAAGCCCCAAATGCTATTGTTTGTATATGTCTTTATACCCAAACAAGTAATTCAAATCTCAGGAATCAGAAATGGTCATGGAACCCTCACCTGTGGGCTCTCAAAGTCAGACCACCTTCTCCAAAGTTTCATTTGATGCTAAAAAATTAGCTTGAAATATTTTTCCCAATTCTAATGTTTAAGTTTTTAAAACAGCTCAGCTGGCAAAGAATACACCTGCAATTCAGGAGATCCCAGTTCGATCCCTGGGTCAGGAAGATCCCCTGGAGAAGGGATAGGCTACCCACTCCAGTATTTTTGGGTTTCTCTGGTGGCTCAGCTGGTAAAGAATCCGCCTGCAGTGTGGGAGACCGGAGTTCAGTTCCTGGGTTGGGAAGATCCCCTGAAGAAGGGAACGCTACCCACGCCAGTATTCTGGCCTGGAGAATTCCATGGACAGAGGAGCCTGGCAGGCTGCAGTCCATGGGGTCGCAAAGAGTTGAACACAGCTGAGCAACTTTCACTTTCACAAAGTTTCTAAAAACAAAAGCATGTACCAAAGGCTCTCTTCTTTTAAAAGTTTCGGAAACCTAATTGTGAAGAGTCGCAACCCAGATGATTGGTTTCCTCTTTTCTGACAATGTCTGATCTATTTCCAGACATTACTACAAGTACCACTGTCTAGTATGGTGTCATTAGAAAGTCCATAAAGACTGGCTTTCCAGGGTTTCCAGCAGAGCTAACATGTGTCAACTCCTGTCTTCAGCAAGGCTGGCAGAAGGTACCACTGGGCTGGAATTAGAAAGCAAGTATGTTTTCAAAACAGGTGTTTCTGTTGACATAACCATTAAACATCCTGCTCCTCCATAGTTCCTAGAAGAATAGGTACTTTCTCATTTTGATTTTTAATGCAAATTCCTATATTCCATGAAAAGCTATACTCCTGGGAGAATTTCCAGAGTAATAAGAAATCTGCGAGGTGTGTCTCTTAGTGTGACATCAACGCTCAACCTTCAGTATTTGGAGATCTTTTAGTGGAAGAAGGATAAAGAGACAACTTGAAAGTTGTAAAAGTGATGGACGTGGCTGCTGACCTTGCCTCTCTCAGTGGTGGCACAGAGGTAGCAGAGAAGTCAAACAAATCTAGAGATGGTTACTCTTGGGCTCCTAGGAAGGCACAGCGGCCCGACGTATGTCAAAGGATAAGGCAAAACCAGACATTCCAGAATCAAAGAGAGTTAAAGACAATGAGATCTTAAAGATTGGGTAGCTCAGACATTCTCAATGTTTACTGTGTATAAGAATATTCCACTGAAATGATGACTCGGCAGCAGTAGGTAGTGGTGACTGAAGTAGTAAGAATAGAAGAAGTAACAAAGAGTACTTCTAAAGAACTTGCTTTGGGCCAGATACTATGCTAAGTTCCTTATCACTAACAACTATCACTTATTTAATCCTCAAAATGGTCCTATTAGGTAGGGGCTACTATTTCCCCCTGATAGAGGTGATGTGGAGGTGAAGGTGATGGAATTCCAGTTGAGCTATTTCAAATCCTAAAAGATGATGCTGTGAAAGCGCTGCACTCAATATGCCAGCAAATTTGGGAAACTCAGCAGTGGTCACAGGACTGGAAAAGGTCAGTTTTCATTCCAATACCAAAGAAAGGCAATGCCAAAGAATGTTCCAAGTACTACACAATCGCACTCATCTCACATGCTACCGAAGTAATGCTCAAAACTCTCCAAACCATGCTTCAACAGTATGTGAACCATGAACTTCCAGATGTTCAAGCTGGATTTAGAAAAGGCAGAGGAACCAGATATCAAATTGCCAACATCCGCTGGATCATCGAAAAAGCAAGAGAGTTCCAGAAAAACATCTACTTCTGCTTTATTGATTATGCCAAAGCCTTTGACTGTGTGGATCACAACAAACTGTGGAAAATTCTTCAAGTGATGGGAATACCTGACCACCTAACCTGCCTCCTGAGAAATCTGTACGCAGGTCAAGAAGCAACAGTTAGAACTGGACATGGAAAAACAGACTGGTTCCAAATCGGGAAAGGAGTACGTCAAGGCTGTATATTGTCACCCTGCTTATTTAACTTCTATGAAGAGTATATCATGCGAAATGCTGGGCTGCATGAAGCAGAAGCTGGAATCAAGACTGCTGGGAGAAATATCAGTAACCTCAGATACAGAGATGACACCACCCTTATAGAAGAAAGTGAAGAGGAACTAAAGAGCCTCTTGATGAAAGTGAAAGGAAAGTGAAAAAGATGGCTTAAAACTCAACATTCAAAAAACGAAGATCATGGTAACTGGTCCTATCACTTCATGGCAAATAGATGGGGAAACAATGGAAACAATGATAGACTTTATTTTGGGGGGCTCCAAAATCACTGCAAATGGTGACTGCAGCTATGAAATTAAAAGACGCTTGCTCCTTGGAAGAAAAGCTATGACCAACCTAGACAGCATGTTAAAAAAGTAGAGACATTATTTTGCTGACAAAGGTCCGTCTAGTCAAACCTATGGTTTTTCCAGTAGCCATGTATGGATGTGAGAGTTGAACTATAAAGAAAGCTCAGTGCTGAAGAATTGATGCTTTTGAACTGTGGTGTTGGAGAAGACTCTTGAGAGTCCCTTGGACTGCAAGGAGATCCAACCAGTCCATCCTAAAGGAGATCAGCCCTGGGTGTTCATTGGAAGGACTGATGCTGAAGCTGAAACTCCAACACTTTGGCCACCTGATGCAAAGAACTGACTCATTAGAAAAGATCCTGATGCTGGGAAAAATTGAAGGCGGGAGGAGAAGGGGATGACAGAGGACAAGATGGTTGGATGCCATCACCAACTCGATGGACATGAGTTTGAGAAGTTCCGGGAGTTGGTGATGGACAGGGAAGCCTGGCGTGCTGCAGTCCTTGGGGTTGCAGAGTCGGACATGACTGAATGACTGAATTAAACTATTTACCTCATTCTCCATATGAGGAGACCAAAGCACAGAGTGGTTCAGGAATCTGTTCAAGGAAGTCCAACTAGAATGCCCAGACAGGCTGGCTTCAAAGTCTGAACTCTTAATCACTATACTAAATTAACCACCAATAGGGCACCCTCCTCTAGCGAGGAAACGGACAGATGTTGTGTCCAGCTCATGGGTTCCAGCTGTACTACTCTGACAAGGTGCTATTCTAGGCTAGAGATTTCCATCCTTTTCTGCCCAACTCACTGTTCACTTATGGGATACAACACACCCCTGAGTCTGTATAAGAGGCTCCCAATTATGGTGGCTCTCAAAGGAGGGGAAAAAGGGAAAAGGGGGGAGAGAGATGCCATCCCCCAAAGGGAGACGGTAATTAGAATGAGGGAGATAAGGTTCACAGAATGTGAGGATGCAAATAAAGATGTGATTCTTATATGGCTTCAAAGGATGAGCTTCCTTTCCTTAAATTGACTATTGTACTTAGCATTAATATATGTCATTAGGTCTTTGCTTTGTTTTAACATACAGAGGCAGGGAGAATGCCCAGAATGATCAGGTCTACCCCAAGCTGGAACTACTCCTGTACATTTTCTCAAAAGGTCATAAATCTATTTAACAATATTTGATATGCAGGACCAGGCCAAAAATCTTACAGATTTATTGAAATCTATAAACCAAGTAAAGCTTTTTACTTAGTTGTCATTTCTGTTCCACAATCAAGGTTATTCTGGGGGACCACAAGCAAGGATAATAATCATATAGTCCACAAGTGGTGGTCAAGCGACCACCACATAGAGGCATCTTTAAGATAACAATGAGGGTCAGCAATTCGTTTCCACCACAGTGACGCAAGCTGAGAGTGCGTCAAACCCACCTTCATCACTTCCACCTGCAGATCTTCGTGGAGGGAAGGCGTCACTTTCACAGCGTTCAGGATCTGATTGAGCAGCTGCTTCTCATCAGAGTCCGTTTCCATGGATACAAACCTCTCTTCCGCCAGGAGCTTCTGTAAAGAGGCACCAGACAGTGATCACAGGCAGGCTTTCCCCCGCTGCCTTATTCTGCTGTAGCCTAGTACGTCCTACGGATAACGTTTCTTACTTGGGAGGCATGTAGCTGGAGGCCATTAGGAAGGAGTTTCTGCTCTGTGCCATTAAAAAGAAAAATGCATCATGCCTTTGGAAAATGGTTTTTGGCAAAGGCTTTATCCTGCTATTAGATAATTTACTGTAAATTTTATGAAGTGAAATTCTAATGTGGTGGCCAAATTAGTCTTTTGGTGGGTGGGGAAGGAGGATGAATGCGCCAAGGGGAATCCAGCTTCTCACAACAGGCACGTTCGCACACACCCTTTCTGAATGAAGCTTTGTCACAGGAGAGGAGGTTTTATACACAGGTTGATCGGTCACATTTGTACTTCCTAATGTGAGCTATCATTTACCCAGGAATTATTCACGAATCTACAAATCTTAATATATTTTCATCAGAAAATCAATCCCACAAAAACCGAAACAAGAAGACAGTCATTTTCATGAGGTTTCCCAGAAGGCATTACATCTCACAGGACAGCTCTCCTCTACTTGAAAACAACTCATTTTTCATAAAATCCTTTATGAATTGAACCAAACCCTCCTTGCCTACAATTTGTATGCCCTAGTTATACCTGCAGCCACACAGATTAAGTTTCTAAAATACCCGATCAGCGATGAACTCCACCTAAATCTCTTCTTCTCCACACTAAATCTCCTTGGGTGCCATCAAATGTTCTCCACATAACATGGTTTCAGACACTTTCCTCCTCAACTGGCGTCCAGTGAATGCAACACTTCAAGGGTGGTCTGATAGCAAGGAGCAGGAGCACCCAAAGGGGCATGCTAAGGTAAACATATGGACCCTGGGTGATGAGGACATATCAATGTAGCCTTATCTTTGTTTTTTTTTTTAAGTATCGTTCCGGGAGTGATGATGGGTGAGGCTATGCATGTGTAGGGGGAGGGAGTATGTGGGAAACCTCTGCACCCTCCTTTCAATTTTTCTGTCACTCTAACACTGCTCTAAAATAGCCTTTTAAAAATAATAACAATAAAAAAGATGGCAAGAGGGAAAGAAATGCAGTCTTTGGTGGCCATTGCTCTCTTATTTCAAACCTGGAATTGTTTACCTCTAGAATTCTAGTTGTATGAGACAATTAAATGTGTTTACTGCTTAAAATCAAACCAAAAAACCAACAAACAAAAACCAGTAATACAGAAGCTTAATCACACTCTCAGATCAAATTAGCTTAGTTGTAAGTCACAGCACATTTTACGCTGACTCACTCAGAAACCTCATTCTCAAGGGCTGCAATTAAGCTGTTCTTCCCCAATCTGTCCTGGGGCAATTGATTTTTGAGACCCCAGAGTAGGATGGATTTTATATTTATCCCTGTTAAATTTGCCCTTGTCGGATGCAGCATGGGGTTGCAACCATGAAGAATTTTTGGAATTCTGATTCATCCAGGGTAATGACTCCCTCTTTTGGCTGAATGCCACTGCAGATCCAGAAAACACATATTTCAAACCTTCTTATGACTCCCTGAATTCATCTCTACAGCTATACCTCATCTTATTGCACTAAGCTTTATTGCCCTTCACAAGTATCATGTTTCTTTACAAATTGAAGGGTTGTGGCAACTGTGTGTCAGTTAAGTCTATTGGCACCATTTTTCCAATAGTATTTACTCACATAGTGTCTCATTTTGGTAATTCTTGCAATATTTCAAACTTTTTTATTTTTACTCTATTTGTTACAATGACCTGCAATCAGTGTTCTTTGATGTTACTACTATAGCTGGCTGAAGGCTCAGATGATGTTAGCATTTTCTTTTATCAAGAAAGTATTTTTTAGTTAAGGTATGTACTTTTTTTAGACATAATGCTACTGCACATTTAAGAGATTACAGTATGGTATAAACATAACTTTTATATGCACTGGGAAAATGCAAAATCCATGTGGCTCAGTCTACTGTAATATCTGCTTTATTACGGTGATTGGGGACTGAACCCACAAGATCTCTGAAGTGTCCACTCAAAAGAATTTTTTGACTATGCAGGGCAGCCCACAGTTAGTTCATATACAAAACCCTGTTTTTACTTAAAGTAATAAAGACTAGAAAACTCTTTAAAAAAAAAAAAGCCTTAGAAGTTAACGGGAGGGCTTCCCTGATAGCTCAGTTGGTAAAAAATCCACCTGCAATGCAGGAGACCCCAGTTTGATTCCTGGGTCAGAAAGATCCACTGGAGAAGGGATAGGGTACCCTCTCCAATATTCTTGGGATTCCCTTGTGGCTCAGCTAGTGAAAAATCTGCCTACAGTGTGAGAGACCTGGGTTAGATCCCTGGGTTGGGAAGATCCCTTGGAGAAGGGAAAGGCTACCCACTCCAGTATTCTGGCCCAGAGAATTCAATAGACTGTATAGTCCATGGGGTGGCAAAGAGTCAGACACAACTGAGCGAATTTCACTTGTTAATGGGAGGTCACAAGGGGTGCTGAGAGGAAGATGCCCAGCTCCCCATGTCAGTGAAGTTCCCATGAAAACATGAGACTGTGACTTACAGAGTTTGAGGGTTAAAAAATAAAAAACCTAAATGGAAAATCTATGTAATACTAGAGAAAAGAGAACATAAGTGGCAGGTTGAAACAAACTTCTATTCATTTTTACAGTCACTTTGGAGAAAAGCAAAGAGTTTTTAATAACTGTTTAATTTTTTTAATGTTTTAAAACTCCTACTGTCACTGCATATTGAAATATATATTCTCTATTCCGCTAAGGGAAAAACAGTCATAATTTTCTTATTCTTTCATATTTATTGACACTGAAAACGTATTAGAGACCTCTCTAAACTTAAAGAGCAAACTATGAAACAGTAATGTGAAAAGACATCCAACAATGCTACCAATCCATGGCCATGCTGGAAGAATCCCCAGCAGGCTTGAACTCCACAGTGCTTGTCACTCAGCCACCAAACCACTTAAGAAGTCAGGGTTTATCTGTACCATTTTTCTAGATTCTACATATATGCATTGATATATGATGTTTGCTTTTCTCTTTCTGACTGACTTCACTCTGTATGACAGACTCTCGGTTCATCCACATCTCTATGAATGATCCCATTTTGTTCCTTTTAGTAGCTGAATAATTCTATTGTGTATGAACCACATCCTTATCCATGTGTAAAAGAGCCAGTGGGAAGCTGCTGTGACGCCCAGGAAGCTCAACTCAGTGCTCTGTGATGACCCAGAGGGGTGGAATGAGGGGTTGGGGTGGAGGGTGGTCCAAGAGGGAGGGGATATATGTATACCTATGACTGATTTACTTCGTTGTAAGCAGAAACTAACACAACACATAAAGCAATTTATTCCAATTTTTAAAATCCTTTTAAAAAAGTCCATGTATTTATGCAGCCAACAACTTTGCACCTTTAGAATTAGACCTATTACATACGGTGCAAAACAGAATGAACAAATGTCCAGGGAAGGAAGTGTATTTGCGCAACTTGACCTTTCTGATTAGACCAAATTTCTTTTTTCTTCCCAATCTCGTTCTGGAAACAAAACATTCGCCAACTTAACCGTAGACTAGAAAACAAACCAGAATCTTTCCAGCTTACCATCACTGCTCATGACACAGAACCAGAGATGTTGGATGTATATAAGATTTGAGCTGGTACAGAACTTGAGGTGTCTCTCTTGGAGTCCCTTACTCTCCTAAAAGTTAGGTGTCATAAAAAATATTTCATCACTATGTGGGCTTAGCTGAGTCTCCAAGAGGTAGTGTCTGACCATATATGCTCAGCAAGATAACGCTGCGCACAGAGAATTGCTGGTAAAGAAAAGAAAATCGTTATTCTCTATGGTTATTACACAGTTCAATCAATTTCTGTCAGGGCCTTGAAACAGCTACAATTTAGAATGGTAACGATTTCCTCTTTCAATGCCACGGTGGTCTGTCCATTTCTCTCATCCTGTTGGGGTAAGAACAGGATGTATTGTATACGGTACCTGTATCCCTGCCAAGGCATGTTGAGCCAGTTTCACATTCTTGGATTCCAAAGCCAACTGGAGGGGCAGCAAGCATTTCTCCCTGGCAACACATAAAAATGGACCATATGTGAGCTCAGCAAGGCTGGCAGCCAAAGGATGCAAGCCTACGTACACCCACCCCCAAACGCCACCGAACATATACACCGAACTGTGACCAGTAATCAAACTGCACCTGGAGTGAAAAAAACAGCAAAAATGCTGTGCAGAAACCATAGCGTACCAGCAGCTCGCCTTCTTCAGATAGCTATAGAGAGAACACACACAAGGATTCTCAAACAATTGTTTTGGTGAACTAGTTATCATATGGTAAGTTCCTTACCAGGCCATGAACATGCCTTGCTCTTTCCCAAAGTAATGTAATTAACTGTATTCAGTACACCTGGGGTGTGTAACCCTAGAGAGCACTGTTTATACAGATTTCTATGCCTTTGCTCAGACCTCTCCCCCACCTAGCAAGTGAGGGCACCATCACCTGGACTAGTCTGCCTCATCAATATAAATTGAAATTTGATACACTTGTCAATTTCTCCCCAATTCGCAGTGTTCTTTAATCAGCTAAAGCTTTTTAAAAATTTTATGTATTTATTTCTGTCTGTGCTGGGTCTTCATTGCTGCACGGGCTTTTCTCTTGTTGAAGCAAGTGGAGGCTACTCTCTAGCTGTGGTGTGCAGGCTTCTCATTGCGGTGGCTTCTCCTATTGCAAAGGACAGGCTCTAGGTGAGTGGGCTTCAGTAGTTGCGGCACGTGGGCTCCGTAGTCGCAGCTCCCAGGCTCCAGAGCACGGCTCAACAGTTGTGGAGCACAGGCCTCGTTGTCCTACAGCATGTGGGATCCTCCTGGACCAAGGATCAAACCCACATCGACACTGGCAGGCAGATTCTTTACCAATGAACCATCAGGGAAGCCCTACCTATAATTTTTGAATTAGTTCTTTAGTCTCCATCAGGGTGACCTAAATTTTGTGATGGGGCTTAATAAACATGCTTCCAAGACAGAAATACAATCAAACCATCAACAGCTTGGACCCATGAGAAGTACCTGACATCAAGTGAAAGACAAAAAGAAAAAAAGGTTGAGAGCTACTTGCATATTTTGAAGCTTAAGAAAAAAAATAAGTGGGCACTAAAATATATCAGGAATAAACCAAGAGGACTACAAAGAGAAACGTATTTTTCTGTAAGAAGCATTCACTCTAAATAATTAAACAGACCACGAATTTTAATCAACCCATTATTTCCCCACAGAGTTAACGCTGGCACAACAAATGAAATGTTACTTAATTTTACCAGGCTCCTCCACCCTCACTTAAATCAGAGCAGCCTCATTTTGTCTCTCTTATATTTTCAGCATAAACTGAAAGATTCATTGACTTTAGAGACTGTGAAAGCCACAGGGTAAGATTACACGATTTCGTCTTTAGGGGAAAAAGTGTCACTGATGTAGAACACGGTGAAACAGAAAGTTAATTATAGCTCCGATTCCTTCCTGTCCACCCTGCAGTTTTTCCGTGGAATCCTCCATCAGCAGCTCCATGACAGATGGAGACAGACCCAGACACTCCCCCTAATGCTGGCCACAAAGAACAATACCAGGCTATCAGAAAGAACATTTTGCCTTCCTGATCCTTCTCACTGTCCCCTTACTAACCCAAAGTGACAGTACCCCATTTCATAAGACAGTTGATTCACAGTATAACCATTTTTCATTAGTACATCCTTTGACAGGTGGATAAATTACCCAACGGGGTCACTTCCAGTTGGGTGGCTATAATTTTCTGTTATCATGATCTTCAGCTTGTCTTGGTTATAAGGCAAGCATTGCTATGCAGTCAAGTGAAAGCAGGAATAGCTAATTTTCCCAATTTTATTTCTGTTGTTTAATCATAACCAGTTTATAAGCTTGGAAAAATTAATTGGAAGTGTGGAAATCAAGTGAGAATTAGTAATAATGGGCTCACTGTGCTCATGCTCAATCATGTCCGACTCTTGCAACCCCATGGATGGTAGCATCCCAGGCTTCTCTGTCCGTGGAATTTCCCAGGCAAGAAGACTGGAGTGGGTTGCCATTTTCTACTGCAGGGGATCTTCACGCCACAGGGATCAAACCCATGTCTCTTGTGTTTCCTGCACTAGCAGGCAGATTCTTCACCACTGTGTGACCTGGGAAGCCCCGAATAATGGGCTGATTGAGTATCAACAGAAGAACTATAGAAGTTCATCTGTAAATCCTTGAAACAATCAAATTTCCACCAGGATTAACTGACTGTGAAAGAATTTTGTCTCAAATTTTTGCAGTCAGATCTGCCAATGAGGGCATGGTAGCTGTGGGCAGACAAGGAGGCCCGAAACTCCTATAGTCTCATAGCCTGGAGCAGGGACAGTCTCTGTTGAGTGGCTGTGTGCTGAAAATGCACAAATATTACATATTTCTCACCAAGGGATCAAACAAGAGTGGATGCCACATTCAGCAGTAACAAGGATCTTCCTAGAATGCTGAAACCCCTGCGCTCTGGGGAGCAGTAGTGTGTTTGCAGATAAACTGCAGCATGCCCATCCTGCTCTGCCATCAACAGTATTAGTCCTTGAAATCTCATCACACTCCCTTACCTACTTGTAAACTCACACAATTTATACTGCAAATTGGAACTAGACTACTGATAAACGCCAGCACTGCCAGGTCCCACCAGGATTCCTGGGAACCACTGAACTGTTCCCCAAGCCAGTCACGGGCACCAGGAAGAACTGGGGGATGTAACTGGTTCGGCTAGGATTTGGCCTTATTGCAACATATCATCATTTAGTGGAAAAACTATGGGCTGTGGAATCACACAGATCTGGACTGAAACCTTAACAATTCTAAAGTTGTGCAATCTCAGTCAAGACACTTAACTGTTAATCTTAGCTTCACAATCCATAGAAAAAGCATCTTAAGACCAACCCTGCAGGGTTAAAAAGTACAGAAAATGTCTATCAGGGGTTGGAGAACTTTTTATGGAAAAAGAGGCTGATAAAAATTACATCAAGCGTCAAAGACTGTATGATCTCTGTGCTAGGTACTCAACTCTGCTATAGCCCAAAGCTGTCATAGACAACATGTTGAAAAATGAGCACGGCTACATTCCAAAAACAGGCAACAGACCAGATTTGGTCTGCTGGTTAGTTTGCCCAGCCCTGACATAGACAAAGGCCCAGCAGAGACCATGATTTAAAGCACGGGATAACAAGATCCAATCTTGTAGTATCCAGAATATGGATACTACAAGACTTTTGCATAGGACATGGAGCATGGGTCTTGGAAGGGTCTAAGCAAGGCCAATTCTAGCACCAAGATTTCTCTTAGAATATTATGTAATTAACCTCCAACTAATAAAAATAATTGGGGGAAAAAAAAAAAAGAAAATCAGTGCTTTAAGGAAGTAGACAGAGTTCATCTGGGTACCAAACCAAGGCACTCCATCCATCCAGTTATCCATCCAACCAGCACTTGAGAGTCTGCTATGTGCAAGGCACTGTCATGAAAAGACCCGACAAGGAACAAGATAGAACAGATACTTGCTTTCATTTTATTCATAGAAGGAAGAAGAATAAAAATTACTTACTGTTATTAAATCTACCAGTCACTTCAACCTTAAAATGGGCATTCTTATCCTTGTTTTATATTTGAGAAAATGAGTTTCAGAGAGATTTCATAGCCTGCCCAAGGTTACACAGCTAAATCTATTGGAAACAATCCAAATAGAAATCCATCTCACTCCCAAGACCAAGTTTCTTCCAACATCCTTGGGTGTCAAAAGATGAGAGCAAAGCTAGAATAGTTCTGTTTCTTGATCTTTTCCCAGTCATGAACACAAAAAGATCCTCTTCCTAGAAAAGTATATGAATCATTTCAGGGGATTCATAGTTCTCCCCCCTCCCCTGGCTTTGCTGGTGGCTCAGTGGTAAAGAATCCACCTGCAATGCAGGAGGTAAGAGTTAGATCCCTGGTCGGGAAGATCCCCTGGAAAAGAACATGGCAACCCACTCTAGTATTCTTGCCTGGGGAGTACCATGGACAGAGGAGCCTGGTGGACTATAGTCCATACATAGGGTCACAGAGAGTCGGACATGACTGAAGTGACGGCACGTATACAGGTCCCCCCAAACTCTAACTCCACGTTGATCCCAAGTTAAGAGTTTCAGCTTTCAGGACAAAGGACCTTCCCAACAAGGCAGAAACTTCTCTGTGTCAGAGGAGAGGCCGGGTTCCCTGGCTGGGCTCAGGCCCAGCAGGATGAAAAGCTTTGAAGTGATGTTACACTCAGCCCTGAAACAGAGAGGGTGGGTGTGTGTGTGGGGGGGTGTGTGTGTCGGTATGGGTGTGGGTGGATGTGGGTGGGTGTGTTGGTGTGTGTGTTGGTGGATGGGTGTGTGCTGAGGGGGTTAACAAATCTCCTCAAGATTCATGGCCTCTTAGCCCCAGCAATCCCCTAGATTAGTATCAAGAGCCAGGGAACGAACACATGTGGGGCACAGCTGATTACATGGCTTGCTCTCTGGTATCATAAAAATCCTTCTGCCTTAATTTTTTAAAGTGATTTTAATAAAAGAATAACAGGCTTGTTAATTGAGTCTCAGGATGAAATGTAAAATGAAGATGCAATGTGGCACACACCTGGGCCCCTTTGCACAGACTGTTTTGGAATAAATCGCCTTTTGATCCTTCTAGATGCTGCCTCATTGGGGAACAGGCACACCAAAACCAACATTCAGTTACACGAAGTGATTATTCTTTATGCATGGGCACGTGCAAGTTCACTCTTGCCTAATTGAATAAAGACGGTGGCCCCAGGTTTCATGCCCTGGCATGTCATTATTTCTTGAAGAAGAATAATTAACAGCTCTGCACACGCACAAGGAAGACATCATCCTGTGACAATGTCTGGTCGTGGCCAGGAAACTAAGCCTATTTCTTTAACTGTGTTGTCATGGTTCACAGACCAGCTTTAGTGGGCCAAGATAACAATGGACAAAGGGAAATTAAAATAGGTGAATGGGGGAAAGTTAGATTTATCAAATATTACCTTTTAATATAAGCACAAAAATGAACTTCATGTAACACCAAATGCATCTGTGAATTTTAGGTTGACTCTTTTTTGATCCACTGCCTGCGATGGAGCAAAAAGATACCTTAGATTTCTGACGTCTGCTGAGGCTCTATAATTCTAGGATTCTATGATCAAAGCCATTTATTCAATAACTGTCTGGATTCCTTCACATATAACCACAGCCCTGATGGAACGTCAGTGACCTGTAAATCCCAAGTACCTTTTCATATGATCATACTGACTATCTTATTATGAAGAGATTTAATTGTCAACAAAACAAACTAAAGGCGGTTAGATTACCTGTCCAAGGTCACATGTTTGTAAATGACAGGGCTGTGATTTAAATATTTTTTAAACAGGTTTTTTTCTTCAACTTTTTATTTTGTATCGGGGGTATAACTAATTAAGTGTTGTGATGGTTTCAGGGGGACAGCAAAGGGACTCAGCGGTACACACACATGTATCCATCCTCCCCCAAACTCCCTTCTCATCCAGGCTGCACATGACATTGAACAGAATTCCCTGTGCTATAAGTAGGTTCTTTTTGGTCATCCATTTTAAATACAACAGAGTGTACATGTCCATCCAACTCCCTAACATCCCTTCCTCTCATCCCTTCTCACCAGCAACCATAAGTTTGTTCTCTAAGACTGTGAGTCTCTTTGTTTTATAAGTTCATTTGAATCATTCCTTATTAGGTTCCACATATAAGGGATGCCATACGCTATTTCTTCTTCTCTGACTTATTAGAGCTGTGATTTAAATTTAGACCATCTGTCTTCAAAACCCCTGTTCTTTGGCCTCTGCCAGCAGACAACTCCCCATCGCCTGTGGTGTATGCCACACTACTCAAGATCACACAAAGAGCGATCCAGATGCCCACCAGAATGGGGACAGGTATTGAGTAAATAAATTATCTTACTGTGCAGGTTATTCATGGAACAATGCGTTGCATTTGATGGTTGGAATGCAGTTATGAAAAGGTACACACAGTTTGGATGAACAGGATACATCCGGTTTTGGATCTAGCTGCTGGGTTCAATGACAGCCATCACTTTTCCTAGTTTGAGTACAGAAGGTTTTCAGCCCCCTGTTGTGACATTCGAGATGTTATTATTTGTGTTTATGAATACTGGCGCTTTCAACAGTTTGCATCAACATTGATGAATTTTCATTGACTAAGCTTTTGCCAGAGCCAATTCATGGAGCCAATTGGAACTGAACTGATTCCTTGATTTTTTTTCTGCAGTGCAGTTAAATTGTTTCTCTTTTATTTCTATTTTCACTCTTAGTTTAATGAAATTATCTTTACCAGTAACCTCTATATTGAACAACAATGATTAGACTCCTCCTTCAGGAACTGTTCTAGATCTGAGGGATACAACTGTGAACAACATAAAATTCCACTTCTGCAGGATTTTGAGATGCCTTGGCAAGCCTACTGCAATTATTAAGTAGAACATAGGAAACTGCTATTTTCTGTATGTTGTGAAGGGTTGACTATGCATAATTTTACATGATACACTGTTAAAAAGAATCCTAAATAGATCATCAACAAGGTTCTATTGTATAGCACAGGGAACTCAATATCTTGTAATAACCTATAAGGGAAAAGCATCTGAAAAAGAATATATATATGTATACCTGAATCATTTTGCTGTTCACTTGAAACTAATACAACATTGTAAATCAACTATATTTCAATAAAACTTTTTAGAAAATCCTAAATAATACAGTTATGTTCATGTCTTTGTGCTCAGTTGCTCAGTCGTCTCTGACACTTCGTGACCCTGTGGACTGTAGCCCGCCAGGCTCCTCCATCCACAGAATTTTCCAGGCATGAATGCTAGAGTGGGTTGCCATTCCCCCTCCAGAGGATCTTCCTCTCCTGCACTGGCAGGCAGATTCTTTACCACTGTGCCACCTGGGAAGCCCACGGTTGTGCCCCTACTTTCTCCCCAAATATACCTTTATTATATTTCATTATAATAGGCCTATAAGTACATTACAAAATCCAAACAATCCAGAGAGACACAGCTGTGAAAATCAATTAGGGAGCTACCTAAGAAAGAGCTGGGCTGAATGCTGATGATGGGTATGTCCAGACAGTGGCATGGAGGAGCTTTCATTTTCTTTGTGTTAATTTTAATATAATAACTGTAGAGTAGATGGATATAATCCAAAGAAAATGTTTTTAAAAATTTTATTGAAGTATAGTTGCTTTACAGTGTTGTGTTAATTCTGATATACAGCAAAGTGAATCAGATACATGCATACATACATCCCCCTTTTTTGGATTTCCTTCCCATTTAGGTCATGTCAGAGCACAGCGTTCCCTGTGCTACAGTAGGTTCTCGTTATTTATCTATTTTATACACAGTATTGTATATATGTCAGTCCCAATCTCCCAATTCATCCTGCTGCTGCTGCTGAGTACTGTCAGTCGTGTCTGACTCTGTGTGACCCCATGGACTGTAGCCCACCAGGCTCCTCTGTCCATAAAATCCTCCAGACATGAATACTAGAGCGGGTTCCCATGCCCTCCTCCAGGGATCTTCCCAACCCTGGGATCGAACCCGGGCCTACTGCATTGCAGGCAGATCTTTATCATCTGAGCCTTCAGGGAAGCCCCCAATTTACTCTACCCTTACTTAAAAGCTTTTGCACAGCAAAGGAAATCATAAACGAGATGAAAAGATAACCCTCAGAACTAGAGAAAATATTTGCAAAAGAAGCAGCTGACCAGGGCTTAATCTCCAAAATATACAAACAGTCTCATGCAGCTCAACATCAAAAAAACAATCCAATAAAAAATTGGATGGAAGACCTAAATAGACATTTCTCTAAAGAAGACATACAGATGGTTAAGAGGCACATGAAAAGATACTCAACATCATTAACTATTGGAGAAATTCAAAACTACAATGAGGTATTACCTCACACTAGTCAGAACGGTCATCAATAAATCTGAAGAAAATATTTACAAAGCCACAAAGTCACTAAGCTCCTCACACAAATGGATATCACAGTATTTCCTTCTCCTGTTCAGCTCAAAAAGGTGAGTGAATTTGCACATACACAGAGAAAATATTAAATATGGAACTCATTTCCTTCCTGGCACTTATATCTACAGTCCAAATGTTTTTAGCAATTACACCTACTGCTCTTGTTCATGAAGCAAAACTCCATTTACCTGATGGGCATTACTATGCTAATAGGTTTGCTTTTGTAATGAGAGGACAACTGCAGACGGTGAAGTAGGTTATCAATCACCTGAAAATTTTTAAATACCATCTAGATTTTTATCCTTGCTATTTGATGTCTAATTTAAAAAATAAGCTGAAAAGGAATAGAAAGCAACATAAAGACAAAAACATTTTGTAATACTATTGTGATAGGGAAGTGGGTTTACCTTTTTCATTTTAAAGTTTTCATCTAATATTCTTGCAATATTTTAAAAATATAAAACACAATAGGTCAAGAAGATGTAAATTTTTCATTTTGAAAAAAATTTCCGTATGACTTAAAGACATATGTTATATATAACACTGTGTCAGTTTAATGCCTACAACAAAATGATTTGATACATGTATATGTCACAAAATAACTACCACAATAAGTTTAGTTAACAAGAATCACCTCACATAGTTAAAATTCTTCCTTCCTTGAAGATCTATTCTCTTAGTAACCTTCAAATACATTATACAGTATTGTTACAGTCACCATGCTGTACATTATATCCCCACAGCTTATTTTTTGAAAAAAATTAAATGTGGATAGGTATTTTCACCTGCAATCTTCTACCAAAAGATACAAGTTCTGTGCAATCAAGAGGGGAAACACTGAAGTGTATGAGATGTCCAGCACAAAGTCTTGTATCCAATGGAATGGGAATACCACTTGATTTGGTCTTTTTTTTTTTCCTAACTGGACTTGTTTATCTTTATAAGCTCAACCAGTCTTTAAATGGACTTATTGTTAACACTTCTTAGGCATTTTCCATTTATTTATTTGTTTATTCATTCATCCAGTAAAAAAAACAAAAAACAAACCAAGTGGAATTCCCATTCCACTGGATACAAGACTTTGTGCTAGACACAGCATACTGGCTTTTTTTCTTTGAACTGAGTGTTCTGTCACTTTCAACTATAGGATTCCCAACTAATATAAGGGAGGCTGGCAGTAAATGTCAGAATTGTGCCAAACACCAGGCTCAGGGCTCAGGCACACAATCTCATTTAAGCCGCTCACCACCCCAAGGAGGAGAAATGAACATTATCGACATTTACTGATGAGGGAGGTGGAGGGGAGAGAGGAGCTCTCACTCTTGAACGAGGACTACAGCGGCAACGGACCCCTGCCCTCAAACTCTTTGGCAGCATGTGAGGTGAATGGTCACCATCTAACTCTCAAACCTTGCACATTTCACACACGGCAAGACTGTGAAGCACGCTTCTCAAGGAAACTCCCTTCCTTCTGTCCATGGTCAATCCATCCTTATACTTCCTCACATTCTCTCCCGCATCGATCATTCACACGTGAAATTTTACATCTTTCCACTTATAAATCCTTCCTCACCTCCATCAATACACTTCTCAGTTCCTCATATAATCACTGTCTGTGGCACCATGGAAAAGATTTTACTCTTTATTCTAACATCTAAAGCAATCTGTAAAAGTATCTCAAGAATTTAAAAATAGTAGTATGCTTTAGGGGGATGAGAGGGTGGGACGAATTGGGACAGGAACATTGACATATATACCCTACCATGTGTTAAGTGAAGTGAGTGAAAATCGCTCAGTCGTGTCCGACTCTTTGCAACCCCGAGGACTGCAGCCCACCAGGCTCCTCTGTCCGTGGAATTCTCCAGGCAAGAATACTGGAGTGGGTTGCCGTTTCCTTCTCCAACCATGTGTAAAATAGAGAGCTAATGGGAAGCCACTGAATGGCACAGGGACCTCAGCTTAGAGCTCTGTGAGGACGTCTAGAGCTCGGAGAAGGGGATGGTGGGAGGCAGGCTCAAGAGGGAAGAGATGTATGTATACCCACGGCTGATTTACGATGTTGTATAGCAGAAACTAACACTGTGTTGTAAAGCAACTATCCTCCGATTAAAAAAAACACATTAAAAAATATATTAGCATGCTTTGACCTAGGATTTTCTATTTCTATTAACCTTTTGTAAAGAAATCAGAGATCTAGCAAAAACTCAGGTGCAAAGATTTATCTGTAGTTTTATTTATAAAGTAAATAAGCCTAAATAAATTCTGGTATATCTCTGAAATGGAGTAACTTAAAATATCTTGAAAAGTTTTTCTTAACCCAGGAAGATGCTTTGAAAATGTCAAAGAAATTAAAAATGAGAATACAATGGAGAAAATATATCATACCATGGTCCTACACTTGAATTAAAACATACACACATACAAGTGAGTGGAGGAGAGAGGCTGGGAAGAAATTGCTCAAAACTTCTCTAGAATTTGACTCTGTCTTTTGGGAACATGGATGGTTTTGGCTTTATTATTTATATGTTTCAACATTTTAAAAATCTTTCAATAATAAACTACCTTTAGAAATAGAGAGGAAGTGAAGCTAGCCCTCTTCTACCCGTGCATAAATGCTCACTCCCTTCTCCTCAAAGCTTTGCCCTAGAATCCTGGAAGGCCACGTTTCCAGAAACAGCTTTGATCCAATCCTTCCTGACCTTCCTCTGGGCTAATTGCATCTCTTCTATTAAGTCACTACTCTTCCCACTTTATCAAAAGCAGACAATATTCCTGGAATAGTTCCCCTTTCCCCGAAGACATTTCCTTAGCATTTTTCAAACACTTACTGAATTCCTTCTTTTCCCCCAAATCTTCTGGACTGAAAATAGGCTTGCTTATGACCCTAAAGCATAGTTACCATAGTCACATGGATCTAAACTCAGTCTGCCTAAATTAATCTTGCTTCTTTCTGTGGCATGTTTTCTTATAATCAAGCTTACAGTGTAAATATGCTAACAGAATGAAACATACCCTAGGGGAATTGCTCTGCACTGCCCTGTTACATGGAACCATGTGTATTTCATTAATTAATGATTCTTTTTTTTCAAGATGAAAATGCTCTGACAGGCAATCCAGAGGCAAGACTCTGCCCAGAATCTCCATCATGGAGGGGCAAGTAGGGAGAAACCACCATAACAAGCAAGATTTCTAACCCGAACACTCAAATCTTAGGGAAGAAGAGAAAATGAGCTAGACAAGATATACCATATTATCATTATGAGCTGATAATTTATGCAAATGTGTAATTACCTCTTGAAAAACAGTAAGCTTGTGGCATAAACATCATTCAGAAACATATACATTTTTTTAAAAAGGTAACTTAAAAAACAAAACTAATCACTTTGAGACAGAACTGTGCTCTCTCTAGATTCTATTCAGAACTTACTAGCCTATTAAAGCTCACAAATAACACATGTATACATTTATCATAATAACCTCCCAACATGTAAATGTTGTGACAGCAAAATGGTGGGATTAAATGTAAAGTTATATTTTTCTGTGAGATAGAAATTTCCAGTTATGATGTCAAAATGCCTGTAAAACCAGTCTATCAGCAAATCAACACAACTGCCAGAACTAAAATTTGTATTCCTCACTGGCTAATAATTTTTGGGAAGTAAGATTTTTTAGTAATAAAAAGATTTTAATATTTATGTAGCCTATAGGCATCCAGGTTCTGTATGAAGTGTTAAGCGTGTAATGATGACTGAGAGTTCCTGCTAATGAACTCTTACTGAACCAAGAACTCTCACGGAGAGCTAACACAGGTACAAGGCAACATGCACTTGTATTAAGGTATACACAATTACAGAAGTACAACAGGCCAGGAGAGATCCTACCCAGAAAAATTCAAGTGTCTTCACGGACAAGGTGATACTCATTTGGTCCTGAAATGGAGGGGACAGTATGGGACTTGGTTAGCCAAGTGAGGAAAAGGACATACCCAGCTGAGACTGTGAGTACAAAGGCAGAGTGGATTTATGGAACAGCCCAAGTACAATTATGACCCAAGGAGTCATGGCGGGAAGACCGGTGAGAAATGAGTTTGACAAAGTAGATCTGAGCTAGGTGTTAAAGGATCTTGCATGCAACACCAGAGAGACTGGTCTTGGCCAACTGAAAATGAGAGTAATAAAAGATTTTTAATCAAGAGAATAATGTGATATTAGACATTTTCCATACAAATGGAACTGGCTACAATGTAGAAAATGGGTAAAAAGTACAAACATCATAGAATAAAAATTTTGGAGGCAAACTAATCTGGGTCAGGCTCTGCCAACTACAACCTGTGCACTAAGTATTTAACCTCTTCAATTTTCATTTTATTCATCTAGAAATACAGAAGTAATATAACATACATTGAGAATTATGATGATTAGAGAAGAAGCTATTAATACATTAGAAACATTCCTGATTGCCCAGGGCCAGCCTAACCTTCTCAGCACTTCTCAAGGCCCCTGGCCCAACCCCCTTCTCTTCCACTCTGGGCTCTGTCCTGCCCCAAGAGAGGTCTCATGGGCACAGGTATGGACATCCCAGGCTGCAGGCAAATCTCAGACCACAAACAGCTACCCTGTGGCCAGCCTCAAGCCCAGAGATGCACATTCTTGTGGGTGCCTTGCCCAAGACAGAGCTGGCGAAAGGGCCCACATGCCATTTTCGGAAGGAAGCTCAGCATAATCTAAGTAGGGGACTCTGAAGTCACCAGTACCCAGAGCAAGAGCTGAGGGTGCAGGGTGGGCTCTGGGTGGGAAGACTCCCTTAGGCCTGAGGAGGAGGAGAATGGGGCCTCTAAACCATGAGCTCAGAGCAGGGTCCCACCTCACCCAGGGCTTAGGGTGGTAAGATATGCCTGGCCTGTTGTACACTTACCAAATGGTTGTTGTCATGGTGCTTTTACTATTGTCATACTTTAGTTGTCATTATTTACTGGCAGCAGGAAGGCCTGGGAGAAGAACTATACTCTACTGTGGCCCTAGGGCTGAAAATACAATGCGGTTCAGCCTGTGTTCACAAATGGACAGGAAGAAACAGAACCTCGAGGTGGCACGGGAGAGGAGTAGAGAGGCCCTACTAGAAGAAGGGCTTTGAGGAAGGAAGTGGGAAGGATAATAACCACAGTTTTGTATATATGTTCTGAGTTCAAGATTCTTTTGGGCATCCAGGTACTAACAAAGAGAAAACTGGATGTACTCATCTGGAGCTCAGGAAAAATTTAGACATGAGCCATCTAAAAGGGGTTGAAACCTTGGAAATGGGTGAAACTTCCAAGGAAAAGTTAAAGATGTAAAACAGAAGGACAGAGCTGAGAAAAATCCTTCCAGTCAGTTTGTGGAGAGAAAAAAATGATGCCAGCAAAGGCAAAGTCAAAGAAAGCTGTTAAGGTTAAGAAGATGACAGGAAGAAGACTGTCCTTCAAGAAATGTCCATACAACGCTGACATCCAGCAGTCCCTGAGTGTCCACTCTGTGCCAGGTATTATGGCTTGGCATATATGCATGATCTCATTTAATTCAGTACTTATAACTGAATGTGTAAGTACTGTGATAGACAATTATTTCCATATCATCAATGAGCTAACAGGCTCAGAGACAGTAAGTAAACTGTCCCATGTCACCTAACTATTACAAATATTAGGTGCTGTTAGAAGCTTAACTCTACTGGTAAAAGTTAGGAAAAAAACTAGAACACTTTGTTCACTGCTGTGGAGAAGAAGGTATGGAAGAGAAGTGATGAGCCCATCCATTGGCTGTGAACTAGGAACTTGTTCATTATGTTACCTTGTTTAACCCTCATGAGAAATGGGGCAGTGGACATTATCAAGTCCATTTTATAGTTCAAGACTTGGAGGCTCCCAGAGTCAAGTATCCATGAACAGAGCTGGTAAATGAATAAGTCCAGACTCAAATGTAAGGACTATTGACACAAAAACCTATACTCCTTCCATAGCAACATGTTGCTTCTCCATCATTAGGGAACAGGAACTAAAAGGGGAAAGGCATCTACAACATGGAAGCAAACACAGACATTCCTGGAAATTAACAAAGTAATAAAAAATATTAATCACCTAGCTTTCTTGTATTCTCCCCTAAAACAACCTGGCACATGAAAGCCAGGGCAATAAAAACCACTTCTCTCAGGACAAGTACGATTAAGAATTGTTTCTGTCTGAACAGAGATGAGTTTTGGCAAGGATGTGGAGAAAAGGGAACCCTCTGCACTGTTGGTGGTAATAAATAATTGGTGTGGCCATGATGGAAAACAGTAGGGAGTTTCCTCAAAAAATTAAATATAGAATTACCATATGGTCCAGAAATTCTATGTCTGGGTACATATTCAAATGAAATCAGTATCTAATAAAATCAGTATCTAAAAGAAATATCCACATTCACATGTGGATTGCTGCATTAGTCACAATAGCAAAGTTATGGAAACAACCTAAGTATTCATCAACAAATGAACAGATACAAAAAAGGTGATATCTAACTAACTACAGATAGAACCACACACAATGAAATATTATTCAGCCATAAAAAGGGAGAAATCCTGCCATTTGCTACAACATGGATGAACCTACAGAACATTGTGCTAAATGAAATAAGCCAGAGGTGAAAAGATAAATACTGCACTACCTCACTTATATGTGTAATCTAAAAAAGTCAAACTTATAGAAAGAGAGAGTTAAAAAGGTAGTTGCCAAAGGCTGGACGGTAGGGAAATAAGGAAATGTTGGTTAAAGAGTACAAATTTTCAATTATGAGATGGATTAGTTCTGGGGAGCCAATGAACAGCTTGGTGACTACAGTCAGTAATATTGTACTATATACCTGAAATCTGTATCCATGAATTTTGCTTAGAAAGAAGATCCTAATTCTCACCACACACACACACAAACTATGTGAGGTGTTAGATGTGTTAATTAACTTGATGATGGTAATCATTTCACAATGTATACATATATCAAATCAATACACCTTAAATATATACAATCTTACTTGTCAATTACACCTCAACAAAGCTGAAAGGGAAATGACATATTTTTATAGCTTGACGTTACAGTCTCTGTGCCCTGTTAAAAACTCTGCGGTTTTCTCCACAGGCACTGAAAGTCACTTTCAGTCTTCCACATACAGAGAGAACTCCCTTTAAACAATTCAGTCAGACAGAGAACAGTGATGTTAAATTTTATTTTCCCATAAACAGCAACTTCTTCCTGCAGTAATATATTTGTGGTATTTTGAAGACTGAATATCCCAATAGATTCTACACTGCAAGCACTTTCTAAAAATAGCTCTTGGGTGAGAGCCAAAAAGGTTAGTTTGGTTCCTTACTAGCTGCCTGCTTTAAGCACATTATGCACTCTATCCTTCCCCTCTCCAAGCCTGTACAGTTGGCTGAATAAGACCTACATTAATCTGCCCCACCTGATGTGAAAACCAGATTGTTCCTTGCGAATAAGTTTATTTTTAAAGGATGAGCTTGTGATGGGCATTACAGTGCCAATTTGAAAGTTTCAGTTTTCAAATTTTGGGAAGTTACCTTTCAACCTGTTTCAAACTTCTTTAATCCTGATTACTCTATAGGCAGCTGTATTTACACGAGCCACGGGCTGCTTTATTCTACTCAAGGTAATATCAAATTTACTCTGTAACTGCATGACCTTACTAAATGCAACATGCACTGGAAGAAAAAGAAATGCCCAGTATTTGTTTACACACTGAAGGGAAGAAACAGTCGCAGACTGTCTTCATGGTATCTTAAAAACCAAAAGACAGTAAACCAAGTCAGTAAGGGCTGCCTGACAACAATCCCGGTCCTCGGCCTGGGGATGGGACTGCAGAGAACTGAGCCATGAAAAAACCAGAAGGACTGTCCAGATCCTGCTCGTGGGCGTTAACACAAGTCTTCCTGGTGTTACTATTCTTGGCAGGCATATCCAACAGAGGTCACAAAGAACAAACGCAACACAGTCATTCCCAACAGGCTTGGCTGTAAATGCCCTAAATTCAACTACAGACTTAGTGAGTTTGCAAAAATACACATGCCACAAAACCAGCTTGAAGACAAGCAGAGGTCCTCAAGGCTGACAAAGATGTTCATATGGCAGAAAAGGAAATTTGTCAATGAATTTATCAAGTATTCACATATTTTAAACACTGCAATTATGATTCTGCTATAATTACTATTTTTACCCGTAAAATCACATTCTATAGACTCTTCTAGCTAAAGAAAAGAATCTCTCCTTTTCCAAGGTAACGAAAGGAACCCCACTCAGAAAACTGAGAGTAACTGACTTGACCGTGTAAACACTCTTCCGGCTGCACAAGATGCCCCGTTACTAAGGGTGACTTTGGCCCACTGCCCACATCATGATGTTTTCCCCAGCCTACTGGAAGGCACCATGGCTCTCTAAGTCCCTGCCTGAGGAGGCAGGAACATGCTGGACAGGAACAAAATGACCAGAAACCCCGGTGCTGAAAGACAGGGTCAAGTTAACTCAGGAAATAAATTTTCAGGCTCAAGTTTATGGGCCCTTACTCATTGCCACACTCACAGTGGGTAGCTGTCCTCTCTCCCTGGGGACAAAGAAGGACCGGATGTCCCTACGTGGGCTGAGCTCCACTCAGTCATCCCCAGAACCATCTTTTGCTGGAGTGTCCAGGCAGCCAGACCTGCCCAGCTGAAAGTTCAGGATTCCGAGCAGGGAGACCCCTGCTCTGGTGGAAGAGAGAGAAGGTCATAGGGAAGATCACAGAACTGTGGCAGACAATGGAGTCTGGTAAAAGAACTCTGGCGCAACCTGGAGGTTTAGGATTTCATTTTGGCCAACAAACATAGGGTAGAATCCTGGCCATGTTGCTGAGCTCTCTGGGAAACATCGCTTCGATTCCCAAGACACCAGGGAGGTTCTGCCCTTCCCAGCCTTCTCGATGAGACAGATGAACTGAGGAGAAGATATGAAAAGGACTTTCTTTGCCCCCGCTTCCCTGTACCATGAGGGATCTTAATTCCCTGACCAGGTATCAAACCTGTGCCCCCTGCAGTGGAAGCAAGCACAGAGTCCTAACCACTGGACCACCAGGGAAGTCCCTGAAAGGGTTTTAAATCAAACACTTTATAGAAGTATCAAGGAGGCATAGTGTTAAGAGCAGTACACTTGAAGAAAACTTCTTTAGTCCTGACGCAAACACCTGAGTTCTTTTTAAGTCGCAACTGTTTTATCTACATGGTAGGGATATCTCTATCACCTCTTCAAATTCTAACAGCCTCTACTTTGAAATGTGTGGTTAGCTGTGTAGGCAGCCTTCTCCTCAGCAACTAGATTCCAAATTTGCTTTGGCTGATAGTGTCAGGCAGTTCAGTCAGTCAGTCGTGTCTGACTCTTTGAGACCCCATGGACTGCAGCACATCAGGCTTCCCTGTCCATCATCAACTCCCAGAGCTTGCTCAAACTCACGTCTATCAAGTCGGTGATACCATCCAACCGTCTCATTCTCTGTTGCCCACTTCTCCTCTTGCCTTCAATCTTTCCCAGCATCAGGGTCTTTTCCAATGAGTTATTTGCATCAGGTGGCCAAAGTATTGGAGCTTCAGCTTCAGCATCAGTACTTCCAATGAATATTCAGGACTGATTTCCTTTAGGACTGACTGGTTTGATCTCCATGCAGTCCAAGGGACTCTCAAGAGTCTTCTCCAACACCACAGTTCAAAAGCAACAATTCTACCCCTGATAGTGGCTGATAGTATGGTCAGCCCCAAATGGCAGATTAAGATTAGTCTAAACTTTTCCCAAGAATCCTGTTTCCTACTTTTTCAGCCTCCCTTGTGGCTCTGAAAAACCTTTTGCTTTCCTGATATAAAGGACTAAATCTGTTTAGCTGGCATTGCCCTTCTGCTTTCAGTCTTTTTGCCTGCTATTTTGGAAGAGAATGTGATGACTGGAACAGCAACATCCTTTTTGTGGTATGAAAAGCCAACTAACTATAATGAAAGACTAACAGAATCTTGGATATACCAGTGCCAAAGGCCTATCTCCAGACTAGGTATTCTATGAGGAAAATGAGCCCCATCTCATTTAAATCACTGTTAGGCTTTCCATTATTTATCACTGAATGCACTTATAAACCATACACTCTGATAAAACTTATCCCTAGAGAAGAGCCAATATTTAAGTAATCTCATATGTGCCTTCTGCCTTAACACATTGACCAAAGGTGAAAGGGGAAATGAAGGAATCGATAGGGACAATTCATTCCTATCCTAACACATCTAAATGACAGGTATCCAGCAAATATGCAAAGATGTAGAATATACTAGTTAAAAGAACAATTTTCAAGTCAGATCTGTATTTGAACTGCTACTGTATATAGCTATGTGTGTGTGTGAAAGTTGTACAGTTGTGTCCAACTCTTTGTGACCCCATGGACTGTAGCCTACCAGGCTCCTCTGTCCATGGGATTATCCAGGCAAGAATACTGAAGCAGGTTGCCATTCCCTTCTCCAAGGGATCTTCCCAACCCAGGGATCGAGCCTAGGTCTCCTGCATTTCAGGCGGGTTCTCTACCAGCTGAGCCACCAGGAAGCCCATATTAGCTATATAACTTCAAGCAAGTGGTTTTTATCACTCCTATCTGTTTTATCATTAAAATATAGGTTATATTAGAACCTATAATAGTTATTATAAAATTTAATAAAGACAATGTATAAAGTCACTAGTACAAAAAAAAAAAAAAAAAAAAAGTCACTAGTACAATTCTCAGCATAGATTAAGGCTCCAAAATTGGTAGCCTTCAGTATTGTAGGGGCAAGCACATTATATATATACCAGGACCCCTGAGTATAAAGACAATGGAATTTAGGGTCTAGCTTGTGAAACACATAAGTAAATCAGTTATTTCTGCTGGTAGGACAAGGCTATGATATCTACCTGTGTACCCACGGTGTAGGAGAGAAGCTTGGCCCCATCTCCCAGCACCCACATCTTTAAACCCCAAAGTTGTTTCAGCTCTCCTATTCCACCAGTTACCAAACACTCAATTTAGATTTCAACTTGACCTGCAGAAGAAATAAAAAGGACAAGAAAATGGCCAAACAGCAGCCAGAAAAGAGGGAAAAGATCCCACTAATAGATCTTTAGGTTTGTTAACAACTATCATGTTCACCTGGGCTATCCTTCTACCCTGGGGTCCCTAAGGGTTAGAGGGATTCCTTTAGGAGAGTATATTGGGGAGGGTGCTTTCAGGTGCAAGTGACAGGAGATCCAACTTCCCTAAGAAGCTTAAACAAGAAGGCAGGCTGGCTCCAGGATGAGATAAGTCCAAGCTCTTATGGCACAACCAAGAGCCCAGGTTCTTTCCATCTTCCTGCTAATCCACCCTGGATGTGTCAGCATTATCCCCTGGCTGGCTCCCCTCATAGAGGCAAAGCAGCTGTAGTTGCTACAAGCAACACACAAATGTGACAAGTTTCAGAGGAAGACAACTTCAACCTTCACAGGACTGAGAGAGCATCTCTCATACTCCCTTTTGACACATGGGGTACAGGGCAAGCCCATGGCCAGATAAGCCAGTCCAGGCCATAAGGGGGAAGCCTCCTCTGAAGCACAGGGCTTGGGGCTACTTGTTATCAACCTGCTCTTAATGATAAGGGCAAGTTCCGGGGATTTCTCTGGTGGTATAGTGGATGAGGGGGCTTCCCCGGGTGTTTCATGGTAAAGAATTTGCCTGCAATGCAGGAGACACGGGTTCCATCCTTGAGTTGGGAAGATTCCTTGGAGGAGGGCATGGCAACCCACTCCTGTATTCTGGCCTGGACAATTCCATGGACAGAGGAGCCTGGAGGGCTACAGTCCATGGGGTCGCAAAGAGTCAGACACAACGGAAGTGACTGAGCACAGCAGAACACAACATAGTGGGTGAGAGTCCGCCTCCCGATGCAGGCGACACGGGTTCGATCCCTAGTCCGGGAAGGTCCCACAGGCAGTGAGGTGGCTGACCCTGTGCACCCAAACTGCTGAGCCCGCGGGCCTAGAGAAGCCATGGCAAGGAGAAGCCTGAGCACCATAAGGAGAGAGTAGCCCTGGCTCCCCGCAGCTAGAGAAAGCCCACGCACAAAAACGAAGATCCAGCACAACCAAAAAGAAATCTTTTCTTAAAAAGTTAAAAAAGGCAGTTCCTGATACCCAATGAGACCTGTTGGGGGTAGAGGATGGTTAGGCAAACAAAGGTTTCTGTTCCACAGAAAAATAATGGTTCTGGTTCCCTATTCCAAATGCCAATTTATTTTAAAGAATATTTGTAAGGGCCACAGTGACATTTTCCAGATCTTGCCAATTCAGGCTTTGTTTATAATTCCCAAAGATCAATTAGGCCTCTTTGTATTCTTGGAAATTGGAAATAACACTTACTTAAATCCAGATTCTTATCTGCTTCTTTGTTCCCAGAGCTTTGTTCTCCAATCTAACAATCACACTTTGAAACTCAGCACCGGAAATAAAACAACTCTCAATCATGCTACCAAAACACCGTCAGCCTATTTTATCAAAGGGAAGTTTCACTTATGATTTTTTGTCCATTCTGCAAAATACTGTCTTATTTGATATCTCATGGAAACTTTAGAAGACGCCAGTAAGGAGGACATTGTTCACAGGATTATGATGGGGCAATTTCCATGGCTAGTGGTTCTAAAAATTCCCAGTCATAGTTTCACAGGCCTGTGAGGCAGGATAACAAAGAGCCACCTCCCGCCAAAGCTTATCCGCATGTTGCTGTGCTGGCTCTGGGGGCCAAGGCAAGGCCCTGAGAAGGCAGGGTGGAGAGCAACTCCTGTTCTCAGAAAAGAGGAAGAATTGGTTGATTCCAGAGAATCAGTGACTTAAGATTCTGGCTTCGAACATGCGGAGAAATGGTTCTCAAAATATAGCCTAGACTCCTGAGACCTTGTCAAAGGTCCATAAGGTCAAAACTTTTCACTCTCAATCTCTTAGGAGTATAGAGTAGAGTTTATCAAAAAAGAATAATGCACAATTGTTCAAAAAAGTGATTAAAATACCCCTCCTGTTTTAAATCACTTACCTGTATAGGCTGGATTTGCTTTATCTACGGCAACCAAAGCAACAGACTGTAACAAATTGAATGGAGAAGCAGAGCTGAGAATCCAGCTGTTTTCTATTAAACCAGACAGTAAAGAGATGGGCAAAAATGCAAATCTCTCCTACATTTGTTTTGAGAGCAATTTTTTTCATGAAGGCCTTCCCTGGTGGCTCAGGGGTAAATGTAGGAGACTAAGGACTCGGGTTTGATACCTGGGTTGCGAAGATCCTCTGGAGTAGGAAATGGTAACCCACTCCAGTATTCTGGCCTGGGAAATCCCATGGACAGAGGAGCCTGGTGGGCTACAGTCCATGGGGTTGCAAAGAGTTGGACATGACTTAGTGACTAAACAACAACTACTTTTCATTAAGGAAAAAAAAAGTCTTTATAGGGGACATGCAATGGGCTTATTTATTTTTAAATTTATGTTTTAATGTCTAATATGGTAAATACATGACTGAGTGACTAACACTTCACATTTCACGTGGTAAATACAATCCAAAAGATCTTAAGAAGTTTTCTGGGGTCCTCCGTTTTTAAAAGTGTCAAAGGTCTTGAGACCAAAATGTCTGAGAACTGCTGCATTGAAGTAACGAACCAACTGAAATCAAGGAGGACTCTGTGGGGCTCCTCAGCACGGAAGCCTCCCTGCCACTCATTTCTGGTTTGTAGGGAACAGACTCCAGCCTCCGCAGCCTTCCAGGAGTTCCAAAGGGCAGACTCAAACAGTTGCTAATCTGGGAAGGGAAGGGAGGCAGAGACATGGGAGCTATAGCCAAGATACAATAATGCAGGCTTGGGGCAGGGTCCTGGTTCCCCTCAAGGGATACACCTAACACGATGTTTGCACTCTCCACAGAACTAAGAGTCAACAAATGAAAGGGGTTAGCGTTCTTGCCAGAGAAGACAGCCTGATGCCACAGTGAAGGAACCGGAGAAGCTTACAGAGAGAAAACCAAGGCCAGATCAGAGGAACCAGAGAAGCTGATGAGGAGACGACCATTTGAGACCTGATTAAAGGAGTACAGACCCTGCAGATACACTGATATTATCAGTGTATAAAGTTAAAGTGAAAGTGAAGTCGCTCAGTCGTGTCCGACTCTTTGAGACTCCATGGACTGTAGCCCACCAGGCTCCTCTGCCCATGGGATTTTCCAGGCACGAATACTCAAAACTCCTCACAAATCCTCTCGGGTTGGGATGTACAGTTTTTGAAGGGCACGAGCCCATTGTCTCTCCCTTTGCCTGGCAAAGCCATGAAACTATTCTTTTCTATCAACACTTCACCCAAAATTCTGTCTCCCAGATTTGAGTCAGCACCAGCGCACAGAGGCAGCGTTTTCAGCAGAATAAAGAAAATGTGATTAGCGGGGTCTGCACCCAAATCCAATGGGAGAGTCCCCACCACCACCGAGCAACTCTCTGACATCAGCGAGGGATCCTACAGTTCAACTCCAAACACTGTCTACCCAGAGACAGCATCAAATTCCAGTCAATCCCACAGGACTCACTCCTCTACACCAGCTTCAGATGGCAATCACCAGTCTAGGTTGTCACTTGTGCTTCTGTTGGACCTGGCACAAATTGGACATTCCAAGCACACCCGCTTTAGGTTGGATTAACTTGCTAGGGCAGCTCTGAGAACTCAGAGAAGCATCTTACTCACTAGATTACCGGTTTATTATATAAGGAGATAACTCGGGAACAGCCAGACGGAAGAAACGCAGAGGGCAAGGTGTGTGGGAAGGAGCTTCCCTGCTCTCTCCAACGTGCTCCACTGTCTGCAAAACCTCCATGAGGAGGCTCTCTAAATTCTGGAAGCTTCCTGATGCAGGCATGAGCCATTAAATCACTGGCCCTAGGCTACTGAATGGAATCTCCAACCTCTCTCCCCTCCGCAGAGGTTGGAAGTGGGGGCTGAGAGCCTCAATACTCACTCCCCGGGCACCCAGCCCTCCCCTGAAGGGCTTTTTTGTTTTGTTTTCATTTATTTTTATTAGTTGGAGGCTAATTACTTTATAATATTGTAGTGGTTTTTGCCATACATTGACATGAATCAGCCATGGATTTACATGTGTTCCCCATCCTGAACCCCCCTCCCACCTCCCTCCCCATCCCATCCCTCTGGGTCATCCCAGTGCACCAGGCCTCAGCACTTGTTTCACGCATCCAACCTGGACTGGCGATCTGTTTCACACTTGATAATATACATGTTTCGATGCTATTCTCTCAGATCATCCCACCCTTGCCTTCTCCCATCGAGTCCAAAAGTCTGTTCCATACATCTGTGTCTCTTTTTCTGTCTTGCATATAGGGTTATCATTACCATCTTTCTAAATTCCATATATATGCATTATGGGTGCTATCCAAAAGTCTACAAGCAACAAACGCTGGAGAGGGTGTGGAGAAAAGGGAACCCTCTTACACTGTTGGTGGGAATGCAAACTAGTACAGCCTCTATGGAGAACAGTGTGGAGATATCTTAAAAAACTGGAAATAGAACTGCCATATGACCCAGAAATCCCACTCCTGGGCATACACACCGAGGAAACCAGATCTGAAAGAGACACGTGCACCCCAATGTTCATCGCAGCACTGTTTATAATAGCCAGGACATGGCAGTAACCTAGATGCCCACCAG
This sequence comes from Cervus canadensis, assembly GCF_019320065.1. Taxonomy (NCBI): domain Eukaryota; kingdom Metazoa; phylum Chordata; class Mammalia; order Artiodactyla; family Cervidae; genus Cervus; species Cervus canadensis. The sequence goes on along the minus strand of NC_057418.1, from coordinate 11,550,494 downwards.
CAGATGAATGGATAAGAAAGCCATGGTACATATACACAATGGAATATTACTCAGCCATTAAAAAGAATACATTTGAATCAGTTCTAATGAGATGGATGAAACTGGAGCCCATTATACAGAGTGAAGTAAGCCAGAAAGATAAACACCAATACAGCATACTAACGCATATATATAAAAGGCACTCATTAACCTCATTAACAGAACAAAATCACCTGTATGGCTCTTGTCAGGAAATTCCAAGAGTTTTAGGCACTCTGGCGCCAGAATGGGATGAAGAACAAATACCGTTGACCTTGAACACTTTAGGGACTAGGGATGGCAACCACCCGTACAGCAGAAAATCCAAGCATAACTCTACAGGCGGTTTCTGCAGTCCTGGTTCTGTATCCATGGATTCAGCCAACCTCATGTGCTCCTATAGTATGCATGAAGTGAAAAAAGTCTGTGTGTAAGAGGAGCCTCGGAGCTTCCCTGGTGGTCTAGTGGTTGAGAGTCTGCCTGCCAATGCAGGGAACAAGGATCCTATCCCTGGTCCAGGAAGAACCCACATGTTGAGAAGCAACCAAGCCCATGCACCAACTACTGCGCCAGCACGCCTTGAGCCTGTGCTCCGCTGAGAGGCCACCACAATGAGAAGCCTGCGCAACAGAACGAAGATTAGCCCCTGATTGCTGCAACTAGAGAAAGCCCGTGCGCAGCAATGAAGACCCAGTGCATGCACAAATAAATAAATCTTTAAAAAATAGGAGGCTAGCAGTTCAAACTTATATTGTTCAAGAGCCAACTGTATGTGTGTGTGCATATATATAATATATAAATCACAAAATCACAGTGATTTGCATATACAGACACAATGAAAAATTAGTCAGCTACAAAAAAAAAGGAAATCCTGCCACTTCCAATAGCATGAATGAGCCTTGAGGACATTATGCTAAGTGAAAGAAGTCAGGAGAAGATGCATGAACTTACCTACACATGGAATGTAAAACAACTGAACACATAAAAATGGAGTGGTGGTTGGTGGTTACCACAGATATGGGGTGTGGGGATGGACGAAAGAGGTCAAAGGGTACAAAATTCCAGTTAGAAGATGAATAAGTTCCGGTCATCTAACGTACAAAATGGTGACTCTGTTTAACAATAATGTATTCTATAGCTGAAAATTGCTAGGAGAGTTCTCACCACGCACACACAAACGATGTGAGCTGATGAATATGTTAACCAACCTTACTGTGGTAATCATCTCACAATATGTGCTTAAATCATCATACACATTGTATACCTTAAATTCACACAACATTTTATCTCAATAAAGTTGATATATGTGTGTGTGTGTGTGATACAGAGGGTCCTGAGACAAGCCCCATGGGAACAGCTGCTCTCCTGCTAGGATGCTGAAGAGATATGAAAGATGAAGGCGGTAAAACAGAGGCTCTTCCCTGCAAGGAGGCGGGAGGCAGGTGTGCTGGGCCCTTGCTGGGGAAACCCAGCCCACACCTGTGGCCTGCGATGGGGTCTCCCCAAATCTCTGTCCTCCACATCTACAGCTCAGTCCACGATCACGGGGGGAATCAGAGACACCTACTTCCGTCAGGGTCCATCCTTCCATATCCTCCTCCACTCTACAAGCTGACAGGCACAATGACTAGCTCAGGGTCCCAGCGGTCCTACGTGGGAGAACCAGAACTCGCACCCAGGACCTAATGTACCATGATGCTTCCTTCCCCTCAACAAACAGCGGGCTCTTAGAGGAGAGTTCCTGTTTTGTTTCCCACTGTGTTCCCAGCACATAGAATGTTGCTTGCTTGGCCCTGGCTCCAAACCCAGGGTACCCATCCTTCCCTAACCCACGGCCTCTCCCCAGAGCCAAGATCTCCCTTGAACTCTTCCTACTACCAATCAGGGTTCCTGGTGCCGCCAATAGAGGTGTGGACATTCAAGACCCGGAGATGAAAGGCAATCAGTGGGAACAAATATTTATAAAGGCGTCCATTGTACTGAACACTCCTGCACACACACCTTAAACTAACAATCGCTTTCTTTCTTAATCAAATATCCTACTGACTTTAATTACAGCTGTATTTTTACCACCTCTGAAACACATGAATGCTCTCCTCCCCCTTTTAAGCAAATGTCACGTTATTGTCCTTATCGTCCACCTTCAGCTTTATTTCAGAGACGAGATGGAGTGAAAGTCTAATAGGGTCAGCCCTCCACGGCCGAACTTGGGCGGCCTCTGTGCTCAGGCCCCTCCCTCTGCCTGCTCCCCCATGACCCTTGGGCCAGTTTCTCAGCTTCTCTATCAACCTTTCTGAAATGAGCACACAAAACCCCTTTTGTTTTCAAAGGACTTTCCTCCCAGCTGGTAAATACAGAAAAAGGAAATGGGGCTTACAAAGCAAAGGAAGCAACGGGCCAAATTTTAAAAATCTTTGAGATGCAACAGTTCTCTGGATATCATTAACTTAAAAATGAGCCGAGGTCTGCTCCCACTCTAAATACAACCTGTTCTAGAAATATTCCTTTAGTTTAGGCCATACACTGAGCCCTACCATAAGTCTTCCCTTGGCAATTCTGCAGGTTTGCTCATCTTGTATACACGTGCTAAGTCGCTTCAGTCACGTCTCTTTGTGAGTCATGTCTCTCAGACTCTTTGCGACCCTATGAACTATAGCCCACCAGTCTCCTCTGTCCATGGGATTCTCCAGGCAAGAATACTGGAGTGGGATGCCATGCCCTCCTCCAGGGGATCTTCCCAACCCAGAGATGGAACCCTCATCTCCTGCATTGGCAGGCGTATTCTTAACTGCTGAGCCACCAGAGAAGCCCTTGCTCATCTCACTCATCTTAACCATCCCTACAGAAAGCATCTTAAAAAATAAATAAATTTAAAAAACAGAAAGTATCTTAGTTGCTAGACTCTTCCCTCTGTCACATGAGCCAAAACTTGGAGATGTGAGGGTTCCTTTTTCAATCACATAATTACCCAGGCTTCCCAGTGGGTATTCACATCAATCCCAGACTAGTGTCTCTTTCATCTTAACTCTCTTTTTGCCTTACAGAGAGGAAAAGTCAATTTCGATCATTTTCTGGCAAAGTCACATCTACACATTTATCTCAAAAGCTCTAATAATTTATGGCTTGCCCCTTAGTCTCTATACAAAGATACTCCCTCTTTAAAAGCTCCAGCTCCTTGGAAATTGCACTTAAAGTTGTTTTCAATATAAAGTGACCTCATTGATATCCCTACATTAGTAAGTTGTATTCACGGATGTGGGTGCATGCTAAGTCGCTTCAGCTGTGTCCTACTCTTTGTGACCCCCATACACACTATAGCCCACCAGGCTCCTCTGTCCCTGGGATTCTCCAGGCAGGAATACTAGAGTGGATTGCCATGCCTGCCTCCAAGGGATTGTCCCGACCCAGGGATTGAACCCACTTCTCTCCTGTCTCCTGCATTGGCAGGCAAGTTCTTTACCACTAGCGCCACCTGGGAAGTCCCATTCATGGGATGAGCAGTAGCTAACTATAGCCCATTTCCCAAGAGTTCTTTTCAATCATGGTGCTTCATCAAATAACTTATTGCATGAAAGTTAGTTTTATATATCTCAGTATTTCACATAAATTACAAATCAGAAAACATGAACTTCTGTGTTGTCCATGATGGGAGAGGTAATACTCTGTAATGTGTTAAGAATGTGCACTTTGACTCTAACAACTCTGACTCTGTCCCAGCCTGGCTCAAGGAGTCTTTCCAAGTCTCAGGACTTCCCCTATCTCACAAGAGAAAAGGCAGGATGGAGACCAGCATGCTTAATACCTAAGAGACCTGGGCACATAATAAAGGTTGAAAAATGTCAACATAGGTTCTAGCATCCTAAATTTAGTTGAGAACGTGTGAATCACAAGCAATTAAGCATGCCAAGAGGCATCATATTAACAGAGTACTGAGTTATAAAATCAGTAATGGAAGATCTCCTGTGTGAAATTTATTAGACTGGAAAAACATATATCAGTGCACTGTGTAATTACATAACCCTACTGAGTTAAGTCCAACTACACACAAATAGGTGGTACAATACAAATAGGAAATTTTTAATAAAGATATCCAAAGAAACTAAACAGGATTCTAGTCTTTGCGCCATTCCCAGTAGAAAGGTTTTGGAGAGTGAGATATACAAACACCTCACGAGCCATTTACGTCACTGAATCAACAAGCTCCAGGCCCTCCTGATCTCTCAGAATCCATTTTTTTTAACTCATCAGTACAAACAATTTCTCAACAGCATACTCTGAAGTTAAAGCAGGAAATTTGGACCAAAATTGCCTGTAAGACACAATTATGAAAAAGCAAGCACAGAACAACCCACACAGCAAAAATCCTACCTTCATTCCGCTCAAAAGGAATGAAAACTGAAGAAAGAAAAATTTATGGTTGGACTGTCACACGTTTTCTTTGTTTTCTTCTAACACTTCCCTTTAGAGCCAAGCGCCATAAAATAAAGGCATCAACCACCTGTTATAATGGAAGGATGAGTGGCCATGGCTGGTTTTGCTCACATCTCAAAATATCACTCAAGCCCAACAACCCCTACCATCCCAGCTTGGGTAGGTTATGCACTTCTCTAACTGACCACATCATTTAAAGTGCTTTGAGGTCCAGGGCTATTAACAAGAAGAAGCTTTGTAATTAAAAGTTAATCGTAGGTCTTCCTTATCAAAGAACATGAAAATCATTACAATTGACTTTATAGGCTGGCATATACACAGAAGGAGGTGCTCATAAGTTAGGAACAGTATATAGTATTGTCATTTAGACTATGTTAAAAGGTGATGAGAATACTCTTTGTTTCCATAGCAGTAGGGAAAGGAATAAAAGGAGAAAAAAGACTAGATCTTTGGGGCACCTTGATTTCTAATACAGATTTCCGCATCCCCAGCACTCACTTACAGGCTAATTATTGGCTATTCCACATGCTACTTTCTCCCTGCCAACTGGTTTTTGTGGCCAACACAGAAATGTCATTCTGCTCACCTGTTTAGAGGCAAGCTGGATCCCAGGGAGCTGGAACAGTTCAGGTTGACTCCATGGCAAGTCCTTTTTCACTTAAATGATTCCCACTGACCCAAGGCAAGACTGATGGCTCCCTCCATATATCCTTTCACGGCTGGGAGGGATAAAGACTTCGCTGAGACTGAAAGTGAGCCAGGCTTAGAATAACTGAAGTATCTTAAGCATCCTATTCTTTTTTTTTTCTGGTGCCGAACCAGCAAAAAATCAGGAGAGTCAAAACTTACATGTGTGTGCCTCTGCAAAGAGAAGTCAGCCATAGTATGGAGGAAAACCAGAAATCACCAAGAGGAGACCTCAAGATGAATTCAAATCCAGAAGAAGCACAGATACCTACAATTTACCTGGACTAATGCAGAGGCCTCATCAGAAGCACCTGTCCTGCATTTATGCGAACATCCTCTGTTCAGTTAGCACGAGCTGAAGACAAGACCTGGAAATCCTACACTGGCAGCCCCTGATTCTGCCTCTTGACAGTGGGAGGTAGCAAGGGGAGCCCAGCACTTCTCCATGTCCTCAGAAAGGCAGAAACAATGATGAGATTGAAACTGCCTGTCAAAACCCACTGATCCATTTGAAATCACACACAGTCCTTCCCAGTTGATATGGAGACATTTATTTCTTCAATTAAAAAACAAACAAAAAACTTGCACAACCTGTAGAAGTTGCTGAAGGGTTCAAAGCACAGATCTAAAGCCCTAAAATAGATAAAAGCAACAGAAAAGCAATTAAAGCCTTACAAAGAATAAGAAGCTATTACAGATGGTTCTTTCCAAACAAGAATGCTAATGAGCGTGTTCCCACCCTCCATGAAAGATCAGTAGGTCCCTAAATCAAAACAAGGAGGAACCTGTCAGCATCTGGGCTGAAAGAAGTGTCTGGACCAGGCAGGCAAATGAAGCCTCTAGAGCAGGGGTCCCCCACCTCTGGGATCTAATGCCTGATGATTTGAGGTGCAGCTGATGCAGTAATAATAGAATAAAGTGCACAATAAATGTAATGCAGTTGAATCATCCTGAAACCATCCCCCCTCCCCATCCATGGAAAAACTGTCTTTCATGAAACTGGCTCCTGGTGCCGAAAAGGCTGGGGGCCACTGCTCTCCAGGGCTGGGCAGAGGCTCAGCAGGGTGTGGATGGGAGGGAGTGGGGGACACATGTAAGGACAAATGGAAGTAGGACTGTTAAAGAGTCTTTCTGGGAACTGCAACTGGCAGGAGAAAAGCAATTAGGCTGAGGTTGGCTCTGAGGAATCATGGAAAAGGTAAGCAAAATGGTAGCTGGGTCATGGCTGGAGTGATGTCTGGGATTGTTCCCAAAAGGCACTGAGAAATGCCAATAGGAGGTTTGCTGCCAATGGCTGCCTTTTAACGAGATTGCTCCAGGATTCCCTTGATGGTTTTATCTCATCTGGACCAGTCCTGTTGTAAGTTACCTGGGCTCAGAGAAAGGGAAAATCCTGGACTGGAGAGGGATGCAGGTGAAGACTCTTTATTTCTTTAGAACAGAAATTTGACTCCAAGTCAAATTCACACTGGGGGTGGTTGAGTTCAGGCAGGCAGAGTGCCTCATCCAGGTGGGCCAAGGACTCTTCATGGGAACCTAATGAGTGCTGAACCCCTTGTATATTCAGTGACCTTTGATACAGACCATTAATCAGGGTCATGTATTAATAACTACCACAAACCCTCAACCTCAATCAAATAAGAAACGTTAGACTAGCCAGGGCTTTGATTGAGAAGAGAGTAAGAGGTTTAAGACTATACTAGCTGAGGTCAATGGAGAGGGTTTCTGGATTTCTGGTCTACTCTTTGGGACTCCCCCTTTCAGCCAATGAGATATTTGAGATTCTACTGCCGAAGCACAGATTCTTCCAAATACTATGGCACAGATTCTTCCAAATACCAGGTTTTCCAAGAACCTAGGAGATGACATAGGTTCACTGAGATGCACAATGCAGAGTCTGGAGAAAAGGGCACTGAACTAGGAGGTAAAATGATGAAAAATTTATGTATATGAACTCCTTGAAAAAAGGGTCTCAAACAGATCCCCTAAACAATTACCAACCTGACTAATAAATGCCATGACAAATTCACGACAGAAACAGTGAAGGCACAAAGGAAAGAAGGATCACTTTCACTAACCATAGCTCAGTCTTCAAGGCTAAGTAGTAAGAGGAAGTGAGGAATACTGCATAAGACACACAGTGAACAATTTTGATGAAAAAAAAGCAGCTCAGAAAACACGTCTCTAGTGTTTCAGTGTCCCATATAAAGGGGAGCATTAGATTGCTAACCATAGACCTCTAGACCTGCTGTCTTGGTCCTGGCATGCAAAAGGAAGAGGACTCGTAACAAGCATGCTCTATTTCAGTGTATGAGATAGCTCCCAGAGGAGGCGGGGCAGAGACTGGAAAATGCCCTCAGTAAAACCCGAATTTCACACCCTCTTGCATGTGTACATGACTAATCTTGGTCACAGGAAGAGCTTGTTTCTGTGATGGTCAGATGCCAGCAGAGGGACTGACCACTTCCAGCCAAGACTCAGAGGCAGAAGGACACTATAGGAGTCCATTGGAAAGGGAGGACGTTCCTCAGAAACTTGCCAGCAGGTCAAGAAAGATCTAGAAGAGCCACTGACTGCAAATAACAATGGTACTGAATGGTCCACAGAAATGGCATAAGTCCTTTTCCTTTTAACACATAGGGTTAGAAAAAATATAAGTTCTTCAATATTTCAGAGAGAAAAACATCAGACAGATCTAGGTATCATCATAACCAAGCCATCACAAAGACAGTGGGCAGGAAAAGGAAAGACCAATATATCAACTTGCAACAAGTTAAACATCACAGAAGTTGTGGCCCCTCCAGGTGGCTGGTGATAGCCTCACAAAACACAGACACCAGCCCTGAATATTCATAACAAAAACCAGAGCAGCCCTGAAAATTCCATAACTGATCAAGTTACTTTGGTTATATTACTTGATTCCCAAACCATGGCGGGAAAAGCAAACGATGCAGGGGGTGAGAGAAAGTAGAAAAAAGGGAAGAGAAAATGTTTAATATTGTTAACTATTAATAGTTCTTTTTTTTTTCATTTATTTTTATTAGTTGGAGGCTAATTACTTTACAATATTGTAGTGGTTTTTGCCATACATTGACATGAATCAGCCATGGATTTACATGTATTCCCCATCCCAATCCCCCCTCCCACCTCCCTATTAACAGTTCTTGATCAATAGCTTCCAAGTCTCATTTCTTACTTGGCTGAAAAACCAGCAACTAACAACGATGGAGTCAGTAACTACTGGACGTCACTTGACTTGGGCAGAGAGATTTTATCAAGTCTGTCAACTCTGAGGGAACATCCTGAGCTGCCTTTTGCCAGAAAAACAAGAAGGCTGAGGAGAAGGTAACCCCAGCCTGAGGAAGGCTTCTTCCTTGAGCATGGGCACACCGCCACTGCCCACCGATTCACAGGTTTTATTCAACCCTGCAAAGACATGTAAGGCCCAGGTTTAATCAGAGAGAAAAGAGGACTCTCATGGTGGTTAAGAATCCAATCTTCAACGTAGGGGATGTGGGTTGAATCCCTGGGTCGGGAAACTGAGATCCCACCTGCCACGTGGCAACTAAGCCCACTTTCTCTACAGCCCATTCACCACAACTATTTAACCTCAAGCCACAACAAAAAGCCTGGGCAACAACAACAAAAAAAAACTTAAAAAAAAAAAAAGGCGTGAGGGTTCAGGCTCCTCGAGGAGGAAGATAAGGATGCTTAAATCTCACCCCCGAGATCAAAAAGCAAGACTACGGGCAGGAAGGTGGAAAGATGTTCGCGTGACTATCGACTAACAAATTCAGGAGCTACTCCACAGGGCGAGTTCCCTGGCCCTTCCCCCATCCCTGACGCTGAACCTCACTGCGTTCCCCACGTGAATCCCCATCTTGGTTGCTAAGGCTGTTCACTGTATCAACAATAAGACTGGGCCTTTGTTCAGTGAACGAGCCCGGGGCAGAAAGAAGCAAAGCCTCTGGCCCCTCCATTCCATCTAAAGCCTTTTTTCATAGGTTTCTCCCATACCGTGCCCTACGCATGACCAAATCCAGTCACCAGAGTCACTAAAATCATTCACGTGACTTGTGGACTTCCATTTGCACAAGAAGTACTCAGAGCAATCAATGGTAAAAGAAAAAAAATTTTTTTAAAAAAAGATAATACAACCTTAGTTCTTTCAAGGTTTCAATTTTCTTCTGGTTTGAATTACCATTACTAATGTACACAATTGATCAGAACAGTATTAGTAATTATCTATCAGAATGCTAACATATTTAACTTGAAAGACAATCAATGGCAAAAGGAAAAATAAGAAAAAAAGCACGGCAGAAAGTATTTGATACTTAATTTAGTCCTGATGGCTCATTCCAAAACCTGAAACAACAAAACATTTTTGCAAACAACCATTCCTAGGTGATTACATAACAGAAATGGAAACTGAATCTGAATACAAAACCAGAAGAATGCCAAGAAATAGTTTATGAATCTGGTTTCTTTCTCATATACTAAATATAACTGAAGAAAAAAATCATTAAAATAGAAGTATAACTGAAGAAAAAATAACAAATCTAAATTCTTACTTATAAGCAGACAAGAAATTACAGCACCTAAATTAAAAAAAATTTTTTTAATTTATTGTGCTCAAGCAATAGAGAGATACCATGTTAAACACAGTACTGGACAGAGTAAGTGCACTGTGGGTTTAAAAATGCCTGGAAGAAGAATCAAAGGATTAAAGGAAAACTGATTTACCACAGAGGGGGAAAGTCCATTATGGTGTTTATTTCCCTGTTATCAAAGGCTCAAGCAGATTCATTAATTCAATAGCTCGTTTTCGTTTGATTATGGCTTATTCACATAGGCTAAAACAGGCTTTGAAAGGCTCTCAACTATTACGAGTGATAGTCAAACTGAAACCTTCTGATAGGCATAAAATTCCATAGTCAATTTATACTTGCTGCCTCACAAGTGTTTTTTCCCCAGCTACATTTGTTTTCAGTCTCCTCTTGGAGAACATAAAACCTCTGAGAGCAATGCTTGCACCTGCTCTGTCTCATTCACACAGCTCAGTTCTCTGTACGAGGATGCTTGATAGACTTTGCTGCACATCTGGAATGCACAAACACATTCCTCTGTATACAGGATGATATCACCAGCTCTCTATCATTCAGACGAACACTCCGAGTTATATTCTAATATTGGTGAAGACAGGTAAACACACACACACATATATATGTATTCATCTACGGTTCCTCATCTGGCATCCTTCCCATCAATTTTGTGACTACCTCCTACAGTCGTATCCTCATTCATCAGAGGGCAGACAGAAGAAGCAAGAACTACAATCCCACAGACTCCAGAAAGAAAACAACAATCGCAGAAAGCTAACCAAAATGATCACATGGATCACAGCCTTGTGTAACTCAGTGAAGCTCGAAGTCATGATGTGCAGGTCCACACAGGGCAGACAGGTCACAGTGGAGGGTTCTGACAAAACGTGGTCCACTGGGGAAGGGAATGGCTCACCACTCCAGCACCACTCTTGCTGTGAGAACCCCATGAACAGTATGAAAAGGCAAAAAAATATGACATCGGAAGATGAGTCCCCCAGGTCAGTGAGTGTTCAATATGCTACTTGGGAACAGTGGAGAAACAGTTCCAGAAAGAATAAAGAAGCTGGGCCAAAGCTGGAAACAACACTCAGTTGTGGATGTGCCTGTTGATGATTTTTTTTTTCTTTCTGGAAGTCAACCCTGAATATTCATTGGAAGGATTGATGCTGAAACTGAAGCTCCAATACTTTGGCTACTTGATCTGAAGATGTGACTCACTGGAAAAGACCCTGATGCTGGGAAAGACTGAGGGCAGGAGGAGAAGGGGACGACAGAGGATGAGATGGTTGGATGGCATCACCAACTCAATGGACATGAATCTGAGCAAACCCTGGGGGATAGTGAAGGACAGGGAAGCCTGGTGTGCTGCCGTCCATGGGGTTGCAAAGTCAGAAATGACTTAGCAACTGAGCAACAACCTGTGGTCATACAAGATGGCCAGCTGGCCCTGGGCTCAATATCATGGACAAGTGTAATGCTCAGTGGCTAAGCAGGGGACCAAACACAGCCCATTAACACTGTATTTTCTCCAGCTCATTTGGTTCCACATACACCAAGAGGTAGAAAATGCCAGTTGTCTTTTGATGCCCACTGTACCAGGAGCCTCTTCTGGTATCACTGTCACTTTCTTCCTTCTAACACTGAAGGCAAACCTTTTACCACAGATCCATAACCAAAGAAAGTTGCACTGTAGCTTCAATAACCCCTTGGATAGAGAAAGAACCTTTACAGCAGTGTCATCAAACATTTTTGCAAATTTTAAATACTATTTTTCACACATTTTAAGTTGACATTTAAATTTCTCAACCATAATTTTAATTCAGTGCAAAGGCTGTAATTCTGGCATATTGGAATTAGTACAATTTTAATTAAAACATATCACTCACTTAAAGGTATCCAATAAAATCCAAATACCACACCAATTTGCAAACCATCTTCACCTATCAAAAAATATATGAACAAACTCCTCTTTGCAAAAAGGCTGCACTGTTATCTCCTTGAACTTGTATTTCCATTTTACTCCCCACACAGAATTTTCTCTCAATCTAATACATTTAACACCTGATTTTATGAATTATCCTATTATATTTCCCTGCAACAAAAATGTATATAAAGTGATTCTTAAAAATTTCCTCTGGCTGTAAGGCTTAAAAGTGTTCCATTTTCTTCTTTGAGCTATCATTACTAATGCACACAACTGATCCAAACAACATTAATAATTACTTATAAGAATGTTAATATAGTTAACATGGAAATTAAAAATTTATTGGAAGTGTATCCCTAAAGAAATGTACAGGATTTGTCTCTTTCTTCTCAACTAGTTCATATACTGATGAGTGAATACTCTCTACTGTTATAATACAATGAAACTGAATTATTATATTATAATAATAATATAATATAAATTCCATACCTTTCTTTCCCACTTTTAAAGATGCAAGCACTAAGAAACCTTGTTTATATAAGTAAGAAAGGAATGAAGGAGATTCATCAAAAAAATCTTTTTTCTTTGTTATAACCAGATTAGGTCCTCTTCCAATTTCACTGAAAGCCAAGAAATGAAAACTAACCTGCAAAAAGATGTGTGCCTTGGTCATTATATTCATCCCCTTTACCAACACAGACATTAATATTTTCATAGTTCTCTGTTGGTGGGAAGAGGGTTTTGCATCCCAGGACAATACACTAGGGTCAGAGTCAGGATGGGGTGGGAGACAGCTCTGCTGTCCTTTGTCAAGAGGGAGAAGGGTGACTGTAAGAGGTGAAATGGAAAAAGAGACACAGCAAAATCAATTCTGAAGCAAATAATTTTAAGACAGGTTAACTATAGAAACTGGGAACCAGGAAATCATCTCCCTTCAACCATCTATGCTTTTGTACCTCCTGGAGAATTTTTACATTCCTTTGTGTGCATGCATACCCCAGCTGGAATACCCCTCCTCTGGGTAAGAATGTTGCTGCCAGACATTCTATCTATTTAGAAGAAAAGTATACTTGGTTTGATTAACGCATGAATTCCCTTATAGGAATTGACTAACACACAAATGTATCAACCTGTAGCAGGCACTACAGTAGAAGTAATACATTTTCTAAATAGACAGAAGCATAATTCTTTTTTCAATTTACTTGAAAAGAGAGAAAATACATAATAAATCATAAGTATTCTGACAATACAGAAACTATACTCAAAAGACTTAGTTTTTAATAATTGCAAAGAAAAATCTAGAAACAATCCAAATGTTTAATAAAATTACTAAATAATTTTATGCTGCAACAGACATATAGTAAAAGAAAATGCAATATTTCAAGAACATATATGGACATTAGAAAACGTTCTTCTATAGTGTTGACCAAAAAAAACCAAGCAGGAAACAAACATGTAAATAAAGCCTCATATTAATTTGTAAAAATATGTATGTGTGTTGGGGGGAAGTCTGTTAAGAGAATCTGTTAAACTGCTTTCACTGGTTATTCTAGGTTGGTGTAATTACGGGCAACTTTTGTATGCTCTTTCCAAATTTCCACAAAAGGCATGTATTTCTCTCACAATGATGGAGATGGGGGAGCAGGAAGAGTTGAGGAACTGGGGAAATAGACTTACGGTCTCAGGGCTACTGCAGGTGGCCACAGAGTTTGTGAGATGGTGTCCACCCGAGGGGCCAGAGAGAGCTTAAACCCACCCCACGCGGGGCAGGACTGCTTCCCCCCAAAGTGAAAGGCATTCTGTCGTGTCTGATTCTCTGTGACCCCATGGACTATACAGTCCACAAAATTCTCCAGGCCAGAATACTGGAGTTAGTAGCCGTTCCCTTCTCCCGCGCATCTTCCCAACCCAGGGATCAAACCCAGGCCTCCCGTAAGGCAGGAGGATTCTTCACCAGCTGAGCCACTAGAGAAGCCCAAAGTGGGCACCATTTCCTAACTCACGGTGGGAGGCTAATCCACAGTCTCCACGTCCACAGTCCACATCCTCACTTAGGTTTTGGTCATTTCTCTCCGTGACCAATTGTATCCTTTCATCCAAGACTTCCACAGCTGGTTCCTTTGGAATACAGATTTCACTGACACTAAGACACTCATGAAATACTCAGTTCACAGATGCAGAAAGGTCAACAGTCAGCAACTAAAATCCTGTTAGCCAAAGAGGTTATCTGGACCCTTCAGGAAAACATGGTGGGCCATTTTTACTTCTGTGATATTCTACAACTCCAGTCTCCTTACCTCAGCAAGTGTGGAGGGATCTTGACAATGGTATCCACACCATCGAGGGTTTCTGCAAAAGGAAAATTACAAAGTCAAAAATAAGTATGTGAGGACTAGGAATCTAAACTGTACATAAATCTCACTTTTAGTTTCTCCACCCTCCCCCCCATCCCCGGAAATTCCTATAATTATAAATTAGTCAATTGTCAACTATCTGCATGCAAATCATCCACACTTAAAAATCCTTTGCCTTTTCTAGCTCACAAGACTTCCTCTCAGAGCTTAAAAATTAGGACGCATTTCCCTTAGAGACAGAGTCAATTCCTAACCTGAAACAGAATGCCAATGTGATCTATTTACAACTGACTAAAAATGCTATATTCTTGCAATAACAATAGAGAAAGGAGAGCTATTTCCTTGAAAATACTGTTTTAATACCTTTAAATAATAACTTATACTTGAGAGACTTTCATGTTCACAAAGCACTTTATGTAACAGCTCATCTCACATTTATGACACAGCAGGTGAAACTCTTCAAAAATCACACAGTATTGAAGAATACTGATTGGAAGGCTCACATCTCATTAATCTCACCTGAATGGTCAACACTTAACCACTGCTATGGCTATTCACACTCTTGCTGTCTCCAATTATAGTGATAATGAAACATTCACTATTCTCTTTCAAAATAAAAGCTGTTCTAGTTCAATAGATTTAACAATCCTGCACCCAATTCCAATGTGTGTTTGTGGGATTGAAGGGTGGTAGGGAAGATGGGTCCCTCAATAAGCAATTCTCTGACACCAGCTGAGTGTCATACAATTTAACTTAATTCTGACACTATCTACCTGGAGAGAACATAAGACCCCACAGGCTGGGCTCAGTCCTACAAGCCTGTAACACCCACTCCCCCCGCAACCTTCCCACCCCGCCACCTCCCCACCTTCAGATGCCAACCTCAAGTCCTGGTTGTCACCTGCGCTTCTGACCGACTGGCTATAAATTAAAGTTTCCAAAAACCCCCTCCTTGGGTTTAATTAACTTGCTAGAATGACTCACAGAATTCACAGGAACTTTTACTTACTAGATTACTGGTATGTTACAGAAGGATATAATTCAGGAACAACCCAGTGGAAGAGATACACATGGCAAGGTATGGGGAAAGGGCAAAGAGATTCCATGGTTTCTGGGTGTGAACCAGGAAGCTTGCCAAACTCCATCCCTTTAGGTTTTATGGAGGCTTCATTATACAGGTACAACTCATCAGCCCCTGATGTTTGATCTTCAGCTCCTCTCCCCTCCGTAGAGGTCAGGGGGAGTGGGACTGAAGAGGATGGTTTTGGCAACCAGCCCCCATCCTTAGATGTGGTCCAAAATTACTTCATTAACATAAAGAATGACATTTTTAGCTCTCTTCCTTTTGGGAAATTCCAAGGATTTTAGAAGCTCTGAGCCAGAAACAGGGACCAAGACCAAATATATATTTCTTATCATAAATCACAACATCACACGCTCCAACTTGTCTCCAGTTTTTCTGTTCAGACTCTTGCCTCCTCTCTTCACTGTTCTAGAGTCAACAAGCCCTGTCAGTCTAAATTACTTTTACCGGGGAAGGAGAAACATCTCTTTCCACATGGCTAAGAGATCAGAGGGAACAGTGTGCACCAAATGTATCCCTGAGACTCTGGAGTAAGAACAGAAACCATGATGATAGGATCTGGGACTGTTGTGGTCCATGGGGCACAGCAGCAGGTTTGAGGAAGCGAGTAAAATAGAAAGATGGTTGGACGAGTTCAGTGGTGCAGGGGCCACAAGACAAGGTAGGAAGTAGAAGGACTGAGGTCAGTTCCTGAGATGAGACAGGATCATAAAACAAAGCCCTGAGATGCAGGTATGGGGGCGGCTCCAAGGTCAGGCAGGTGAGTCTGGCCCAGCAGTCGGCAGGGCACAGCCAATATCCAGGATAACTTGATGCTGCTTCCCAAGAAGAGGATCTGACAGCAAATGACCAAACCGCTGCAGTTTTCCTCATCAGACAGAGGAGTTTATATTTAACTCAAGCTGTGCAACAGTGCCCAACCCTGCAAGTGCCAACAGAGAGTCAGAGGAAAGGGAAAAGAGAAAGTCACAGAGCAGCCATAATGAGCCCACCCCGTTGCAGAAGACAAGAGGGTAGGAAGTTGCATTGGAGGGAGAAGGGGGCTAGTGGCAGAGCAAGGGGAAGCCCAGGGATCTAAATATGGGTATCACATTCTCAGAAACTGAACTGAAGCTGCGGCTCTTAAAGTGTTCAACTCCAGGCGGGCTGGGAATTAAGAGAAGAGGGTTCATGGCTAATTCTTGTGAAACACAATCTTTTAGGTGGGGGAGGAGCTGAAGCTTCCCAGGTGGCTCAGTGATAAAGAACCTGCCCACCAATGCAGAAGCCACAGGAGACGTGGGTTCAATCCCTGGGTTGGGAAGATCCTCTGGAGAAGGAAACGGCAACCCACTCCAGTATTCTTGCCTGGGAAGTTCCATGGATAGAGGAGCCTGGCAAGCTACAGTCCATGGGGTTGCAAAGAGTTGGACACGACTAAGCAGGCACCCACTATGGGAGCTGAAACTGCAAAGGAGACAGAAAAACTCAAGAGGCAGGATCAAAACCGGCGGGGTGAGGGTACGAGGCCAAGGTCAAGTAGATGCCCATAGTGGCCAAGAGAACCTGTAAGAGGGATGTGAGAACGGTCTGCTACACTCTGAGGTCTGAGTACCTTATTCTTCAATAGAAGGAAGGACAGAAGAGAAAGACTGGAGTGAGCTGAAGAGTGAGCAGGAAGTGAGGATGTGGACACAAGCACTACACCCACATTTTAAGTCGTTTGGCTGTGAAGGTAGCAGAACCTGAGGTTGGAAGGAAAGGTGGATGGAAAGAGACAAAAGGAGGATGGTTACACAGACCATCCTTCTTCCTTAACTTGTTGTTCCAACTTCTGATTTTCTTTCTCTTCTCCATTTTCTAAATCAATTCAACAGGAGCCCCTGGTATATGCAAAACAATGCAAGTTTCTAAAAGACGCGTGATCCAGTTCTATTGATCTGCCCTTCTATTCCATCCTTGCCATTCCCAGTGCCCACACCTCCAGGACTGCCAGTCCTTGAAGGAGAATCTTCTCTCAGGCCCTCCACACAGTGGCCCAGTCCCTTTTTCTTTTTCTATTCCTTCGTCAGACCACTTCCTCACTGACAAGAAAAGTATATAACCTGGATAGCTCAAAATAGAGAAAAAACACATACATAGTCCTTGCCAGTTACTATGTAGCCATTAAAAAAACTGGTTTTCAGAAACCAATTTTCAGAAAATGCTGAAGTTAAAATAAAAAATAACTAACAATCCACTATATGTGGTAAAAAAAAAAACAAACCCTTTGCAGGAGGGAAATACTCCAAAATATGATTAGTGACCATATGGGTGATGAGATTATTTTCTTTATAGTGTTTGACTATTTTTCAGTATTCTAAAATGAGCATATATAACTTTTGTAACTAGAAAACAAGATTAAGATCACTTAAAACCCAAACAAGTCAGTAACATGTTGATTTATTTACGTATTGAACATGTGTCTCTCATATTGCAGGTGCAGAAGCCACAAACAAGGCTAAGTGATAGTCCCTATGCTAAGGAAGCTCACGTCTACACTGCGGACACGTGTTGCTTTGGCCGATCACCATCCACTCACCTGCCTCTCAAGCTGCAAACTCTAATTTTGTTTTGAGGAAGCCATCTTTGGCTGACTCTGGGATTTCAGTGGGCCTTGTAGGCAGCTAGCCTGTTTCATTCCTTAGCTAGAGGACTGGATCAGGGATACACACTCAACCCATCAACGCCAAGGACTGGGCAGGAGTGACTGTCAGAGCTCCACTCCCTTTGGATGAGCCCATGATTGGCCAAGTGGGAAGTGACCCCCTTCTCCTGTAATGGCCTAAATGTGGAGATGCACTCTCTCTCTCCTAGAGAGTTTTAGTGGGAGATGCCTCCTCTCCCCTGGTATGATCTAATTGTCTTTCTCCTATAACAGTCCAAGCGGGAGATGACCTCTTTCTTCTGATAAGGACTAAGCGTGAAGATGACCCCCTCTCCCACGGTAGCTTTCATAAGAATGACTCTCCCCTGGGGTGGTCTAAATGTCATGGTGATCCCTCTTGCTTATAATGGCCCAAGTGTAAGATGACTACTTTCTCTTGAGATGCTCTAAGTACGGAAATGACCCCTTTCTCCCATGATGGTCTAAGTGGGGGACGAGCCCTCTTTCCTGAGATGGTCTAAGTGTGCTGACTGATGAACTCAAAGCTTTGGAGACTCATGTTGAGTGTGTTTGTCATCCCAAAAGAGCAGAGTAAGATCCTTTTAACAGTACCTAATCCCTGAACCAAACTCAACCCACAGCTAGCCTTCCAAGGGCTGTTTAGTTCATAGAGTGAAAACATTCTATTTTGCTTTAAGTCTGCTTGAATTTTTTCTTTTTGTCTCCTGAATCCAATATATTTCTCAAACATCCTGCCCCCAAAGGAGTAGCTGCGGGCATAACCAACTATAATCCCCAAAAGCAGGTGCTCTAAGAGGATCCTAAACGCAGAGCTAAGAGCCCAGAGGAGCAACCTATTCACTTGCAGAGCTCTGGGCAGCCTTTGTATGTGAGCTGAGCCTTGGGAGTCTGGGCAGGTAAGCCGTGGCAGAAGGACTAGCATTTGCCCAAGCAGAGGAACATGCAACACACAGCGTGTACAAGAAAGTATATGGCTTACTGGGGACCGATGAACCCCTGCCGTGAGGGCGCCAGGAAAGAAGGCTGGGGCTGGATTCCAAAGAGCATTCGAAGGAATTCACACTTTAAAAAAACAGTATGGGGATTGAGGAGTGAAAAGTATTTTATAGCCAAAAAAAACCCAAAAAGATGGAACAGTGGAAAATGGACTGGAGTGGGAAAGAAGAACAGGAAGCCATACCTTCATGTCTGTTTCTGCAGCATTCTCCCTCCAACATACCCTCTCCTAACAAGCTAATTACAGGGAGGAAGCATTTTATTCATTTTTCTCTCCCCACCGCTCAGTACAGAGGAGGTCTTAATAAATCATTGCTACACAAGCAAAGAAAAGCAGAAACCCACGGCTTACCCATTCTTCAAGTCCAATTGACTTCAAAAGCCCACCAACTCATACCAGTCCCCCTACCCCCCACCCCTGACCTCACATTCACTCCCTCTTCTTTGATCGGTTTTCCTGGTTTACTCCTTCCAACCACTGTTAGTTAACTGTTTCATGCACTCCCATCTCTTGCTGAGAATGGCCCCTGGGAAAAGAATCCCATTTACTCTTCCCATCAGGCTGAACTCCAGGCTCTGCTCACATTATCTAGCTGCCTCAGCTCTGGGCTTTTTCTTCAAGGACCTAAACTAGGTAACATTGCACTTTAACTTAACAAGATGCAGAGTATCAAAATCCAAATATTAAAGATGCTACATTCCTCTCCTCCCCCATGTTATCTAAATCTGCTTAACTTACAGCAAAATAATAACAAGTACAGGTAAGAACCTGTCTAGAGTGCAGTCAGGACCTGCTAGATTATGTTACCCGGACATCTGGGACCCTTCATTTGAAGCCTTTGAGAATCTATCCCATCACCTGACTGAATGACAATGGCAATGCAAAAACAGTACTGTGGCTTTAAGAGCCTTGCTGTTCACTTATGTATCTGGTCCATTTTCTTCCCCCTCTAACAGTAAACAAATGGTCAAGTTCTGATTCTGCCTACAAGATAAACTTCCTAGACAACATTCTAGAAAATTTTGTGATGACAGACAGGTTAAAAAAAAAAAGAGCGATGGTCTGTGCACACACACTCAAACATATGTGAATTCAGATCTTCTAAATATTAACCGAGATACGTAGAGCACCAACAGAATTCTCCATTTAGTAGAAAACCTGCTAACGGCCCTTCCCAGGCTGTGCCACAGCAGAGTGTCATGACAAACACTAATGGCTTTTTGGTTTACGGAGAAAGGGATTCAATTTTCTGTTTTGACTGGTTGGCAACTGAGGAATCACATGCAGGCTTGGGGAAGGCCAGGGGCCCACAGAGCTGCCCTGGTTTCTTCTTGGCCTTTCCTTTTCTCCCTCCTCAAGCATCACTATTACCCCAAGTATGCTCCTGAACCCCCTGAATTCCCATCCAGACAATTTTGATTGCCCACATTCTTGCCTAATTGGAATGTCTTGCCGTTTTCTCCAAGGTTGAGTTCGACAATCCGAGTCTGACAAGAAACACAAATTTGCTACCTGGAACTTATTTCAGTGCTTGCAGAGTTCACAAATCTAAAATCAAATCTGTCTGAAGGGCAGACAACAATAGAATTGTAGAGGTAACACCATCCCACCTGCGTGTTATTTTTCATTTACAATAACCATGAAAGCTAATACTTAACAAGCTGGCCTCTATCAGGAAAATCAAACAAGCTGTTCCTTCCTGGTTACACTGGCCAAGGTACTTGAGACCGCGGCTGACGGTTCAACTTCCCTCTAGCCCACAGGCGTTTTGGAATCAGGCCGGTGTTTTCCGACCGGCTTGTGATCCGAACTCGGAGATGGGTGACCGTCGTCCGCCGTGCAGGGGACTTGAAGAAAGGGGCCGTCAGGAGGGGACACGGCGGTTCCCCATTAAGGTTTAGGAGAAGATAAAGAGACCAGAAGGTAGGCGGATGGATGTACACGCCCGAATCCAAATTCGCACATCACCCATCAATTCTCCGAGGCAACTCTCGCAATTGCGCGAAAAAGCATCGGTCATAGCTGCTCAGCTCCCCCTCACCACCCCGCAGAGGGGCCATCACAGCCCTCCCCGGCGCGGCCCTCCGGCGGCGGCGAACCGGCCCCGCCGGCAGGTGCCGGGCGCCCCGCTCGGCGCGCTTACCCAGGGCCCAGGTGCAGCTCTCTTTGATGGCTTTGTACTTGCTCCCGGACGCCTCCTTCTGCAGCTTCCTTAGGATCTCTTCCATCTTGACCTCTGCCGCGGGCCAGCCGCCGACAGCTAGGGGAGCGCGCGCGCGAGGCCCGGCGGGGACGCCGCCGCCACCGCAGCCCGGCCCTGGGCGCCTGGGCGGCCGCTGCGCTCGCCCCGCTCCGGCCCGGCGCGGCGGCTGATGAATCACGCCCGCTCCATGCCGCCGCCGCGTCAGGCCCGGAGCCCCGCCCGCCGCCCCGCCCGCGGGTCAGGAGCGCCCCGCGCGCCGCGACGGAGACAGCGGGCTGCGGAGCGGAGGCCGACACCGGGGCGGACCCCGGGGCACGGAGGCTCGCCGAAAGCCGGTGGCGGACGTCCTGGGCTGGCTCGCCGGCCGGGCGTTGGCCGGGTTCGGCCCTAGGGAGCGTCTGGCGGCGGCGGACAGCGGGCGGGGAGGAGCCTCGTCGTTGCCCCCGCCCCGCCGTCCCGGGCGGGCGGAGTTGGGGCTGTTCGGCTCCGGCTCCGGGTCCAGGAGCCCCCCACCTCCGGCGCCTGGTGGTGTCGCGCCGCCCGCGGCATCCCGCGGTCCAGGCTCACTAGTGCCGGGCCGCCCTCGGAGCCAGGCTCGGGCGCTACCTGTGAACAGACTGTGACTCTGCCCAACCATGTATTCCACACCATCTCACGTGTGCGTGTGTGTGATAATAGGATTAACATCCCTATTATACACAGGAGGAAGCCAGGTGTGAACCAGGGCTGTGTGTGTGTGATGGAAGGATTAACATCCCGTTATAACAGGAGGGAACCAGGCCCAGAGAGGTTTAAGGTACTTCCCAAACCAACAGAATTTGGACTCTTGAATCCAAAACCCTTTTTAAAAATGTCTCTTCCTTCCCTTTCCAACCCTCTGTTGACCTGAATTGTTATCCTTTGAAGAAAATAAAAAGGGTGGGGTGGTGGTGCACCGGGACCATGCAGCAGAGAGCTAGCCAACTTAGGTGTGGGGATGGGAGAGGGTGGACAGAGAAAGCTTTGGCAGTGAAGAACCTTCGGGCAGAACTCGGGAGCGGACAGGGGCTGCCGGATGGGGAAAGGCAGCCTGAGGCAGAGTCTCAGGCCTTAGGAGAGTGCTTCAGTCACTTCAAGTCCTTTACTGATGGAGGCCCTAGGATGGATGTTGGAGGAAAAAGGGAGGGGAAAGCAGGAGTCTTATTTGGAGTCTCCCCCGCCTCCCACCCTTGTGAAAGCTGTGATTGGGAACTCGGGATTCTGGGCGTTTTTGTTTTTCTTTAGAAATTCGGCTGTAGTGGTACTGAGGAAGTTAAATTGCAGAGGAGTAGACTGGCAGCTGGGAAAAAAAGTCAGAAGATTCTTCAGTGATCTAGAAATAAGTTAAGCCAAGGGTAGATGGAAAGGAATAGAGGAAAATATAGCAAGAGATTCTTTGAATTGAAGCAGTAGGATTTACTGACTGATTGGGATGGTAATATAAGGGATGACTTCCAGGTTTCTTACTTGGGAAAATTGGAGGGTAATGGTCCCATCCTGTAAGTTAAAGGAGAAAGGAAGAGAAAGGTTTGGAATCCAGGGAGTATGAGTTCAGTTATGAACAAGTTCAGTTTGAAATGGCAATTAGGATATCCATAGGGTGTTTGGGGCCTCCCTTGTGGCTCAGCTGATAAAGAGTCCACCTGCAATGCGGGAGACCTGGGTTCCATCCCTGAGTTGGGAAGTTCCCCCTGGAGAAGGGAAAGGCTACCCACTCCAGTATTCTGGCCTGGAGAATTCCATGTATAGTCCATGGAATCACAAACAGTCAGACATGACTGAGTGACTTTCATTCACTCATAGGGTGTTTTACTTATGGGTAGGAACTAAGGATAGGACTCTGTGATAGAAAAGAGGATTTGAAGCCACCAAGTAGGGAGAATTGCTGATGCCTCGGGTTTGACAAAGGTTACTGGGAGGGAGTAGGTAAAATGGAAAGAGCACAATGCCAGAAGGGAGCTGGGGGACCTCTTACCCTCAGATGATGGACAGAGGCGCATGTGCCCACAGAGGAGACTGAAAAGGCGTAATTAGAAACCTGTGGTTCAGGAGGGCAGCGAGGAAACAGAGTGTCATGGGAGGGTGTCCAACAGGTGGGAGGGAGGTGTTCAGACTGCTCCTTAAGCCCATTTGGTAGTGAGGAGGCAAAACTTGCGAAGTCCTAGACCCCTAGGGACTCTCCACTCATCCACTCACCTCATAATGCCATTATTTGAAGAAAGGTTTCCAGTGCTAAGAAAAAATTTAAAAACATTGTAGTCAATATAATTATGTAAGACTATATTTTTAACTATTTGGAAATCGTATATATACTATACACACACATATGTGCATATATCACAGTTTTATACCATATAGAAAAGTAGATTACAAATGTGTTAAGGAGTTAAGTTTAAGAACTGATCCATAAAAGGTTTAGAAGAAAATGTAAGTGAATATACTTATCTTAATGCATTCAAATTATTTTTAATAGAGCAGCTAAGGAATAAACTGGCAAAAGGGAAAGGTAAACAGATTTGACTATTTCAGTATGTAGAAGCTTTATGTTAAAAGGTCCACACAAAGCATAAAAAGCAAATGACACTCTGAGGAGCAGACTGAAGAGAAAAGATAGTAACATCTTTTAATTTTATGTAGTTATGTTTTTTACTTTTTTTAAAGATTATTCACTATTTTTATAATTAAAAACAAACTCAATTATACACTAGGAAAATAATATTTCAGAGATAAAATGATTTAAAATATCTTTGTATAAAAGCTTTTGGGGCTTCCCAGGTGATCTCAGTGGTAAAGAATCTGCCTGCCAGTGCTCGCTTCGGCAGCACATATACTAAAATTGGAACGATACAGAGAAGATTAGCATGGCCCCTGCGCAAGGATGACACGCAAATTCGTGAAGCGTTCCATATTTTTAAAAGCAAAAAAGAAAAAAAAAAAAAAGAATCTGCCTGCCAATGCAGGAGACACATGAGATGCGGGTTCAATGCCTGGGTGGGGAAGATCCCCTGCAAAAGGAAATGGCAACCCACTCTAGTATTCTTGCCTGGGAAATCCCATGGACAGAGGAACCTGGCAGGCTACAATCCATGGAGTTGCAAAAGAGTCAGACTCGATGCAGTGACTAAACAACAACAACAATAAAAGCTTTTACAAAGTATTAAAAAAAAAAATACCAGATGCACACTTTAAAACAATAGGTGATAATATGAAGTCAGTTCACAGAGGAATAAATACAAATGACTTACAATTCAAGCGAGCACCGACCTTTAAATGAAAGTTAATTTTTGTTTTAATAAAATTAGCTGAGAGATTTTACATACAGTTGCCTGGTGTTAGTAAGGAGCTGGCCAATGAGGTCCTCTCATGTTATGGGTGCTGGTGGAAGGTGCCTTGGTACCCATTCCTGAAGGGGTTCTGGATAGAGCAGAGAGATGGCTCCAGCCCAGAAATCCCACTTTTAGGAATTCATCCTAAGCAAGTGATTAGGGAAGTGAATAAAGGTTTTTTGTTTGTTTTTTTAAAAAAGGATTTTATGTGTCATTCAGTTACTTTTAAAAACTGAAAACTAGAGTGAGGCCCGGCCGAGGGGTCGGCCTCCGTCCGGAGTCTTCGGCTGGCTCCCCTCTCAGTTAGTGCCTTCCGCTGGGCGGGGAGGAGCGGTCGTCTGGAGGGGTTGTCAGGCCCGAGCCGTGTCGACTCACGGGCCAGCTCGGGCGGAGGAGGGTGGCGAGGAGGAAAAGGGGGCATAGGACTCCTCAGCTCGGCCTGCGGCACGGCGCCAGGTCGCGAGGGGGAAGGTGGAAACCAGAGGTGGTGGGCCTGTCACTCAAGTGGCTGGGGCTGCGTTCCATCCGCATGCAGGAGGAATTAGGATGAATATGACTCAAGCCCGAGTTCTGGTGGCTGGAGTGGTGGGTCTGGTGGTGGTCCTCCTCTACGCCTCCATCCACAAGATCGAGGAAGGACACCTGGCCGTGTACTACAGGGGAGGAGCTTTACTAACTAGCCCCAGTGGACCGGGCTATCATATCATGTTGCCTTTCATTACTACCTTCAGATCTGTGCAGACAACACTACAAACTGATGAAGTTAAAAATGTGCCTTGTGGAACAAGTGGTGGGGTCATGCTCTATATTGACCGAATAGAAGTGGTTAATATGTTGGCCCCTTGTGCAGTGTTGGATATCGTGAGGAACTACACTGCAGATTATGACAAGACCTTAATCTTCAATAAAATCCACCATGAACTGAACCAGTTTTGCAGTGCCCATACACTTCAAGAAGTTTACATTGAATTGTTTGATCAAATAGACGAAAACCTCAAGCAAGCTCTGCAGAAAGATTTAAACGTCATGGCCCCAGGCCTCACCATACAGGCTGTGCGTGTTACAAAACCCAAAATCCCAGAAGCCATAAGAAGAAATTTTGAGTTAATGGAGGCTGAGAAGACGAAACTTCTTATAGCTGCACAGAGACAAAAGGTTGTGGAGAAAGAAGCTGAGACAGAGAGGAAAAAGGCTGTTATAGAAGCAGAGAAGATTGCACAAGTGGCAAAAATTCGGTTTCAGCAGAAGGTGATGGAGAAAGAAACCGAAAAGCGCATTTCTGAAATTGAAGATGCTGCATTCCTGGCCCGAGAGAAGGCGAAAGCAGATGCTGAGTATTATGCCGCACACAAATATGCCACCTCAAACAAGCACAAATTGACCCCGGAATATCTGGAGCTCAAAAGGTACCAGGCCATTGCTTCTAACAGTAAGATCTACTTTGGCAACAGCATCCCTAGCATGTTCGTGGACTCTTCTTGTGCTTTGAAATATTCAGATGTTAGGACTGGAAGAAAAGGTTCTCTCCCCTCTAAGGAGGCTCTTGAACCCTCTGGAGAGAGTCCTGTCCAAAACAAGGAGAATACAGGTTGATGCAACAGATGGAAATGTTCTCCAGTATCAAGATGTGGCCCAAGGGGTTAAATGGGAACAATGGTTATACAACTCTTCAGATTTACGGAGAACTCACGCTCTGTTCTGCCTCTCCTGTGGTCGTCCTGGTTTATCAGCTGATTGCAGGATAGAACTTGCTGTCTGCACCCAGATGGTCTTTTCAGCCGCAGTTTTATCAACTATCCTGAATGTGTTCCTTTCTTAACTGGTACTCATGAATGAGAGAAAGTCTGATGCTAAGATACTGCCTGCACTGGAATGTTAAACACTAGATATATAATAAGCTGTGTTTTTCTAAGCTGAGATCTATTGAATAATGTTTACATTGGTCCCTGTGGAAATGTGTGTTCAGCCATTCAAGAGATTGGAGGCCAGAGAGAAGATGGCCAGAATGTGGTAAGTGTAATGAAGACTGATTGCTTCGGGACCCAGGCCCTCTCTTTGGGGTCCAGTCCTGGCATTCATCCCTGTGATTAGCATCTAGTCCACAAAAGTTCTTCAGGAAATGATCTTCCACTTGAGCAACCATTTACTTGATAAGATTCTCACCTGTTTGATTTCCTGTAGTCAAGATGGTGGGCTGCTGGGACGTGCACCATGCCACCCAATCAGAGATTCTTCAGAGAGATTCCTAATCATTAGTTTATTGCTTTAGTAAGCTCAGAGATAGAGCTTGGTTTGAAGTTTGGGGTGAGATGAAACCTTTGCTTTGAACCAAAGCTCAGGGGGACATGCATTCTCCATTAGGTGATGGATGTCTGTGTCACTGCCTCAGGCCATGTGTGACAAGTTGCCTGGTTTTTTAGCCACAGACAACTCCTTATATGTCAGCTCTCAGCTCTGACCAAGAGTGGAACAAAGACTTTAACCAGAAATAGGAGCAGTATCCAGCTTCTAGCTGTTCACTGCACAGTATTGTATCATAACTGCAGGAAGTTTTTATTTTTAAAACTGGATTTGGGGTGCTTTCGTTTGCCCCAGTACCTCTGCCGAAAGGTCAAATCCTGGGGCTGCCATGGTTACTAGCCCACAGATTCTCCTTCTGAAATTGTTCAGGAGTCCACATAGGGTGAAACAAGGAGTAACCTAGAAAGCATCCTTGGTCATCTTTTTCTCCGTCCCCCCTGGCCCAGAGATGCTAAAATCGAACTTGTTCCCCAGCTTTTACCTCACCTAGGAGATCAGGGTTATTCCAGTGACTTCCTAGGCAGCCAGTGGATTTTAATTTCCATGGGAGGCTGGTAAAAGTTAGCCTGTGGCTATGGGAGATCTATTTTCATCTGGACCTTTTTTACCTTAAGTTTCCTGAATCAGTGAGCCCTGTAATTAGGCCAGAATTTATGCAGTTTTAAGACACCTTTTATGTACGCTACATTCAAGCCAGACAGAAAACTCATGGGACCACTTCCAGAAACGTTTAAGCTAACTATCAGTCTCATGACAGCCTGTGGGTTGTGCCAAACACTTAATATGGGAAAGGAATCCCAGATTCAGGGTCTTTTCCCTAGGCCTTATCCTATAAAGGCATTCGTAATATGAAAAGGATTTTTGTTTTTGCTCATTTAATTATATACATTCTCTTTATGAATGAATTTTGCATTCTCTAGCCCTCTTTAAAAGGTCTTTGGAACTATATAATAAACTGTCATATATGTTGCTGCATATAAATAATGATTGTTGTGGGAAGTCTGGATCATTGACCTTTGTGCTTTCATTCCTAGAGATGTTTCCTATTCCTATGAGCTAAAAGCTGTTGCCCCAAAGTGGTGGATGTGGGTTTTCTTACAAGCCACAAGCCCTGGTGGCAGAGTTGAGGAACAGGGAAGTAGCACTGTGAAGTTTTCAAGAAAGGACTTTTGTTTAAACTCTCCATGGAGTGTGCTTCCCTGTGCTCACTGGAGCTCTCAGTCTGTCCCCCATTCAGGGATGTTCCTTTTGGTAATCTTGAAGTCTAAATTTATATGTGAAATGCTACCTTTTTAAAAAAAGACACTAAATAAAATTATTTTACTATCAGTAAAAAAAAAAACAAAAAAAACCTGAAAACTAAACAATAGAGAAATGGATAAATAATTTATGATGTATGCACTCATAAAGCAGCAAAAAGTATATAGCCTTTAAGAATAACATGGAAGAAAAAAAACAATTCGAGAGAGGAATACTGAGTGACTTGAAAAGCAGTTTTTACTGTATAGAAATAGAAGGTTGTAAAATGCTATGTACTTCTTTGCACTAAATGAGCCCAGTTTTATTATTGAAATATCTGATGCATGTATAAGTTTTAAAATACATACATACATATATAAATGGAAAATAAACATAAACTATTAAAAGTGTTTATCTCTGATGGGGTTATAGGTGAGTGTATTTTTTCCTTGAACACTTTTATTTTTATGATTACAAATTATTTTTTAAGTGGTGGGAAAATGAAATAAAAGTATCCGAGCAACAAGATAAACACAACCAAGGATTCAATGGATGTGGGAATTTAGTCAGGAGACTTGCCCCAGAGGAATCATGGGGAAGGCCTGGTTGTAGTGGATTAAGAGCAGGTAGAAACATATGTCTAAACAATCCACTCAAAATGTTGTCTGTGAAGGAAGTAAGAGTAGAATAGTTAAAAGACCCTTTTTTAAAAAATGTCAGATAAAAAAAAATAAAAAATAAAAAATGTCAGCTCACACTAGAAAACGTCCTTTGCATCCACCCAGTAGACATATAGGTATGTGAATAGCTAGATTAAAAAACCGAAACAAATGTGTTGCTTCTAAAACAATAGCTATTGTTAAATAAAATAGAAATATTAGTGCTCTCATTAAGTAGAATCACAGAACCTGTGTCTGCTCACATCTGCCTAATAAGTATTCTGTGTGTTCTATAGAACCACATGGAGAAGAAAATGGTAACCCACTCCAACATTCTTGCCCGGAGAATCCCATGGGCAGAGGAGCCTGGCAGGCTGCTGTCCTTGGGGTCACAAAGAGTTGGACACGACTGAGTGACTCCTAGAACCACAAGTGTGTTTAAGAGAATGTGTTATCACGGAGAAGTGTATTTTTAATTTCTCAGCTGATTTATCATCAAGAATCTATTCTACTTTTATTTCATTTTCTCACCACTTAAAAAATAATTTGTAATCATAAAAAAAAATGTTCAAGGAAAAAATAAACTCACCTATAACACCATCAGAGAAAAAGACTTAGTAGTTTGTTTATTTTCCATTTATATATGTATGTATGTATTTTAAAACTTATACATGCATCTATATCAAATATTTAAATAATAAAACTGGGCTCATTTAGTGCAAAGAAGTACATAGCATTTTACAGCCTTCTATTTCTATACAGTAGAAACTGCTTTTCATGTCATTCAATATTCCTCTCGAATTATTCTTTTTTTTCTTCCACATTATTCTTAAAGGCTATATACTTTGCTGCTTTATGAATACATACATCATAAATTATTTATCCATTTCTCTAAAGAGGCGTAACCTATTTATGCCAGGAATAGATTTTTCAGAAACTTTGTGAATAATTTTCTCCTGCCACACATGTGTAACTAAATATGATACTAACACTTTTTCATTAACTGACCTGAACTAGAGCTGATGAATTTATGTCTTTTTTTCTTTCTTTGAAAATATTTGAGGATCTTACAAACAAGGTTGTGTTTATAAGTTTGTGTGTGTGTACAATTTTTAGCTTTCATTTGCAAAAATATTGCAAATAATAAATTTTCAATGGTTTTGAGTATTTGACAAACTATACTTAATCTTTATTTAAAAGGCTTGAGTTTTTTTAGACTAGCTCAAATTTTAAAATTTATTGATTAAAAGAAATGTTTTTCCCAATGTTGTCACTATTTATAGGTCTAGATCTGGCAGTTCAGTCAGAATATGCTTCTGTGCTTTTTACATTGTCATTCTCATTTCTTCTAATAAAAAACTATTTGAAGATAACTTATATGAGTTTGTGGAGAAGGAAATGACAACCCACTCCAGTATTCTTGCCTGGAAAATTCCATGGACAGAGGAGCCTGATGGGCTACAGTCCATGTGGTTGCAAAGAATCAGACACGACTGAGCACACACATACATGTACAAGTTTGATTAAAATGTACAGTTATTGCAAAGCCAAAAAATGCCTAACAATTACACCTAATTCAGAAAACACATAACCTAAACTCGATGGAAAGTCTTGTTGTCCTGACCAATAATGGATAAATTATTCTAAGCTTCATGATTAACTGTAACTGTAAGTTACACTGACACACATCAAACTAAAAAACATTGGCTTCCTGATAGAATTATGGTCAAATCCAGAAAATCAAACCAGATACCGATGAACAGAAGTGAGCATGGCCGGTTGGCTCAGAGTCAGCGCATATAGTCATTACATCTCCTCCGCCAGCTGTCACTCAGCTCAGTATTTGCCGCAATGTGGAC
The DNA here is from genome assembly GCF_019320065.1 of Cervus canadensis. Classification (NCBI taxonomy): domain Eukaryota; kingdom Metazoa; phylum Chordata; class Mammalia; order Artiodactyla; family Cervidae; genus Cervus; species Cervus canadensis. Next base: position 11,520,143 of record NC_057418.1, on the reverse strand, counting down.
AGCAACACTTAAAATATATATACACATGGCATTCTGATATTGAAAGTTACACATGACTTCATTTCTGAAAAGAATATAATCTGATGAAACGGTAATTGATTTCACAATCCACTATTGAGTAGAAGGCTTACCACGTGGCGCCATGGTAAAGAATCCGCCTGCTAATGCAGGATATGCAGGTTCAATTCCTGGGTTGGGAAGATCCTTTGGAGGAGGAAATGGCAACCTGTTCTAATAGTCTTGCCTGAAAAATTCCATGGACAGGGGACCCTGGCAGTCTACAGCCCATGGGGTCGAAAAGAGTTGGACACAACTGAGTGAATGACTATGCAAAATTACACATAAAATTATAAACAATAAAGTAAATAAACCCCAAAAGCTTGAAACCAGCTCATTAATAAAATTTTAATGAACACTATTTTCATAGTTGTGATAAATCTGTGTGTTTAGATGTGTATCAGTCAGTCAGTTCAGTCGCTCAGTTGTGTCCGACTCTTTGCGACCCCATGAATCGCAGCACGCCAGGCCTCCCTGTCCATCACAAACTCCCGGAGTCCACTTAAACTCATGTCCATCGAATCGGTGATGCCATCCAGCCATCTCATCCTCTGTCGTCCCGTTCTCCTCCTGCCCCAAATCCCTCCCAGCATCAGGGTCTTTTCCAATGAGTCAACTCTTTGCAATGAGTCAACTCTTCTGGTGGCCAAAGTACTGGAGTTTCAGCTTCAGCATCAGTCCTTCCAATGAACACCCAGGACTGATCTCCTCTAGGATGGACCGGTTGGGTCTCCTTGCAGTCCAAGGGACTCTCAAGAGTCTTCTCCAACACCATAGTTCAAAAGCATCAATTTTTCAGCGCTCAGTTTTCTTCTCAGTCCAACTCTCACATCCATATGTGACCGCTGGAAAAACCATAGCCTTGACCAGATGGATCTTTGTTGGCAAAGTAATGTCTCTGCTTTTAATATGCTATCTAGGTTGGTCATAACTTTCCTTCCAAGGAGTAAGTGTCTTTTAATTTCATGGCTGCAATCACCATCTGCAGTGATTTTGGAGCCCAGAAAAATAAAGTCAGCCACTGTTTCCACTGTTTCCCTGTCTATTTCCCATGAAGTGATGGGACCAGATGCCATGATCTTAGTTTTCTGAATGTTGAGCTGTAAGACAACTTTTTCACTCTCTTTTTTCACTTTCATCAAGAGGCTTTTTAGTTCCTCTTCACTTTCTGCCATAAGGATGGTGTCATCCTCAATCTGAGGTTATTGATATTTCTCCCAGTAATCTTGATTCCAGCTTGTGCTTCTTCCAGCCCAGCATTTCTCATGATGTACTCTGCATATAAGTTAAATAAGCAGGGTGACAATATATACAGCCTTGACGTACTCCTTTTCCTATTTGGAACCAGTCTGTTGTTCCATGTCCAGTTCTAACTGTTGCTTCCCGACCTGCATACAGGTTTCTCAAGAGGCATGTCAGGTGGTCTGGCATTCCCATCTCTTTCAGAATGTTCCACAGTTTATTGTGATCCACACAGTCAAAGACTTTGGCATAGTCAATAAAGCAGAAATAGATGTTTTTCTGGAACTCTCTTGCCTTTTCGATGATCCAGTGGATGTTGGCAATTTGATCTCTGGTTCCTCTGCCTTTTCTAAAACCACCTTGAATATCTGGAAGTTCTCGGTTCATGTATTGCTGAAGCCTGGCTTGGTGAATTATGAGCATTACTTTACTAGCGTGTGAGATGAGTGCAATTATGCGGCAGTTTGAGCATTCTTTTGCATTGCCTTTCTTTGGGATTGATATGAAAACTGACCTTTTCCAGTCCTGTGGCCACTGCTGAGTTTTCCAAATTTGCTGGCGTGCACTTTCACAGCATCATCTTTCAGGATTTGAAATAGTGCAATGGGAATTCCATCACCTCCACTAACTTTGTTCATAGTGATGCTGTCTAAGGCCCACTTGACTTCACATTCCAGGATGTCTGGCTCTAGGTGAGTGATCACACCATTGTGATTATCTGGGTCGTGATGTGTATATGTAGGTGCAAATATTGATGTGTGTGCATGTGTTATAAGTCACTTCAGTTGTGTCTGATTTTTGTGACCCTGTGGACTGTAGCCTGCCAGTTTCCTCTGTCCATGGGATTCTCCAGGCAAGAATACTGGAGTGGGTTGCCATGCCCTGCCCCAGGGGATCTTCCCAACTCAGGGATCAAACCTGTGTTTTCTGCATTGGCAGGTGGATTCTTTACCACTGAGACCCCTGGGAATTCCAAATATTGATGTAGTTTTATGCAAAAGAGGTAACATTATACACGTCCTTAAACATTCTTTTTCTTTTTACTCAATGTTCTGTCACAGGCACGTCTTCCTTTTTAATGGCTGCCTATCATTTGTTGGTTCAGATGGTAAAGTGTCTGCCTGCAATGTGGGAGACCTGGGTTCGATCCCTGGGTTGGGAAGATCCCTGGAGAAGGAAATGGCAACCCACTCCAGTATTCTTGCCTGGAAAATTCCATGGATAGAGGACTCTAGTAGGCTACAGTCCATGGGGTCAGAAAGAATCGGACACGACTGAGCAACTTCACTTTCACTTTTATCATTTCTGTTATTTGACTCATCTATATTGTTGGTTCCAGTTTTTACTATTATAAAGAAGACTTCAATGAACACTTAGTTACTACACTACTTCCCTACTTACGCACATACCTTCCTAAAGTAAAATCCTAAAGGTGGACGTGCTGAGTCAAAAAGCATACACAGTTAAAGGGCCTGCCAACTTATTGCCAGAACATGTTCAAGGAATATGGATGTTTGCTTCCACCAACAGTGCAGGGGAGAGTCTATATTGCTATTCTTCAGCATCATGATGTATTGAAAATTCCTCAGAAGGTTAGAGAAAGAAACCTACCTCATATTATGAAGCATTTATTATTCCTCATCAATGTGTCCATTTGAGATTCTGATTCTGAAGCAAGCACCAGGAAGAAGGAAGGGACATAGTCTGGAGACAAGAATGCTCCACTTACAACTTCTGTTCAACTGTACACTGACTAAAGATCTCAGGCAGCACAATGAAAAAAGTGCAAGAATTAGAAAAGGAATAAATGAAATAGTCATTATGTATAGATGATACAGTTACATACGAGGAAACTTTAGAAGAACCTACAGATAAATGTTCAGAATTAATAAGGGTTTAGCAAGGTTTCTAGATGTAGTATTAATATAAAAAGACAATTTGGATTTCTACTTTCCAGCAAAAAAAAAAAAAAAAAAAACCAAAATTAGTAGCATAAATTAATATAAAGCAGCTAGGAATAAATATCAGAAAATGTGTGCAAGCCTTTGTTCAGAATACTCAAAGTCTTTATTGAAGAATTTTAAGGGGATCCAAGAAAATGAAGAGACATACCTCATTTCCTATAAAGAAGATAAAATGTTGGATAATAAGTAATTCTAATGAAATTCCCAACAGGTATTTTCTTGGAGCAGAAAAGAATGAATTTAAAATTCATTTGGCCCTTTTGTCACAAGTTAATTGACACATATGGGTAGGCTTATTTCTGGGCTCTTTACTGTATTTCACTGATCTATGTGTCTAGTTTTATGCCAATACCATACTGTTTTAATTACTATAACTTTGAATATAGAATGTAATATGGTGAAGAATACACAATGGGGAAAGAATTGTCTCTTCAGTACATGCTGTTGAAAAAAACTGAACAATGACATATAAAAGAATGAAACTGGACCACTATCTTATATCATACCCAAAAATTAACTAGAAATGAATGAAAGATTTGAACATGAGACCTGAAGCCATAAAGCCCCTAGAAGAAAATATAGGCCATACACTCCTTAATGTAGATCTTGACACTGATTTTTTGAATCTGACACCAAAAGCAAAAGCATTTTCAAAAGCAAAAATAAACAACTGGGACTATACCAAACTAAAAGGCTTCTTCCCAGAAAAGGAAACTATCAACAGAATGAAAGGGCAGCCTACTGAATGGAAGGAAATATTTGCAAATTATGTATCTGTTAAGGGGTTTATATTGAAAATGTAGAAAAGTTCATACTACTCAACTGCCAAAAAAAAAAAAAATTCATTTAGAAAACTGGCAGAGGACCTGAATAAACGTTTTTCCAAAGAAGACATACAGATGGCCAATAGATACATGAAAAGACGCTCAACATCACTGATCATCAGGAAAATGCAAATCAAAACCACAAAGAGATATAACCTTACACCTGTTAGAATGACTGTTATTAAAAAGATAAGAACTAACAAGTACTGATGAGGATGTAGAAAAAAGGGTATACTTGGGCATTGTTGGTGGGAATGTAAATTGGTGCAGCCACTGTGGGGAACAGCACAGAAGTTCCACAAAAATTTTAAAATAGAACTACCATACAATCTAGCGATTCCACTTGTTGGTAGTTATCTGAAGAAAACGAAAACACTAACTCAAAAAGATATATGAACCCCATGTTTATTGCACCATTATTTAAAATAGGCAAAATATGGAAACATCCTAAGTATCCACCAATGGGTGAATGGATAAAGAAGATGTGGTGTATATACACAATAGAATTTTATTCAGTCATTAAAAAAAGAACAAATCTTGTGTGATTGCCATCTGTGACATTATGGACAGACCTCAAGGGCATTATAGTAAGTAAAATAAGTCATACAGAAAAAGACAAATGAAATATGATCTCATTCATTTGTATGTGCAATCTAAAAAAACCCCCCAAAGCAAAAAAACACCAAGCTCATAAATACAGGGAACAGATGGTGGTGGCCAGGGGCAGAGGATGGGGGCGGGGTGGGAGAAATGGGTGAAAGTTTAAAAAAGAAAAAGTTTAAATAAGAAGCTAAAGGGAATTTGTGAGGGTTACAAAGAGTTGGACACGACTGGGTGACTATAAAAAATTATAGATAAAAAATAATAAAGTAAAATAAAATTCATTTCAAAAAGCAAAGGTCAAGAGGAGCTAAACCACTGTTGAGGAAGAAGAAATAAGCAGGTGACATGCCTTCCCAGAAATCAAGACTTCTCCAACTCTAGGAAATGACGGTTAAATTATCAGAAGAGTGCTCAAGAGGCTTCAAAATCATGACTCAGCAATAGCTACACAAGTAGTTCACTCTATTATTCTTTGAACTATACATGCTATATTCCTTCTTTTATATGTAAGTTCCCCCTCTCCCACAACTTAATAAAGTGAGGTGACGGGATAGTTTGCAATTCATTCCTGCAGTGATATGATGGCAGAGGCACCCAGCAGCAGGTGGTGATAGTGGTGATGGAACCAGGTAGGGGGTGGCTGGCTAACCTGCCCCATCCCTGGAGACTTGTCCTTGACACCATCCAACATTGCTGGGTGTCCTTTAGATTTTTTCCCATTTTCCTAAGCTTCATTCTGCAGCCTTTCCATGAAAATTCTGTGAACTACTAAATATCCTTTCAAGAAACTGTCTTTTGGCTTATCAGAGCTGTTTCTGTTGACAGTCGAAGAAATATGGTCATTGACATGAGAGAAAGTAGACAGGGCTTATAGAAGCATATAGAAGGGGGACTTTCCTGCTGGTCCAGTGGCTAAGACTCCACGGTCCCAATGAGGGGGTGCTGGGTTTGATTCCTGGTCAGGGAACTAGATCCTGCATGCCGCAATGAAGATCCAAGATCCTATTGTACCACAGCTGAGACTTAGCACAGCCAAATGAATAAATAATAAAATATTAAAAAAAAAAAAAGCATATGGGAGGGACACCTAACAAGGCTGAGGGTTGGGATCCTTCCTGCAAGCAGCGCCATCTAAGCGTTGACCTGAACGTGAGTAGAAGAGAACCAGGTGACCATAGAGAAGAGCACGGGTTCCAGGTTCCTCGTGTTCTGCTTCTCCCAAGGACGCCTCTGCTAAGTGGTTGGTTTCAGGGCTGGTTTCCACCCTGCCCCTCCTGCCAAGTCTCTTCTTTAAATTCTTTACGCAAACCCTCCATTTTATTTCATCTCTTTATTTGATATCATTTGATATCATTGACTACTTTTTCCTTCAAACACACTCTTTTGTTGGATTCTGTGAACCCCCCTTTCCTTTGTCTTTCTGCTATTATAATTGTACTTTGTCACTGTACTTCCATTTCGTTTACTGGTTCTCATTAGAGTAACTTCGCACCTCAGTCCTAGCTTTCTCTTTCTCACGCTTCTCCCTGTCTCTCTGTATGTCTCTCTCTCCCTCCCTCTTTGCTGCCTCTCCTATTTCTCCTCACCTTCCACAGGCTCTCACGCCCACTCTCTGAGCTTTTGACACTATTGCTGTGCTTATCATGCTCCAGCTCAGCCATCTCTTCCAAGTGCAAGTTGTTTAAGAGCCAAGAAGGAAGTAACCATGCCTGTTTTGCTCACTGCTGAATGCCAGCGCCTACTTTGATGCCTGGCACATAGTTGTTATTCAATAAAAATACATGAATGTTTGAGTGAAAGATTATACTTACATTACTCCAGGTGTCTGGAAACATCTAACTTTATGTTTCTATTCAGTGCTCTGGCTTATATTTAAACTTTGTCCATCTACTAGGGGAACAAATGAACTATTTCAAATCTTTTTTGGAAGTAGGTATACTTTTAGACAAAGGATTGCATGTTGTTACAAGCTCTGAGAGACTTGCCAAGTCAATAATTTAGTGGTTGGAAGAGAAGTAATTTTCTCTTGGGATTTAGAAGTGGATTTAAGAAGTAGGGTGTCCCTAGTGGCTCAGATGGTAAAGAATCTGCCTGCAATGCAGGAGACCTGGGTTCGATCCCCGGGTTGGGAAGAACCCCTGGAAAAGTGAATGGCAACCCACTCCAGCATTCTGGCCAGGAGAATTCCCTGAACTGTATAGTCCATGGGGTCTCAAAGAGTCGGGCACAACTGAGCGACTTTCACTAAAACTGAACTGAAACTTAAGAACCAAAGAAAAAGGACTTCACCTCTCTAATCTCAAATGGTCTCATCTATGGCTGGGTATAGAAGTCAGGGGAACTGGAAAAGAGAATTAGAATTAACCAGTCACACCTGACCTGCAGGAACTTGGGGAGGAATGTGCTACTCCTTGACTACAGCTCTGCAGGGTATGGCTTAGAGTCTAGGAGTCCAGGACACACAGAGATGGTAACTGGTGGAGCTGTCTGGCTGGAAGAGTATGATAGAGGCTGAAAGTGAAGAACCCTTATCCTGAGCCTGCTGTTTAAGAGAAGAACCTTTTGGTCCTAGAAGTAGAAAGACGTGAAATTGCCTTTTGGGTTGTAAAACTCTGCAGAGACCTTCTCTAGAGCTCCACTATGACCTGCCTTGTCACATTTGGATATTTATACTGCACAAATTTTTTTCCCTATTTTTGTGGCCATGGCATGAAGCCTGTGGGATCTTAGTTCCCCCATCACGGACTGAACCCAGACTAGGACAGTGACAGCGCCCAGTTCTAACACTGGGCGCCCAGGGTTTTCCCCAAAATATTCTGTTTTAGCAAACCCTGAAGAGATTTTTGAAGAAATTCAGAAGTGGAGAAGGCTGAATGTTTCTTCTCTGCAATTCAGTTATTTTTTTGACTTGGGGAACAATATATATATTGTTTCACAAGCACAGATCATGCCCCCTAAGAAATTTAGGGTTTTGACAAACAAGCAAATGTAGAAGGGAATTGCCAAGCCACGTGCTTGAGGGGAAAGAAATTCTGCTTGCCTTTATGGCTGGCAGATCCCTTGAGTTAGCTGCAGACATGTCCAGAAAGGAACACTTCCTTTTTTATCTTTACAGTTGGATGGGGCTTTAATATTAAAGACAAAATGTGCATTTGATTTAATATTTTATCAAGTGAAAAGAAAAAATCCAATTACTACAACTTTTAATGTTCATCCTACAGGTAACCCCAACTTATGAGAGGTATATAACCCAAAAAGTATTTGTTAAGCCTAAGATTATAAATGGTGGCTACATTCTTAGCCAAACTCACCAAATCTTATTTACTCCATCACAGGGATAAAATATTCCTGGGTGCAGTTCTTAGTATTCCCAGAAAGAGAGACCTGACCACCACCTCACACTCTCAATTCTAAGCCCTGAGAGTCTTGAGACACTGAATCCCTGGTGATTTTGTCTATGGGAAGAATGGATGGAGGTGCCACTGGCTGGAGAGGTCTCAGACAGGGGCTCCTAACTGCTCTCCACAACAGCAGATAGAAAGGGCTTCATGAATTAGGTACCAGCAGCAAGGGAAGGTTCTTGGAGAAGAGGATATCGGTAATAGGAGAGGACTTCTGGGAGTGGTCATTCAGTGTACTACTGAGTCAAGTGTTTATAAGTCAGGGGATGTTTGTACCTATAATAGTTTCTAGACATTTCATTCCAGTTATTCTAATTGGAACGTTAATTCATTCAACAAGTACAATATTAAGTCTACAGATGCAAAGATAAAAAGGCATGGGTGATCTTCAGAACCACCTGAAGTGGAAATATACCACTTCTCTCAAACAGCAGCATTTGGCAGGGGTTGTAGAGCAGTTAATTTGACTCTAATGACTTTGGAAATACTCAATCTGGAAAAATGGGTAAGCCCTAGATTTGTTATTGGAAAGTGATTCATGTGTATTAAGTGTTCATGAAAAAAAATGACAAAATTGACATTTGTCATGAAAATTCAATATCTTGATATACAAGGTTATCTGTACCTTCATTGGAGTAAGCTCTTTTTTTCCTCCATCTTTACAGAGAAGATTTAAAAAATAAAGATTCCTGGGATGAAGATCTGATTGACTGCTGTGAATAAGTTCATGCATTCAGTCAGTCAGTCATGTCCAACTTTTTGCAATCCCATGGACTGTAGCTTACCAGGCTCCTGTGTCTGGACTGGTATCTATAATGAAATCTTCTGTGAAGGCCATAGCTTAATTTCAAAAGTTAAAAGGCAATAAACAGACTGATAATATTTAGACTTCAGAAAAATGTTAATTTCTATAGAAAATAAAAAAACAAAATTAAAATGCAAATGACTAAAAATACTATGATGAATTAAGAAAAATAATGTGATATACATGAGAATGGTTTAATATCCCTAATAAGGAGATGTTATTTGGTAATAGTAACAACAGAGAAAATTGGGCAATAAGAAGAAATACAAATGACCAATAAACCTGTGAAGAGGTATTCAAGCTACATCAGTTCAGTTCAGTCTCTCAGCCATGTCTGACTCTTTGCAACCCCATGGACTGCAGCATGCCAGGCCTCCCTGTCCATCACCAACTCCTGGAGTTTAGTCAAACTCATGTCCATCAGGTCGGTGATGCCATCCAACCATCTCATCCTCTGTCATCCCCTTCTCCTCCCATCTTCGATCTGTCCCAGCATCAGGGTCTTCTCTAATGAGTCAGTTCTTCGTATCAGATGGCCTAAGTATTGGACTTTCAGCTTCAACATCAGTCCTTCCAATGGATGTTCAGGACTGATTTCCTTTAGGATTGACTAGTTGGATCTCCCTGCTGTCCAAGGGACTCTCAAGTGTCTTCTCCAACACCATAGTTCAAAAACATCAGTTGTTTAGCACTCAGCTTTCTTTATAGTTCAACTCTCGCATCCGTACATGACTACTGGAAAAACCATTGCTTTGACCTTTGTCGACAAAGTAATGTCTCTGCTTTTTAATATGCTGTCTAGGTCATACCTTTCCTTCCAAGGAGTAAGCGTCTTTTAATTTCATGGCTGCAGTCACCATCTGCAGTGATTTTGGAGCCCCCCAAAATAAAGTCTATCACTGTTTTCCCATCTATTTGCCATGAAGTGATGGGACCAGATGCCATGATCTTAGTTTTCTGAATGTTGAGCTTTAAGCCAACTTTTTCGCTCTCCTCTTTCACTTTCATCAAGAGGCTAGTTCTTGTTCACTTTCTGTCATAAGTGTGGTGTCATCTGCATATCTCAAGTTATTGATATTTCTCCTGGCAATCTTGATTCCACTTTGTGCTTCTTCCAGCCCAGCGTTTCTCATGATGTACTCTGCATATAAGTTAAATAAGCAGGGTGACAATACACAGCCTTGACATACTCCTTTTCCTATTTGGAACCAGTCTGTTGCTCCATGTTCAGTTCTAATTGTTGCTTCTTGACCTGTATACAGATTTCTTAGGAGGTAGGTCAGGCGGTCTGGTATCCCCATCTCTTTAAGAATGTTCCACAGTTTGTTGTGATCCACACAGTCAAGGCTTTGGCATAGTCGATAAAGCAGAAATAGATGTTTTTCTGGAACTCTCTTGCTTTTTCGAGGATCCACTGGATGTTGGCAATTTGATCTCTGGTTCCTTTGCCTTTTCTAAATCCAGCTTGAACATATGGAAGTTCATGGTTCATGTACTGTTGAAGCCTGGCTTGGAGAATTTTGAGCATTACTTTGCTAGTGTGTGAGATGAGTGCAATTGTGCAGTGGTTTGAGCATTCTTTGGCATTGCCTTCTTTGGGGATGGAATGAAAACTGACCTTTTCCAGTCCTGTGGCCACTGCTGAGTTTTCCAAATTTGCTGACATATTGACTGCAGCACTTTCACAGCATCATCTTTTAGGATTTGAAATAGCTCAACTGGAATTCCATCACCTCCACTAACTTTTAGTGATGCTTCCTAAGGCCCACTTGACTTCACATTCCAGGATGTCTGGCTCTAGGTGAGTGATCACACCATCATGATTATCTGGGTCATGAAGATCTTTTTTGTAGAGTTCTTCTGTGTATTCTTGCCACCTCTTCTTAATATCGTCTGCTTCTATTTGGTCCATACAGTTTCTGTCCTTTTATGCCCATCTTTGCGTGAAAATTTCCCTCGGTATCTCTAATTTTCTTGAAGAGATCTCTAGTCTTTCCCATTCTGTTGTTTTCCTCTATTTCTTTGCATTGATCGCTAATGAAGGCTTTCTTATGTCTCCTTGATATTCTTTGGAACTCTGCATTCAAATGGGTATATCTTTCCTTTTCTCCTTTGCCTTTCACTTCTTTTCTTTTCATAGCTATTTTTAAGGCCTCCTCAGACAACCATTTTGCCTTTTTGCATTTCTTTTTCTTGGTGATGGTCTTGATAACTGCCTCCTGTACAATGTCACAAACCTCCATCCATAGTTCTTCAGGCACTCTGTCTATCAGATCTAATACCTTGAATCTGTCACTTCCACTGTGTAATTATAAGGGATTTGATTTAGGTCATACCTAAATGTGGTTTTCTCTACTTTCTTCAATTTAAGTCTGAATTTGGCAATAAGGAGTTCATGATCAGAGCCACAGTCAGCCCCTGGTCTTGTTTTTGCTGACTATATAGAGCTTCTCCATCTTTGGTTGCAAAGAATCAAGCTACATACATATTCATAAGTGAATGTATAAAATGGTAAGACCTGACATCCTTGCCTTTTTCTTCATCTAAGGAGTAATACGTTCAGTCTTTCACCATTGTTTATGATGTTAGGCGAAGGGTTTTTTTTAGATGTCCTTTGTTGGGTTGAGGAAGTTCTGTTCCCAATATTCTTAAAATTTTTTATCATAAATGAAAATTCTATTTTTTCCAATTATTTTTTCATTTAATGAAATAATCATGTGTGTGTGTACACACACACACACACACAGAGCTTTTAATATGGGAAATTACATTGATTGATCATCAATATTAATCCAAGCTTGCATTCTTGGCATAAACCTGGAAAGATCGTGATGTATTATCTTTTTTATGTACTGTTCCATTCGTTAATATTTTGTTTAGAGTTTTTGTGTCTATATACATGAAAGATATTGGTCTGTAGTTTTCTCTTCTTATAATGTCTTCTCTGGCTTTGGTATCAGGTAATGCTGGGTGGCCTCATAAAATGAGTTGGAAAGTATTCCTTCTTCTTTCTAGAAAAATTTGTATAAAATTGCTATTATTTCTTTGGTAGAATCCACCATTAAATTTTTCTGGGTCTGGTCTTCTTTTTGTGGGGGAATTTGTAACTATAAATAAAATTTCTTCAATAAATATGGGGGCTATCCAGATGATTCCTTCTTGAGTGAATGTTAATAACATGGTTTTCAATGAATTCCATTTAAATCAATTCATATACATGATTATATCCGTTCAGTTCAGTTCAGTTCAGTCCCTCAGTCGTGTCCAACTTTGTGCGACCCCATGGACTGCAACACACCAGGCTTCCCTGTCCATCACCAACTCCCAGAGCTTGCTCAGACTCATGTCCATCAAGTCGGTGATGCCATCCAACCATCTCATCCTCTGTCATCCCCTTCTCCTCCTGCCTTCAGTCTTTCCCAGCATCAGGGTCTTTTCCAATGTGTTAGTTCTTCCCATCAGGTGGCCAAAGTATTGGAGCTTCAGCTTCAGCACCAGTCCTTCCAATGAATGTTCAGGACTGATTTCCTTTAGGATGGACTGGTTGGACCTCCTTGCAGTTGGATCTCCATATATCCTTTATGTCATTGATTTTATAACAGCTTTATGAAGATTTGACTCATGTACCATGCAATTTACGCATTTGATGTGTAAAATTTATTGCTTTTTAATATATTCAGGGAGTTATATGATTATCGACTACAATTTAAAAATGTTTATTCCACTTTGTAGGAGGCAGAAATATGGGTGGAATCTGCTCAGCTCCTTTCTGTTTTCTCCCTCTTCCCATGGCAAGAGGATGACCTAAGTGGTTGGTACATTTTTTTTTTTTTCATTTATTTTTATTAGTTGGAGACTAATTACTTCACAACATTGCAGTGGGTTTTGTCATACATTGACATGAATCAGCCATGGAGTTACATGTATTCCCCATCCCGATCCCCCCTCCCACCTCCCTCTCCACCCGATTCCTCTGGGTCTTCCCAGTGCACCAGGCCAGAGCACTTGTCTCATGCATCCCACCTGGGCTGGTGATCTGTTTCACTATAGATAATATACATGCTGTTCTTTTGAATCATCCCACCCTCACCTTCTCCCACAGAGTTCAAAAGTCTGTTCTGTACTTCTGTGTCTCTTTTTCTGTTTTGCATATAGGGTTGTCGTTACCATCTTTCTAAATTCCATATATATGTGTTAGTATGCTATAATGTTCTTTATCTTTCTGGCTTACTTCACTCTGTATAATGGGCTCCAGTTTTATCCATCTCATTAGAACTGATTCAAATGAATTCTTTTTAATGGCTGAGTAATATTCCATGGTGTATATGTGGTTGGTACATTTTTAAAAAGGGACTGAATGTTCTGGCTCAGCTCCTTTGGGGCCTTAGTTCTCTTTAGACCCTGTCCCTCTGCAGGGTAAATGTATATTCTCTGTCCATCAGTGTGGCAAAGTTTGAGATGGCCCAACTGGGCCAGCGACTTAAATGATAGATATACAAGGAGGCCCTTGTTACAGCACTTGCAAGTCATCTTCACTAGCTCGTCTTCTATCAGTAATCTAACCTGTATTTTGCTCTCCATTTGATTCCAGCTTTGATCACTCACTTATTTCCAAACTCAGAAAGGGATGAAATAGGGTTGTGTATTAGTCTTTTGCAATGTTCAGCTAGAATGAATGAGAAAAGTCAGAAGGAAAGTTCAGCTGGGGTTTGGGGGCAAGGAGGCATATTTTATTTTATTTTATTTCCATTTATTTTTATTAGTTGGAGGCTAATTACTTTACAATATTGTAGTGGTTTTTTGTCATACATTGACATGAATCAGCCATGGAGTTACATGTATTCCCCATCCTGATCCCCCCTCCCACCTCCCTCTCCACCCGATATCTCTGGGTCTTCCCAGTGCACCAGGCCCGAGCACTTGTCTCATGCATCCAGCCTGGGCTGGTGATCTGTTTCACCCTAGATAATATACATGTTTTGATGCTGTTCTCTCTAAACATCCCACCCTCGCCTTCTCCCACAGAGTCTAAAATTCTATTCTGTACATCTGTGTCTCTTTTTCTGTTTTGCATATAGGGTTATCATTACCATCTTTCTAAATTCCATATATATGCATTAGTATACTGTATTGGTGTTTATCTTTCTGGCTTACTTCACTCTGTATAATGGGCTCCAGTTTCATCCATCTCATTAGAACTGATTCAAATGAATTCTTTTTAACGGCTGAGTAATATTCCATGGTGTATATGTACCACAGCTTCCTTATCCATTCATCTGCTGATGGGCATCTAGGTTGCTTCCATGTCCTGGCTATTATAAACAGTGCTGCGATGAACATTGGGGTGCACGTGTCTCTTTCAGATCTGGTTTCCTCGGTGTGTATGCCCAGAAGTGGGATTGCTGGGACATATGGAGGCATACTTTAAAAATGGCTAATTCTTTGAATATATCATACTTATTTTACAGGAAAGACTTCTAAGTTACATAGATATTAAAGAAGGTTTAGTTTACATGGTTAGTTACTGGAGAGTCTGAGTGAGAACACAGGAATTTTTGAATGAATGTTTTTACCCTGGGAAGCTCTATTATTGTCATCTCTCAACTATTAATACTCTTAGGACCCAAAGTTTACATAAATTTAACTGTGTGCAGCTGTCTTTTCTTCAAAAAATTTAGAGAAGAAATTACTGCTATATAATAAGATATAAAATCTTATGAAATCACATGATATCTTTTATTTTTTTTAAGGTATCTTTGAAACTGTCTTAATATAATCCTCTACAAATTCAGTTCTGAAAACCATGATGTAGTCTATACATAGAAAAAAATGATTAGAAGTTCCTCCAACTTGATCTATTTTTCCTGTGAGTCACATAAATATATGCTAGAATGGGCTATTATCATGCCCTTACAAGAAGTTAAATTGACTGTGATTTCATGAACTTTTCTATTCCACACATTAAAGAAAATAACTTTTGCAATCTGGGATAAAATAGAAAGCCTGTTTGAAAGGTTAAAAGTATACTCTACTTCATTCAGGAAGCCTTGCAAAGTGCAATGTTCTGTAAAGACACACGCTGTTGAGATAATTATTGTACTATTTCAGATGGTGACTACTACTGTTCTTGCCCCTTGAGAGGCAGGCATGGGTGAAAAGTCTCTGTTTCCACAGTCTGTAGGGGCTGAGAGCGGCCACCTCATCCTGGGTAAAGCAGCTTTTACCGGAGCCGCTGGGCTCCATGCTCCCCAGTTGTACTTTTGACAGCCCTTTCTTGGGTGCCTGCTCACAGTCCAGACCCCCTCCGCCCATGCTCTTTAACCTGTGATTTGTTCTTGTTTTAGTTGCTGAGTCAGATCTGACTCTTGTGCGACCCCATGGACTATAGCCCTCCACGCTCCTTTGGTCCGTGGGATTTCCCAGGCAAGCATACTGGAGTGGGTTGCCATTTCTTTCTCCAGGGATCGAACTTGACCCAGGGATCGAACCAAAGTCTCCTGCATTGGCAGGAGATGTTACCACTGAGCCACCAGGGACGCCCTAACTTGCGCGACTAAAGCCCCGAAGGGCTCCCCAGGTGTCTCAGTGCTAAAAAAAATCTGCCTGACGAGGCAGGAGACGCTGGAGACATGGGTTTGATCCCCAGGTGGAGAAGATCCCCTGGAGAAGGGAATGGCAGCCTACTCCAATATTCTTGCCTAGAAAATCCCATGGACAGAGAAGCCTGGTGGGCTACAGTCCATGGGGTCACAGAGTCCAACTCAACTGAGCATCCGTGCTCTGAAATCGTGCATTTCCCTCTCAATTCTCTGTCCAGAGACCTCTCCCCTTCTTAGCCCTGACAGCCCCATCTTTGCTCGCTTCTGGTCACACACTTGGTCTCTCTGACTTCTCTCTGAATCCTCACTGATGGTCTGGGTAGGTATGCTTCCAGCAAGTCCCTGGACCCTTGACCTGCTGCTGATGCGGCTGCTAAGTCACTTCAGTCGTGTCCGACTCTGTGTGATCCCGTAGAGGGCAGCCCACCAGGCTCCCCGGTCCCTGGGATCCAGGCAAGAACACTGGAGTGGGTTGCCATTTCCTTCTCCAATGTGTGAAAGTGAAAAGTGAAAGTGAAGTCGCTCAGTCGTGTCCGACTCTTAGCGACCCCATGGACTGCAGCCTACCAGGCTCCTCCCTCCATGGGATTTTCCAGGCAAGAGTGCTGGAGCGGGGTGCCATTGCCTTCTCCGCTTGACCTCCAGGGGCCCTTATTAAAGAGGCAATTTTCCCCACCTCCTTCAGTGAGGATTCCCGGTCATATGAGGTCCCTCCAACCTCAGGCTGTCTTTCTCTTCGGCTTTGTATTAGGCCGTGAGGGCTTTGGAATCAAGCTGTGCAGGGCAGGTCTTAGTACTACACATGCTCACTCCTTGGGGAGGTGAAGAGAGGGGAGAAGGTTATCAGCTGGAAATGGGGGTGGTGTGGGAGAGAAGGGGACTTGTACACAGACTCCAGGAACTAACAGACTCACTAAGGTTGGCACTAAGAGCACAGTTTTGATAATGAATAGATACAAGTCCATCAAATATCTTAAATTCCTATGTTTTACAAAACTTTCTCCTTCTAAGTGAGATGTAGTACCCAAAGTGTCTGCTGACCTCTGAGGAGGTCTTGGGACTAAAGGAATTCATAAGAACTGAGGCCTCTCTTCTATTAAAGTAATTTTGAGGGACTTGTCTGGTTGTCCAATGGCTAAGACTCTGTGTTCCCAATGCAGTGGGCCTGGATTCAATCCCTGGTTAGGAAACCAGACCCCATATACGGCAACTAAGATTGAAGATCCCTCTTGCCGCAACTGAGATACGGCAAAGCCAAATAAGTAAATAGATATTTAAAACAAACAAACAGTTTTGAGTAGTAGAGACCAGCAGGAGGCTGGACCCAATATTTCACACACGTTTCCTTCTATCGATGTCTCCTGTCCTGCAGTCTCTGGAGAAGCTGCTTTTCCTGGCTTTCCATGAGAGGGTGATAAGGTCCCCATTTGTCTAGGACTTGGCTTTAGCACTGACAGTCCCCTTTCCCAGGGGATCAGGGAAGCCAGATTTTTGCTCATTCTCTGGGTAAGGCCTTTCCCTGTGACCGAGCAGATGGTTCCCTCCAGGTAGAAACTCTTCCTATTAATAGATATGCTCTAGGTCCCCAGGGACAGAGGGAGAGGCCTGATTCCCTCAAGAGTATTCTCATTCTCTCTCCACAAGAATCACACGGAATTCTTGGTAAATGAACACCCAGACCTACAGTCAGTGACCATATGGTCTGGCTTATCAAGGCCATTTCCTGTTGGCCCAGCATAATATTTGGAAGACAAATTTGACACACCTTTTCCTTCCTATAGAAACACATTCTGTAGGCATGGAGCCTAGAAAGTTGTGATTTTAATAAGCACCCAAGTGATTCTTTATTATTACCAAAGTCTGTAGTTAGAGAAGGAAATGGCAACCCACTCCAGTATTCTTGCCTGGAAAATCCGAAGGACAGAGGAGCCTGGTGGGCTGCAGTCCATGGGGTCACAGAGAGCTGGATATGAGCCAATACAGCTCACAGCACAGCATGGGCTCATATGGAATCTACGATATCAGTATTTGGCTTACAAGGGCAGAGCAGTATTTTTTTGAAAAGCAAGGGACCTTCACTTGCCTTAACAGGAGTAATGTGCTTATCATGAGGCTGTGGCTTTAATTAGAGCTTAAATGTATTGTTTGCAGTAGGTTTTATTCTACTACAGCAGGACTTATTATTATTCTGATTATGCGAATCTACAGAGCATACAGATATATCCTCATATCTTGCTTTCTTTTTTCTAGCAATACCGTTCATCTCAAAACACAGATACCCACAAAGTGAATACAGCTGAAACTACTTACCTCTGTATCATCAACCCTACCCTAAGCATCTTCCCTTAATGCTGAAGAAGCTATGAGCTTTTCAATATGGTCTTTCTCCAGCATATGTTAGCTTTAGAAAATCATTAGTCCAGGAAACAAATTCGTCTGTCACATGTGACCAGTTCATTCCATGGTTCATGCCTGAATCATGAATAATCATAAATGTTTTCTTAGCAGCATTTTTCAATGAAAGAAACAGATATAGGGATTTTAAATCACTTTTATCTATTACATGTTTGTGAATTCTCCTGTCATTTATAATAAGCAGGAAGAGCGGATGGCAAAAACTAAGCATCAGGGAATGTAATCATAAAACACCCCTCCCCTAAAGCAGAAATGTTCTAAATTGGAAACTTATTTCATTTATTGAAGGACTTTTTCTTTTTAACTCTGCTGGAATACATTGCAAGAAATTATGACAGTAGATAAAAAGATATTTCCACATCAAGAAGTTCAAAAGATTAAGATGCTACTGAAATATAAGTTAAAGGAATTCATAAATGTTTCAGAAAACATTATAGCAGAATTATTAGTATAATTTGAGAAAGGCAGGCACTGCAATAAAGTAAGATTCATTACAAAGCCAAAATTATTTTTCAAACCTCTGACATATTTAGATAGAATTTTCATGCCAAGTCAAATAATTATGAAATTAAAACATTGCTTGAAGGAAATGCTTGGAATTTTATGCTAATGAGGACTTAACCTAGAGGCTTGTTTTCCTTTGTGAAAGTGTTATGTTTTACGACTTTCTTCCAAGCTCTCAATGTGTGTGAGTGTGACAAAACTCCTATAAGAAGCAGAGGTAAGAGGAGCTTGTAAATACTTATTCAAATGTTTCATTTAGTCATTCATATATTCACTCAGCAGGTATCTATTGAATGCCTTCATGTGCCAGGTGCTGGGCTGTGTAGCACGGGAGGAGAGACAAGGTCTTTCTGCCTTCATGGAACCATCTTCTAATGGGGAAGAAGATAGTCAAGAAGCGATGAGTAAATGAACGAGGACATTTCAGACTGTACCGCAAGGGGTTAGCTTAACAGGCCCAGGTTGTTCAAACCCTGCATGTTCCCCAGAAAGTCCTGTTTTCAGGGGGACTGGCCCTTGAACCAGTCTGATGAGGGTGCCTGGTAAGGGTCTTTCCAGATGCTTGGGACCTTGGGCCATGCTCTGTCGGTTTGACCTCTGTGGCAAGGAGAGCTGGAAGCTGAGTAGTAAGCAGTCACGTGGGCACTGCCAGCCTATGTGGCTGATGCTCAATAAAAGCCCGGGACACGAAGGCTCAGGACCACTTCCCTAGTCGGCAGTAGCTCACCAGTGTGGTCACACACTCTGACTGGGAGAATGAATGGCATCGCCACGTGACTCTGCTGGGAGAGGAGCTAGAAGCCTGCATCCAGTTTCTCCTGGACTTTACCCAAGCACCATTTTCCATCGCTGATTCTGTTCTGCATCTTTTCACTTTAATAAACCACAATCTTGAGTATAATAGCTATTCTGAGCCTTGTTATTCCTTCCAGTGAGTTACTGAGTCTGAGCATGGTCTCGGAGACCCTCTAGACACAAACCATATTAAATGAAATGAACAGGGTGATGTGTTAGAGTAACTGACGAGGTGGGGGTAGGGTGCCCGGTTAAGAGGGGGAATGAATTAAAGCCTGAGGGATGAGAGTCTGGTGAGCATGTGAAGAGCTTAAGGAGGCATCTTCCAGGCAAAGGGATGAGAAACTGCAAAGGCTTTGGGACAGTGAAATGCCTGGTTTGTCAGAGAGACAGTGAAGAGGCCCAAGAGGCTGGGGAGAGAGGTGCTGCGGCAGTAGATGGGGTTGGTAAGCACAGCAAGAGCCAGGTCCTGCAAGGCTTTTAGGTCTCAGAAAGGAGTTTGGGTTTTATTGCAAGTAACTGAGTCTTAACTGGGTGAGGTTCATTTTATGAAGGGGCTCAGCTGGGCTGCAGCCTCCCTGACAGCCGCCCTTGCGTATCCCTGGGTTCTGTATCTGCAGATATGAAGGTTGTGTGCACTACACTGTATGTAAGGGACTTGAACATCCACGGATTTTGGCATCCACGGGACTGCTAGAACCAGTGCTCCACAGATACTGAGTGATGGCTATAAATCTTACAAGAAACAACACTGGCAGTGGGTCTTTGGGCACTGAATACGAATTCAGATAAAAGAGAGATTCCTCCTTCCTCATCCTTTCTGCTCTGAGTAGTAGCCACCCTAATTTCCGTGTGTAGAAGCACTTTACATGCGTATAGCACACTTCAGTGCTATATATAAATCACTAAGAAATACAAATGTCCAATATACATTTTCCAACTCACTTAAAAGAAGCTGAAAATCAGATCAAGGAGATGCCTAATTTTTCCCTTATCAGACTGACAAAAATGACATTATTTATAAAACATGATGTTGGCAAGCATTTTCCTTTTGGTGGAAATAAAAGTAGGTGCCACCTTTTGGGAGAGCAATTTGTAAATATCAATCAGTTTGCATATCATCTTTGATTCATTATTTCCACTGATATTTATCCCAAGGAAATATTTACAGAAATATGCAAGAGGATGTTTGTTGTGGCAAAAAGCTGATAACAACCTAAATGCCCATCAATAGGAGAATGCTTGATTTAACTGTGGTTGCTTTATAACCACGGAATTATGATGCATAATGAAAAGTGAATAAGGTAAATACATTCATTGTAGAAAATATCAATGTATTAAAAAGCGAAAATAAAAATTACTTGTTATTTACCATTCATAAATACAAAATGTTAACATATATTCTGTACCTTTTCAGGCATATAAAGATATTGCTTTGAATTTTTAACAAAATTCAGAAAACATTTCCAGCCCCAATTAAAAGATAATCAAATAATGGTGGCAGAATGGATTTCCTGAAACAAGGAAAGGGGTAGGTAGACGTGCTAAATATTACATAACATTTATATATTTAAGCATATTTTTCTTTTTTATCTCTATCCATATGGCAAAACAGTTTGTTATTTGGTAGTTTTATTTCCTGAAATCCAGGGAGATACAGCCTGGCAGATTAAGTGCAAAGTGTAGGAATACAGAGAAGTACAAACCTTTTATTGTCATAGGTTTGTCATAGATTGACAAACCTAGACAGTGTGCTGAAAAGCAAAATCATTACTTTGCTAACAAAGGTCCGGATAGTCAAGGCTATGGTCTTTCCAGTGGTCATGTACAGTGCTGAGAGCTGGACTGTAAAGAAGACAGAGGGCCAAAGAACTGATGCCTTCGAACTGTGGTGCTAGGGAAGACTCTTGCAACTTCTTTGGACTGCAAGGAGATCAAACCAGTCAATCTTAAAAGAAGTCAACCCTGAATATTCATTGGAAGGACTGTTGCTGAAGCTGAAGCTCCAATATTTTGGTCACCTGATGCAAACAGCTGACTCATTGGAAAAGCCCTTGATGCTGGGAAAAATTGAGGGCAGAAGGAGAAAAGGGTGTCAGAGGATGAGATGGCTGGATGGCATCACTGATGCAATGGACATGAACTTAGGCAACCTTTGGCAGATGGTGAGGGACAGGGAGGCCTGGTGTGCTGCTGTCCGTGGGATCATGAAGAGTTGGACACAATTGGGTGACTGAACACAAACCTTCTTTTGGAGGTTTTAATGTCAGTTTGGGAGATGATATGGATGTATGAAGAGGCAGCAGTTAAAACCAAATGGGCTCTGAAAGGTCATTATGAGATGGGCAGAAGTGACCTCACAAAACGGGTCAAATGTAAGCTGGGAAGAATTCCCAGAAAATGCCAAATAAAACAAAATGTCCATTTCAGAGACAGAGTGAAAATCTTAAATATAAAAATTCTTCCAAACATTGATGTTCCCTTCCGTTGTTAAAGTAATTTTTAGTACAACTCTGATATGCCTTCAATTTTCTAATGAAGCAAGTCTGTGTAATCTTTAATACAATTCTGCTCAGCCTGGGTCTGTGCTTTCTCATGCTCTTCTCTATCTTGCAAGGATAATTTTTAAAGGTGTATTTTAAGGGCATGTGTTACTCATTTAGGTCTTAGCTGAATATTTATTGGAAATTTTCCAGGCTGAAAGAAACCTAGATTATATAACCTGCATTTTAGGACGATCATTAAAATTATTATTCCAGGCATGCAACAATCATCTTTGTACTAGAGGTGGAGAGAGAAAAGGAGAGGGAGGAAGGGTAGGCACACTCTGCAATTGGTTTGGAGAGATAACTAGAGTCTTAGAATATATATTGACAGCTGGCTGTGCTCTACAAATTTCAAATGTGCTCCAATAAATTTAAGAATATGCACAATAAATTGAATTTCAGGACTTAATTGTGCAAACTCTGGAGCCAAATGTCTGGGCTTGAAGCCCAGCTCTGCCACCTACAAGATGTGTTATCTGGGGAAAATCATTTAACTTCTTTGTGCCTCAGTTTCTTCATCTATAATGTACAAGCAACAGTTGTATGTTGCTCGTGATATTGTGAGGATAAAAGAAATGAATGTGTTCTCAAAACATGGACTGGTACATAGTAAGTGCTAGAGAAGCATTAGTTGCTATTTTGGTTATTTCCACAGTGATTGTGAGTTCTTGGATCAAGAAGGTTGGTCTGGGCTTTTCCTAGCTTTAACACTAAGCTACTGAATGATCTTAAACATGTAATTTAAACTATCTATGTTTCAGCATCTCTACCTGCAAAGTAGACATAATAATCGCTCCTACTTCATAGGGTTGTTCTGAGACTAAATAAATTAATATACATCATACACAAAGAATAGGGCCACGTACCTTGAAATACTCAATAAATGTTAGCATTTATTATTTCTAATTAAACTTTTGGGCTTCCCTAGTGGCTCGGTGGTAAAGAATCTGCTTGCAATGTAGGAGATGTGGGTTCAATCCCTGGGTCAGGAAGATCCCCTGGAGAAGAAAATGGCAACGACTCCAATATTCTTGCCTGGGAAACCCCATAGATAGAGGAGCTTGGTGGGCTACAGTCCAATTGGTTGCAAGAGTTGGACATGACTAAGCGACTAAACCACAAGTAAACTTTTGGGTTCTAGATGACAATTTTGGGGCTTAGTATTTCTGTATCATGTTTCTCCATTGTTTCACGGCTTTCAAAGCCTGAAATTGATGTTGAGATTTAACCGCTACATATACATAGTATTACATGCCTACACTAAATCTTCCCCTTCAACTCTGTTTCCTTGTTGGTTCTAAACATTGTGCTTGCCTAAGACATCATCTTTAGCTCAACTCGGAGATCGTGACATCAGTGTGATGGAATGGATGTGGCATGGCCATTGCACAAGTAAACAAGAGTGTCAATAGCATCATTTACTAAAATAGTTTACTTCATAGCTCAGTTTTAGTTTTCTTCATCTGCAGAATGGGCATAACAGCTTTAACTCATAGACAGTTGTGAGAATTAAAAGACACTACTTGTAGGATAACTTAGTAGACTCCTTGGAGCATAGCAATTTTAAGCAAGTGTTAGTTGACCCCTCCTCAGCAGAAGGCTGTCAACAAGTCCCTTTGAATACGTTGGTATTAGTCCCAGGGAGGGGTTTAGAATTGGAATTGAGTTATAATTAGGACAGAGAACAAACAGCCCTGAAATAAGCCTTGTGTCCCTCTCCTAATAACTGTGCTGATTCCTGCAGGGCCACGGGTGACGCACCCTTCTCTCTGCTCCCCCAGCCCCCAGCCCTGCACTAGGACAGCACACAGCGCTGGCATCAACGGCATCACTTGGTGGGAGCATCTTTCCCGAGCCCCAAGCACTGAGTAGACGGCTACAGGGCCTTATCCTGTCCAGCTTCCTAGACTATTTCCTGGCACAGTGCTGAGTATATGAGACGAACTCAATAAATGTTTCCTGGAAGAATAAATATGCAGTATTATACAGAAATGTAAAGATCCAGACCGGGAAATTAATCATAGTTAGCAAAGATAGATCAAATCAAGTATTAAATTCTGTTGTGGCAAGTGTAAACAGAAAAGCCACTTGGCAAGGTATATCAGGAACTCAAAAAAATTCAGATTTGTACATATGAAATAAAAAACAGGATACCTAGTTATATGTAGAGTTTAATCCTAATTTTGTAAAATCCAAAATATGTATATGATCCATGCGATACATATGTATGATATGTGTGAGTTGAAAAATGGAATATTTCCTGTCATATCAGTAAACAAGAATGTGATAACCATCAGAGATTCTGGCCCTTCAAATGTGAATTCCCAAGCCCTAAGGGCATTCGGGAAGGAGAAGAATACCTGCATAATTTGGTAGCCTTCCGGCTGCAGCCACACTATAGTGAGCACTGAAGAACTCAGGATGTGAAAAACACAGCATGCAGGCCCCAGAGAATGGAGATGCAGATGAAAAGAATGATTTCAGTGAGCCCAGACTCGTGCGTTTTCCCATAAGTAGAAAAGCGCTAAATTCCTTAACTTGGGATATCTAGTTTTTTCTTTAATTAACAATAATCTTCTGTGTTCAGACTACCTGTCTTTTGTTGCAAAACTTCTATATAACCTGGCTCCTCCCCTTGCCTCCTCAGAGCAGCTCTCTCAGGGTTACTTGGGACACTGCTTCCCAGCCTTAAGTCCTAAAAATTTCCACTGAATAAAACATAACTCTCATCTTTTAGGTTGTGACTATTTTTTTTAAGTTGACAGTGTCCATACAGAAAAAAAAAAAGAGAAATAGAAAGAAGAGATAAACCAAAATATTTTGAGGTAGGAGGAGCCAGGATATATGAGTTTTTGCAAGCAAGCAAACAAACGAAAAACCAAACATACAGCCAAACATTAAAAGATCATTGCTAATTAAAGAAAAATCAGACATCTCAAGTTAATGAGTTTAGAGCTTTTCTGTGTTACAGAAAAAGTCTGAGCTTAAAGAAATCATTCCTTTGATATGCACCTTAACACTCCAGGGCCGGGATCCTGCTTTTCTCCATCCTGAATTCTCTCGAGGCACACTTTGTGTGTTACGGCTTCCCTGGCCGATGCCACGGTGGCAGCAACATCCTTGTTCATGGTGATGGCTGCTCCCTTACCTCTCTGGAACATTCCCTCAGAGCTATCTTAGAGACTGTACCCCAGGCTTAAGTCGTCAGTACTGTCTCCAGTAAAACGTAATTCTCAACTTTTAGGTTGTGCCTTTTTTCCTGGTTGATACTGGATATATAAAAACTTTTTTAAAATTTGAAGATTAATTATTGATTTGGGGGTTTCACGTTTAATTTTATTTGAGGAAAATAATTGATACTGGAATATTCATTTTTGTATGAGGGAAATTATTTACCAAGTAATATTTTTTACCAAGTAAATTATTTACCAAGTAATTTAAAACTACAAAATATTTTTAGAACAGTTTCAGATTTATAGAAATCTTGCAACAGGACAGAGTTCCCATAAACAACCACTAATTTCCTATTATTAACATTTTACATCAGTATAGTACACCTGTTGCATTTAAGGAATCAGTATGGATACAGTGTTATTAACTGAGGTTATAGAGTCATCTTAAAAATCCTACTTTGTGACTATAGTTTTTCTGTGGTTATTTGATGGATTTTAAGGTGTGCAAATGCTATGTTGAATAACAATGTTCTACCGCCATCTACTGTTCTGAATAAAAAAATTTTCAATTTGATTAGAATTTTTTCATTTATCTATATCTTTTAGAGCTATGGTGGCTCAGACAGTAAAGAATCCACCTGAATGCAGGATACCTGGTTCTATCGATCCCTGGGTTGCGAAGATCTCTTGGAGAAGGGAATGGCTACCCACTCCAGTGTTCTTGCCTGGAGAATCCCATGGATAGAGGAGCCTGGTGGGCTATAGTGCATGGGGATCACAAAGAGTTGGACACAACTTCGCAACTAACAATGTCATTTTTTTTTTAGAACTATTTGACTGAACGACTAACACCGTTACTTTTTTAGAACTACTTTAACTACCTCAACAAATACGTGAGTGTATTGAGGATCAGAAAGACCAAGGCAGCTACTGACATAGCCCTTCATGCATTTATATACTCATCAAGCAATTTTTTAACACCTGTATTAGAAAAGGTGCTGGGGGTACAAAGACAATTAGGACAATGATCACTTTCCTCAAGAATCTCACCATCTAATGGGGACAAGACAAAGATGATTATAAAACAATGGGATTAATAAGTATGCTTCAAGTCTTCTGGGAGCACAGAGAAAGAGTACATAGTTACCTTAGATTAGGGGTGGGAATATGCCAAGATTCAGGGTCATTTTCTTGGAAGACATGCGGTCTGAAGCAGATCTTTAGCAAGAACTAAATGGGTGAGGAAGGTGGGAACTAGGAAGAGAAGTATTCCAGAAATAACATCAGGAAGTAGAGGGTGAGGGAAAAAAAAAAAAAAAAGGCAATAAAGCGTCAAGTAAGCAGCGGTAACTGATGAAGCTGGAGGGGCTCCCAGGGGCCAGACCGTGGAGGAATTTGTATGTCACTTCTGGAAATCTCATTCCTGACCACGGAAGTGAGGGAGCAGCAGTGAGGGGTCCTGGAAGAGGGTGTCAGGCTCACATTTAGCTGTTTCATGTTAAGGGTCTTGTGGACGATGAATTAGGGACGGGGGAGTGTTCAGAACTGGAAACAGCCAGAGCAGTGAGAATGCAGCTGGGGCAGTAAAGACAAATGAACCCGAGTGGGAGCAGCAGGGAGTCCGCTCGGCAGAGATGTTTGGGAGGTAAAGTAGGTGGCAGATCTTTAAGTATCACATGTGTACTGGATATAAAAGAAAGAGTCAAGGATGATCTGGGAGTTTTAGTTTTGGTGACCAAGGTGATGGAAGTGCTACAGAAAGAAACAAATGGTTTAGGGACCAGAGGGCCATTTGAACTCTGCACTGGTTGAGCTTAAAGTGTTCGAGGGAGAATCTGGGTCATACCATCTTGCTGGAAGTTAGTATAAAAGTTTGGAGCGTAGAGAAAAAGTATGGACTGGAGATGACATATTTTTTCAAGTCATCAGTATGTAGGTAGGGGTTGAAATCATGAAAGTGCACGATGTGACTCAAAGCAAATGTATAGAAAGGACAGAAAAATGGTGTAAGGAAAGACCAGAGAATCCAACCCTGGATGAAGGCAGGACGCAGGGGAAGGCTAGCACATTAAGGAGACAGGGAAGGGATGCCTGGAAAGATGCAACGGAGAACCAGTGTGAAAGAAAAACACATCTCACACATCTGGTAGTTGGCCCGGCAACCAATAGCAAGACTATGGGGAAAATCAACCCTGTATATTCATTAGCAGGACTGATGCTGAAGCTGAAGCTCCAATACTTTGACTACCTGACATGAAGAGTCAAGACCCTGATGCTAGGAAAGACTGAGGGCAGGAGGAGAAGGGGATGACAGAGGATGAGATGGTTGGATGGTGTCACTGACTCAATGAACGCGAGTCTGAGTAAACTCCAGGAGATAGTGAAAGAAGACTGGCATGCTGCAGTCCATGGGGTCGCAGTCGGACACAACTGAGTGACTGAACAACAAGTGATCTAATGCTGAGTGTAGCTAATTTCACAGACTTTTAAAACAGAAAAGTTCACTCTGTGTGGTCAGTCAGTCAGTCAGTTCAGTCGCTCAGTCGTGTCCGACTCTTTGCGACCCCATGAACCACAGCACGCCAGGCCTCCCTGTCCATCACCAACTCCCAGAGTCCACCCAAACCCATGTCCATTGAGTCGGTGGTAGAACAAGACAAAAACAAGACCACTCCATAATCAGATTTGAATGCTGAAAAAATAAAAACACCATGCAATTCTTTCTGACATAATGTACCTCAGAACACAAAACCCACTCCCATGAATCCTCTTCAAAATCACCCAATATAAGCCTAAATCTTATTACTAGCCATCCCCCCACCTTCTCATTAAGACATTTTCATGGTGTACAGCCTCCCTTGCTGCAATACGTCAGTAAATCTAACTTTATTTTCTATAAATGTGATCCTAGTGGTCTTTGGCACTGGACCTCAACATCTTTACAGAAGCCAGGAGAGTAGAAAGTTTCATGCAAGAAGATACCAAAGTATCTAGTGCAACAAGGGGGCCACTGATACCCTGGATTTGGCAAATAGCTTCCTGGGGGCCTTTGTGAGAGGAGTTTTAGCAGGGTATTGGGATAGATGCGGTGGAGTGTTCTTACTAGCTTGAGACAGATGGTTATATACATATTCTTCTTAACTCTGTGTTCAGTGACATCAAATTCGCAGTTGAAAATCAGCCACGGGGAGTATCTACACTATGGAAATGGGCAAATACTATATATCAAGGATTTTTTTTTCTTCAGAAAGTTGTTCGTTTAAGTTTGGCCATCACATCACTAGGTAGAAGGGAGATACAGTTGACTGAGGAAGGAAAAGGAGAGAGAGAGTAGAGATAATTAAAAGGTTGCATAAGCCAGGAGAAGAGCTTGGACAAGGATTAGAGGGGAAACACGGGGTCAGCAAGAAGCAGAACTCCGACTGACTGATCTTCTGTTCGGTGCTTATTTTATGGCTGTCTCTTCTACTGCACTGATGTTGATTTGGTTTACTAGTGAGAACATGGTAACTTACATGGGGGTCACTTCACTCCTCAGATGGTAGAGAATTCTCCTGCAATGCAGGAGAGTGGGTTTGATCCCAGGATTGGAAGACCCCTGGAGAAGGGAATGGCAACACACTCCAGCATTCTTGCCTGGAGAATTCCATGAACAGAGGAACTTGGCGGGCTACAGTCGATGGAGTTGCAAAGAGTCAGACAAGACTGAGTAACTAACAGTTTCACTTTCACTTGGGAGAGAATTGGCAGTGTCTTGGATGTTTATGAGGGCAAGTAGAGAAGAGAAGGAAGGAAACTTCTGCATAAATATCTCCCAGACTCTCATGAGAGGCTGTTGTAAACAGCACTGTCCCTGGTGTCAAACTGCTTAGGGTGAGCATGTGGCTTTGCCACTCAGGGACTGTGCGATCTTGGCCAAGCCACTTAGCTTCTTTGTGACCCAGTCTTCTCAGTATGAAGGCGATAGGTGTACATACCTCGTAGGGTGGGTGCGAAACACTTACTGGCACACAGCAACTCCCAGCAAATGTGAGTTAGCTGTCACTGTTATGATTACTATTACTTTTTCTGGATGGGAGGTTAAACCAACTAAGAATTTTCATTTTTAAGTGATATATTTATATATTTTTGTTTATAACATTAATTACTTATATAACCACATACCCGTCAGATTCATAAAAACTTTTAAAAGGAACAATCTAAATTGGGGAATGTTCTGCAATCCATCTGTTATCCAGTAGGGGGAGCAATTTAACCGTTTACTGTCCATTGCCAGCAAGGGTGCTCTGTCGCTAAGCTGGGTCTGACTCTTTGCGACCCCATGGACTGTAGCTCGCCAGGCTCCTTTGTCCATGGGATTCCCCAGGCAAGCATACTAGAGCGGGTTGCCATTTCCTTCTTCTCCCCACAGGGAGCAAATCCATGTCTCCTGCATCTCCTGTGTTGGCAGGCAGATTCATCACCCCTGAGCCGCCTGGGAAACTGTAAGCTAGCATTTCAGGAATATGTCTGGATGAATGATTGCATTGTCTATGATAATGATCTTTGGCTAATATTCGTAAATAGAATTTGCATCTTATGAACATGAAAAGTCCCACTTCCAATCTCATTAAAGTGGAAAACCTATATGAAAATTATCATCATCACCAGCAACTCTTCTGTCGTGACTTACTATAGGCAGGCATTATTCTGAGCATTTTAGATATACTGGCTCTTTTGATTTTTATTACAATGAGATCCTGATGCTGGGAAAGATTGCAGGCAGGAGGAGAAGGGGATGACAGAGATTGAGATGGTTAGATGGTATCACCAACTCAACGGACATGAGTTTGAGCAAGCTCTGAGACATCCCGGAATGTGAAGTAAAAGTGGGCCTTAGGAAGCATCACTATGAACAAAGCTAGCGGAGGTGATGGAATTCCAGTTGAGCTATTTCAAATCCTAAAAGATGATGCTGTGAAAGTGCTGCACTCAATATGCCAGTAAATTTGGAAAACTCAGCAGTGGCCACAGGACTGGAAAAGGTCAGTTTTCATTACAATCCCAAAGAAAGGCAATGCCAAAGAATGCTCAAACTACTGCACAGTTGCACTTATCTCACACACTAGTAAGGTAATGCTCAAAATTCTACAAGCCAGGCTTCAGCAATACATGAAACATGAACTTCCATATGTTCAAGCTGGTTTTAGAAAAGGCAGAGGAACCAGAGATCAAATTGCCAACATCCGCTGGATCATTGAAAAAGCAAGAGAGTTTCAGAAAAATATCTGTTTCTGCTTTATTGACTATGCCAAAGCCTTTGACTGTGTGGATCACAATAAACTGGAAAATTCTGAAAGAGATGGGAATACTGAAAGATAGTTGTTGAATGATAAGATGCCGGGATTCTTGGCCTCCGGAGGAGACAAATTCAATCTGGAGCCAGAGATGAGGCTGGATCGCTCAGAGCTTTTGTGTAATAAAGTTTTATTAAAGTATAAAGGAGATAGAGAAAGCTTCTGACATAGGCATCAGAAGGGGGCAGAAAGAGTACCCCCTGGTAGTCTTCAGCTGGATGTTATATAGTCACTAGCAGTCTGTTAATGAAAAGAAAGGAATGTCTTAAAACTCAGAATGGCACCAGGCCCCTCATCCATAAGATGCATTTTGGGATAATCTTGGCACCAGATGATTCATCCCAGGCCATAAAATGATTGACTTGGATCTTGTAGAAGGGCAGATTACCATACAAATAGTTTCATTTACATAGATTAGGGGAACAATATCTGAGTATAACATACTGGTTTGTCAAGTAGGTTCTGAGCCATTAGGTGGAACCAACTTGAAGACAGAGTCTGGGGTAAATGCATAGTACATTAACATAGCTTAAGACAAACATTTCCATAAGAAAAATGTATTGGTTAACTCAAGGCTTGAGAATAGTTAACTTCAAGTGAAACCAGGTGTCATTATGGCAACACAGTATTTTAAGAGAAACCTCCTCTTAAACTTGTATAGAGAAGGAAAAAAATATCGCTAGTTTGTTTCCTCCAGCCGCTTAAGAGAGAGAAAAATGTCTGACACTTGCAGCCTATTTCCTCCATTTGGAGAGCCCTGGCCTTCCTGCCTGTTACCCTCTCAACCAGACCTGCCTCTTGAGAAACCTGTGTGCAGGTCAGGAAGCAAAAGTTAGAACTGGATATGGAACAACAGACTGATTCCAAGTAGGAAAAGGAGTATGTCAAGGCTGTATATTGTCACCCTACTTATTTAACTTATATGCAGAGTACATCATGAGAAATGCTGGGCTGGAGGAAGCACAAGCTGGAATCAAGATTGCTGGGAGAAATATCAATAACCTCAGATATGCAGATGACACCACCCTTATGGCAGAAAGTGAAGAGGAACTAAAAAGCCTCTTGATGAAAGTGAAAGATGAGAGTGAAAAAGTTGGCTTAAAGCTCAACATTCAGAAAACTAAGATCATGCCATCTGGTCCCATCACTTCATGGCAAGTAGATGGGGAAACAGTGGAAACAGTGGCTGACTTTATTTTGGGGGGCTCCAAAATCACTGCAGATGGTGACTGCAGCCATGAAATTAAAAGACGCTTACTCCTTGGAAGGAAAGTTATGATCAACCTGGATAGCATATTAAAAAGCAGATATATTACTTTGCCAACAAAGGTCCGTCTAGTCAAGGCTGTGGTTTTTCCAGTGGTCGTGTATGGAGGTGAGAGTTGGACTGTGAAGAAAGCTGAGCGCCGAAGAATTGATGCTTTTGAACTGTAGTGTTGGAGAAGACTCTTGAGAGTCCCTTGGACTGCAAGGAGATCCAACCAGTCCATCCTAAAGGAGATCAGTCCTGGGTGTTCATTGGACGGACTGATGCTGAAGCTGAAACGCCAATACTTTGGCCACCTCATGTGAAGAGTTGACTCATTGGAAAAGACCCTGATGCTGGGAGGGATTGGGGGCAGGAGGAGAAGGGGACGACAGAGGATGAGATGGCTGGATGGCATCTCCGACTCAATGAACATGGGTTTGGGTGGACTCCAGGAGTTGGTGATGGACAGGGAGGCCTGGCGTGTTGCGGTTCATGGGGTCACAAAGAGTCGGACACGACTGAGCAACTGAACAGCAGCAACAATGCTGTAGGGTGAGCACCGTCCGTTTATAGATGAGGAAACTGAAGCACGAAGAAGTTAAGTGGCCCCGTGTCACGCAGCAAGTGTGAGAAAGGATCTGAACCTGAGCTATCTGGTTCCATAGTCAGGGAATCATGTGTGAGGTACGTTATTGTTGGAAAACAACCAGCGTCTGCCTGGGTCTCTTCCATAAATTCTGAGGAGCTACTTCACTTGCTTTCACTTCAACATGAATGGCTCTCTTCCTCAAATCTACTGAAAGAAGAGAAAGGAGTCATATCTAGTCCAAAATTATTCGAAGAGGTTAAAACACCAAAGAAACACTCAATTTGCCTGGAATGTGCTCATAATTAGTACTTTGATTTGTAAGAAAATGATTTTTCCTCATAAATTTATTATACAGCTAATAAATATTTTCACTACTTTTGAAAACTGAGAACATTTTCTTACACAGTCTACACGGTATGCAGTTAACGCTCAGCAGAATACCCCCTTGAAAGTGAAAATATTTGCCTTTAATGAAAATATGTGAATCTGGCTTATGTAAAATGAAGGCTGGGGAAATTATTTCAGGTGGCTTCAGATATTTGCTCAGTAATTTTATTTTATTCATCCTCAAAAAATTGCCACAGAGAACCACATACTGCAAAACAGTATTTTGTTTCTATTGAGGATGCCAAACTGAAATACAGGAGACTAAATTAAACACTGATATATATTTTCCACTTCTTTAATTTTCAATGAAAAAAGTATGGAATTCACATGCGAGAAATGCAAATCAAACCTACAATGAGATATTTCCTCACACCTGTCAGAAAAGAATGTCTTCATCAAAAAAAACAAAAAAACCCCACAGAAAACAAATGTTTGTGAGGATATGCAGAAGGGAACCCTAGTACACTGTTGGTGGAAATGTAAATTGCTGTAGCCGCTATGGAAAACAGTATATAGAGGTTCCTCAGAAAACTAAAAATAGAACTACCATATGATCCAGCAATTCCACTCCCGGGAATATATCTGAAGAAAAGGAAAACACTAATTCAAAAAGATACATGCACCGCAATGTTCACAGCAGTATTACTTACAATAACCAAAATATGAAAGCAACATCACTATCCATCAGCAGATGAATAAAGATGTGATATATATATGCTAACATATATATATATGCATATATATGTCTCTATATATACAATGGGATATTTTTAAAAAATGAAATTTTGCCATTTGTAACAACATGGATGAACTTCGAGGTTATTATGCTTAGTGAAATAAGTCAGATAAAGACAAATACTGTATATTATAACTTACGTGTGGAATCTAAAAAAAAAAATAAATGAATGAATGAATGAATAAAACAGAAACGCTCAGAGATGCAGAGAACAAATAAGTGGTTACCAGTGGGAAGGGAGAGGGGCAAAATAGGGACAGGGGATTAAGAGGCACAAACTTCTATGTATAAAATAAACACACTATAAGGATATATTGTACAGCACAGGGAATATAGCCAATATTTTATAATATTTTTAAATGGAGTATTGTTGTTCAGTCACTCAGTCGTGCCTGACTCTGTGACTCCATGGACTGCTGCATGCCAGGCTTCCCTGTCCTTCAGTATCTCCTGGAGTTTGCTCAAACTCGTGTCCATTGAGTTGATGATCCCGTCCTACCATCTTATCCTCTGTCATCCCCTTCTCCTCCTGCCCTCAATCTTTCCCAGCATCAGGGTCTTTTCCAATGAGTTAGCTCTTCACATCAGGTGGCCGAAGTATTGGAGTTTCAGCTTCAGCATTAGTCCTTCTAGGGAATATTCGGGACAACTGATTTCCTATAGGATTGACTGGTTTGATCTTCTTGCTGTCCAAGGGACTCTCAAGAGTCTTCTCCAGCACCACTGTTCAAAAGTATAAATTCTTCGGTGCTCAGCCTTCTTTATGGTCCAACTCTCACATTGGGAACATGATTACTGGAAAAACCATAGCTTTGACTAGATGGACCTTTGTTGGCAAAGTAATGTCTCTGGTTTTTAATATGCTGTCTAGGTTAGTCATAGCTTTTCTTCCAGGGAACAAGCGTCTTTTAATTTCATGGCTGCAGTCACCATCTGCAGTGATTTTGGAACCCAAGAAAATAAAGTCTGTCACAGTTTTCATTGTTTCCCCATCTATTTGCCATGAAGTGATGGGACTGGGTGCCATGATCTTCATTTTTGAATGTTGAGTTTTAAGCCAAACTTTCACTCTCCTCTTTCACTTTTATCAAGAGGCTCTTTAGTTTCTCTTCACTTTCTGCCATTAGGGTGGTGAAATCTGCATATCTGAGGTTATTAATATTTCTCCTGGCAATCTTGATTTCAGCTCATGATTCATCCAGCCTGGCATTTTGCATGATGTACTCTGCATATAAGTTAAATAAGCAGGGTGACAATATACAGCCTTGACATACTCCTTTTCCTATTTGGAACCAGTCTGTTATTCCATGTCAGGTTCTAACTGTTGCTTCTTGACCTGCATACAGGTTTCTCAGGAGGCAGGTAAAGTAGTCTGGTATTCCCATCTCTTTAAGAATTTTCCACAGTGTGTTGTGATCCACACAAAGATTTTAGCATAGTCAATGAAGCAGAAGTAGACCTTATTATGGAACTCTCTTGCTTTTTCTATGATGCAACAGATGTTGGCAATTTGATCTCTGGTTCCTCTGCCTTTTCTAAATCCAGCTGTACATCTGGAAGTTCTTGATTCATGTACTGTTGAAGCCTAGCTTGAAGGATTTTGAGCATTATCTTGTTAGCAGGTGAATTGAGTGCAATTGTGCGATAGTTAGAACATTCTTTGGGATTGGAATGAAAACTGACCTTTTCCAGTTCTGTGGCCACTGTTGAGTTTTCCAAATTTGCTGACATATTGAGTGCTATAAAAATATTGAATCCCTATGTTGTACACCTGAAAGTAATATTGTAAATCTTCAATAAAAAGAAAAGAAAAAGTGATTCGGAATATATCTTTGGGGGTACAAGGTGAGATATGACCCTCATTGGCTATTCTTCATGATTTGCCCAAGGAGGGGTTGTGCAGATCCTGAGAACTTGTTTCTCCTCAGTACCACTCCCAGCTGCCACCTCACCCTGCTAGCCACACCTGAGGAGCTATGGTGGTGATGGAAGCAGAGTCAGGACACGGGAGGTGGGACTTTAGTTGGTGGTTGCATGCTGACACGGGAGGTGGGACTTTAGTTGGTGGTTGCATGCTGACATGCGGTTTTTGTTTGGAGACACCTCAAAATAGTAAATGAAAAGGGTAGATGTAAGGGGGTCTAAGTAGAGATCTGGGCTAAGGAGTGGATGGCAGCCAAGGGGACCTGAATTTATCTGGAGAAGCGGCTAAAGCGCTTCCACGACTGAAAGTCTCTCTTGCTCAGGCACTTCAGTCATGTCCCATTCTCTGCGACCCCATGGACCACGGCCCACCAGGCTCCCAGGTCCATGGGATTCTCCAAGCAAGAATACTGGAGTGGGTTGCCACTTCCTTCTCCAGTGATAAAATATGAAGTGAGTGAAGTGAAGTCGCTCAGTCCTGTCGGACTCTTTGCGACCCCATGGACTGTAGCCTACCAGGCTTCTCCGTCCATGGGATTTTCCAGGCGCGAGTACTGGAGTGGGGTGCCATTGCCTTCTCCACCACGACTGAAACTAGCATTTGTTAATTTCAGTGTGTTTGCCAATAAAATGTTTACCGTGCTCCCTTTGAGACCCAGGCATAGGGCCGGCGCCAGGGATACAGAGATCATGAAAACAAGGTCTCTCTTGTCAAACAGTCGGCACCCGAGTGCAGAAGGCGGGGATGTAAGCAGTTGTGAGTCTGAAGCAGCTGAGGTACAAGGTACAAAGGTGGAGCTCAGCAGGAAGTGCCCCCCTCTGCGGGGGAGGGTCAGGGCCAGGGTCCTGGGTTGGGGACACGCACTCAAAGAAAGTGCGGCTGTGTGCGTGTGTGTTAGTCGTTCAGTCCTATCCGACTCTAGAATACTGGAGTGGGTTGCCATTTCCTTCTCCAGGGGATCTTCCCCACCCAGGGATCAAACCCGGGTCTCCTGCATGGCAGGCAGTTTCTTTGCCATCTGAACCACGAGGGAAGCCCTTGGGATTACCAGGGAAGTTCTTGCGGAGGGTCAGGGACCCTCGGTTCGGTACACGTGCTCAAAGACGCGCTCAAACGGAGTGCGACAACCACCCATGTCCAGTTTGAACGCTCATCTCAAATGGCTGGAAACTTAAACACAGTTGAAAATCAGACCACGATCCGACTTCAGGGGTTGAATACCTAACTGGTGATCCGCAGATTAAAATGTGTACACCTTGAAGCACTGAGAAGAGAAGCGTTGGATGCGCGAGGACCAAGTGAGGGGGGAGACGAGACTGTGGCTCCGCGAGGCTCCAGGCCGCTCGCGGGCAGGGCTCGGCTCACCCACGCCCGCTGTAACCTGAGCCCGGCCCCGCCTCCCTAGCGCGCGCCCCGGCGGGCCGGCCCGGCAGGTCCGGGCGGTGCGCTCTGAGTCACCGGAATCTAGGTGGGGCGGGCGCCGCGCCCCCGCTGCCAGCCCCGAGCCGCGTCCTCCAAGAGCCGCCTCCTCGCGGCCTCTTGCCTTTTGTCGCGCTGCCCGCGCTCGAGGGACACTCTCCGCCGGCGTCCGAGCCTCGCGCGCTGCTCTCCTCCCCGCCGCCGCCGCCGCCGCCGAGATGCTGCGCTGCGGCCTAGCCTGCGAGCGCTGCAGGTGGATCCTGCCGTTGCTCCTGCTGAGCGCCATCGTCTTTGACATCATCGCGCTGGCCGGTCGCGGCTGGCTGCAGTCGAGCGACGACAGCCAGACGTCCTCGCTATGGTGGCATTGCTTACTAGAAGCCTGCGACAGCCTCATGGTGTATGGTGAGTGCCGCCTCCTCCGTGAAGTCCTCCGGGCGGCGGCTGGGAAGAGCGCCGGCGCCCAGGGAGTGCGGAAGTCGCTCTGCGGGAATGGACTAAAACAGGGTCGAGAAGGGACTAAACAGGGTCGGGGGGCTAATGGGTGACTCAACAAAAATCTCTTCAGAGCCTGGGTTCGTACATCGGACCCGTACAAAATCAAGCAGTAGCAGCCTTGAGAGGCCAAAACCCAGGCTCAACACTGGTGGACAATGACCCTAGTTCAAACTACATTTATTCATAGTTTGTACAGCAAAAGGTGATCTCAGCCATTTGAAAAGGGTTTGATGAGTAAATACAGTGAACAAAGTATATTTTCTTGGATACCTACTGAAATTTATCCCCATTCCGTGGCCTCCTCCTCTGGTTCTTCTTATGCTTAAACTACAAGTATTAAAAGTGCGTACCTTCCCTAATTCGCTATATTATTCAACTTGAACTAAGAGAAAGCAACTCTTCTTCCTTAAAAAAAAAAAAAAACCCAAAAAACAAAACCAAAAACCCAACCCTTTCTGTCAAAGTTTTAGCAGTGGTAATTTCAGTAGATATTGCAGTGTTTAACGCTGCAGGGTAATTCTTGTTAGAGGGAGAGTTTGGCTCAAGTCCAGCATTGCTGTTTAGAAAACTTTATTTCAATTCGATTTGAAATCTAAAAAGCAAACACACCTTCTACACTAGCGTAATGAAATGGAGTCGACAAATTTAAAATACTGCCGATAGAGTATTTTCTTTTTCCAACGTGGAGGGATTTCCTGCCTACTAGTTAGCTGACATGACCCCAGCAGGACTTGCCCTGGGCTGGTACCGCCTCCAGCTTACTGGTAGGTGGGAAGAACTGCTGGGGTCTATTGTAATTAGGGACGTGTGTGGGGTCTGAGAATAGAGGGCTTAGGTAGGAGCATAATCAGAAGCTGAAAGCCAGGTACTACTGAATGGGGCCTTACCAACTGAGTTTAATAGTTTTAAACCGAGAAAGAAGGCTATCCTGCTTTTCCCCCCATTCTCTGGTAGGGCCTTTGACTTGCCCCCTACCCCTAACCTGGCTCAGGGCTTCAAACCAAATTCTGTTTATCTTGAGGCCCTGAATCAGAGGCTTGGTGCTTTATCTTATCCACTGTGGAATTACTTGGAAGTTCCCACATGGAATCCACCCCACCCCCACCCACAAAGGAGGCATGGCCCTAGTCAGAAAGTAAATATAAAGACTAAATGAAATTCCCACTTTCCTTGAGTCTGTGTTTTTCCTCTCTTAAAGCACAAACAGCCCACCTACCATGGTTTGTATTACTTGCAAGTCTTTTAGGTATTTGAAACGAGTTAATTTCTTTGAAATAACATGTCTGTATATTTGGTTAAAATGCAGTCAGGTTCTGTATCTTATAGGGGATTTAGCAGGCCTGCTAAAAACAGGTGTGTTTTTAAACAGACTTTGGTCTTCATGTCTCACTGCAAAGACTAATACAGACCCAACGAATATTTAGGGATCCTGGGCATGTGAATTAAGAAGGTTAGTACACCAGTGGGAGAAGGGTGCATGCAGAGCCTAGATCAGCACTATTGCTGGGACATGATCTGGCCTGCAAGGCTCTGGCTGTGACCACAGCCCTCTTGTGAAACTGGCACAATGCAGTTTTTCTTTTTCTTGACTTGCAGGATGAACTCACCTTCTTAGGGTGTGGCGCTTCTAACCTCAGGCTGATTGAGTACTTTGTATAAAGAAGGGAGTAAGCAGGTTCTATTTCTGTTTTCTAATTTTTTTAAATTAGACAAAAGTCTCAAGCATTAACTTTTTTAAATTGTAAAGAAAGTACAGATCCAGTGAATAGTTGATGTTTCAATTTGATACAGAAATTGGTCTTTGGAAAAGTGCGGTTTTCCAAGTGAGTCTTGCAGAATCTAGTACTGTCTTTGTAATTTTCACAAGTGGGTGGTGGTAGCCTTCACATTCCAATTTAGTTATTCCTGACCTTTGCAAAGATAACCAAGTGCCAAGAATGTGTTAGACACAGCTTTTGTTCAAGCCCTAGAATCAAATGATGAACCTAGCATCCACTGTCAATAGGTGACCGTGGGAAGAAGAAAATAGCTATGAATTCACCACAAGAGGTCCATCCCAGGCTACTGAAGTCAAAGATGGTTAGAATGATTATCATACTTCCACTCCATCTCCTACCAGGGACTGTTGTCTAGTTTTGCCTCACAGGTATAGAAATTGTGTATTTCTACACTTTAGGTCGTTTATCTAGGTGTCTGAACTCTTGAGATTTTC
Organism: Cervus canadensis; assembly: GCF_019320065.1. NCBI lineage: Eukaryota > Metazoa > Chordata > Mammalia > Artiodactyla > Cervidae > Cervus > Cervus canadensis. The sequence goes on along the minus strand of NC_057418.1, from coordinate 11,480,865 downwards.
AGATAGCTTCAGTATGTCCTTGCTGAAAAAAATACATTCACATAAGGTCATACTTTATCTAAAATACAGTGAGCAGTTTACACATACTCCCACGTATGTACAAACATGACGAGGAGTAAGGTTGATGGCTCTAATTAAAATATCTCAGTATAGAGAATTAAGTAAGTACCTCCACTTTTAAAAAATTTCTTGCCATGTACTAAAAATTAAATCTTGTGGTTTACCATTGTAACACTTACGAAAGTATACCTTTGTATTACAAAGTGCTTCACTATCACTTTTATTTGCTGATATTTATAACATTGATTTATTTTGGTATTAAAGACCTAGGTTGTTGCTGGTAGGTATCGGCAATAATACTAAATAATATAGGCGTATTTTCATAAAGTTCCTTAGAATTATGTAAAAAGCAGAATGTTATATTCTTCACTGTCATTAACAGTTTTAAGAATTTAAAAAAATGATTTATCTACTTCATTTTTCCTCATCAATAAACCGAATTAAACACTGAATATTTTCTTTTACATAATAGTAACAACTAAATTGGGCTTCCCTGGTGGGTCAGTGAGAAAGAATCTTCCTGCTGTGCAGGAGAGGAGGGTTCAGTCGGAAAGATCTCCTGGAGAAGGAAATGGCAACACACTCCAGTATTCTTTTTTTCACTCCAGTATTCTTGCCTGGGATATCCCGTGGATAGAGCAGCCTGGGGGGCTACAGTCCATGGGTTCGCAAAAGAGACAGATACAATTTAGCAGCTAAACAACAACAACTAAATAAATACACATACTTGTTTAAATTTTTTTTTTAATCAAGGTTTCTAATCCTCAAAACAGGAAAAGCAAAATCTAGATTTAAATGTTGAAACAGTCATTCAAATTTCATGTATAAAGAAAATGCAAAATTAAATTTGAATCCGTGTTCACAGATGGTATTTTTGCATTATTGGCACCCTCTCTTCCAGTTCTAAGAAAGAGTAGATCAGGAGGATATTTTCAACTTCAGGGATGTAGATTTCAAATCCTAAGCAAGCTCTGACTCGCTCAGGGTGGAGAAAAATGGAGTTAAGTTTGTGGATCATTTACTGGGATAAGAAAGATGAATTTATGCTCCAAGAACGACAGTGGCAAGTCTGAGTGGCAGCAAGGGAGAACGAGGTTGTCTTCCATCTGAACTCAGAAGGGCAGAGCCTCATTTTTACCAATGATACCACATTGAAAATTTTTTTTTTAAACATGAAATCAGCCTTAAGACAAAGAATCAGATTATTATAGGAAATAGTTTTAGATCATTTAGCCCTATGGTTTTTCAAAGCATGGAAAATGAGAAAAGCACGAAGTTAACAGGTGTTCACTGGGCTAAATTCAACTTAAAGGATTTCATTTTGAGATTATATTCTTGTGGCTTATGAAATTAGGCATTAGTAGATTGATCTTTTGTGGGCATGTGTTCATATTCTTATATAGTAAAACAAAAAGTTGGACATTCAATTGATTTTAATGATTATATATATATGTTGATTTATCAAATCTAGACATCTAGGAACCAGTGATCTTGCCCAGTTTACTCCACATTTGCTGTGCTTAGCAATAACTACCAGAGAGCCTCGATTCCTTTTTAGTGACCTAATTTGTCTTTTCTCCCTGTAAATGGGCACAGACTCCTAGACCATCAGAATTAGAAGGGACGAAGAGTGCATCTACTCAAGATTTCTCCAAAGCCTGCCTGTCAGCATCCCCTGTGACTGATCTGAGCTTTCACCCTTTGTTCAGCAACTTAATTCTCTCCACCATGCTTGTTTGTTTAAAAGTACCTCTCTTAGTGGCAATGCCGTATAACACAGGGAGCCCAGCTTGGTACTCTGTGATGGTCTAGAAGGGTGGGATGGGAGGGGCGAGGGAGGCTGAAGAAGTACAGAATGTATATATATATAATTATGGCTTATTTGCATTGTTATATGGCAGAAACCAATAGAACATTGTAAAGCAATTATCCTCCAATTTAAAAAAAAGTACCTCTCTCAACACTAACAAGAGCTGATGTGCTTCTCTGTAAATTCTTCTTTCTAGCCTTCTAACAGCAGACAGATTTTCAAACATTTGAGGGTAGATCCCAGATTTGCTGCTAGTTATCTTTTCTGAGTTCATACACGATTTCCTATATTTTCCCATCTTCCTGTGTAGGATAGTTTCCCCTCCCAGACGTTAAAAGAAGACGTTAAAAGAAGACGGTAAAGGAGTTCTGTAAAGACCAATGGGCAAGATTTATCATCTGGCTCAGTGTAGAGGGGTTGGGAATGTGGAGCATGTAAAGAATCTCACACCTACCAGTGGAATCTCCCCCCAGTGATCCCCGCCCCCACCATTCTTGGCTTTAAGCCATTCCTTTCCTGCCTCCAAACCTTGCAGAATCGCTCTTCCTGTGCTGATTGTTTTGGAGGCCTGTACTGAGTTATCCTCTAGATTTTTACTACTAATGCAGACCATCGGCACGTGCATTATTGGGGAGGTTATTGGACACTCAGTATCTTAGGCCCATCTGCCGAATTGGAATCTGTATTTTAACAAGGTCCCCAGGTGATTGATTCATCGTCACTTTGAAGTTTCAGAAACACTGGTCTGTATTACTGCAGGTCTCCTCGCTGAATAGGCAACAGTCTTTTTGACTATATCGTCCGCCCATGCTTATGTTTATTTGTAGATAGCATCTTTTTATATTTTCAGTTTTGGTCTTATCCAGTTTTCAGCTCTGCTTGTGTATAACATAAAGAATTTTATAGAAACAATAGGAAGAAATCTGACAAACTCTCAATCACCAGGTAGGGTTTTCTGTCTTGTTCATAGATGAGTCTTTTGTTCTGGGAAGGATCGGTCCTCTGGCTGGGTGACAGTTCCGTGTGTGCAGGCGCTGAGTGCGGGGCGGGGCCACAGGAGGTTTCGGTCAGCGTTTGTTGCTGGGTGCTGGGCTCAGTCGCTTCAATCATGTCCAGCTCTCTGCCAGCCTGTGGTCTCTAGCCCGCCAGGCTCCTCAGTCATGGGGTTTGCCAGGCAAGAATCCTGGAGTGGGTTGCCATGCCCTCCTCCAGGGGCTCTTCCTGACCCAGAGATAGAACCCACGCCTCCTGCATTGCAGGCTGATTTTTTACTACTGAGCCACTAGGGAAACCTCAATATTTGGTGCCCACGTGTAAAACTCCTGAGGAATGCGGCAGATCCATTAAAAGAAGTACTAATTTGGGGTGAAAAGTCATGACAGTCTCCAGAATATCACCCACAATAGTAGTAGTGCTCTCCTTGTCTTAAAATAAAAAAATTTTTTTTTTCTTTTCCACAAACTTAAGTTTGATTTATGGTTTTTAGCTTGATATTCGAGGTATTTACTTATTTTTACTTGTATTGCTCTTTTCTTATCAGTTGATCTTATTGGTTTTTTCCCAGCTGTATTTGCCTTGTAATGTCATGTTTTAGTATATAATCTCTGGAAAAAGATACAGCATTGTTCCTCATACAAAAAATTGAAAAACATTTCCTAGAAAAAACTCAGAATTTCATTAGTGATCAGCGAATGGTTTCCATGTTGTTGATTTAATGTTGAATCTTTGCAAGAAATAGCAAAATTTGATAAGCCATTCTTCACCTAAATGGATCTTTAATGAATCTTATTTAAAAGTGGATTTATAATATTGCTGGTTTCTTGGATAACATGAATTTCTCCAAGTGGTATTTAGAAAATAAACTTATGACAGAATAAATTATGAATACATATGAAACCCCAAATTTGTCTTCCTTTAAGAAAACAAACAAACAAAAAAAACATTCCTGCATAGAAACTCTGTTTACCTGAAATACAGCATGCTGTTGTGGTCTCAATTCAGAGAAAGGTAATTGACAACTTCCCCAACCCCTGCACACACACACACACACACACACACACACACACAAATTCTGCTTATTTGAATTTAATGATTGTATTTAATTGAATTTAATGATTGACAGTAACCATGAAAAAAAATCTATAGAAATGAGACTACAGTTGATAGTAGTCTCATTTCTCATGAAACTTACATGCTCCTTTTTCGCAGTGTTGCAATCTATGTTTATAAGGAGATTAATCATCTAAGTTGTTCTCAAATTTTAGTATGGATGTAACAAATGCCAATAAAATACGGATTAGGAAAGGCCATAAAATTTACTATATAAAATAATAATGAAGGACAGTGTTATATTCAGAATAGATGAAGATGGATTGTCTTTGAAGAACTGAGGAACATCTGTTGAATCATGAAAGAAGTGGCTTTAGGACAAGTTTTAAAAAGTGATGTTTTTTTCATTGGGGCTGGTAAATAGGTATAATTTAGATCAAGGTATAATTTAAAATATAAATAGTGCTCAAAAGGGTTTGGTAAATTTGGGAATATCAGGCTCATTCTGGGTAATTAAGGGAGACCAAACGTACTTAGCCTACAGACTTAACTTTTTAAAGTGTGTGTCTTGGAAAATTGCCATGTTGTAAGCCTACATGGCAGTTGGCCCCTTCTCAGGCAGAATGTTGGGCTGGGAGGACCCTGCTCAGACCTGATAGAATCCATCTCACAAAACAATCATTGACATGAGAGCAGATTGCCTTCCTTGTTATCCATCCGTCAGGACCTTCAAAACCATAAGATTTCTATCTCAAATGATAGTTAAGTGATTCACTGTGGGTGTTTCCACGCTCCAAGGAGCAGGTTTTACATGTTCTACTTCCAAGGCAGCCTTTCTCCAGACAAAATGTTGCTGAAGTGTCCATTTTGATTTCTCTCAGACTCAGCGTTTTAAATAAACAAGACGCTAATTGAGTTGATTTAACATAGCATAGAAAGAATTATTAAAATGATGTGTTTATCTTTACATTCACCTGTTGGTTTTAGGTGAATTCGCTTACTATTTTTTAAATTTCTTTCAAGTACCTGAAACTAAATGAAAATTACAGCTATAGTGTCAGAGGAAGTAGTAATAGCAATAATTTAACTTTGCATTAATTTTCCTCAAATAAACAGGTAAAATGATTGATACTACTCTTTAGGCAATATCATACATTATTTAGCTATAGTTTAAAAACCTTCATCTGTAATTGTCAAGGTTTGATTAATAAATATGTTCCCTGTTAGGATTTTTTTTTCTGTATTTATTGAACACTCACATTGTACTTTACAATTGATTTTCATGTTTGTATTCCTCTGTATGCATATACAGATGTATTGCCTTTTCACTGAACAGTTACAAACCTGTGAATTCAACTTAAAAGGAAAAAATCAGTGTCTGCTTATTTGAATTTAATGATTGTATTTAATTGAATTTAATGATTGGCAGTAGCCATGAAAAAAATCTATAGAAATGAGACTGTAATTGGCAGTGAATGGGTCACACACTGGAAGTTGCATGCTCCTTTCTGGCAATGCAACAGCTGTTCTTATAAGAAGATTAATCATCTATCTTAGTTGTTCTCAAGCTTTAGTATAAATGAAAGAAATACTAGCAAAATGCAGATTCCTGGGCACTATCTTTTCAACTGTGATTCAGTGTGTCTGGAGGGACACAGAGGAATCCATATTTTCTATAAGCACCACTGATGGTTTTGTGTCAGTGGTCTATGGTGTAGACTTAGAGATGGTCTTAGATGTTCTTTCCAAAGATGGCTCCTCTTCTCTGGAAAGTTACCTTACTCAAAGGACAAGGCAAAAGTGAGAAAAGAGAATTAATTACTCAATTTCACATTCTGGCTTTATCTTTGTTGCTTTTAAAATAGAACATTTCTTTTTACCTTGGTCCTAAAATCTCTTATTGATCTCACAGAAAGAGCAGGACTTGGAGGAAAGTAGTAAAAATTATAAGCAAAACTGGACCCACTCATGGACTGTCATGCCCCTGATGGTGCCATCGGGACTGTCATCCTGACACTGCTGCTCAACGGTCATTTGTGTGAAAACATACTATTTGAGCGTGTAAAAAAAAATGAGCATGTGTCTTCTACTTGAAAGTTAGTCACTCAGTTGTGTCTGACTTTTTGTGACCCTATGGCCTGTAGTCCACCAGCTTCTTCTGTCCCCGAGGATTTCCACGCGAAAATACTGGAGGGATTGCCATGCCCTCCTGCAGGGGATCTTCCTGACCCAGAAATCAAATCTGTGCCTCTTACGTCTCCTGCATTGACACGCGGGTTCTTTACCACTAGCACCACCTGGGAAGCCCTAATAGGTAGTAGGGGCAGGGAATAAACAAGGTTCCCAAGCCTTTGTTCTTTCTGCTAGTCCTTAGGTTTGTCTACTATTGACCAGTCTAGTGACCAAAATTAAGTGAGGGTATGTTTGCCAGCCAAGCTGTGTGCAAGTTGGAGTAGGACCAGCACTGAGGTGCATGCAATTTTCTTTTTCAAATTCAATAAAGAAAAATAAGTTAAGGGTGCATGTTCATTCATTAATGAATGAATGGACAAACATAATGTGGGCTCTCCATACAATAGAATAATTATTGGTCATAAAAAGGAATGAAGTCCTGATCCATGCTGCTACAATATAGATGAACCTTGAGAACATGCTAAGTGAAAGGACAGGACAGTCACAAAGGCCACATAGTATAACCTATAATTCCATTTATAAGCAATGTACAGGGTATACAAATTTATAGAGACAGAAAGTAGATTAGTGGTTGTTGGAAGCTGAAGGAAGTAGGGAGTGGGAGGTGACTGTTAATGGTCATGGGGTTTCTTTTTGGAGTGATGAAAGTTTTGGAATTGTAAATGGTGATGGCTGCACAACCCTGTAAATATAGTAAAAACCACTGAATTGTACACTAAATGGATGGATTTTCCAGCATGTAAATCATATCCTCAAAGAAAAGGAGTCACATTCTGGCTATAGGCAGGCTAGAAATCAGACTCGGCTGCCAGCTCTGTGACCATAGGCAGATTATCTGGACTCTCCAAGCCTCAGTTTAATCTCACTTCTAAAATAGAAATGATAACAGAATATGAGCCTTGAAGAGTTATCGGGAGAATTCAGAGAGTTAAACCATAGCAGGTTCTTAGCTCCATGCCTGGCACAGAGTGATTACTTCGTACATGTCAGTTACTACCTCTGGAGAGAAAGTTGTGTGGGAAAGAGATTTTACAAATTGGTGCAGGTTGAACAAGAAGAGTGATTGGCTGGAATCCTTAGCTGGGAAGTCATGGCTTTTCTCTTCCCATAGGCAGAGCAGAATGAGTCGGGGCTGGAGCTGCCCACATAGATCTTTGAAACCAGAACTCAATTTCCACCTTATCCCGATTGTTTTTAGGGCGCATGTCAATAACTGAGAATTATTGTGCAACAAATTCTGAATACTTCAGAAAAAATTTATGCAAAAATTTAGAAAGGTTGTTTGCACCTAAATTTGTTATAACAATCATACATACTTTACAATTAAGTTGTTTTATTTCACATCTCTGCCCAGTCATAGGCACTCTGTTTTCAAAAATTATTTTTGCATGGAACCAAATCTTAATACAAAACAAAGATCCTTTTAAAGGTAATTGAAACAGTTCCTAAAGAGATTATAATTTGGATTGTTCAATACCAAAAATGTTGTTTATTGGGTTGTACTGGATTAGAACTTGAGTTAATCTTTTAAATATACCTGTTTATATGGCCAGTTTATCCACTTATTAAATGAGATACAGTTTAATGATGTCTACCTTTCATTTTGGAGGTATAAACATTTGCCCCCAAACGGGGATAAGGCATTACTGTATATCACTATATTAATGCCCTACCTACAAATTGCCTGTTCTTCCTTTAAAATATGGAGATGTTTAAGTATTATTGAAAGAAAAACTGTTCTTCCACCCAAATATAATTATTAGAAAGAAAAAAAAAACTGTTGATGCTTTGTTAAGTAATTTTTAGATTTGGCATGTCTGTTGTATTAATGACCGTTTGTTTTTTCTTGTAGCTTGGGGAAGGGCAGCCGCCGCCATGCTGCTCTGTGGTCTCATCATCCTGGTGATCTGCTTCATCCTCTCCTTCTTTGCCCTCTGCGGACCCCAAATGCTTGTCTTCCTGAGAGTGATCGGAGGCCTCCTGGCCCTGGCTGGTAAGACTGTGCACCAGCAGTTCTTCATTCCTATCTGCAGTGAACATCAACATAGTAATGTTCAAGCCACAGTGAAGATCCCTGACAACACAGTTCCTGATCTGCTCTCAGAAAATGTGTCCCCAAAGGCAGAAATAACAGAGGATGTGCTTTAAGATCCTGATCCCTTTCCTCATCTGAGATAGTGTTCCAGTTCCAGGCCCCCCACCCAAGTGAGGAAGGCTGTCACTCTACCTGTCTAGGCTGTCTCTAGCCTAGCCTACCACTCTAGGGTGTCTCTCATAGATGACCTCGAGTCCCTGACACCGCTCCCCAAGGGGCCAGGGCTGTGTCGCTACTGGAAGGGCAGTCTCCATAGTGGTCTCAGACTGGCCTGCCATGAGCTACATGCTTAGGGGACTGAAATGTCCCTGAACCATTGCACTTGGTGAAGAAGTTTTGCAGTCTTAGGATGTGGTGGATCATGGAAGGGTCCTCTGCAATTTAGATTTTGTAGAAATTGATCTAAACCATGTGATGAACCCAAATGGGTAAATAACTATATTTTACATGTATTATGGCACATATTGGAGAAGGAAATGGCAACCCACTCCAGTATTCTTGCCTGGAGAATCCCATGGACAGAGGAGCCTGGCGGGGTACAGTCCACGGGGTCGCAAAGAGTCGGACACGATCACATTAGAGAAAAATGCAGAGAAGTGTTCCTTTTGTGTAGGACACAACTATTTGCACTAAATGACAGGCTTAACCAGTGAAAGTTTGCTATTTTAAGTAGACAAGAAGCAGAGGAATGATGATTTGCATCAAGATTGCCTTTCATGAGTTGCCAAAGGAGAACATTTTAAGTTGGGAAACAGAAGCAACAAGTCAAGATATGGAAACATCTATAGCCTTTCTAGTGATTAAAAAAAAAGAAATGAAAAAAAAAAAAAAGAAATGGAAAAACTAGCTTTTCTTTAAAAAAAAAAAACACCAAAAAACAGAAAATTAGTTAAGACTATATCTGTGGAGCTAGTAGAAAAAAATTAAGGTGAAAGCAAAGTGGTGGTAACCATCCACTCCTGGACATACTCCAGGAAGCACAGCCAACTAATTGGCCCCTCTGTGAAGAGCAGTGTCTAACTGTCACAGAGCTAAAATTTGCTCATACCTTAAGTCATGGCAATGCACACATGAAATACTAAGTTAAAAAGCGCATGGCATAGCGTTGTGTTCAGTCATGTCTTACTCTTTGTGACCCGTGAACTGCAGCATGCTAAGCTTCCCTGTCCTTCACTATCTCCCGGAGTTTGCTCAAACACATGTCCATTGAGTCAATGATGCCATCCAACCATCTCATCCTCTGTCATCCCCTTCTCCTCCTGCCTTCAGTCTTTCCCAGCATCAGGGTCTTTTGGCATAGCTTATGGCATAGCATAGCATGTGTATACTCATTAGCGCTTTATAGAATTATGCATGTTCATTGAAAAAGACTACAAAGTAAATCTAATAAAGCTCCTTTTATTTTTAAGCAATTTAAAATGTTAATGCATGATTAATAATAATTGTAACAATGTGACTCTTATATTAAGAGTTTAGAAGTCTCTTTGACATGTTTCCCTGCCTGTATCTGCCCTTTCACTTTTTCAAAGCACCGTGATGTTTCTCTTGTTTTACTTCTATTCTTCTAGCCTGGAATGCTCTTCTTCCTGCCCTCCATCTCTTCATTTCCATTTTATTCTTCAAATTTCCCTTCCTCTGCAGGCTTTTCTACTGATTCTCCCATTGGTCATTCATATCATTGGTTCATTGTTTCATTTAGTCATTCATTTATTGAATGAATATTCCAGTGGTATGTTATCAAATGTCAGTATTGAGTCCTAATTCATGTGTGTGTGCACACACACGTGTATATATGTATGTGTGTGTGTGTGTGTGTGTGTGTGTAATTTTTTCTAACACTGACATATTAAATGTTTGGCACAGAAAATGCAAAGATGAAAAGAATAGGCTCTTCTCTATGCTCTTGCTTTCTATTGCACACCACAATTCAGCAATTTTTACTTTAGTGTATATAATGCTTACACAGGTACTGTGGAATGATTCTCTAATATTCTGCCTGTATTTCATATATTCAGTATTCTGCTCAGTGCCAGGTATCTCTGACACAAAATATTCAACCATCTTTTTTGGCTCATGATTAACTAGACTCTCCCAGCCCCTTTTATCAGCATTATTTAGGTGGATTTAACACTTAATTTTAAGGCAAAAATGTTGACGAAGAGGAATTAATCTGTTGTTACCATGCATTCCTTCATTCGTGCATTCATACTTTGGGAATTTCTTTCCTTCCTTTTAGCTGTGTTCCAGATCATCTCCCTGGTAATTTACCCTGTGAAGTACACTCAGACCTTTAACCTTCACCTCAACCCAGCTGTCACTTACATCTATAACTGGGCCTACGGCTTCGGGTGGGCGGCCACTATTATCCTCATCGGCTGTGCCTTCTTCTTCTGTTGCCTCCCCAACTATGAAGATGACCTGCTGGGCAATGCCAAGCCCAGGTACTTCTACACATCTGCCTAAGGTGGGGAATGAGCAGAAGAACATCACTGCTGCTGAGATAGATTCCAGAGAAAGAAACTGTTTTCCCCGGAATACTTTGAACCTGTTTTGGGGACAATGTTCATATCATTAAACTACGGTCAAAATGTTAAAATAATCTGGGGAAAGTGTTTCTTAAATGGTGTTATAGTTTCATATTCATCTTTTATATATGTTTTGTAGTGTTAAGTAAGACTTCTTTTAATTAATTACCTAATTATTAAGTTGGCTAAAAAGTTCATTCAGGCTTGTCCGTAAGATTGATGGGAAAACCTGACTCACTTTTTTGCCAACTCAATACTAATATGCCAATGTTTGCTTGTATCTAACAATACCATTGATATTGCATTTGTAAAAGAATATGAGTATGAAAATAACCACATAATTTATAAGGTAAAAATGAGAAGGCTTCAAAGACTTGAGTACTCTGGTTAGGTTTCTGTTTTTTCTAGATGGAATGGGTTGGGTCTATTAAGGACTAAGGAGAAGAAGATACTGGTAAAAATTGTCAGTGACTAAATATTCTAAAAGAAATGCAAAAAAAAATTTTTTCAAGCCTTTGGCTATTCAAAGAAGCAAAATTGGTTCCTACATGCATGTCATTTGTGAGAATTTCTAATGAATATCATGAATAATTGATTTGGGGCTAAGCTTTCCATTAACTTTATATGACATCTAGGAAAGTATTCTTTCACTGCCAAAACCTGTTGCAGTAGTAAGGCCTCCTTAAGCAGTGAAATCTTAAGATGAAATTTTCTCTTTTAAAGTGGTTCATAGGGTGGGGGTGTGGTAGAAAGCTACTAGTAATTCTCTGCTCTTTGGTGTCTATATGCTCTAGACCAGAGTAGACTGGATTGAAAAATGGACTGGTCTAATTCATTATGACCTTTAAGTAGTATTAGGTTGTTCAGTAAAGCATTAGGAGGGCCATTCCCATCACAAAAGTAACATTAAACAGCCTAAAGAGGAGACATGGCTTGAATTTTTCATCTTTGGCTTGATCGGGCTCTAATCATGTAGACACAGCTTCTGATAGATTGCAACTGTAAGCAAAAACTTAAATATGGTTAAAAACCTGGTTTCCCTTGGTAAACAGATTAAAAATATCTGATGTAAAACATTTAACAGGAGAATTCAGGAATGTGGGATTTCTCTGACTTGCAAATATGATATATCACATGGAATATTATTATTTTTTTACTATTTGTACTTACATAATGAAAACCAATTCATTTTATATATCAAATTATTTTGTAAGTTGTAAAAACAGCAGTTGCAGTTTTATTATGAACTTTTCTCAATAAACCAGGTGATCTTATCTTGTTTCTAGCTTGCAGTTTTTTTGGTTTTGCTTCTCCCCTCATTCCCCCAAATCTGGGGGAAGGGAATTTGTAAAAGATGTTTTGAGTGGGGTAGTAAGAACATTGGATAAAGTGAAAAGTTGCTTTTATCATTTTCAAGTTTTAAGATGAACATAAAAAAGAAACAACACAACTTTTGATGAACTTTAATGGATTCTAGTAGTTTACTCTCTAAACTACTTCCTCAATGACCAATACCCAGGACACCAATATCAAACGGTATTTATCCAGGGCTGCCATCAGAGGGAATGGACCAAGAGCTTCCTGGTAGGTCCAGACACCGTGGAACATTAGTATGGTTTTGCTGGTGGTTCTCGCGTCTTCTGTGGCACAGCTTCCTGCTTGAGATGGAATCTTCTTCTATGCAGGTCATGGGACCACAAGCAGTCCCTTTATGTCTTTTCCTCTTGTCCATCTTCCATTTTCTGTTTGTTTGTTTTTTCCCCATGGTGGCTCACAGGTGAATTCTACTCTATTATATATAAATGTGAAGAAGGGTTTCCAAGTAGCAGGGTGGGAGAAGGAGGATATTTTTTCTTAGTGCTTCTGTCAGCGACTTTTTCTTCTATGGTTTTCAAAGTTTAAGGTGATTGTTTCATAAATTTGACCATAAGACTACAAGAATTTGGTCTGGGTGATTCTTTACACCAAAATTAAAAAAAAATCTTTGACAAGGTTTGAAATGATCAAATTAACAATTTGATCCATTCATAAAGATAATGGATATCTAGAGATTCAGAAACTGGATCTCTCATTAGACATGAAAATGACTCAGATACAGGTCCTCTCTAAAGCAAGCACTCTTGTCTTTGGAGTTTGTTCCCACCCAGCTTCCTTCTTTCTTTCCTAAATAAGTAACACACTAGATCCTAGTGATGCACATTTAGGAAAAATTACAGCTTCCTGGAATCCATGGTCTGTACTAACAGACATGTCTGTGACAGAAGAAGCATCATTACTTTACTTAAAATGTGCCACTTCTTTCAGCCTTGTTCCAGTGTAGAGACCCTCCATTCCTTCTTAGTTCACATTCATTAGGACAGAAACCTTTATGTCATAAACAGAGCAGGAGGATTCTAGGGAATTCCAGAGAGGAATAGAGAATTTGAGAAGCCATCTAAAGACTAAAAAGGTACTGAATGAGATTTCCTATGATCAAGCTGAACTGGTTTCTGACTCTGTAATTATTATACTGAGTCCCCACCCATTAAACAAGCAGTTCTAGGTTCCCAAACAATTATCTCATGCTCACACTAGAAGTAATCAGATATGCCAAGTGCCTTTTACCATTGACTGTAACAAAAGGGTAATGTGTCAAGGATTTTCAGTTGACGCACAAGGTAACTATGGAGTGTAATCACTTTTGGCTTCGAAATCATACACTGCAGGACTGACATTAAAATTTGATAGGTTTTCTTTTCTTAAGGGAATGAAAAGAATGGAACAATATAGTCTAATAACTTAGGTTGATTTTTTGCTACAAGCTCCTGCTGACAGTTCTGTTAATATAATAAACACAGATGCTGAATTGACTTGTTTTCCTAAGAATACCTGAAAAGGGCATGTTTTAGCTTCATCCCACTGTTGGCTTTTGTTAGTTATGTTGGAATTTATAGCTTGAGTAGTTTACCACCCCTCATGCCTCAACCTCATCTGTAAGATTATTGCTATGATCCTTTTTCTTTCAAAATTCTCTGATTCAGTGTGTTTGTATGTGTAGCTCCTCATTTGTTGATTTACTCAAATATTCTTGGGAAAAGGAAAAAGGATTAAGTGATGCTATTTTTTGGTGTGTTTTTTTCAAGTTGATTTTCATACTAGAGACAAAGAAATGATTAACATCTTCTTAATATTGTGATGGATTTTTTTCTTTAATTGAAAATTAAAGAACATTTTTTCCATTGGAAGATCTACTAAATAAGTTCCTCTAGACTCTTATTATGAGCATAAGTAACCCTGAAGCCTAGAAGCAAATATTTATTTGTATTTCAGGGAGTTTCTGATTCAAGATGGTAGAATGAACTCTCTATTAAATAATCACTTCTGACCAGGATAGAAAAAAAAATGTAGAATAGTAAACAGGTGCCAGAGGGAATAAATCCATAATTAAAGAGGGATATGTAGCTGACCAGAGAGTCTGTCAAATTTCTGGAAGATGGAAAATGAGTGACACTGTCAACATCTCAGTGGAGCTGCCAGTCAGAACCAACTCAAGCTGCCTGTCAGGGAAGTAACAGCTGTGCTGCTTAGAAGTGCCACAGAAGTGCCAAGCTTGGTGTTGGCAAGGAAAAGTAGGACCAGGAGAGGAGGAGGGTGTAAATCAGGGGGATTAGTTAGAAGTCAGCCCCATGAGGAATTTGCCAGTTGGCTGGTCCCCTCTTCCCCCCACCAGGCTGCCACCTGAAACTTACAGAGTGGAAGAACCCGAGGATATGGCTACACTTCCTAACCAGCATCCTGTAAGTGCTTCCCATGTACTAACCCATATAAACCTGGCCTAGACCCTCTGATATGAACTTAATGATCTTAATTGTTCAGAGAAGAAATGGAAGCACAGGAATGTGAAATAATGTTCGCAAGGTCAGACACCTAGTAAATGACAACAGCAATAATAGATGCAAAACACACCATGTTGTGGTATTGTTTGGTGCATTAGAACACAGTACAGTAGATATTTGGGCTTTTCTTGTGGCTCAGCTGGTAAAGAATCTGCCTGCAATGCGGGAGACCTGGGTTTGATCCCTGGGTTGGGAAGATCCCCTGGAGAAGGGAAAGGCTACCCACTCCAGTATTCTGGCCTGGAGAATCCCATGGACTGTATAGTCCATGGGGTCACAGAGTCGGAGATGTCTGAGCGACTTTCATTTTTCCAGTAGGTATTGATACTGTTATGAGGATTTCAGGCTTCCCCCTCCTCCCACTGTGTTGGTCTGGGTCTGTCAGCCCCTTTCCTTCTCCATACTCCAGGAGGACTCTGCTTTTCTATGTGTTTTGGGGGACATGTTATGATGGAGAAGTATGGAGAGTCTAAAGGTCCCAGTGAGGGCTGGCTCTTCATAGAGAATTGGGGATGAGTGGGGCAGATGAGGGAAATTCATGGCAACGAGAAGAAAGGAATTAAAAACATCTCCGTGGGTCTGTGTATCTCACGGTACCATGTTTGAGAAGCGGAGTTCACACTGTTGTTTTCGTGGTTGGATCGCACTTCTCTGTGCTTGGACCCTTATGTCATAAGTCATCACTTCATGATCATCACAGGCATGAGCCCTTTTCCAAATCATTCCAGGGGTGTGGCTGACATTAGAGGGTCCGGTCTTGATGGAGAGGGCATCGTAAAGAAAAACCCTTTTAATCTTCTTTCTGAAGCACTAGTTTTTAGACTTTCTAAAATGTACTGCTTTTGAGATTACAGATTACTGGTCCTGAGGTACAATTTTTAAAAGGACAGTAGAATCATCCATACGCTGCATAGAATGTTGTGCATCTTCATTGTGTACAGGATACTCTGAAATATGTATTACTGAAAACATGGTGAACAAATGATATTCACATAGAACAGAGTACATCAGTAGTTTTTGTTATACTGTGGCATATTCTTCATCAGAAAAATAATTTTGACATCTAAATTCAATTGAAAAGGGGATGACTTTGAGTAAGAATATTCCTACGATTATGCAGTAAGGATATAATTGGAACTGCAGCAATGGCCCTGTCAGGGGAAGGAGAAGGCTACTTAGGAAATTGGGATAAAGACAGTCAGTGCCAGCTCTTGCTTTTGAAATCCCTCCTCTTTCTCTTGCTCTTCCTGTAACAGTTATGGTTTCGGGTTTTAAAATTCCTGAAGACAGACCGAGCTTGGGACTCACTGGTGGGTGATCAGAGAACCCTTTGCTTTTGGAGACCATTCTTCAGTGAGCTTTACTTGTCTGGTCACCCTTCCAGTGCATTGTTCTTGGATTTCTCAAGTATCTGGGTGTGTCTTCAGGGTGTGGCAGCAATAACACACCTCAAGTGTGGGAAGAGAAAAAGCCAAAAAGGGAGATTAAAAGAGGTTTAGATTCTATGCCATTAACGATGTTCCACTTGTACTATTCTGTGTTTCATTGTTAATTTTACAACTTGCTCTCTCCAACTGCAGAAATAAAGGAGAACTCAGAAGTGTGTGTATGTGTGTTTAAAGATAGTTATCTGGTGAAGAAATGGAATCCTGTTGATTTAAATGGCTTAAGATTGTCTTAGTGATAATGAGTCATCAGATAATCATAAGAGATGGTTGTATAATGGTTTGCTCAGCCAGTTTTTCCAGCACAAAGATTCAAGGGAACTAACCTGCTAGTGTCAGCTATTTATGAATAAGTTAAGAGGGAACTCACATGGAAACTCTGAATGTAATCATTAAAAGTAAATCGCCAAGTGAGGCTTTGAAAGCAAATTTCATGTGCGAATCCTGTTTCCCTGTCCTATGCTTTCTGTCCAATGGATATTTTTAACTTGAAATGCTTCCGTGAAAATTCAGATTTTCAAATTACACCTCATTCAATTCCTGGTCCGGCAACACCTCAATGTGTGTGTGTTAGTCACTCAGTCAGGTCCGACTCTGCGACCGCATGGACTGTAGCCCACCAGGCTCCTCTGTCCTTGGAATCCTCCAGGTAAGAATACTGGAGTGGGTTGCCATGCCCCTCTCCAGGGGATCTTCTTGACGGAGGGATCGAACCTAGGTCTCCCACATTGCAGGCAGATTATTTACCGTCTGAGCCACCAGGGAAGCCCAGCACCTCAATGAAAGTGACAGTGAAGTCGCTCAGTCGTGTCCGACTCTTTGCAACCCCATGGCCTGTAATCTGCACCAGGCTCCTCTGTCCATGGGATTCTCCAGGCAAGAATACAGGAGTGGGTTGCCATTTCCTTCTCCAGTGGATCTTCCCAATGCAGGGATCGAACCCAGGTCTCCCACATTGCAGGCAGACGCTTTACCCTCTGAGCCACCAGGGAAGCCCTTTTTCAACAACAACCAAACTGGTTTCAGTGCAGATGTAGGACGTTGATAACCTGAAGTATGTATAAGAAGCTGGCATTTGCCATGATTAATTTCATGTTGACAAAATTTACTATTGGAATAATCTCCTCTTCTGAAGATGTCTAGGGGGTCAGAAATTGGATCTCAAGACTAGAGACATCAACATGATAAAAATGAATTCCTGGCTGACCCCAAACCCACAGAAACCACTTTTGTAAATTAGCCTCCTGGTCCTCTCTCTGGACGGATCATCCCAGCAGGGCTGTTGGTGCTCAGGGAAAGAATAGCTGCAGCCTTCCACCAGAAGCAGCCTGAGCCAGGGGCCCCTGTGCAGGACGCAGCACCACCAGGCGGCCCTGGCTATGCAATCAGACATCGCAACACCACAGTCAACAGTCCGCACTCCAAAGAGGAGCCCTGGTGTAGATGAACATTACTTATCAGAACTGAGAAGTCAGCCAAGCCTTCCTCACCTCCTCTGCACATATCCCTCTCCAGATGTTCTTCTATAAGACATCAGGGGTTTCAGTCAGTTCAGTTCAGTCGCTCAGTCATGTTTGACTCTTTGCAGTCCCCATGGACTGCAGCACGCCAGGCCTCCCTGTCCATCGCCAACTCCTGGAGTTTACTCAAACTCATGTCCATTGAGTCAGTGATGCCATGCAATCATCTTGTCCTCTGTCATCCCCTTCTCCTCCCGCCTTCACTCTTTCTCAGCATCAGGGTCTTTTCAAAATGAGTCAGTTCTTCACATCAGGTGGCCAAAGTATTGGCGTTTCAGCTTCGGCATCAGTCCTTCCAAAGAATACTCAGGACTGATCTCCTTTAGGATGGACTGGTTGGATCTCCTGGCAGTCCAAGGGACTCTCAAGAGTCTTCTCCAACACCACAGGGATTTAGGGCCAGTGAAAGTAAAAGTTGCTCAGTCATGTCCGACTCTTTGTGACCCAACTGGACTAACACCAGGTCTCCTGCATTGCAGGTAGATTCTTTACCAAATGAGCCACAAGGGAAGCCCAAGAATACTGGTGTGGGTAGCCTATTCCTTCTCCAGTGGATCTTCCCGACCCAGGAATCAAACCAGGGTCTCCTGCATTACAGATGGATTCTTTACTAACTGAGCTATCAGGGAAGCCTGATAAGGGCTTCCCTGGAGGCTCAGACAGAAAAGAATCTGGCTGCAGTCAAACCTGGGTTTGATCCCTGGGTCAGGACGATCCCATGGAGAAGAGAATGGCAACTCACTCCAGTATTCTTGCCTGGAATACACTAAATGGTAAATTCGACATTCAGAAACATCACCAGTTAAGTTGAAACTGACTTATGTGATGTTTGTCTTTTTCTATATTCACATGTGCTACAGATACACAGATCTCAAAGGAAACTATGTCATATTAAAAAAAAAAAGAAAGAAAGGCTGCATTGAAGTTACTCAGCTCAGAATGCTACTTCTCCACCTCCTGACTGAGCAGATGAACAACAAGCTCCCAGCTCTAACTGGCTAATTCTTAGCCTAATTGCCCTGGTGGGGCTCCCTGAGCATCCCTGGAGGAGCTGTAGATGGGCGCTGTCCTTGGCCCACGGCAAAGCTGAGTCATTACAGGAAAGCCATCAAAGAAGCAGACAGCCTGCCCCCAGCCCTTCACCAGAGTTTTCTCAATTCAGCTTGTTTAGTATTAAGGGATTTATGTGTAAAACATGCCTGGTTGTTCATTTTTTTAACATCACAGTTTTTTGTTCTAAGAAAAGTTTTCAGAATTTATAGCTGTGTAACCTCAGGGCTGCTTTTGGAAATGAATGGAAAATGGAAGGATGTTACTCACAGGCAGCCTGTTTTGTGTAAAGTTTTTCTTTTCTCAGGCCATCTGTGGGGAAGGTGCTCTTTGGGGCCCTATGTTTTGGTAACAGAGCAGCCCAATCTTTTCCTCAATCTCGGGGTAGGTGAGTAATCACAGCATGTGTTAGGACTGGCAGGCAAGGTGTAGAAATTTCTACATGTTACAACACAGAACTTTCCAAATAGGAGTTTGGGATTAACATACACACACTACTATATATAAAATAATCAACTACTGTATAACACAGGGAACTCTACTTAATACTCTCTAATAACCTACATGGAAAAAGAATCTGAAAACGAATATGTGTATATATATATATAACTGAACCACTGTGCTGTATACCTAAAACTAACGCAACATTGTAAATCAACTACACTCCAATACAAAAAAAAAACTACAGAATTTTATGCTGAGACACCATTTTCACTGAACAAAAATTTGGTAACATGGACCAAATGAGAAGTTAGAGAAGCTTCATAAGGCTCACATTGTTGACAAAGCTGACATGTTAAACGTAGGCTTCTCTTTTGTAGGAATTCGCAGATAGGAATGCTTTCTTTGAGTTCTACAAATTCCTTTAAAACTTTTACAGAAGGAAAGCCACCATTTAGAATTATGATTTAGTATTTTCAGCACAAGAGGAGAGGTCAGATTTTCACTAGAGAAATGCATACAGAAAGTTCTAAAAAATAATCATGCTCCAGATGCTAATAAATCTTACAGAAAAAGATTTTCCAGTAAGGTAATTATAGTAATATCTATGTTTTATCACTTTCCTACCATGAGCCAGGCTTTTATTTGACCTTAACAACAATTCCTTTAGGTAGATATACTGTTACCACAGTAGAGTTTGAGATCCTAAGGCTTACGAGAGGCTGACGGACTACAAGGTAAATAATGGAACCATCATTCAAACCAGGTCAGTTTGATTCCAAAGTCCATTCTTTCAGCTACACATAGATACACCGAGGAAATACAGTGGCAAATAGAGTATAAAGAATCTTTTTTTATTATTATATTGTTTTCTTTTTTCTTAATTACAGTACAAATTTCAGAACTACTAAGATGCTAAAGTGAACGATAAGTCATGAGGAGGAGTTTTGACAGCAGAACACCTTTTATTTTTTTGCTCATGGCACACTGCCTTAATTTGGATTCCTGAGACAAGAACTTGGGGGTAGGTAGTTTATTTGGGAAGTGATCCCAGAAAGCACAAATGAAAGAGTAAGTAGAGTAGAAGAGCTTAGGATAAATGAGTCAAGTGTGTGTTTATAGTCAGAGCACTGACGGGGCTCAAGACTGCCGAGGAGCTGTGAGGAATGTGCCTCGGAACAGCTCTGCTGCAGGACCGGGAGGCTCTTTATCCAATGGCTGCTGTCCTTCACTGCTGATCTTTGCTCTCGGGTTGACGTCGCAGCATGTCTAAGCTGCCCTGTGTGTAGGCTACACCAGGCAAAGCTCTCAGGCCAAGGGTTAGAGAGATAGACACTTGGGCTGGGAAGCCGTCAGAGGGCAAGGCAGCTGTCCTGTAGCTGCGGGGCCAGAGGTGTGCCAAGGAGACGCGGGGGACATTGCCTGCTACAGCCCTCAGGGTGCCCCTGCCCCACGCTGAGCAGGCTCTCTATTGATGCCTCAAAGTAGCTGAAGGCCATAGTCTCTATGCCATCTCATAAATGGGAAGACAAGGGAAATGAATTATAGTCCCCGTAGTGGCAGCCTGAAGCTTTAATTGGTATTTTGTAACAGCAACTATTCGCCTTTGTGATGATGAAGGTCAGTTAACACTACTATAATAACTGATTATTGGCTTGTTGGTCCATCTGCATGAGGAACCTAAAAGCTTCAGTGGAACCCTTATTACATTCCCTGGTCGAAGTGTAGCCTCTCAAAGACCTAGACCTTGAATTCTGCAGAGTCTAAAATTTCTATTATAGGTGGCATAAACTCCCCCAAATAAGACACTGGGAGTGGAGCCACAAGCGCATGAGCCCAGCTCTGAAAGGTCTGCGAGCTGGTACCTTAGCTGAGACTATAAAAGTGAAAAGAGAAAGTGTTAGTCGCTCAGTTAGGTCCAATTCTTTGTGATCCCATGGACTGTAGCCTGCCAGGCTCTTCTGTCCATGGAGTTCTCCAGGCAAGAATACTGGAGTAGGTTGCCATTTCCTTCTCCAGGGCATCTTCCTGACCCAGGGATCAAACCAGGGTCTCCTGCCTTATAGGCAGATTCTTTACCTACTGAGCCACCAGGGAAGCCAAAAGACTTCATGTAAAGAGACTATAAAAGGCTGTTTTAATATCTCATTAGTCTGGCAGCTTCTGGGAGGTTCAGTAAACAGAAAGATCAGTGGATCTCATGGTCATGTGCCCACTGTCACACCTCGGCTCCCTTAGTTTAAGGAAACGTTATATAGGATTTCACCTCTTACAACTCCATAAATCCCTGGATACTGGGTTTGCAGATTTTGAGGAAGGTGGTTCACCACCCATCTCTCAATCCAACATCTCTGAAGTCCATTTTCGTGTGTGACTTCTCAGTGCTAACTGGACATATCAGCCAGGTCCTGCAGCTCTTTTGGTGATAAGCCATCTATCACCAAAAGTAGTTTTACTTTCCTTTTCAGGATAGTCTAAGAACTCAACCTAGTCACAGGTGTAGAAGCAATGAGGAGGACGCTAACATCTTGTGAGGCATCTGCCTCAGGTGAGGTCTTTGGTTCCAGGCAGTGGAAGGTGACTTGCCTCCGCCACAGGAGAGGGCATCATTTGGTGAGTCTGGAGCTTTCTACCCAAAGGCTGAGTCCCAGGTCTTGGAGTCCAGCTCTTTTCCTATCAGAGCCTGATTTTTAACATGGGAGACTTCCTAGGACTGTGCATGCAACCCCCATTGTAGGTCTGTCATGCTTGTATCAAATCCTAGACCCGATTTTCAACAGTTTGACATCAGATGGAGGAGATAAAGATCTCTTTAGATGCTTCCATGGAGGACCTCTGGCTTTCACAATGTGCCATCAGGTTGATGGTTGGTTGACATAAGCCTTTAATTCACTTTCTTCAGTTAACAATTCCATGATCCTTATCATTACCATTGCCCCCACAGATTATCTTTCAAGTGCTACAGAGATCTTATAAGCCAGTGCTTCCTCTTCCATTCCATCCCCTCACAGGTAAGCATTTCAGTAATTGTGATGCTCAGGCTGACAGGAGTCTTCACGGCTGCATGTACCACCAACAATGCCATTGTTGTTGCCTTCTGACCGGAGGGAGCCAATTGTAGGCTCCATCCTGAGACCACTTCCCCAACCACTTATTTAAGTTTGGTTTTCCCTTGAAGGTGAACCATATGTTGGATCTCTTAGTTATGTCTTCTAATTTTCTGTTCTTTTCTCTCAATGTTTGAATCTCTTTTCTTTCTGTCCTTTTCTATTATCCATCTCTTTGTCTTTTTATGCTCCCTTTGCAGTGATTTTCCCAATATTCGTCTTTCAGTCTTTTTGTTGAATCTAAAAACTTTTCTTCTATATTTAATTTCCAAGAGCTTTTTCTTATCCCCCAATCATTCCTCTTTTTTTTTTCTTTTTAAGAGAGTCATCCTGTCTTATTCTGTGGAAGCAAAATCTCCTCTTGCTTTTCCATAAGATATTAATAATAAGTTTTTGAAGTTTACTTGTCCTATTCATATCTCTTTCTTCCTTGAAATCCATTTTTTGGTAGCTTATGTGTGTGTTTTTGTTCCTAATTTTCAATTTTCAGGCTTTTCTTGGATATTTGATGATCCTTGGTTGCTCATTTATATTTTAGAGTGAGACACAAAAACTCTAGTTTTCAAGCTCCACATATGTCGACTGGGTTCAACTAGTGGTCCTCATCATAGGTTAAGAAGGTGAATCTGATTGCTGCCTTGGGGGGCTTCAAATTACTGATAGACATGAATCTTTTCTCTTGGGCTGATCAGTTTTCCTGGAGCAAAATTTTCCTATTTCTTGCCTAAAAAGCAGAACCTGGTTCCTATTATTCCAGGAGCCACTGGGGGACTGGGCTGGGACTTTCACCATTGAATATACAGCCTTTAACATAATCTACATGTTTTCAACATGTGCCTTACTTTTCCTTAGCCATGATTTGTCCTCAATACTCTGGGCACATTTCTAGTTTTCTGCCAAAGTTGAGGAGAAGCCACTTAACTAGTAGAGAAGCAAAACTGGCCTTCTACATGCTTCTTGTAAAGACTTAGAAGCTATCCTCCTGTGTTCAACTCCACCTTGAGTCTTGCCTTCAGAGATTGTTTGTTTTTAAATCCTGAATCTTGCTGAAGCAGGAATCAGCTTGCTTTTTGTTGGCTTACTTCTCCCCCTACCCTGCAGGCATCTTAAGATTTAAAAGCCCTTACAATGTTCCACATGTTCTGACATGGGAAGATATAAATATATTCTGAAATTTAAAAAGACAAGTTTAAATTTCTGTGACCTTATTTCCCTATATTTGTGTATATATACAGGTATAGTAACACACATATATATACATATATATATGACATGTTGTATAATATCATGTATGTGTGTGTGTATTTATATAGACAAAAGAAGAACCATGGAATAATACATATCAATCTTAACAGTAGTTACTTCTGGGAAAGGGACTGGGTGGGATATGGCTTTTATTCTTTACTTTTTACTCTTCTATTTTTTTTAAACAGGCATATTTATACTTTATAATAATTACTATTGATAGAGGTGTATGTTCAATAAGTATTGCCAGGAGTTTTATCTTCCCTGATAGCTCAAGTGGTAAAGAATCTGCCTGCAATGCAGGAGGCACAGGAGACTTAAATTTGATCCCTGGGTTGGGAAGATCCACTGGAGGAGGGCAACCCACTCCAGTATTCTTTCCAGGAAAATCCCATGGACAAAGGAGCCTGGTGGGCTATAGTCCATGAGGTCGCAAGGAGTCAGACACAACTAAAGTGACTGAGCACACAAACACACAATAGCAGGCTATAAAATAGAGTGTATGTTAAATATATTTTATTACACACACACACACACACACACACACACACACAACTAGAGTGAGTGAGAGACAGAGGAAACGAGAGAGAGAGAGGAAGGATAAGTTTAAAGAACAAATCTGAAAGTGTGTAAAGAATGGATACCTATGGATGACAAGGTTAAACATGATTTTTAATGACCTTCCATGATTTACAAATTTTCTGCATTTGCTCATTTTGCCATTCATTCTCTCAGCGCAGATTTATTGCATACTTCCTTTGCAACAGTTACTGGAGATACAGAGGTGAGCAAGACAGACAAGGTTCTTACTTTCATGAAACTGACATTCTGATGGGTGGAGACAGTAAAATGATTTTAGACAACATGCTTCCTAGTCATTCATGAATCAAGTGGTAGTCATTGTTTGATCCTATTTATGTACTTGGCTATAAAATGGTAATGCCTTAGAGGTGTCCAAGATGGTGAAGTAGGAAGACCTTGAACTCACCTCTTCCCATGGATACATCAAAATTACAAGCACTTATAGATCAAGTAAGTATCTCTCTATCTATGAGAATGACCTGAAGACCAGCAGAAAAGATTTTTCACAACTAAAGACATAAAGAAGAAACCTCAATGAGATGGATAGGAGAGGCAGAGATGTGGTTTAGTCAGAATCCATACCACTGGCTCAGCAATCCACAAATGAGATCCACAAATGAGATCCACAAATGGGAAGAATGTCACAATTGACCTATTTCTTTTCTGTGCAATACCATACTGTTTTAGTTACTGTTGCTTTGTAGTGTAGTTTAAAATCAGAGAGTGTGAAATATCTAGGTTTGATCTTCTTTCTCAAGATTGCTTTAGCTATTTGAGGTCTTCTGTGCTTCCATACTATTTTAGAATTACCTGTCTTAGTTCTGTGAAAAACTTTTAACTTTTTGGTTAGATTTATTCCTAGCTATTTTATTCTTTTTGATGACTTTATAAATGGGATTATTAATTTCCTTTCTGATAGTTTATTATTAGTGTATAGAAGTGCAAGATTTCTGTATACTGATTTTGTATCCTGTGATTTTACTGAATTCATTTGTTAATTCTAATATTTCTTTTTGGTAGCACCTGTAGGATTTTCTATATATAGTATTATGCTATCTGCAAACCATGACAATTTGGGTTCCTTTAATTTCTTTTCCTTGTCTGATTTCTATGGCTAGGACTTTTAATACTGTATTGAATAAAAGTGAGAGGAGTGGACATCCTTGTCTTGTTTGTGACCTTAGAAGAAATAATTTCAGCTTTTTACTATTGAATATGATGGTGGCTATGGGCTTGTCAAACATGGACTTTATTATATGTATTTTGGTAGTGTCTGTAGGATTTTCTATATATCACCTGATAATAAAACCAGACATAGACACTACAAAAAAGGGAAATTACACACCAATATCACTGATTAATATAGGTGTAAAAATTCTCAATAAAATATTAGCAAGCCAAATTCAACAATACATTAAAAAGATCATACATCATGATCAAATGGGATTTATTCTAGGGATGGAAGGATATTTCACTATCTGCAAATCAATCAGTGTGTACATTACATTAACAAATTGAAGAATAAAAATCATATGATCATCTCAACATATGTGAAAATGCTTTTAACAAAGTTTAACATTCATTTATGGTAAAACTCTCAACAAAGTTGGCATAGAGGGAACATACAACATAAAAATCAATGAAACAGACTACAGAGTCCAGAAATGAACCCAAGCTCATAAGGCAATTAATCTATGACAAAGGAGGCAAAAATATATAATGAAGAAAATACAGCCTCTTCAATAAGTGGTGCTGGGAAAGATGGAAAGCTACATGCAAAGGGATCAAACTGGACTAATATCTCACAAGGCATACAAAAATAAACTCAAAATTGGCTAAATACTTGAACATAAAACCTGAAACCATAAAACTCCTAGAAGAAAACACTGACAGTATACTCTTTGACACTGGTCTTCAGGCAAAGGAAACAAAAGCAAAAATAGGCAAACGGGACTGCAACCAACTAAAATGCTTTTGCATCGTGAAAAAACTGTCAGCCAAAGGAAGAGGTGGCCTCCTGAAAGGGAGAAAGTATTTGAAAATGATGTTTATTTAGAGATTAATATCCAAAATATATAAACAGCTCATACAACTCAATATTAAAAAAAAAATGAAACAAGCCAGTGAGTAAAAGTCCTGAACAGAAGTATTTCCAAAGACAATATAATAGATGGCCAAGAAGTACATGGAAAGCTGTTCAACATAACTAATCATCAAGGCAAAGCAAGTCAAAACCACAGTGAGATACCACCTCACATCTACCAGAATGGTTCTCATCGAAAGGATAACAAATAACAAGGGTTAATGAGGATGTGGGGAAAAGGGAACTCTAGTGCACTGTTGGTGGGATTGTAAATTGGTAGAGCCACTGTGGAAAACTGTAAGGAGGTTCCACAAAAAATTAGAAATAGAACTATCATATGATCCAGCAATTTCAGTTCTGTGTATTTACCTGAAGGAAACAAAACATATGCATATCACTGTTCACTGCAGCATTATTTATAATAGTTATGATATGGAAGCAATGTAAATGTCCATCAAAAGACAAATGGATAAAGAAGGTGTGGTATATATACACAGTGGAATACTATTCAACCATAAAAAAAATCTTAACCAATTGTAACAACATGCGTGGATCTAGAGAGTATAATGCTAAGTGAAATAAGTCAGATAGAGAAAGATAAACACTGTGTGCTCTCACTATATGTGGAATCTAAAAAACAAAACAAAATAAATAAACAAAACCAGACTCATAGGTACAGCGCATAAACAGGTGGTTGTAGGGAGGGGAAGGGTTGAAATAGGTGAAGGGGATTAACGTTTACAAACTTCCATTTGCAAAATAAATAAGCCACAGGCATGCAATATACATATAGCACAGGGAATATGGTCTCTAATATAGTAATAACTTTGAATGCAGACAGATGATTACAAGACATCATGGTGGTCATTTCAAAATGAAAGCAAATGTCAAATCACTATCTAGTACACCTGAAACTAACCTAATATTTTATGTCAACTGTAATTTTAAAAAGTGATAAGTAATATGTTTATGCTTTGCATAGTAGTCAGGAAATTTAATCTGATTCGATTCATGTAATTATTCATCCTTAGTAAGGATGGAGAAAATATGCCTAGGATTCCAAGAAATACCTTCTCTAAGAGACTACACTCTAGCATCGTGGGGCCCAACTGGCATGCTGAGGCACACTGATATACCACAATTTTGTCACTGGCTTGCAATGTAATTTTGATCAATTTTTAAGTTATTATTTTTTACTATAATTAATGATATTGGACATACTGAAGAGGTAAAGGATTGACAACAAACTTTACATCAGAGAAAGATCTTATTTCCTAAAACATGCATGTGCTTTAAAACAATATCTATTTGTCTGAGCTGGGTCTTAGTTGCAGCACATGGGACTTTTTTTTTTTTTTTTTTTAGTTGCAGCATGCAGGATCTTTTAGCTGTGGCATGTGGTATCTAGTTCCCCAACCAGGGATCTAACAAAGGGCCCCTGCACTGGGAGTGTGGAATCTTAGCCACTGGACCATCAGGGAAATCCTTATGCTTTAATCATTTTTAAGAGAACCTAGCTGGGGTACTTTCAACAAGGGTACAGAGACTACTCAATGGGGGAAGGAGAATGTCATTGAGAAAATACCTAAATGAAAGACCTAAAACTATATAACTCCTAGAAGAAAACATAGGGGAAAAAAATCTTCAATGACATTGGATTTGGCAGTGATTTCTGGATATGACACCAAAGCAAAGGCAATTAAAGCAAATATAGATAAATGGGATTGCAACAAACTTCAGAACTTTTGTGCATCAAAGGTCACAAACAAAATAGTGAAAAGGCAACCCACAGAATGGTAGAAAGTATTTGCAAATCATATAACTGGTAAGCAATTAATATTCAGAATAAAGAACTACAAATCAATAAAACCCAAATATATCAATAACAAAAATGACAAAGGACTTGATAGACATTTCTCTTAGATGATATATAAATGACCAACAAGCTTATTAAAAGATGCTCAGAATCACTTATAATTAGGGAAATGCAAGTCAAACCACAATGAAATGTCACCTCACTCTCATTAGGATGGCAACTATCAAGAAAAAAAAAAAAAGGAAAATAACAAATATTGACGGGAACGTGGAGAAACTGAGACTCTTGTGCACTGTTGGTGGGAATTTAAAATAGTGTGGAAAATAGTTCCTCTGAAAATTCAAAACAGAATTATGATATGGTTTAGCAATTCCACTTATGGGTACACACCCAAGAGAATTAAAAGCAGGCATTTGGAGAGATATTTGCCTTCTCACATTAACTGCAGCATTATTCACAACAGCCAAGAGGTGGAAGCAATTCTAGTGTCCATCGACAGATAACTGGATAAACAAAATATAATATATACATACAGTAGAATGTTACTCAGTTTTAAAAAGGAAGGAAACTCTGTCACCTGCTACAACATGGAAGAACCTAAAAGCATCAAGCTAAGTCAAACAAGCCATTTCAATAAAGACAAATATTGTATAATTCCACTTACATGAGGTATCTAATGTAGTCAAATTCATAGGAACAAAATAGAATGGGAGTTGCCAAGGGATGGAAGGATGGTAAAATGGGGAGTTACTTAATGGGTAGAAAGTTTTAGTTTCAGAAGATGAAAAATTTCTGGGCATCTGTTGCATAACACTACTGTACTGTATACTTAAAAATGGGTAAGACACAATTTTATGTTATGATTTTATGACAATTTAGAAAGATTTTTAGAAGTGTGCTATAATTCCCCAGTTTGGAAATCAGTGATATGAAACACTAAGTGGTATGCTTCTCACTTCTTATATCACCACTTTCAGCTCTGTTGTTTTGGGCAAAGAAACTCAACTTACCTTGGCCTCAGTCATTTCTTCTGTGAGATGGGCATATTATCTCTGTAGGCTATGCTGCTGCTGCTAAGTCACTTCAGTCGTGTCCGACTCTGTGCGACCCCATAGATGGCAGCCCACCAGGCTTCCCCGTCCCTGGGATTCTCCAGGCAAGAACACTGGAGTAGGTTGCCATTTCCTTCTCCAATGCATGAAAGTGAAAAGTGAAAGTGAAGTCGCTCAGTCATGTCCGACTCTTCACAACCCCATGGACTGTAGCCTACCAGGCCCCTCCGTCCATGGGATTTTCCAGGCAAGAGTACTGGAGTGGGGTGCCATTTCCTTCTCCCTGTAGGCTATGCAACTTTACTTAATAAAGGGGAAAAGTGTCAAACCTCTAAATAGGCTGGCTTCCTTGAAAGAAGCATTTCCTGATGGGGAGGTGGAACTGGGCCACTGCCTTTGTCCTGAGGTTTGTTCTCCCCCTCAAGCTTCAACTTACCGCAGCCCTGGCCTGTGAAGGGCGCCTTCCTCTCTGACCCACCAGGTTAACGTGCACACATTCTCTTCCCTCAAGTCTCCGAAGCAATGCTGAGACTGGCGGAAATAACAAATAAGGCTTTCACCACTCTAGAGGATGACAACTAGGAAATAACAGAGATGGGCCTATTGGCCTAGATAACCCGCTGTATAAAACAAACCTATCTTTTTTTTTTCCATTTATTTTTATTAGTTGGAGGCTAATTACTTTACAATATTGTAGTGGTTTTTGCCATATATTGACATGAATCAGCCACGGATTAAAAAAAAAAAAACCGAATCAGGTTTAAAAAATAAATAAATAAATAAAACAAACCTATCTCTGCTTTGAAAACATGTCCTTTCTTATGGACTGAGGAGGAAAGATTATTCCTTTGCTTTCAAGCTCCCAGTCTGAGAACATATTGCAGATGCCATTTTATTATCCAATCTCTCAGGGATTCAGTCCTTGATTTTGGATCTAATTAGGAAATGTCCAAGGGAGGGTTAATATCGTGAGGCAGATTGGAGGAATGATGTAGAAACATTATTCTAGAAATCTCTTTTTTGGAATTAAACTAATCAGAACCAAATATCTTAACAGATATCAGTAACTGGATTAACGAAACACATACTACCACTAAAATTCAATCATCAAATCACCTAATAAAATGCACTTATTTATTTAGTATCTTCCCATGGAGTAAGGGAAATCACACTTTGTCTCATGTGTTTTGAAGGTACTGGGTACCACCTGTGTCTCCCTAGTCTGATGTGAGACCAGCACCACTGCTGGGAAGACAGTAGGTCAGAGA
This sequence comes from Cervus canadensis, assembly GCF_019320065.1. NCBI lineage: Eukaryota > Metazoa > Chordata > Mammalia > Artiodactyla > Cervidae > Cervus > Cervus canadensis. The sequence continues at coordinate 11,450,649 of NC_057418.1, read as the reverse complement.
AAGGAAGAGAAATTCAGCTCCTGACATTCACTTGTCTGTGATGTACATACTCTTCCTTGCCATTCCCCCAACACTACTGGCTTCTAAAGGAAAGCAGTGAATGGGGGAGAAGTGTCTTATGATGCCTCTGAGAGCATGTAAGTACTTTCATCTTTCTTTTTTATTTATGGCACATGACAAACATATCAGTCTCTTACCTGTTGGGATAAACAGGAAGGCCATGGGGCTTTGAGGGTCAGGTCCACGTTTCTTCTAGGTGGTACTCTTCTGTTTCATTTTGAGAGAAAATATAGATAGGAAATAAAAAAATCAATTTCACAATCATAAACTCTCATTAAAAGATGCTCAACAATAACTGTTCATCTTTTATAAACATGAAGCCTTGGAAAAATTACATTCTGGTAGCAGGTCTAGAACTAATGCAAGGAACTTCAGCACAGAGAACTTTCTGGAATGTATTATTTTTATAATAGAGGTCTGTCTATGCTGTAATGAAAATTACCTAGAAAACTTAAAAAAAAAATTCCCAAGTACACTACCTCCTTGACCTGGGGTGGAGGGGGTATTTTTTTTTTTTCATCTTATACATTTATTTGGCAAACTATTTTATAGAAATAGACCCTAAAATCAAAATCTGGGTGAGGCTTAGGAATTATGATTAATTTTTTAGTTCTTCAGGTAATTGAACTACAGTAATTAACTGCTGGTCTCAACTAAAAGGGAGACTGCTGCATCCCCCTCAATTCCTGACTACATCATTCTTAGTTTCAGCTTCCCGTGTGGGCCTTCTTCTCCTCATGAAGATGGACACCAAACGAGCTTCTTAGAGCAAAAATAGTATGAGTTGCATGATTTATGAGAAGCTTCTAATACCAGCCACAAAGATAATGACTAATATTATGCACAGAAAGAAGGCCCAACGTGCTTTTGGCAAAATACCTTTGTCAAATGACATGAGGAACATTGCACAGTGGAAATGGCTTTCAACATGGAAGAGCAATTAGTATTGGGCATTTGCAGGCAGATGTTTGGCTATAGGTTTACGGAAAATACTAATAGACTCTCTATGAAGAAGTTCTTATTAATGTGTGATTTATGTTTGATGGAGAATTGCTTCACGGTGTTTTGGCCAGTGTCTATTGAATACAAGTCTGTGTTGTTGTAATTTACTTGCTATTAGTCTGTGGGGGCTTCCTGGGTGTCTCAGCAATAAAGAATCCACCTGCCACGCAGGAGACACGGGTTCCATCCCTGGGTTGAAAAGATCCCCTGGGGAAGGAACTGGTAAACTACTCCAGGATTTTCGCCTGGTAAATCCCAAGGACAGAGGAGCCTGATGGGCTACAATTCATTCTGGGTCCAGTGACCCCAGTGGGCTCAGGGTTCTGGCCTCCAGAGCAGAAAGAACGAACAGCTCTGAATGCCAGCCCAACATATGGCTGGTGCTTCTCAGGATGCCTCTTGATGGTGATTCAGCGATGAAAAATGCTACAAGATTTTCCCCAACTCAGTCACTGCAACTGACTGAGTCATATTTTGTTGGGGGGTTAGAGTCTAAACTCAACATGTGAATAAAAAGACTGGATAATCAAATTACCCTCAAAAATTCCTTACATGATTCTCAAACTGAAACCACAAAGCAAATTATTTTGGTTTCCCCTTGTGTTTTAACTGTGACCTCCATCTCCCCATGGGAGTAAAGCCCATATTAGATTTAAATGAAGAGGACTACAGAGTTGATGAAAGGATAGTTTTTCCCCTCTAATTTATGTTGTGTTCCCCCAGTTCAGATAATTTAAATCATGCTGGTTTTATATTCCATTCACATATCATTGTTTTCTTTTGCTCAGTTTTATTGTTGTCTGATTTTGGAGTAACATAGCACTTAGCTACACAGGTCTTGGAGTCAGGCTTCTGGGGTTGAAATCCAGGTTCTACAATTTATTAACCATACCCTTGGGCAAATTAATCTGGGAGAATATGTGTGCATGAATTTGAACAAACTCCAGGAGACAGTGGACAGAGGAGACTGGCATGCTACAATTCACGGAGTTGCAAAGAGTTGGATATAACTTAGCCACTGAATAACCAGTGTGCGTATGTCATAAAATTGTGAGGATTAAACCAGTCAACACATGGGAGCCCCAAAAGCAGTCCCTGCTAAGAATAAGTGCACAAAGATCAGAGTTATTACTATTTAGTTGTGATTGAGGGGGGATTGGGTGGCAACACAGTGTTCAATCTTGAGAGACCCACAGAAGAGCTGTGAGGATCCCAGGTGCTTTAGAAGGTTCTCTTCAGGCTAGAGACTGCACATATTCTCACATGACTCCAGTGATGACTGTTTGAATATTACCCCACTGCAGCCTGACGCCTGGCATCAGCCTCCGGCTAAAGGAAAACCCAATGCGAGCAATTGTTTGTTCTTTCTTTGAACTCGATTGATAAAAAACAACGTGGTCGAGTTTCCTTTGGGGCATCTCAAGACCTCCTGTCATTCCTTCTCCTGGGTGACAGACAGGCTGGCATGTTCTCATTAGAGGGAGTAAGTAGCACTTATTATCATTGTTCCTGGGAAAATAATGTGTTCTAGACACAACATGCCTAAGTATTGCTTGAGCTTCTTACATGATGGTGACATGGCCTAGAAAGTACATACTCATTTGTGGAAACTGCACAGAGATCAGCTGATGAGAAATCGGATCAACTGGCTTTTTAAATCCAGGCTACCTCATCTTTGGTTAGAACACAGAGAAAGTGACTAACAACTCCAGCAACAAATGGGTGACTCATTCAATTACAAGACCAGGGCTTTGTCTCAGAGTCCGTGCTCATGTGATTTCAGTGGAAATTTTATTACCTGGGACCAACCTACTTGGCCTCCAGGTAGTGTGTGAGGTCAGCCTCTGAAGGTCTCCCTTTGGTATTGGGAGCCAGTTCGCTAGGTAAGTTGGGCCAGACTAAGGAGACCCTCAAACGCCGGGCAAAGGAATGCGACGCATCAGAGCAGGGCTGAGTGTAAGCCTGGTGTCTTGTCGGTGATTCTGCGGCTCTTGTACCTTTAATGTCTCACCTGGAGTCCCGCCCTTTCTCAGGAAGTGGATGGCTCTCACGCCCAGCCGCTAGTCTAAGGGAGTAATTGTGAGAACTAAACCAGCACGCACACACAGAAGCTGAAATGCTCCTCCTCGCCCTACCTCACCCTTCTTCCACCTCCACCTGGGGCCACGCCCTGAGCCCCACCCCTGAGCTGACTCAGGAGGGCAGGCCTCAGCATCCCCCGGAGGCCCCAGGGGACGGAGGCCCTGCTGTCCAGGGCTTGGAGCACTCAGCCCAAATAAGCAAGGCAGCAACACACAATTCACTGGCCTAACTCTCCTGAGATGATGTCCCACCAGGTGTGAAGAGGATTATTCAGGTGTAGTTTCCAGTTGTTGTTTAGTCACTAAGTCGTGTCCAACTCTTTTTTGACCCTCATGGACTGTAGCCCACCAAGCTCCTCTGTCCATGGGATTTCCCAGGCAAGCATATTGGAGCCGGTTAGCCCTTCCCTTCTCCAGGGGATCTTCCTGACCCAGGGGTCAAACCCATGTCTCCTGCATTGGGAGGCGGATTCTTTACTACTGAGCCACCAAGGAAGCCAAGTATTGAAGCTTCAATACTTTGGCCATCTAAACTGAAGAGCTGACTCATTGGAAAAGATCCTGATGCTGGGAAAGATCAAAGGTGAAAAGAGAAGGGGGCGGCAGCAGATGAGATGGCTAGATAGCATCACTGACTTGATGGATAGGAATTTGAGTGAACTCTGGGAGGTAGTGGGGGACAGAGAAGCCTGGTGTGCTATAGTCCATGGGATCTCAAAGAGTTGGCATGACTTTGAGACGGAACAAGTTTCCAGTTTTTTAGGGAGACGGGTTTATACAAGGATTTCCTGCATAAACCAAGTAAGGCAGATCTGTGCTCAGAATAGCTGCAGTCATTCACCAATTCATCACGTATTTGTGGAGCACTGTCTTTGTGCCAGGCAGGCAATGTGTCAAAGAATGGCTGAACAAAGACAAATAAGATGTGCTCTTTGTTGTCAAGGAGTCTTATGCTTCACAGAGGAGGCTGTTTAGATGTCAGCTGTCCATCCTCTTACTCTCCACACATCTCTGACATCTAGGTGGGCATGCCTGGACCTCCACTTAATGGCTGGGAAGTTCTAAGCCTCCCCAAGAGATAACTATATCTGCCTATTTGTCTATCCATCCATCATCTATTGATATACGTTGACGTCAAAGTAAAAGTATTAGTCACTCAGTCAGTCGTGTGACCCCATGGACGGTGGCCCACTGGGTTCCTCTGTCCATGGAATTTTCCAGGCAAGAAAACTAGAGTGGTTAACCATTCTCTTCTCCAGGGGATCTTCCTGACCCAGGGATCAAATCCGGGTCTCCTGCATTGCAGGCAGATTCTTTACCATTGAGCCACCAGCAAAGCCCATGCTGCTGCTGCCGCTGCTAAGTCGCTTCAGTCGTGTCCGACTCTGTGCAACCCCATAGACGGCAGCCTCCACCCACCAGGCTCCGCCGTTCCTGGGATTCTCCAGGCAAGAACAGTGGAGTGGGTTGCTATTTCCTTCTCCAGTGCATGAAAGTGAAAAGTGAAAGTGAAGTCACTCAGTTGTGTCCGACTCTTAGCGACCCCAGGGACTGCAGCCTACCAGGCTCCTCTGTCCATGGGAGTTTCCAGGCAAGAGTACTGGAGTGGGTTGCCATTGCCTTCTCCAGGAAAGCCCATACATAAATATAAAAAGATATATCTATATATACAATTAATTTCAAAGGGTTTGCAAGCCCACAATTCTGTCTCTGGGTCTGTGTCCACACATGTTGTTTCTGATTCCTTTCAAATACACATGGATGCCAAATCCCAACTCATTGTTGCTTTCTAACAACAATTTATTTATTGTAAGGCTGGTTGGCTTTCCTGGGGGATGGGATTCATTCCAGAGTGTGAGGCATTTTGTCTTGATGGCTCCACTCCTCCTCTCCCTGCTCTGAGGATGAAACAAACCTGTCTCCTTGTATGATATGATCTTGACCCTCTCTCTGGGGCTTTAGCATCAGATGATATTTCTTATAGGAACTCGCTAAAACCAAGTGATCTTAAAATTTCCCCAACAAAAATGGTTCCTGCCCTAAATCTCTCATGCCTGCTACTAAGGAAGAGACTGTTCTGTACCTTGTTAGAAATATTACAAATTAGATATCGTTATAGTGACAGGTGTCTTCCTAGAGACCTATCCTGGGAACTCCAGGTTCACCAAGGAAGATGGCCAACTTGTCCTGGGGAATTTAGGAGAGCGTGCACAGAGGCGGTGACAGCTCCATGTGGGGCGGAGGACAGAGGTGTTGTTTTGCTGATCTCAGCATGGGTCAAGCTTCCATTCTAAGCAGCACCAGAGATGAGGTGTCCATTCTCAGGAGGTGGTTGCCCCAGACGGACCAGAAGAGACAGTCTGGGGAGCGGGCACACCCATCGCTGGGGGGAAGGGCAGAGGCTGAGGGCAAACACAGCTGCAAGCGGTGGTGAATCCAGGCAGAAGGAACAAGATTGAAAAGGATGGACCTGAGGTCAGGGGGCAGTCCGGGCAGGTGACGGCAGCAGGGAGATCTAGTCCGGCAGGTCAGAGAGCTGGCAGGGGAGTAGGGCGTGGGCATGGAGTAGCTGAGCAAAGGCAATCTGTGCAGATGTGGTCGGGCACATGGTCCGATAGAAGTCAAGAGGCTGTCACTGAAGAAGGAGCTTCAAGATCAAAGCCCTCATCCTGGGAGGGAGAGAAGGGACAGGCAGAAGCTAAGACGGTTATTAGCTGACAGGAATGGGGAGGCAGCCCGGGGTTATTTGGAGCACAGTCAGGAGAGATGTGACATTAAAGTTGACATCCATGTGGCCGAGTGTCTTGAAGCATGGCCCCTCCAGTTCTGTCTGATGGGGTTTGGAGGCGCAGCTGAGTACGTGGCGTGGGCGCTGAGTGGGAGGAGGCTCTGCTGACATTAAAGGAGGAAGGTTCGGGAAGCTGGGTAGGGAGCCAGGCCTAAAGCACTGCGGTCCGATCCCAACCCGCTCATCTGTCATCTCACAGCATCAACGCCTCCTCTAGGTTTTCCAGAACTTGCGGCTGTTGCAACTCTTTAATTTTCTAAACTTGCATCTTTATCATAATTTCAGGGCTTAATTCTAGGCCAGGAGGTACTATCTTATTTTTTTAATTTTTAGCGTTATTTCTCACTGGTGCTGAGACACAGCAGCATTCAATCTGTGCATAGGGTCTTCTCTGGGGAAAAAGGTCCCACCCACATGGAAACACCCAGGCTCTTAGTCTAGACGGCCTGGGTTTGAATCTCAGCTTTACTACTGACCAGCTGTGTGACCCTGGACAAATGACTTCACTTTTCTTTGCCTCGCTGTCCTCATCTGTAAAATGGGGATAATAATAGCGCCCACTTCAATAAGTGGTGGAGGATTAATTCAATTAATGTAGATATTATAAGCACTTAGAACAGCTCTTGGCACTTAATAAACAACTAATAAGTGTCAGCTATTATTTTTCCAATGAGGAGGGAGCCTGAGAAGGAGCCTGGGTTGATTGGAGGCTGTCATTCACTCAGTAAGTATATTGTGAGTGCTTCACATGTGCCAAATACAGCTCCAAGATCTTGCGGTATATCAGTCAATAAATAGACAAAAATCTCTGACCCAATGTAGGAGACCTGGGTTTGATCCCTGAGTCAGGAAGCTCCCCTGGAGAAGGAAATGTTCTTGCCTGGAGAATATAGTCCATGGGGTTGCAAAGAGTCGGACACGACTGAGCAACTAATACTTTCACACAGGATGTCATCTTTTTCTGTTGACTCTGAAACAAAAAGTTGGGTTTTCAGAACAATTTCCTACAGGAGCTGTAAGAATTCCTTTTCATGCTTCTTTTTTCCTGTATAATTGTCTATAAGGATTGCAGTAGCAAACACTAAGCCCAGTCCTTGGGCCTCACCCAGGACAGACCTGACCCACCAGCGCTGCCTCTCTCCTGCCCGGAAGTATGGTTAACACCTTACAAACCTCCTTAGAGCAAACTCAGGACAACGCTCTGCTTCCTTAAGAGCCGGTGATGACTTAGTGGATCGTCCTCCCTGCAGGGCTGGGGACACGCTCTAGACCAGGGCTTCTCAACCTCGGTCCTACTGACGTCTTGTGCCAGAGAGCTCTTTGGAGAGGGCAGCTGTCCTGTGCATCTCAGGATGTCTAACAGCATCCTTGGCCTCTGCCTGCTTGATCCCAGGAGCATCCTTCCAGCCGGGACAACCAACAACGTCTCCAGACTTTGCCATGTGTCCCCTGGGGGTAGAGTCACCCCTGGCTGAGACCCACTGCTGCCAGTCCCCGGTGGGCAAGGCTGCCTGACACAGCCTCAGGGTTCATGAGGTTCTAGCCTCTGCTGTCAGCGAAGCTTCTCTGGTACCCGGAATCTGAGCACCTCTCCTGGCTCAGGATATTCTGTGCTGAGCGCTCACGGCTTCTACATCCTTATCACACAAATGGCTAGTCCTGGGAGCTCTCTGACTCTGGTTCATTCAGGACACCAGGATGGTTCGTGGATGGAGGAAGAGGCAGCCATTCACTCCTTTCCTTTTTCATGGACTCAGACCATACTTAGAGAGGGCAGGCCACACCAAGTGTAGCATCCAGTTCTTTCCCAGTTAGATGCTGGGTTCACCACACGTGGGCAGTCAGGCATGATCAATGGCACACTTGGCCCTTTATTTTCTTTCTTCTCCTTGTTACAATATGGCTGAAGCTGGATTCAACTCGCTTGCCTGTGTTCTGAACTGGTTTGATCTCGGGGGATCTAATAGCCAGTTTTGAAGTCTCTAAAAATGCTGGCAGAGAGGGGTCATCCCTGGAAGCTGTGGATCAGGCAGGGCTCACAGGTGAGTGCTGGCTCTGAGAGGAAGGGGAGGGCCCAGAGTGCCCCGCATCTCCCAGCACCTCTGCAAGGATATTCACCAGCCCTTCCGTGTAAGTGCAGTGTGCATCTCTGGCAGGTGTCTGCTCTAAGGCAATTGAATTATGTCAGAGTCAGAATTAAGTCTAGTATTTATGGTTGGGATATTGATTTTGAGGGCAACTCTTGTCCTTAAAAATTTTTTTTAAATCAAATCTTGTTTCTTTTTAAATTGCCCTTTGAAAGACGTAGGCCTGCAAGGCTTGAGGGACCCAACTTCTGGCAAGTTTGTACAATAATTTTCCAACACAGTTGGACTTTGCTCTAGTGCGGTCCTTGACGTCACAATTCTTTACCCTGTTCCTAATGCTTCTGGTTCTTTCAAAAGTTCAGTCTCTTTAAAGGGGTCGGAAATGATAATACTTTGTGGATATTTTGAGTTAAATTAAAAAATCATTACAATTAAAAAATAAAAAATAAATAAAACAACAACAACAAAAAAATAAAGGGGTCGATCATGAACCATGATCAGAGGGTATTTAAAAAAAAATGTATATATGGTTCTGACATTTTAGGCCAGGAAAGAACAAGTGAAACGAAGCCGTACTGAAAAGGTGCAGTGAGGAAGAGAGGCAGTGGTGAGTTTTGAAATGATGTGTGTCTGAGAGGCAGGGCCTGCTCGGAAGCTGGGAGCGGGTGGCTGCCTGGCCAAGGCCCCCTCTCACCTTCCCCCCTGACAAAGTCACAACCATAGATGCCTGAGAGGAACAATTTCATACTGAAACTTCTTTCCTCTTGAAACCTTCATTCAGCTGTCTTTCAGTTTAGTTCACTCTGAGCTGCACCGCTCAGGGAGCAGAAAAGTGAAGAAACCCTGAGGATGTGGTTTGCTCCAGGCGATTCAAATCAGTGTCTCAGAATACCTGAGAAGTTTCTATCCTGGAAACTGTTCCTCAAGTCACCTGAAATTGTGGCTTCAAGTCCTGTCACAGTTTTGCAAAGTCCTGTCTAAAACCCTCACTACACTTGACAGAGAAACAGAATTTTGCTTTCTTTCTTTTTCTCATAGAATGTGCTGGTTTAGTTTCTCTGTTCTCTGGTGCTAGCACAACCCCAAACCTAGACAACTCAGGGGATGCAACATTTTAGATCATTGTTCAGAGAATCTTTTCTCTCCTCCTTTCTCAAAATAGCACTGCTCTTAGCTATCTTTCTCAAGAGCATCTACCTTCTCTTGGGAACTTTCTGTTCCTCCTGGTAAATGGTCTGTAGGAACCTGCCCAGTCTTGCTTCATAATATGTCTACATCACTCAGGAATTCAAAACTAGTGCACCTTAAGCAAGGTTCACATTCTAATTGTTTCACAAATAGCACACCAAGAACAGAGTTGGGTTCTTGGAGCTATTTTCCAGCTTGACTTTTCCTCCTTCAATATGAAATTTACAAGAAGAGTTACTTTCAAAATGCATTTTTCTCAGACTTCTGGATTGTGTATCAGTGAGTGAATAGACTGTAGAACAACCAGGTGCAAAAAAATAGCCAATAAATTCAGAAGGAAATGAATGGTTCAGCTGAGGAAATTATCACCTGGTGATAATATAGAAAGAATAGGAAAATGGGCTCAATACTGTCGTCTAGAATAAGAATACTACTGTTTAATGATTGCAGAAATTTTACAAAGTGCAAGGTTTCCGGGTAACTATGCCTGAGGGCAAGATCAGTCAGTCATTCAGCTGATAGATCTCATATTGTAGTGACCAGAGCCTTGCAGCCCAGCTAGGCCCCCCTTCCCCAGGCTCCTTCCTGTCACATTCCCTTCCCATCACCGATCATCTGGCATAATCCCAGCCAGGCTGGCCTTCCAAACACCCAGCCAAAACTGGATTTGGCTCTTCATTGCTTTTTTCTTTTGTACTTTTGAAATTAAATTTCCCAAGGAGGTAGCTCCTGGAGATTTTCATGGGAAGAAAATATTAATGTATAAGCTCCCATATGCAACAGGGGATTTTGGTGGCTGAGCAGAGGCCCTTCACCTTTCTCTACTCCCTCTCCGTATCCTTTATCTGTTATCAGCCAGGTACATGTGTGAGGTTTCATTTTGTAATTCAAGTTGGAGGAAAACGATTTTGGGGGATAAGATTTGGTTGGAGGGGATAAGATGTTAGACTTCTGGAAAGTGGCAATGGCTAGCATCGAAGATTTGGGAGAGCTGGGCATGAGCAGAGAGCAGTGCTGGGGGCCAGGTAAGCCGTGTGGCGTGGGGTGAGGGCTGCAGTGTGGGGCACGGGTTCCTGAACCACGGAGAGCAGCACCTGATGATTTTAGGGGCTCTTCCAAGTCTAAGAGTTTCCGTTGATATTGAGGTTTCTTAGCAATTTGATAGTTTATGTTATTAAAAACACGTTGCCATAAGGTAATACTTCATTATATTTTTCTTCTTGCAACAGTGTCTGACAGATTTTAAATAGGGATTGCTTGAGGAAGAATAAATAAGAATCCATTTTACTTGGACTAGCAACCAAAAATGCTCTATATCCCAAGTTGCTGGTATCCTTTACACAGCGCAGTTGTGCTTAGATTCTATGTGGCTGCATTCTCCATCTTAGCTGAAAGCTTCTCATTGCTCATGGTCAGGAAGTGGAGTAGGTCTCCAGAATGGGCCATGAAGAACTAGTAACATCCTGGTACCCATCGTGGGTTTCCCACCGCTGCACAGGAAACTGTGCAAATTCTTGGTTGAGTTACGCTGCAGAAGAATGGTTCCCACGGCCAGACTGTGGATTCTTGCAGGTCTGGTTGGACCAACTGACATCTATCATGAGTGAAATGAGGAAAAGAACAAGGCAGTGATTTTTTTTCTTGATGTTAATTTAGTCAAAACCTCTCCTTTATTTGAATCACGCTCTTCCCCGTTTCAGATGTTAAAAATGTCGTTTCATTTCAGATACAATGGTGAGACTAAATTGGCAGGGTCTTTTGTTTGTCTGTAATGCCCGTGCATGACAAAATAAAACCCTGCCATTCTCTAAAGTTTTGTTTTTGAAATTTCACAAGCCTGGGAATCCCTGTTCTAGAGACAGCTGCCAACTAGACTTTCGAGGAGCGAGTCTTAAAGTTCACATTTCTGTTGAACCCTGGGCTGTGAGCTGGTCACTGACAACCTTGGGAAGTCCTTCTGATGCCTTTAGTACTTCGTTAAAAATAAAAATGGTAAGCTGTGATACCCCTCATCCCTCCAAAGCATTATTTTCACTTAACTGTGTTTTTTAGTGTTTTTCATTCTGGAGGGAAAAAAAAAGGTGGGGTGAGGGGCCTCCTCTAGGGCTCATGCAGGAAGTTAAGCTGATGAGAACTGTTGAGTCCAGAGCTGCACTCACACGGTCCACGTGAAATAAATCACGAGGAAGAGAAGCCCCTGGCACGCAACCAGATGAAACAATGAGTAGCCCTTAGGGAGTGGGACCCTTGGCGTCACTGGATGGGCGGGACCTGCTGCAGGGGATTGGGTCGCTCGCCCAGCGCTGGGAAGCACCTCTCTGCAAGCCACAGGCTTTACCTGTCTGGTGGCTCAGAGAGCCTGGGGCTCTGGCTGAGGATCCCGGGCTAACCATCAACACCCAGTCTACCAAGAGAAAACCCGAACCAAGATCAAGCAAAGCCAGAGCAAGAAGAACCCAAATGCTGTTTGCTACCCACAGCGTGGGAGACCTGGGGGAGATTTACACTACCTTTCTGGGGGAGAGTCTACTGGACACTCTGCAACTGGAAAGGACTTGAACACTAAGCTGCTTTGCTTGAGCGCTCTTTGCCTGGGAGGGGAATATTGGAGTCTGTTAAGTACCATTGTGTTCTCATGTAAATTCCCATAATTATCTGGGGCTCATAGACAGAGATAAACTACTGAGGTTGTGTTGGATGGGGACGGTGGAGGAGGAGGTGATCTGGGATTTTCCCTTGAGTGAGTGGCATGGTCAGTATGGATTGTTGGGGGTGGGAGTGATGGGAGAGGGATGGAGAAACATTCACTCAGCTCCCTTCCCCATTGGTTACAGATTGGTCCCTTGGGACATGAATTCTGGGTTTCTGGGTGGTGACTGCAGGAACCTCAAGAAGGTCTCTTGGTGCCTGATTCCTCAGCATCAATAGGAAAGCCAGCGGAGGAGGCAAAGAGTACGTGGTGCTGGCATGAGACGAGTGCTGTGTGCAGTTGGGCTGCTTGAAGTTCAGGCTACACGTGGAGACGTGGAAACCATGCCCAAACACTCAGAAACAAGGGAGGTGGATGTGGCACCTAAGTGTGTGTACAGCACACAGCTCGCACATCCAGATTCAGCCATGCTCTCTGGGTGTCCAACACCCATAACTAACACGTAGAGCCTTCATTTTGGTGAGAATAAGATTTTCTCACTTACTTATTCAAGAGAGAAAGTGTAAGCTCAGTCATAGAATCTGTCTCAAGGCAGTAGCCAGTTATGTCTTTGAAAAGAGCAAAGCGAGAGGATTAGTAAAACAAACTATAGTTCCCACTGTAGCTAATCCAATAGGCATAACTGATTTTCATTATCTTCTTGCATCACCATCCATTCTAGAATTCTCTTTTACTCAACCATTACTGAGCTGGCCTCAATGATTTGCCTGATGGCTGATTCAGGTTTTCATTGTCTAGTGATGTTGCCTTGCTTTTATTTGGGGGATAATAGCTGCAATTGTCCATTTATCATTCACACTGGGCAAGGAGTCACCACGAGGTGCCCCAGTATATCTCCTAGATTCTAAATGTACTCTTCTCTGACCCATTGTATAGGAAAAAACCGCAGAACTTCATGTGAATCATTGGCACTTACTTCCGTGGTAGTATAAACACACGGCTGCTGGTCCACTGGTGGATGGTGATCTGGTGGTAGTCACAACTACAAGTTCAACGGAACCTTTATCGTGTCCTTTGACTGATGATTTCTCCCAAAGAACTAAGATTTTCAACCAGCAGAGTCAAAGGCTGCAAGGGAAGCATAGATTCTGCTAGTGGGAGAGATGGCCAGAAGGCCCAATTCTATTTGTGCTATTGGGTTTCAGGATCCATGTAGTCTAGCTATTAGAGATGCACTCTGTCCACCCATGTTGTCAAAAATGGGTTATTTCATTCTTTTTTCTGAGTCATATCCCATTGTGCATATACACCACATCTTCTTTATCCAGTCACCTGCTGATGGACATTTAGGTTGTTCCCCTGTCTTGGCTATTGTAAATAGTACTACTATGAACACTGAGGTGCAGATATCTTTTCAAATTATACTTTTTGCCTGATATATGCCCAGGAGTGGGATTTCTGGATCATATGGCAACTCTATTTTTAGCTTCTTAAGGAAACTCATACTGTTTTCCATAGTGGCTGCACCAATTTACATTCCTCCCAACAGTGTAGGAGGGTTCCCATTGAGAGAACATTTTTTATATTTTTATATATATTTTACAATTTTGTAGTGATATTTAAAACATAATTGATATTGTTACATCTTTTATAAGGATTTATATTCATATAACATTTGTGAGCTTAACTATTTTTTTACAATTTCGTATTGATGTTTTTTAAATGATTGATCTGTTCAGACTGTTTATAGTGATTCCTATTGATATAATACTCGTGGACTTACAATTATAATGAGAACTACCAGGCAGTTTCTCCTCATTTGTTTGAGAGAGGAAAGGACTGACTGGTGACCCTTACGTGTCCTGATTCTACTGTTGTCAGGTTCCCTGGGAGGAAGGCTTTGGTGTCAGCTGAAACTGGCTGTGTCGCACTGGTTCTCTTGAGCGCCAGCCTCACACGACACTGTCCCCAAGAGCTTCAGCTGAGTGGCAGGAAGCCAGCTTGGTCCCACTCCATACTTGTCAGCAAAGACTAAATTTTGTGGTGAAAATAAACATGGTGTAGAGTACATCCGGAGCACATTCTGGTTTATCTTGTCAGAGCTCTGGGCATCTGATGTAAGCCTTGAAACATCAGTCCTCCCAACAGAATTGGCTCCTTTACTGAATAATGCCAAGTGTCAGCCACTCTCCTTCAGCCCTCTTATTTGGAAAGGCTTCACCTGTCTGTCTACTGAATCTTCAGCCTCATGGTTGCATAAGAACAGAGACATATGACTGGGATTAATTGGAACAAGGCTCTCAGCCAAATTTTCCTCAATTCAACCACAGACTCACCCTCAAAAATGATGGTAGTGGGCCGCTTGTAAATGGCTGGTTCAAAACTCTACCTTTTATGGCAGAGTTTTGATAATACAGAAACATGCCAAAGTATTCCAGGGACTATATACCCCATTGATCTTCTTCCCAGGGTTAATCTTACAAAAATCAAATTAATCCTTGAATAGTGATGCTTTGCCACTTTCAATGAAAGCAAGCTCAGGTCCCCAAAGTTTTCTCATCACTTCTTTTTGTGTGTGAGTGATGCCCAAGTACATTCTTGTTAGATGAACTCACCTGTATGTAGTTCTCAAAATAATATAATGGCTGCCTTCTCCAATGATTCATTTTTCCTATAAAAGGCATCTTTTACAAATGTGTAATTCATTTTAATGGCTTATTAATGACTTGGGTTCCTCAGGCAGTTTCTCTAATCATTATTTAAGCACTTAGGCACTGGTCAGTCTGGTACCACATACAATTAAAGATGTTTAAAACTTCTAGTGGAAGCGAGGCAATGAATTCTAGGTAATAATGTAACCGATGGCTTAGTACATCCGCATCTAACATTATTCTTCCAAGATCGTGGTCTACTCTGTACTGAGCAAAAAGAATCTCTCACTCCTTGTGGGATAATTGTCAGTGAGAGGGTTTCACATCAATGGGATGCTACTTGCTACTCCACTAGCCGGCATCCACCAGTCATTGCTGGCTGATCCCGATGTTCTTTCCAGACGAACCCAGATGTGCCTTCAGAATCCTTCCCCAAAGATGCTCTGAGGCAGCCACCAACCAGCAGAGTTGGCATGTGAGATTCGTTTTGTAATAGGTTTACCCTATTTTGTTATGGGAGAAGGGAATGGCAACCCACTCCAGTATTCTTGCCCGGAGAATCCCATGGACAGAGGAGCCTGGCAGCTACAGTCCACGGGATCACCAAGAGTCAGACACGACTAAAGTGACTTGGCACAGCACATTATGTTATGGCTTGAATTGTCTCCCTGAAAAATTCAGATGTTTAAGTCCTAATTGCCAGGCCCTCAGAATGACACTGATTTGGAGACAGGGTCTTTAATGAGGCAAGTAAGCTAGAATGAGGTCAGCGGGGATGCCCTAACCCAGTGACTGTTGTCCTTATAAGAAGAAGTTTGGACACAGATATGTACCAGGGGAAGATGATGGGAAGATAAAGGCATGATGAGAGATAAGACAGACATTTACCAGCCAAGGAGAGAGGCTTGGGACACAGCCTTCCCTATGAACCCCAGAAGAAACCAATCATTGTCGACACCTTGGTCTCAGACTTCTAGACTCCAGAACTGTGAGAAAATAAATTTCTGTTGTTTAAGCCACCACCCAATGTGTGGTTCTTTGTTACTGCCGCCCTAGCAAATGATTACAAGTCTCATGAAAAGAAAAAAATAGAAGTAAAATGGTGAAAGTAGTTAAGAAACTTCTTGACTCTATAATAACAGAATGGAATCCTTTGCAATTTTTTAATATTCACACTCAAGTTAATATTATTCCTCTAGGTTGAACTATACGCCAATATTTTCTGGCTTATGGGAGTTAGTTCCAATACCATAGAGTAAGGCCTCTGTAAAAAGGAACAAAGTTTTATGTGCATTATAAAACACTAAAACAGACCTGGAAGTCAGAGTTGAATTTATAACATGAGCCTAAAACCATGAAACAGCTCTGTGGTAAATGGAATAATGGTCTCTGAAGATGTCCATGTCCTAATTGCCAGAACCTGTCACTACATTACATTACATGGAAAATGAGAGTGAAGATTTTAGTTGGAATTATGGTTGCTAATTGACTGACCTTAAAATGGGGGAGTTTATCATGGATTATTTGGGTGGGTACAATATAATCACAAGGGTCCTTAGAAGTGGAAGAGGGAGGCAGAAGAGGAATTCAGAATGATTCAATATGAAAAAACTAGACTCACCATTTCTGGCCTTGAAAACGGAGGGAGTGGGGCCCACGAGCCAAGGTTTACAGGTGGACTGTAGAAGCTGGAAAAGGCAAGGAAATGGATTCTCTTTCAGACTTTCCAGACAAGAGTGTAGCCCTGCCAACACCTTAATTTTAAGCCAGGGAACCCCACTTCAGACATCTAACCTACAGAACTGTAAGATAATACAGCTGCATTGCTTTGAAGCCACTAAGTCTGAGGTAATTTGTATGGCAGCAATGGGAAATTAGTAAAAGCTCCAGTAACCGATTAAATATACTTGCAATGCTAATTTTAGAAAGATGGTTTTAAAAAGGGTTTGCTCCTGAAATAGTTGCAGCTCTTGTTTCATTTTTGAAGTAGGAGCATCATGGATTATCTGCTCCTTATCTTTATCTTCCAACTTTGCTCTCTGACCTTTCCCTCGAATCCTCTACTTTTCATTCCTCCATACTAAGATCACCAGAACCAGCGTCTGATTTCCTTATTTGTTTTAATGCATTACCTTTATGCGGTCACCCATACATAAAGCTCTGAGGACCACTTAGACTCCTGCCTTCTTCCCGTCTTTCCATCTCATTAGATTTCACATCCTACCTGTTATCCTGTTTCTCTCACTTACTCCTTCGTTTTCATTCCTACTTTCCCAATTCTGCACACTACCCTGGATTCCTCTTGCCTTTCCAGTTTCCTAACTGACCTCATGACCTTCAGTGACTACGCATGCCAAACTTCTACCCCCCACTTTTGCTGGAATAATCTTACCATTCTGGTCTATAATCTCTTTCCCTCAAGGTTGTTTTCAAGGCCTTCTACAGGGAGGCCTCTCACTGCAGTATTACCTGTACCGTCACTCATTAATCCACCTACACCTGCCTTAGGAGCCAGAGCAGGGGTTCTCAACTGTGATGCACAGGACAGTCACAGAGGAGCTTTCAGAAAACACTGATTCCCTGGCCCAATGAATCAGAATCTCTAGGCCTGGGGCTGTGTCTGCCATAAAGGCTACAAAATCATTATCGATGTCTGCATTTTTCTTCCTCTGACTGATCGTAAACTTCCTACGGGCATTGAGTGTATTTGCATCATCTTGGTATGAAAGCCTTGAAGCCCAGCATAATGCTCATATGTTGCTGTTCAGTTGAACAGCCCAGGATTTTGATGCAGCAGTCTAAAATCAAACCCTGAAAGCTATGACTTTACCTTTCTCCATTTCTCAAACATCTGATATCTGATAAATTTCAATAATTCAGTATTCCTGAAGTTCTTTGACAAGTTTCTCTCCAGCTGGTCTCATGATTAGGAACCAGAAGATCAAACTATAAAGATCCTTACAAGTTATATCATGTAAAAATCATTTTTACAGTGCCTTCTTGGACATTAATAAAATTGTAATCCTGGAAGCCAGGGCTTCCATGGAATAATAGGAAATGATCAGGGAGGCAAACTTTGCTTATGAATAGATTACTTCGAATGTAGAGTAGCATGTCTATTTGAGGCTTCCCAGATGGCACAGGGGTAAATAATCCGCCTGCCAATGCAGGAGATGTGGATTCAGTTCCTGGGTTAGGAGGATCCCCTGGAGAAGGAAATGGCAATCCACTCCAATATTCTTGCCTGGAAAATCCCATGGACAAAGGAGCCTGGCAGGCTACAGTCCATGGGGTTGCAAAGAGTAGGATGTGACTGAGTGACTAAGCACACACATGTCTATTTGCACAGCTTTTCATGTAACTTTCATAGATATTCAGTGGAATATTGCAATTAGCATTTCCTGTTTTTTTTTTTTTCCAGCAGTGTTGGAATAAGAAGAAGCCCTCTGTTAACAAACTTGTTATCTAAGGGTTAATTGCACTTCAGAAGGCTGTGATGGGGGCTCAATAAGATAGTGCATATAAAGGAGCTGGTCCCCCTTCATTATCCAATACGCAGATCTGCTATTACTAGTAGCAGTAATTCTTATCTCCTGAACACTTAGTGCCAGCAGCTTTTGTTTATAATTTACTGTGAAAACAGAAGCACAAGTGAGAACTGTCTTGTCCTGTCCCACATCTATAAATGTGTCTGCACCTGCCCCGAACTTTCATCTTTCTCTTTCAGCAGGTAAACTGTGCCCTCCTGTGTCCCAGGGCCCCACCCCTTCTCCTTACTCAGGAACTAGGCTCCATTTATCACCCATTCCTAGGTGGGTCAGAGGTAAACCATCCTCTTGCCAATGCAGGAGACTCGAGTTCAATCCCTGGGTCGGGAAGAGCCCCGGAGTAGGAAATAGCAACCCACTCCTGTAATCTTGCCTGGAAAATCCCATGGAAAGTGGAGCCTGGTGGGCTAAAGTCTGTGGGGTTGCGAAAGAGTCAGACACGACCTAGAGAATAAACGACAACCTAGAGAATAAACGACAACCTGTCCTTCCCAGCAGGGGGACCAAGTTCAGCATGAAGGATACCTTTCCCTTCCCCCATACAGAACCTAAGGAGAATCTCCCTCAAGTTTATTTGAATTCAAGTTATCTCATCTCAAAATCCCTCTAGTGTAACTAAGGGATTATAACATCGTGTCTTATTGAATCCACAGCAGAGAGGATTCTTAAAGTTCATCAGAGGCAACAATGTATTTTATCCCCCTTTACAAATCTATCCTTTGAGGGTGAATGTTTGCTTAGGGAGGCATGTGAATAGGCGCCAACAGCTGTGGGGGACCCTGGAGGGATGGGACTTGGAGGGCCCACACCCAATCCTGTCCACACCTGCTTTCCTTCTTCCTAAACCACACTTTGTAGCACAGCTCCTAGGTTCCTCCTACGCAACGTAATCCCCACTTTGTCTCTCTGGTTCTTTAGAAGAGCATGGCATACACATCCCTATAGGCAGACGTGGAACAGCTAGGAAGACCTCAGAGCCAGGGTTTAAGTTGGAAGAGGGGGCGGTTCTCTTCCAGTTTTGCAGGAAGAGGAGCCTGGACAGAAGGCAGAAGAAGGACAGGAGCTCCTGCAGGGGCTCCGCATGGACTTGGGGGGAGCGGGGAGGAGCCCAGAGCACAGAGGAGCCGATCTGTGCGGACACTCAGCTACGCTCAGCTGGAACCCAAGAGAGTTAAACTTTTCCACCTGGTGGAAAAGGGTGAAGACCAATGGATGGGCTCCATGAATTCCCAACTCTGCATCCCCTCACATCCTCACATCTCCTTCCTGGGGTGTTTCTCTGTCTCTTCCCTGTTTGAGTCTAACTTACTGAATGAATAATTCATGCTTACTGTTTGAGCCTCAGCTCATTATTCTCTTAGTGGTTTTCTCACTCAGCCCTCTCATCTAGATCACCAGGAACTTCCGTATTACAAGTATAATGGGCATCTTTCAGTCCATGCCTTACCTTTCTCAATATCTCTGTGGAACTGGCACTGTTGATTATGTCCTCCCGCTTGAAACGATCTACCACTCTCTAGCATCTGTGACATATTCATCTCTTGGTTCTCCTACTAATGGATCACTCCTATGTGGCCCCTTTCTGGAAACTTAATTCTCTGCCTCCCGTTAAATGGTGCCCAGAATTTAGTTCTCAGCCTTCTTCTCATTGTGAAAGTCATAGATCCAAATATTATTGGTAATATTTATTGTTCCTAAATCTATGTTTTAAGTTATGATCTCTTTCCACAGCTGCATATTGGATACCAAGACCTAGATGTCCTTCAATTCAGTGTTCATCATCCTTGAATTCTTTATTTTGGAGAACAGCACTGTCATTCTGTCAGTGACCCAGACAAAGGTCTGAAACATAATTGAAAAATTCTCTCATGTCTTTTCCTTATACTTTCTTCTCAGCCATCCCCAGTATTCAATCATATCCATTCTATCCTTTATACCTCTCATATTTATGTTCTATCGCCACTGTGAAGGCCCATACAGATAATCAGTAAGAACAAATATCAAATCACATATTTTCATGTCCCTAAAGAATAGAATATTGGCACAGTTTTAATATATTATTTAATAAGTGGATACATAATTCAGTAAATAAGTAAATGGGTCAACCAAAATTCAAATTCAGTGCTTCTGATTTCAAGAAAAACAGAGACTTCTGTAACATAAGATCAGCACACAGGGAGGCCGGATGGTAGGGTGGGTTTGTTATTATAAGGAAACACACAGAACCTAGGGAGATGAACCGAAGTAAAAAAATAGGAGACAGCACGTCAGCCAGCATGTGGTAAGGCAGCAGCATCTAAGAGCCTCAATAGCTGGAGTGTCTGAAACTTCACTCTGATTCTCTCCCATGCTATTTTGTGGGTTTGCCTCTCGCTATAGCTCACCCTTCCCCTCTAATCTGCATGCCTTTTCCCTGCATCATTGACTCTGCCTGCTCACAGCGTCTGCTTTCTCATGACTGGATGGCCATGACTTATCATGAACACAGCCTTCCCTCCTGACTTATCTGTGTATCCCTTCAACTTTAGCTTCTGCCAGCTGCTTGTTCCTCTCTGTCCTTCCCAATTCAAGTCTCCAAGGGAAGAGCCTGATGGACCTGGCTCAGTTTCAAAATGCCCACCCATTGATGAAATTCCCTGGAGTACCCAAGCTAGTCCACCATAGTCCAATTATTACCATGCATTGCTAATTAAGAGTCTCATGGTATGGACCATGGCTATCTTGGGTTTCACTGGGCAAAAGCAGTGGTCAGAGCAGAAACTCTGACCACAGAGTTTCTGACCACAGCAGAAACTCTGATCACAGACATGTGATCACATGGTTCTTCCCGGGGATATAAAAAAATATTATAAGCATTCTTATCCCCAAGGAGAGTGGAATGGAGGCTCCCTCAATATTGTGGGAAAAGCTAGGATTGCAGCAATTAGGAAAGTTCAAATCACTTGGGAGTGCTGAGAGTGTGGGTGATGGGATGAGAGTCCAAAGATTCGAGAAATCTTGATGGGGACCATAGTAGGGGAATGGAAGGGGATTGAGGTCCGGAGAATTTCTAAGAATACTGCCTACAACTCTGGTGTGCCATGAACCAAGACTCAGAAATCTAATGGACAGTAAATACCAACAAACTCATTGTTCTGCTCCTGGTCTGGTTCTCTTCAGCTGCCACTTTAACAATATTTAGGCAATATTTCTCTTCCCCCTATTATAAAAATGCTTACTTAGAAGATTTGGAAAGTAAAAACCATCAAAGAAGAAATAAAAATCTGTGGTATTTTTTACAACCAGCAAGAATTGTAATTACTATTTTATAATTTCTTTTGCTAGTCTTTTTCTCCATGTGTTTTTCTTCCCTGAGAAATTGAGATTTTTGTGGTACATAGTTATTAGCATATATTGTGCATTTTCCTTTGGTTATCACGTCACAAGTAAGTAATACATTCTCCAAAATATGGTTGCAAAGGTATTGTCATAGGGTGGTATCATAAAATATTTTACCATGTCCTATTGGTGACATTTCTGGAGAAGGGAA
The DNA here is from genome assembly GCF_019320065.1 of Cervus canadensis. Lineage (NCBI taxonomy): Eukaryota > Metazoa > Chordata > Mammalia > Artiodactyla > Cervidae > Cervus > Cervus canadensis. The sequence continues at coordinate 11,429,065 of NC_057418.1, read as the reverse complement.
TGGCAACCCACTCCAGTGTTCTTGCCTGGAGAATCCCAGGGACGGCAGAGCCTGGTGGGCTGCCGTCTATGGGGTCGCAGAGAGTTGGACACGACTGAAGTGACTTAGCAGCAGCAACATGCTGGCTTCAAGGCGGGGTGGGGTGTGTGGTGGTGTCTGGAAAGCTGCTGGTTTAGCTCGTCGTCATGTCTGTGCCCATCCCCCTTCGCTGTGCTCCCCTGATGCCCCGCCCCCACCGCTGACTGACTTCTTTTCCTCTCTCCAGACTCCAAGGTACTTGAAGGTAAGAGCATGTTCTTCAACCTTGTTTCCTGAGGGCCCAGCATGTGCCTTGAATGTATTATTTAACACATGTTTGTGAATAAATGAACTGCTTTTAGAGACAATCTCCACCCCATCCCCTGCACACACACCCAGGAAGGAACCCGGAGCCAGAGAGAAGGAGGAGGAGTTGTTTAGTCCCTCAGTCGTGTCTGACTCTTTCCGACCCCGTGGGCTGTAGCCCGCCAGGCTCCTCTGTCCGTGGGACTCTCCAGGCAAGAATACTGGAGTGGGTTGCCATGTCCTTCTCCAGGGGATCTTCCCGACCCAGGGATGGAACCCACGTCTCCTGCATTGTAGGCGGATTCTTGACCACTGAGCTTTGAGAAGAAGCAGATGGCTTCCCCAAAGCGCATGATCCAAAGATGGCAACATCATTCTAAAAGGAATGTACTGAGCTGAGCTGTAAATTAGGGAGGGAAAGGCGCGGGCCAGAGAGACAGCGGCGCGCACGGCTGCGCGCCCACGGCCGGGGTCTGTGCGCTCAAACACCGCTGTGAGTCAGGAGCACCCCGGGCTGGTTTTCTGTGCTCCCGGCTTGGACCTCCCCCCGGCCATCTAAAACAGGCCCTCCAGAAAGGCCCTGTCACCTCACTGCTGGCCTGGGGCTGGCTCGTCCCGGTTCCGCTTCTCTCCCCGGCTTTGTGTTCAGGGACATCAGTTTGGTGGCTTAAAGTTGGCCCCATGTGGTAATCCTACCACAGCCTTCAGCAAACACCACACATCACAAAGTTCCCCCCTCCTCTCCTAAGGGCCGGTTTACCAGCACCTTGTGGGTCATTTAAAAAAAAAAAACAACTCCCCAGGTGTTTTGGTTGGGCAGCAAGTTTTAGACCAACTGGTCAAAAGCAAGCTCTTCTTGTGGCCTGTAGCTTCCTACCAAATAGCATCTTGGGGTTCTAGTCCTTCCTGTGAGGTGAGGTTAGACATGGGTGAGGTTTAGGTTGCCTCCCCGGAGCCTGAGAGAAGTATGGGAGAGGAGAACTGTGGTTTCATTTTTAGTTGTTATAGAGTTTCTTTGCATAGGCCTTGATTTCTTTTAAGTTTAGCCCATTCTCTTTCAGGCTATGTTTCAGGCTGTGCCTATAGAGGCAGGCTGATTCCTTAAAGCAGGTGGGGAACCTCTGAATAATGTGCAATCAGGAGCCTTTATTACCGCCTCCTGAGACTGTAAGTCCTCTTTTGGAGACACAATTGTGGTGTGATTTGCTGGATCTGACTCCCCTGGCTGAACCTGATTTAAGTGATTACGGTAAGACACTCTTACCGTAGTCTCACATAGCTGCCACACATCACAGACTTTTAAAATTATATGGAATATATATGATATATACACACCTCAATTTATAGATAGGATATGGGCTTCCCTGGTGGCTCAGATGATAAAAGAATCTGCCTGCAATGCAGGAGACCTGGGTTTAACCCCTGGGTTGGGAAGATCCCCTGGAGAAGGGAATGGCTATCCACTCCAGTATTTTTGCCTGGAGAATCCCATGGACAGAGGAGCCTGGTGGGCTACATCCATGGGGTCGCAAAGAGTCGGACATGACTGAGGGACTAACACTCTTTTTTCAGGAGACATAGAAAGAGGTTTGTGGGTTAGCTTAAATAGTAACTAAATGGCTGACCTGGATTGAGACCCCAGTGATCCACCTCCAGGACCAGCACAACTTCTACTGGTGCAGGCTGACTTTCCTGCACCATAAAGGCATACTGCAAAATGCCCAACCCATTCCTCTCCCACAGGCCTCCCCTTAGTCATCTTCTGTAGCATTAACGTGAATGAAACTACCACTTCTCTGTGATGCACAGGTCTGGCTGGAAAGACTTCAGCAAAATTGCAAGGTGTCGTGAGCACCTGGAGATCCCAGCCACAGAGAGGACACTTAAAGAGACAGGAGGTGGTCTCTTCAAAAAGTGGTACAGGGGCTTTAGAGAAACTCAGAGCTGGTGGGCATCAATGGTCTCAACCCAGGGAGGCAGAAGAATGCTGGAGGGCTGCTCTCAACTGTGACTGGGGTGGGAGTCCTATGAGGATTTCTCCCCGGGACTTGAGCAGCTAAACAGTCCCAGTTAAGCATACACATCTTGGGGCCCTCTGGAAAGATGGGCGGTGAAGGCCTGTGTGCGTGCTTAGTCGTGTCTGACTCTTTGCAACCCCATGGACTGTAACCTACCAAGCTTCTGTGTCCATGGGATTTTACAGGCAAGAATACTGGAGTGGGCTGCCATTTCCTCCTCCAGGGGATCTTCCTGATGCAGGAGATCTCCTGCGTCTCCTACTTTGGCAGCGAATTCTTTTACCTGAGCCCCTGGGAAGCCCAGGCTGTGAGGGAGGCTGTTTCAAGTACTCTTAACACGATTTCTCTCAAAGCACTGTTGCTCAAACACCATGCTGAGTAACTTCATAGGAAATTCCTCTTAACATCTAAAAACTTTTTTTTTTTTATGGAGAGGATGTCAAGTTATAAGCTTAAGAATTAAAATATCCTACTCAGGAAAAAAAATTAAGGAGAGACCTCTAAACAATATTTTTTGTGACCATAAATGGAATATATCTAGACATCGACTAAATTATAGTGAGAGAAGTTTCTAACATGAAGTCTTAGCTCTAATGCACGGTTTCTAGTGCTTTGTAAATGTCATCACATCCCTTCCCATCATGGCCCAGACAGAGGGCCGAGAACCACGTGAATAAGTCAGCCTGTTGAAAGATGGGCCCCAGGGAAACATGGCCTTTCTATTCTATTCACCTGGCATCAAAAGACCATTACTTTTTAATTGCACTTCTTGTTTCTAGGCTTTTGTTCCAATTTTTTTCTAGCCTTTCTGTTCCCTATAACATAATGAAAGCATCATTAGAGCTCATATCTTGTGGTGTATTTTAGCATACCACTTTATAGTGTGATAGTCTTCACTGAATTTCTCTAAGAGAATTATTGAGTTTAAATGAGTAGCAGTTATTAAATGCAATTTCATGGGGAACCGGTGGAAACAGTGGCTGACTTTATTTTCTGGGCTCCAAAATCACTGCAAATGGTGATTGCAGCCATGAAATTAAAAGACACTTACTCCTTGGAAGGAAAGTTATGACCAACCTAGACAGCATATTAAAAAGCAGAGACATTACTTTGTCAACAAAGGTCCGTCTAGTCAAGGCTATGGTTTTTCCAGTAGTCATGTATGGATGTGAGAGTTGGACTATTAAAGAAAGCTGAGCACAGAAGAATTGATGCTTTTGAACTGTGGTGTTGGAGAAGACTCTTGAGAGTCCCTTGGACTGCAAGGAGATCCAACCAGTCCATCCTAAAGGAGATCAGTCCTGGGTGTTCATTGGAAGGACTGACACTGAAGCTGAAACTCCAATACTTTGGCCACCTGATGCAAAGAGCTGACTCATTTGAAAAGACCCTGATGCTGGGAAAGATTGAGGGCAGGAGAAGGGGACGACGGAGGATGAGATGGTTGGATAGCAACACCGACTCAATGGACATGGGTTTGGGTGGACTCCAGGAGTTGGTGATGGATAGGGAGGCCTGGCGTGCTGCCGTTCATGGGGTCGCAAACAGTCGGACACGATGGAGCGACCGAACTGAACTGAACTGAAGAGAATTATATTGGTTACATTTCATGAGCCTGATTTTCTCTATAGTCAGCTGTATAAGGTAGGAACACTCTACCAGTATTAGGTTCTCCAGCTAGGGCCTTGCAAATCAGACAACAAAAGACAGACGAACAAGAGAAAAGCAAACTCAAGTTTATGAACCTGGGCAGAGCGAATCCATACAGGGCACTCAGAGATGAGTCATTCAAAGGAGTGGTTGGAAATTGGGGCTTATATGGCATCTAAAGAAAAGAATGATACATTTGTAGAAAGTGTCAAGACAAAGGAAAGGTCTTTGAGTTTCTAGAGCAGCAAATTCAGGGAAGGTAAATCTATGGGGGAACTAATTGAAGAGAAGTGTCCTTAAAATTCGCTGCGTAGGTTCCTGTGGTGTTTTCTCTGAGCTGGCAAGGGTCTGGTGATTAGCTTGTTTTCCTGGTGAAGAGGGGCTGGGGCCACTGGGGACACAGATTTATGTCTTGCTTTTAGGCAAATTCGGGGGGAGGGGGCTGGTAGAGAGATTTCCTCCTACTTACTCTGTTGCCTTTAGCTCAAAATATTTAATATGCCAAAGTGGCATATTCTGTTACCCTTAACTACCCTTAATCATTCATTTCTTCTTCTTCTAATCTCCTGGCTAGAGTAGGTAAAATACAATCTTGAGAATAAGATAGTACAAAGAAAATAAAGATTACCATTCTATTGCTTTATTTTTTTATTTTACTTAAAAGTCTCCTTCCCCAGAAGCGATGTGCCTGAATCCGTTCACCCCTGAACCCACTGTAGGTCGAGGCCGAATCTGGAAGCTTTGTTTCTGGGACTACTTCTCTCATTTCTCATCTCCCAACCTTAAACATTCATGTAAGACATACGTTATATTTGAACAAAGTTTCTTCTTATGAGTGTGTCACTATCCATATCCTTTTCACCAACCCATGTCCTTTTTCCTACTGTCAGCCGTAGGTGTCGAGATCTGTTTACTCCCTGTCTTTGTAAAGATGTTCACATTGACCCTTCATTGTGGATGTAGCTTTGTTGTTCACTGGGCTGGTGAAGAGAAAGTCAGTCTAGACGAGATTAGAAATCTGGGAAACCTTGATTTTAACTTTCTCTGATTCTATTTTCTTTTGTTTAATTATTTACCTTTCAAACACCTTTCTGGTTTCCTAAACTATTTACCACATCAACACCAGATGGCGTTGGAAATGGCATCTATACTCCAGTTGAAGCTTTATTCACATCATTGGGTGAGGACATGATTACACACTGGGAGGAACTTGATCCAATGAGAAGAGAAATTCTATAGATGGCATTTGTGAAAGGTGATATTAATTATGGCAATTATATGGCCTGCTTGGCAGTTATCCCTAATTACCATGCAGGACATTGTGATGGTACGTTGTGAAATGATAGCTAATATTTCTGTGGATTTTATTTGATTAGAGTACTGTTCTGTAAATGCCTGTTCAGCCATCACAGTTTATTGCTGAAGAAGCAAACCAACAATTTAAAGAGGCCAAAGCAGGGGCATTTCCCCCAGTGAGAATAAATGGGGGTGGGGAGGAGCATTCTGTAAAAGTCACAGATTTCCTGCATTAAATCTTTGCTACTCAAAATGTGGTCCTTGGACCAAAAGCATCAGTATCAGCTGGGAACTTGTTAGGAATGCAGAAGCTCTGGCCCTACCCCAGACCAACTGAGCCAAACCCTATATTTGAACAAGATTCCCAATTGATTCAGCAAGCAATAAAATTTTGGAAGCACTTTGTAAATCACTCCTTCCTCTGTCAAGGGGAGTTGATGGAGGAATGGAGTGTACAAGGAAAAACAGGGCTCTAGCTAGTTCTCACCAACCTCAGATGTGCAGATGATACCACTTTAATGGCAGAAAATGAAGAGGAACTAAAGAGTGTCTTGAAGGTGAAAGAGGAGAGTGGAAAAGCTGGCTTAAAACTCAACATTCAAAAAACAAAGATCATGGTATCCAGTCCCATTGCTTCATGGCAAATAGATGGGAAAAAGTGGAAACAGTGACAGATTTCATCTTCTTTTACTCCAAAATCACTGCAGACAGTGACTGCAGCCATGAAATTATAAGATGCTTGCTCCTTGGAAGCTATGACAAACTTAGACAGTATATTAAAAAGCAGAGATGTTACTTTGCCAACAAAGGTCTGTATAGTCAAAGCTATGATTTTTCCAGTAGTCATGTATGGATGTAAGAGTTGGAGCATAAAGCAGGCTGAGTGCAGAAGAATTGATGATTTTGAGCTATGGTGCTGGGGAAGACTCTTGAGAGTCCCTTGGACAGCAAGGAGATCAAACCAGTCAATCGTAAAGAAAATCAACCCTGAATATTCATTGGAAGGACTGTTGCTGAAGCTCCAATACTTTGGCCACCTGATGCAAAGAGCTGACACATTGAAGAAGACCTTGATGTTGGGAAAGATAGAAGACAGGAGGAGAAAGGGGTGACAAAAGATGAGATGGTTGAATGGTATCCCTGACTCAATGGACTTGAGTTTGAGCAAACTCAAGGAGATAGTGAAGGGCAGGGAAGCCTGGTATGCTGCAGTTCACAGGGTCGCAAAGAGTCGGACATGACTGAGTGAACAACAAAGCTAGTTCTCACAGGTTAGAAGGAGACTGTGGCTTATTTAAAATGAAGATTCCAGCTCCAGCCCCAGAACTTCCCTCTCTACAGGTCTAAGGTGGGGCCAGTCTTAGAAGACTGGCCCCATCTGAAGATGTCTGAACACCTTCAAGTTTTAGATTCACTGTCTGTACTTACTGAGAAAAGGGAAGGCTGAGAACGAGGCTGAGGTAGGAAGGGGGTTATTGATAAATATATAAGAAAACAAACAAACACAAGAGTCTACAGAAGGAAGAAGAGTGCAGTTCCTCATGTTCTCTGGAAACATCTGTAGTAATATTTATACTTGAATTCTAATGATTAATAATTTCAATCTCTCAGGTTAAGGATGTATTTTTTTTTTTGACTAATCAGGCTTTCAGTGACCCTGAGCCTTAAACAAAGCCACATATTCTAGAGGAAATACCTACAATGTACACAATGATCTCACCTGTCACTCTGAATTAAGACATGATGTCAGTTTTCCCCCATCGTTTTCAAGACTGTTCTTTTGTTTGTAGTAATCCTTGCTTGGGCTTCCCAGGTAAAGAATCTGCCTGCCAATGCAAGTGACTCAGAAGACTCGAGTTTGATTCCTGGGTCAGGAAGACTCCCTGGAGGAGGAAATGGCCATCCACTCCAGTATTCTTGTCTGAAAAATCTCATGGACAGAGGAGCCCTGTGGGCCACAGTCCACAGGGTTGCAAAGAGTCAGATACGGCTGAGCAACTGAGCGTGCATGTGCGCGCACACACACACACACACACACACACACACACACAAAATCCTTGCTTGGAGGGGGGAGCAGGACAATCTGTGAGAGATGTGTCTTCTGAAAATTCCTGTGAGGCTGTCTTCACTTTAAGCAGGACTTAGAAAAAGACAGGGTATTTTTCCAAAACCAAGTCTATGGGTCTCTGTATTTGTATGTATGTATTTTTATATAGCAATAACAATAGTCTATGTAAGTAATATTAAAATATCAAATTACACAGGAAGAAAGGTTGGTTAGAGAATATATTCTCTAGAGCCTGTTACATGATTCTACCTGAATTTAACTCTATTATTCAGTCATTTGCTGAAAACTAGCTCAAATAAGAGTATTGCTGCTATATTTAAAGACAAAATGACTCAATAGCCTCTTCAGTTCTCTCATAACAATGAATTTCTCTCCAGGAGCAACCAATGCCTTCCCAAGGGCCCCACCCAATGGAATTTCATGCACAAGTCATTCCATGACTGTTCCCACCCCACCCTAAATCTCAGGGAAAATTTTCTCATTCATTTTTGAACCTGTGAGACTATGGTCACCAGTGCTTCTTAGGGTTCCATCCCAGAGGATATTCAATATTTGAAGGCAACTGGGTCCATATTTGCTGAATATAGCATAAATCTGAAGTTGCTATAGAAAGGAAAGCTTAGTTAATGTGGGTCTGATTCACAGCTTTTAATATGATTAGCTCCACACCCTTCCCCACCCCAGCTGGCTGGTAGCAAATCATCCTTTAGAGATTTCATGAGTTAAGAGAGCATGTTAAACATAAAGGAATATGTCTGAGATTTTTCTAAGTGTATTTGGTCAGATACAATATGTTTAAACATATAGTTTCACATACAGTGTAATTTATATGTTTGAGCAATTTGTTAAACTGTGAAAATTTTATGATACACTCTAATATATAGCAAAAATTCTTTAAATAGTAGGCCTAATTCTCCCAAAGTCTCATTAATTATATGACCCTTTGAGAAAATATGAATCACCTGAGAGTAGATAGAAAGTGTGTAACTTTGGGGTAAATGTGATCAATAGAAAGAGCCACATTAGGTAACATAAGAATTCGGAAATATAAATACATAGATTAGCATATATAACAAGTCATAAGAAAAGATGCTTGGCAACTTAAGAACTTACAACTTCCCAGTTCAAATTGCCACTGAAGACTTTCTCTAGCCCTTCATCATTTATAGGCTAACTTTTGAGGATCTGCTCATCACTAGGCACTGCGGGGTTTAACGTGTGGGATGCACATGTACATGTCTCTGGATTTTTTCTAGCAATTAGAGAGTGGGCGCCTACAATAACATTTTAAAATGAAATTCAAGGACCACCATGACATCAAGGACATTTTTAGTTAGACAATTCCATCGACACATTTCAAATTCATCAAGGAACCTCTCTTCTGTATTTCACTGTGCTAAATTCTCAGTAATTGCCAAGCCTTTGACTTTTCAGTTTTAAATTGTGCTACTTCTCTGCATTATTTAAAATTAATCAGGGGTTTCTTGGGCACTTAGTGTCTTTAGCTAGGAGCTGGGGAAATACACAGAGAGGAATGGAACCTGCTCTCAAGGAGTTTGTATTTTAACTTGGATTACAAGACATGTGGATTGTCAGTATTAATGGAAGTTCTTGTCAGGAAAACACCACAATTCACAATTCCTTACTCTTAAAGCGTCGTGAGAGCCAAAGTATTGAATGTATAAAAGTTTTAGAGATGATGAATATAGGGCAGAGATGAATGAACCCCAATTTACATTTCTGTGTAGGTTACTGCCGGCTTCCCATGGGGCGCAGTGGTAAAGAATCTGCCTGCCAATGCAGGAGATGCAGGAGACTAGGGTTCCTTCTTTGGGTTGGGAAGAACCTCTGGAGGAGGAAAGGGCAACTCCGGCTAGTATTCTTGCCTGGAAAATTCCATGCCAGAGGAACCTGGCGGGCTACAGTCCAGGGGACTGCAAAGAGGCGGACACGACTGAGCACAGAACAGTAGATAACTTTTATGAACAGCCCATTATGTCAGGAAAATCCATGCTAGTAAAGTAATGCTTAAAATTCTCCAAGCCAGGCTTCAGGAATACCTGAACCATGAACTTCCAGATGTTCAAGCTGGTTTTAGAAAAGGCAGACGAACCAGAGATCAAATTGCCAACATCCGCTGGATCACTGAAAAAGCAAGAGAGTTCCAGAAAAACATCTATTTCTGCTTTATTGACTGTGCCAAAACCTTTGACTGTGTGGATCACAATAAACTGTGGAACATTCTGAAAGAGATGGGAATACCAGACCACCTGACCTGCCTCTTGAGAAATCTGTATGCAGGTCAGGAAGCAACAGTTAGAACTGGACATGGAACAACAGACTGGTTCTAAATAGGAAAAGGAGTACATCACGGCTGTATATTGTCACCCTGCTTATTTAACTTATATGCAGAGTACATCATGAGAAACGCTGAGCTGGAGGAAGCCCAAGCTGGAATCAAGATTGCCATGGGAAATATCACTAACCTCAGATATGCAGATGACACCACCCTTATGGCAGAAAATGAAGAAGAACTAAAGAGCCTTTTGAAAATGAAAGAGGAGAGTGAAAAAGTCATCTTACAGCTCAACATTCAGAAAACTAAGATCATGGCATCTGGTCCCATCACTTCATGGCAAATAGATGGGGGAACAGTGGAAACAGTGGCTGACTACTTTTCTGGGCTCCAGAATCACTGCAGATGGTGATTGCAGCCATGAAATTAAAAGACACTTACTCCTTGGAAGGAAAGTTATGACCAACCTAGACAGCATATTAAAAAGCAGAGATATTACTTTGTCAACAAAGGACGGTCTAGTCAAGGCTATGGTTTTTCCAGTGGTCATGTATTGATGTGAGAGTTGGACTGTAAAGAAAGCTGAGCGCCGACAAATTGACGCTTTTCAACTGTGGTATTGGAGAAGACTCTTGAGAGTCGCTTGGATCAAGGAGATCCAACCAGTCCATCCTAAAGGAAATCAGTCCTGAATATTCATTGGAAGGATGGATGCTGAAGCTGAAACTCCAATACTTTGGCCACCTGATGTGAAAAGCTGACTCATTGGAAAAGACCCTGATGCTGGGAAAGATTGAGGGCAGGAGAAGGGGACGACAGAGGATGAGATAGTTGGATGGCATCACTGACTCAATGGACATGCGTTTGCGTTTGGGTGGACTCCAGGAGTTGGTGATGGACAGGGAGGCCTGGCGTGCTGCAATTCAAGGGGTCGCAAAGAGTCGGACAGGACTGAGCGACTGAACTGACTAACTGATAAAAAATTTCAAACATACAGAAAAGTTGAAAATTGCACAGTGAACACCCATATACCTTTCACCTAAATTCTACACTTAGTGCTTTGCTATGTGTGTGTTATCTCGTACCAATTTGATTCAACTCGCTGCGCACGTTGGAGGGCATTCTCTGTACTCTAGCGCCACCTACAGGCAGCCTGGCGCCAGGCAGAGGACACATCATAATTGGAGCAAACTCTGTTTTCAAATCTAGGGCATAGTCTTCTTTCTTGAGAGAAAGTGGAACTCCCCACAATCTATGACATGATAGTGTCATCGTCTTTAGCTTTATTATGGGCTTCTCTGGTGGCTCATCTGGTAAAGAATCCGCCTGCAATATTGGAGACCTGGGTTTGATCCCTGGGTTGGAAAGATCCCCTGGAGAAGGGAAAGGCTACCCACTCCAATATTCTTGAGCTTCCCTGGTGACTCAGCTGGTAAAGAAACTGCCTGCAATGTGGGAGACCTGGGTTCAATCCCTGGGCTGGGAAGACCCCCCCTGGAAGAGGGCATGACAACCCACTCCAGTATTCTTGCCTGGAGAATCCCTATGGACAGAGAAAGCTGGTGGTCTACAGTCCATGGGGTCACAAAGGGTTAGACACGACTGAGTGACTAATTTGAATATCTAAATTTGATGATAAATGCCCAGCCCCAGGGAAGATGGAAGGCAACATTTTTTTTCCCCTTTAAAAGGAGAAACATTCTGCACAACTCAGCAATGGCACATCTTAGTATTTACTCAAATGAGTTGCAAACTTATGTCCACACAAAGTTTATGATTGTCAAAATTTACAGGCAACCGAGATGCCCTTCAATAAGTAAACTGTGGTAACATCAAGGCAATAGACTACTTTTCAGTGCTAAAAAAAAAAGAAAAAACATGGAGTAACCTTAAATGTATATTACTTAGTGAAAGAAGCCAATCTGAAGGGGCTACATGATGTATGATTCCAACTGTATGATATCCTGTTAATAACAGAAGTAAAGAAACAGTTAAAAAAAAAGTCAGTAGTTACCAAGAGGTGGGGGGAGGGAGGGATGAATAGGTGGAGCACAGAGGATTTTTAGGGCAGTAAGTTACTCTGATACCATAATGGTGGATACTTGTTATTATACATTTGTCAAAACCCATGGAATGGGTCAAGTCCTGACAAAACCTATCCTCAGAGTCATTTTCATGTTACAGTTATGACTAGCTTATTTTTGAAACAAAAATTGGGGAACTTTATCTGACAAATATGGGAACCATGGGAGAAAATGTTTGAAGTCTGTGCTACTTATATGAACCCTTGACCTGAACTAAAATGTAAGTTGGATTTTCCAGGAAAGGTTACCTTTAAAGAAAAGAAAAAAAAAGAGAGAGCCCTTAGAATTTCTGGCATTAGCACCTGGTGCCTATGTAAATCTGGCTCTTCCTAGATTGGCAACTTACCCACTGCAGTCATTTCTGGAGCTTGTAACACTCTCAGCTACCAACTCTGTTTTGAAAGCGATTTAAGGTTCACTGTGCAAAGTCTTTCTCAACAAATGTCTGTTTTTCTCCAGTCTTTTCATTGACTGGTTTCTTCTCTTGTTTTGGATACTCAATTCTTGGAAATCAATTTGCAACAAAGAAGACACTTGGGCAGAGGAATTAGACTGTGTGTTTGAACACCTGCTCATTTATTCATTCCTGGAGTAAAAACTTCCTGAGCACCTGCCATGGACTCCGCACAGTTCTAGGTGCTGGGGACTAAGCAATGAATAAAGCAGGGTAACTCCATCCTCTTCTGGGTCTGACGTTGTCGTGGAGAAGAGTGACCACTGCAAATAATCAAGTCTATAGTCTATCTGATGGTGGTAAGAACAATGCAGAAAAATCAAGCAGGGAGAAGTGGATCAGGTGTCAGAGGCATACCTCACAGATCTTAAGAAGTGAAGGAACTGCCACGTTTGGATTGAGGAAGGAGACTCGGGAGGAGTAAGTGGCCAGAACAAACGGTGAGGCAGGGCTGTGCCTGGCGTGTCTGAGGAACAAACAGTGTGGGCTGCGGCTGAGTGAGCAAGAGGAGATGAGGTTAGAGAGTAAAGTGGGGTCAGGTCTCACAGGGTCTGTAGGCCACCCAAAGCCTTTGGCTTTTACTTAGAACACGATGGGTGCCATTGCAAGTCTTTCAGCCCAGATGTGACATGTGGGGATGCACTTTTGTCAATACCAAAGAAAATCGTTTTAATGTTTAGTAGCTTCCTTATTGGGTTTTTATTATTCTCCACTTCTTACATTTGCGTAATTGGATTACACAAAATATTTTTGTATTTTGTTCTTGTTTATAATAAGGATTTGCTATTGCAAACATTTTAATGGTTGCACAATTTTCCATCATGTGGATAAATCATAGTTTATTTGACTTTCTGAACTGACAAAACAACAAAACCAGAATCTGCAGAAGGAAGTAAAATTACCATTTAAGTTATGCGAAAAAGTGAAAGTGTTAGTCATTCAATTGTGTCCGACTCTTTAGGACCCCATGGAATGCAGTCTGCCCGGATCCTATGTCCATGAAATTCTCCTGGCAAGAATACTGCAGTGGGTTGCCATGTGCTATATACAAATGTTGTTGTTGTTTAGTCGCTAAGTCGTGTCCGACTCTCTTGCAAACTCATGGACTGCGACTCTCCAGGCTCCTCTGTCCATGGCATATCCCAGGCAAGAATACTGGAGTGGGTTGCCATTTCCTTCTCCAGGGACTTATGTTTTTAAAGGATCATTGGCCGCTGTGTTGGGAAGTCATGGAGGTGGGGGAGGACAGGAATCGGGACATACTAGAACCTGGTGAAGTTGTCTTTGATTCATTGCTTGAAACACTAATTCTAAACTCAAACCTAGATGGCCACTTGCTTCTCACAACTGTCCTGTTCTGGAAACAAGGTGGTTCCACAGGTTGGCGCCCACCCGCCTTTCCTGACCCCACAGGCGTCCCCTGCTGGCTGTAATCAGAACTGAAGGGCTCTGTCTCACGGATTTCAGGGCCCAGCTTCCCTGCTCTGTCACCTAACGTGAGGAGGAGAAGGAGGCAAGTGAGAGGAAAGAGAACATCACAGGCTGGGATTCCTGATTTGAGAGGCATGAACAGATAACCATATTCACAGGGCTTTCCTGGAGAATTCCCTTTTTGAATCTGGTTTGGCTGTACTAGTTGACTCCCCCTATCCCAGAAGGGTATCGAGGAGAGCAAAGTCACACAGTAACACTCAGAGACACGAACAGATGGGTCAGGTAGACCGTGACATGCCTGGTCCTGGCCAAGAAGATAGGAGCACCTGGAGAAAGACCTGGGAGAGGTAATATGGGGAGAACCAGTGCATGCTTAACCAGGAACAACAAGCCTCACTGCCCTGCGTTGTGGTGTGTGTGAGAGAGAAATGCATTTGAAGTCCTGTCTGGGATGTCCCAAAGTCTGGAAGAAGCGGGGTGGTGTCTGATGGGCAGCCCCTCTGTTGCCGTTATTGCTAAGTGGAGAGGTCAGTGATGGTCACTATCGGCAATACTAAATGACATTTCTCAGCAACATCATTTCTGCTTTATGGCAGAAAGCAAAGAGGAACTAAAGAGCCTCTTGATGAAGGTGAAAGAGAGGGAAAAAGCTGGCATAAACCTCAACATTCAGAAAACGAAGATTGTGGCATCCTGTCCAATCACTTCATGGCGAATAGATGGGGAAACAGTGACAGGCTTTATTTTCTTGGGCTCCAAAATCACTGCAGATAGTGACTGCAGCTACGAAATTAAAAAAAAACTTGCTCCTTGGAAGAAAAGCTATGACCAACCTAGACAGCATATTAAAAGCAGAGACATTACTTTGCTGACAATGGTCTGTCTAGTCAAAGCTATGATTTTTCCAGTAGTCATGTATGGATGTGAGAGTTGGACCATAAAGAAGGCTGCATGCAAAAATATTAATGCTTTTGAGCTGTGGTGTTGAAGAAGATCCTTGAGAGTCCTTTGGATGGCAAGGAGATCAAACCAGTCAGTCCTAAAGGAAATCAGGCCTGAATGTTCATTGGAAGGACTGATGCTGAAGCTGAAGCTCCAATAATTTGGCCACCTGATTTGAAGAGCCTGCTGACTCATTGGAAAAGACCTTGATGCTGGGAAAGATTGAAGGCAGGAGGAGAAGGGGACAAAAGAGGACAAGATGGTTGGATGGCATCACTGACTCAATGGACATGAGTTTGAGCAAGCTCGGGGAAATGGTGAAGGACAGGGAAGCCTGGCGTGTTGCAGCCCATGGGGTTGAAAAGAGTCAGACACCACTGAGCAACTGAACAACAGTGACTTCGTACCTTATCGAGCTTTGCACAGAGCAGCCTCCATAAATGCTTAGGGAGAAAAATTGAAGACTCTGTTGTAAAAGTGTCACCTTTTGAATAGCAATCTCTGAGTTTGTCCACAGCACAGTGCCCTCTAAGATAAAAATAGATTATAGTCAATTAAATGTGTTGCAATTATATTCTTACAGACTGAATTTGTCATATGTATTTATATGGCTAGTCAAGAAAACAAACTGAGTGATGAGCTTCTAATTACTGTCTCTATAGGGAAACCAACAGATGGCTTACAGAATTGAATTATTCCAGATAGCTGAATGTATATAGAGTCCAAAGTAATTTAAATGTTTGAGACATGAGAGAAGTATAATGTCCACAGTAAAACCAAAAAATCAGGGATATTCAGCTTCTTACCCTGGCTCTCATCTTATCTAACTGTACTTTCATAAACACTTATGTTTGAGATGACATAATATTTGTGTTTACCGTGAGTCAGGCCCTGTTTTAAGTTCTTTGTGTGTATTCACTTGTATAAACCTCACATGCTGCTGCTGCTGCTAAGTCGTTTCAGTCATGTCCGACTCTGTGTGACCCCATAGACGGCAGCCCACCAGGCTCCTCTGTCCCTGGGATTGGATGCTATTATTATTCCCACTTTACAGATGAGGAAACCGAAGCACAGGAAGATGAAGTGACTAGTTCAGAGACATATGTATGTTGGGCATCCCTGAGACCTCCCCCAGGTTGAGTGATTTGCTAGGACGGCTTACGGGACTCAGCATGCAGTCATGCTCATGGCTGTGATCCATTACAGTGAGAAGATACCAAGTGAAATGAGCAAAGGAAAAAGGCACAGGGGAGAAAGTTGAGGGGAAACCAAACACACGCTTCCAAGAGTCCCCTCCTGGTACAGTCACCCAGCATGCACTTAATGTCCCCAATAATGAGTGGTGACAACACATGTGAAGTGACCCCCAAGGAAGCTCATTAGTGACTCAGTGCCTGGATACTTAGTGTAGGCTGGTTGTGTAGACGATCTCTGCTCAGCATGTGTACAAATTCCAGGCTCCCAGAAGGAAAGCAGATATTCAGCATGAATTGTATTGCTTGCCCAGTTCAGGCACGGGAGGCACTCTTATCAATTTGGGAAATGGAGTGAACAGTCTCAAAATCCAAGTTGCTAGATACCAACCAAGGATCAACCTCACAAAGAAGCCTTTTCAAGACCAGCAGTCACATTTAATATGTCAACACTTTTCTGCTCATGCATCTGCTAAGTGGAAGGGCTAGGCTTCCATCAGAAATAGATTCTGGAGGCCAACTGCTGAAGCACTGTCCATGGGTTATCAGAGATGTCCAGCAGATAGATTTAGGATCCTGGAATTGAGGGCAGAGTCTGGTTAGAGAGGTCGGTACGGGAGTTGCTGGCCCAGAGTCACATTGAAAGCTGAGGAAGTGAATGTAGTCTGAGCTGAAAAAAGGTCAGAGGGCTCTACCCTGAGGCACTCCCCACATCCAGAGTTCATGTGAGGATGAAGTTCAGTGGGAATAAGAAAAGGCCAGTGCATTCAGAGGAAAACCAAGAGGAAGTCATGACCAACCAGCCAAATGAAGTTAGTGTTTCAAGAAGGCAGAGAGGATCAACAGATACTGCTAATAGATGAGACAAAAAGACTATGCAGTGACCCTGGGGCTTGACCACGTTCCAGTTGCTGTCTTTGCCCAGAACTCTTGCAGTGGGAGAGTCAGGAAGAATTCATACTGGAGTGGGTTCTAGAGAGCATGGGAAGAATAGAAGTGGAGATCACAAAGGATTAAAAACTTTTTAAGGCATTTTGCTATAAAAGAAAAGGGATAAGTGGGATAATAACTGGAGGGGAAAGTAGATTTCAAAAGGTGTGTGTGTGTGTGTGTGTGTGTGTGTGTGTAAAATGGGAGCTATTCTAGCATGTTTGTATGCTATTGGGACTGGGCTAAGAGAGGAGGGAAATGAGTGATGCATGAGATCAAGTGGGTCAAGGTGTCCTTGAGTAGGTGGAAAGGGATGAGACATAATATACAAAATTGGCCTTATTGATCTAAAGATCATGGGCTGCTCCTTCAGAGTTATAGAAGGGAAGGCAAATGGTCTGAGCACCGAGGCAGGTGGGATGGGTGAGTGAATGTGGAGATGACAGGGTGTGGAATTTCTCTTGTGGTTGCTTCAACTTTCACCATAAAATGGAAGCAAATGTTTAGCAGAGTCTGGAAGGGGGAGAATGTGATAGAAGTTTGAAGAGGGGAGAAGGTGCGTGACCGTCATCTACAAGGTCACGGGAGTGAGCTGACTCGGGAAATATGACAGAATTGCTTGGGCTAGTATGGGCCTAGCAGAATCTCAGATATCTGCTGCCATGAATTTAAAATAAGACCAGCTGCCATGGTGGGGTGTTTTTTCCCAGCCCTGTGCAGGGTATGGCTGCAGGCTCAGAGCGACCAGGGTGGGGTTTGGCCAGGCAAGTGTAAGGAAGAGCATGGACAGTGGGAGCGGGGAGTGTATCTACAGAAGGGCAGGTAGGGTGTTTCGGGGCTCAGTTCTCACTCCTTCCTGCCGGGTGGGACAGGAGGGCCTCAAAAGTCATTTCCCTTTCAGGTACAGTGTATTGTGCAATAGACTCACCAAGAATACAAAGCTTATCTGTGATATAAAGTTTATTGCTTTGGCTGACTCTGACTTACCTTTGCACCAACGGCCCAGGCTGGTAACCACTAATCCACAGAGAACCAGTGACAGGTAGCAGCGACTTTCTCTGGTGTCTGTCCCCGTGGCCTGGAAGCAAGCACCCTCTCCAAGATGCTCTCCAAGCCTGACCCTCACCCTTTACAATTAGTACACACCACTCACCAAGCCAGCCGGGCAGCTGCCAGCCCTCCCCTGATGGGAAATGGGTTTTGACAGGTTGATAAGTTGTTGTTCCCACCCAGGTGCGAGGCCGGTTCCTCCCCCTCCCCCCTCACACCTGTCAGAGGACTTTGTCCGACTCTCTACTTCTTACTCAGCTTATAGCCTCTCGTCAAGCACACATCTCTGGGGTCCCCCGGTTGGCTGTTTCTTGATTGCAGCCTGCAGTGACTCAGCCTGCTTTCCCAACCCTTCCTGTCCCCTGAGGGCCAGGCCAGTACACCCCCACCCCCCACCCCTCCGGGTCCCTCCCTTCCTAGTCATCTGTGAAGAAAGCTCCCCAGGTCCTTTTGATTTTAAAAGACTTACTGAAGCTCCAATACTTTGGCCACCTGATGTGAACTGCTGGTTCACTGGAAAAGACCCTGATATTGGAAAAGATTGAAGGCAGGAGGGGAAGGGGGTGACAGAGGATGAGATGGTTGCATGGCATCCCCGACTCAATGGACATGAATTTGGGCAAACTCTCGGAGATGGTGAGGGACAGGGAAGCCTGGCGTGCTGTAGTCCATGGGGTCGCAAAGAATCAGACACAACTTGGCAACTGAACAACAACAAAATTGCATATCACAAGTGTGTAAGACTACAAGTAGATCACAGATAACTAAAACTGGCATAATACAGAATTTCTAGAATCCCAACACAGTTGGCGTAACTATGGTTCGATTTCTGGATGGGCTCCAGCCTGGGATGGTGGCGTAGAAAACTATCCGATCTTCCCTCCTGTGTATCTCTCACACAACTACCACGCTCACCACACTTCTGACATGAAATGTGTGTCAGGTTTTCCCATCCTGAGCAGTTTGTGTGACACCAGCTGGGTGTCCTACAATTTAACTCAGTTCTGTACTGTCTTCCTAGAGGTAGTGTCTGACCCCACACGTGAAGGGCTCAGTCCCAACAGACTGCCCCCCCGCCCCTGACATCAGAAGCCAAATGCAAGTGGAGGTCCTCGGGTTTCCTCCAGCCTCTGTTGGACATGGCTACACACCTGATCTTCTCCCCCTGGGACTTGATTATTTACTAGCACAACTCACAGAACTCAGGGAAACACTTTGGTTTACTAGTTTGTTAAAGGGTACAGATAAGCAGCCTGATGAAGAGCTACATAGGGTGAGTTCTGGAAGCGTCCTGGATTCAGGAGCTTCTGTCCCCGTGGAGTTGGAGTGCATCACCAGTTGATACAGGGATGTGCTCCCCACCCAGGAAGTTCTCTCAACCCCTTACTTTGGGACTTTTTCTGGAGGCTTCATCATGTAGGCATGATGGCACCTTCACTCCATTTCCAGGCCCTCTCCTCTTTCTAGAGAGGTGCGGTTGAGATGATGAGGCTGAAAATGCCAAGCATCTAATCATGACTTGGTCTTTCTGGTGACCAGCCCCCATCCAGGAGTGCTCTCAGAGTCTCCTCATTAGCACAAGTGATGCTCCTAGCGTACTTGAAAGTGAAAGGGTTAGTCACTCAATCTTGTCTGACTCGTTGCAAGAATACTGGAGGGGATAGCCATGCCCTTCTTCAGGGGATCTTCCTGACCCAGGGATCGAACTCAGGTCTCCCACATTGAGGCAGGTTCTTTACGGTCTGAGCCACAGGGAAGCCCCCTGGTGTACTTATCATGTAGGAATTTACAAGAGTTTCAGGAGCTCTGTGCCAGGAACCAGGACAAAGCCAAAGATGTATTTCTTATTAGAAATCACAGCATCACATCTGGGGGATGGAAACTTTTGCCTTTAGCGAATTCCCAAGGCTCAATTGACCATCAACAACAGGAAGGTCTCCAGCATCCCCAGTGTCTCCTAAGAGCTCCTCCCTCCAGCTCTGAGGGCTGACGCATTCCCTCCCTAGAGATGGAGACGGGCACCATGGAGGACCATGGTCATCAGAGCTCGTTTCCCCGCAGGCCCAGCTGTTACTTAACGTCTCTGAACCTACATTTCCTCATTTTGAATTAGGGAGAGTAACAGATGTTTTATAGAGTGGGCGTAAAACCTGGAAACGTAGTTTTCTTTCCCTTTTCCTTTTTTCAGAGCACACCAAAATCACTTTGAATGGCTTTCCCCAAACCACAAAGGCATAGAGTGGAACTTTGAGAGCTTCTGAGCAAAGAGAACCGCAGAACTCAGGGTAAACTCCCGAAGCTCAGGGTGAGAGCTCCTGCTTTCACTAAGGGGCTTCCTGGTGGCTCAGATGGTAAAGAATCTGCCTGCAGTGCAGGAGATCAAAGTTCCACCCCTGTGGAGGATCCCCTGGAGTAGGAAATGGCAACCCACTGCAGTATTCTTGCCTGGAGAATCCCATGGACACAGGAGCCTGGCGGGCTACAGTCCATGGGGTCGCAAAGAGTCAGACACGACTGAGCAAATAACACCTTCACTTTCACTAAGGGAGGCATCAGGGACCAGACTTAACACTCATCCTCCAAACCCTTATCACATCCAATGTTTATACCAAAGGGAGCATCCAGCTCTCCATCTTTCTTCTCAGAGAGTCCTTGGAACTGCTTGTCAGGATAACAGGATTCTGATTCTAGGACTGCCATTAGACAAGCCACAGGATCATCCAGACTTGCTTGGGTGGGCCTCTTTCTTCCTGGAAGGCACCCTAGAGTCTTCCTCACACTAAAGTCTGATCTTATCTCGCTGTTGCTGTCAGACACATTCAGAGGCAGGTTAAATCAATATTCCCGAGCATTACTATGCAGCAAGAAAAATGCCCCAGAGCTTCTACCCTCTTGTAACAGGAAAAACAGAGATGAAATAATGAATGATCAGCATTAGGATTGTTACAAAAGGAGAAGTACAAGTGCATGCAGACAGGGGAAGCCACCAGTGAGAGGATGCATGGGGCTTGAATCAGAAGGCATCAGGTACAGATGGACACAGGAGCCTTAGGCAGTAGACAGGGCATCATATCCGTGTTGGTGTTTTCAGACTGTAATTTGAGGACAAAGGGAGCCAATGAAGGACATTCAGGGTAGACATATGATCAGATAAGAATTTTAAAGAGATACAGTATGGCTCTGTGTGTGTGTGTGTGTGTGTGTGTGTGTGTGTGATGGACGTGAGAAGGCTGGGGGTGGGCAAATAGATGAGTGAATTTCATTTCGGACCTGCTCAGCTTGAGGTCCTAGCATCATCTTCAGGATACATGTCTTTAGAGCTTTCATTAAATACCACCTTTGTATTTTGTGTAATTCCCCTGATACAACAAGTCAATAGACATTTGTATGGTTTCATTGAGCAAATACTTTTGACCTTTAAATAATTTTAAATAATTTATTTTAAATAAATAATTTTGACCTTTAAAAATCTCTCGCTAACTTTTCTGTGTTGTTTTGCGCCTGTCCCAAAGTATCTGACTTTGGGTTGCTTATCTAGGTTAGCATCAATATCATGACTTTGGGCAATTCCCCTACATTAATATTGTAGATCTTGAATCTACATGGATGACTTGGTACAAATTAATTCTGAATACTTGAAACCTGATAAGTTCCTTCTAAAGAGCTAAAATGTGCCATAGGCCTACGTACAGGTTATTATTATTTTTTTTTTCCTATACTCAAAAGAGTTTTCAAGACTCATTTGATAACAATAAATTTGCCTCCTTTCTTAGGAGAAATCACAGGCTTTGGGAAAAAGGAGGGTTGTGGGGATTGAGGAGGCCTTAGCTTTAGGTTCTGGCTCTTAAATCGTGAGGTGAGAAGAATGACGCTGAGTCTTAGTTACTTAGGGTTGTGCATTTGTAGGTAATTCAATAATTCAGAAATCTGCATTTATTTGACTGGCTGAATATCTCAATTCACCACAAGATGGCAGCACAAAGTTAATTTTTAAAAGTAGATGACTTTCTAGCGCTCACATAGAAAGAGGACTAGAAAGGAACCATAATAGATATTTTCTTCTTGATCTTTTAGTTGAAAAGAAAGGAAGAAAGAAATATAGAATGAAGTGAAAAAGAAGAAAAAAGAAAAGAATGAGGGAGGGGAGGTCATGAAAAAGGAAAGTAAAAGAACAAAAAAAAAACATTTCACAAACATTCAGCCAGAATATATTTAATGAAAGAAAAGAACCAAGCCACCAATGTAGGAAATTTCCGAGAGAGGAAACCAGTGTTACAACCACATTTATTCACAGCCTCGATGTGTGAGTATAAGATAGACATTTGACCTTCTTATAAAAGCAGTTATGTCTTTGGGAAACTATGAGAATGAATTTACAATTACAAAGGGTTCTGATACAGTTAAGTCAGGTTTACATCAGCATAATGATCAACTTGGATTCAAGACTGTTTCATCTAGCACCCTTAATAGAGGTCTTTCATGTTGGTTTCCATGTTTGTGTGGCGAAATGGGAGACATTATTCAAGAAGAGGATAGTCAGACACACGTTGGCAGCCGTGTCCTGAGGTCCTGGAAATAGAAAGGGTGCCATGAGTTCAGTGATCCCAGAAGCCCCTGAACTGGGAATCCTTTCATTCTTTGATTCTCCATGGGCCAGCCACCGCTTACTTGACCCTCTGTTGGCCTCTCCAGCTTCTTGCTCTCTCCCCATCTCATGAATTTGGAATAGCAGAGAGTTCAAGAAAGGGAGCAATCTTAAGAATGGTGATTGCCTCATTCTTAGATTGAGGGTTGTTTTTTTTTTAAACTTTGGCACTAATGACATTTGGGGCCAGATAATTCTTTTTTGGGGGGATGAGAGTATAGGGTATTCAGCAGCACTTTTGCCATGTACCACTAGATGCCGAGAACACCCCCACCCCAAGCTGTGACATCCCAAATGCCTCCAAATATTGCCAAGGGCTGTCCTGGGGAGAAAATCTGTCTCCACCTCCCCATTTGAGGGCCACGGGCTTAAGATAAACTCTAATGACAAAAATGAAGGAAATCCTTTGTCTCACTGTCCTGTTCAAGGGCAAAACTCATACTGAATCATCAGAGAAATGTGTGTTTTTCAAATCTCTGTTAGAGTTTTCCAAATTTGAAATTGGGCAAAAGTGCCTTTGTTAGAGTCAGGATAGTGTTCTCCACATGAGACAAATCAACAAATACTTATTATGACTATTCTGTTGAGCAAGACCTGTACCAGGCACTGTAGGGCATACAAAACAGTGAAATAATTTTTATAGAAAAGAAAATAATGCTGGTGAATGCTTCCAATGTGCCAGACACTTTTTCTATCCTTTGCAAACATCTGTTTTCTATTCATTTCCGTTAAACTCTGCAAGCTCTCTATCAATAAATATTCTTTGCACTTCATAGGTGAAACCGAGATTGAGAAAAAATTCAGTCACTAGCTGTATGTCACATTAATGGTTGGTGACAAAGACTAGTCTTTCTAACACCAAGGACTGTGTATACTCTTGTCCCAGACACTAACCCTTGAGGAGCTTACAGTCTGGTTGGGTGAGCAATGTATATATGCACAGGAAAGATGTCTAATGTCATAAGGTAGTAGACGGTCTGTGCCATAAAAAGCCATAAAAACTACAGGACACACAGCTGTAGACTAGAGTGATCTGACAAATTATTAGAATGTGTTGAGTGTTAATCTGTATGTCATGAAAGAGTGGAACATGAGAGAGATGGATTAGGAAGATGGGCAGGGGTAGGTTCCATTCTATCAAAGGGCAATCTTCTGAGAGCAGTAAGACTGTGTAAGGGTGTTGTGAGCATAGGGTACAGACGGCTGAACGGAGTGGAAGATCCATGCTGAGTAAGAGAGATAATACAGGTTGGGAAAGGGTGGCTGGCGACCAGTATCAGAGGGCCTTGAATATAATCCAGAAATAATAAACTAAAGGCCAAAATAATAGACTTTGTTAGGTTCAGAGTTGTGAAAATTGAGAAATTTGGGAAAAGATGAGATTTCTAACATTCCTGCATGTGGTGATATTGATGCTACATTCCTGTCTCAATTCTTGGCTGAGGCCAAGGAAGGCTTGCCGTTTTTAATGGGCTCTGGGCTCGCCAGTTCAGCAAAATCCACACCACATGCTATTACCCTTGCTTTACTTCACTATCTGCTTAACCCCTAAACACAGGGGAATTTGCACCTGAATTTAGAAAACGATTTTCTCAAAATTTAACCTGATAAAACCAATTAAAATGGACTGTTTCTTCTAACGGTCCACCAGAAATGGGAGACAAAAGCTAATCCTCCATTCAGCATCTTTCCATACACCCAAAGACCGTCATTAGAGTGCCCTTTCCTTCCCGTCTTCCCCACCACCATCACCCCTGGCTGTCGGCTGTGTCGTTCTCCCGGAGCTGTGCATTATTAACTCCCACTGTGGTCATTCAGTGTTGGAGCTGATGTGACTTTCACATCTTTACACTGTGAGTGTGAACCTGGGTACCCCAGCAATGATGCCACCTTCTTTACTTTTGCCTGGTTTATGACAACTCACAGAGCAATGGATATTTTTACTGTGTCCTAGGCACTGTGCTATGAATGTGGACTATTACTACATAACAGACACGGAGCAAGAGGATTTATATTCTAATGGCAGAGACGGACAGCAATGACCAGAATAAGCAAATTATACGCATTTGAAAATGATATCTATGAAGGGAAAGAAATAATAGAGTGGAATTAGGAGTCTGGCAAAGGGGATTCCCTGGTGGCTCAGACAGTAAAGAATCTGTCTGTAATGCGGGAGACCCAGGTTTGATCCCTGGGTCGGGAAGATCCCCTGGAGAAGGAAATGGCAACCCACTCCAGTATTCTTGCCTGGAGAAGGACTTGAAAGAGATTGTTGTGGGAAATGAGTGTGATGTAGTAGGAACATTCAAGTATCCGGCAAGCTCTTCTGTTATGGAACAGAAAGGCTCACAGGTCAAATTAAGAGGCTCAAATCATACAGATTGTTGGATCAACCTAACACATAACATGGAGAGTAGCAAGAGGAAAGAGAGGAAAGAGCTGGTATAGGTTGACATACTTAGGATGCTGTGTAAGCAGGTAGATGGCGCACTAGATGAATCCTGGGTTGTGCAATGTTAGTATATTCTCTCTCTCTCTCTCTCTCTCTCTCACACACACACACACACACGTACCAGCCTTCTCACTGAGTAAAGTTATAGGACCAGATTTGAACTTAACCCATAGCTCAACAGAGAGACGATGTCTGGGGACCAACAACACACTTGCTCTATCAGAGGGAATCGAGGCCAACCACTCTTGCCTATAGCTGTGGTTCATGTATGAGCTTGTTGAGCAGCCATGAGCCTTTCCCGGTTCTCTTGGGTGGAACACATGTGGAGTCAGACTGGGGGCCATAATATGTATCCCCAAGGGATGGCCAATTTGAGATGAGCCTAGCTGTCTACCTGGAGATGGCCTGATCAGGACTTTCCTATTTGGTCCTTCCATCATTTTCTTTCTAGAAACAACATACTTGTTTATTCCATACTTGTAAAATCATATATTTCACTCAGTATGTCCACCTTTGACATGTCTCATAGGATATTTACTTACTACATTTAACATATCTTTGGAGTTTTAGCTACCCCATTGTTTTTCTCACCTTCGGAAGCAGAAGTGAAAATTCTAGCCAGGAGGATACCAGGAGAGAGTGATGGATGGTGTGCCTGGTATGTTTCCAGGACAGCAGGAAGAGCTGGCTGGGGTGGAGGGAGCAGGTGAGTGGAGATTAGCAGGAGAGGAGGGCAGGTTTTGCTGGGCCTGATGGCCATTGCAAGCACTCTGTCTGCAATACTAGCTCAACTCCATCCTTGACTGAATTCTACTGTCAACTCTCTTTTTCCATCCTCTAGGGATTACCCTTCACTCACACAGAGGGGAAATCACAGTAGTGCAGTGTCATGTAGGCTGGAGAGAGTTTCAAAAAGAGGTCAACTGTGTCAGCTGTCTCTGAACGGACTTTGATAAACAATAGACTCCGGGGGACGATGAGAACGGGGCGAAAGAAAAGGCCATTTGAGTTAGCAATAAAGATGTCATTGGTGACCTTCAAGAGACGGGTTTCGATGAAACAGCCTGGGCAGAGGCTGAGCGTGTGTTACAGAGGAAACTGTGGGGAGGAAATGGATGTTCTGCTTCCTCAGGCCTGTGACCTTTGTACTCGGGCTTGCTGATATGAGAAAGCGCGCCCCCTCCTCCGAGGACTGTGGCCCCGGCTTCGAGCACTTCCCAGCAGAGCCCCACAAACCCAGTTCCCATGTATCAGGCTGCTGATTAATGTATTTCCAGCAAAGTCTACCAGATTCTTTGAAAGGCCTTTGAGGTTGCTCACTGAAGTAAATCCTTTTACTCACTGTTTTTGTTTGAGTATGAGTGGGGGGGAAAGGTGAGATTAATAATTCTATCTGATCACTTCTAGGACTTGAAAATCTGTCATTCTGGTTCCAAAGCTTCTCTGCACTT
Organism: Cervus canadensis; assembly: GCF_019320065.1. NCBI lineage: Eukaryota > Metazoa > Chordata > Mammalia > Artiodactyla > Cervidae > Cervus > Cervus canadensis. The sequence goes on along the minus strand of NC_057418.1, from coordinate 11,402,778 downwards.
CTCTCCCTCCATCCCTCCTCCATCCCTCTATCATTTCTCCATCCAAGCCTCCATCCCTCCACCCATTCTCCCTCCTTCCCTCCTTCCATCCTTCTATCTCTCCATTCATCTGTACTCTTCTTGATACCTATCTCCTGTGAAAGGCAGGATTTTTTTTATCTACAAGCTTACTTTGTCCACCTGACTCTGGATCCCAGTCCCCCCAAACCCTTCTCTCATCCTCCTCACTCTCCCCAGACAACGCGCAGATCAAGTGAATCCCATTTTAGTTCTGATATCTATTCTCTCCCTTCATTGAATAAACCCAAATTCTTTCTGACTTCGAAAATACCACTTCTCCTCTTGCTGTCCATCTGTAGTTATCATCCTAGGTCTCTTATTAGCTGAGAACCAAGTCCCTTGAAAGCCACATCTGCACAAGATTGTATCTGCCCTTGCCTCTCCACTGAAAGTGATGTCTAGGCGTAGCCATGTCACCTCCTGACACCTTTACTTCTTTATATTTGTTTTTGTAATTGTCTATCTTCTTTTCTATCTTGCTCAATACATTAAGTTACCTGAAAGCAAGATGGTTTCATAGTTACTGCTGTCCCCATCATCTAGACATCTATGGCACAGATCGGGCATTCAATATTTGTTGAATGAATGAATCAGTGAATGAACGAATGAGTCCTGTCTGTGACTTTTTTCACATGTGACTCAGCTAACCATGTCCTCATTTAAAAAAACCACTCTTCTATTAGTTGCTCAGGTACTATTCTCCCTGGCTTTCATCTAACCCTCTGTCAATTATTTTGTGGCTTCATATCTTTAAATGATGCCGTTTCTTAGGGGTCTGTTGGGTTCCTTTCATTTTTTTAAATTGGAGTAGAGTTGCTTTACAAAGTCGTGTTAGTTAACAACAAGGTGAATCAGCCATATGTATACGTATATCCCCTCCCTCGTGAGTCCCCCTCCCAGCCCCACCTTCTAGGCTGTCTCAGAGCACAGAGCTGAGCTCTCTATACTAGTCAGCAGGTGCTCACCAGCTATTTTGCACGCGATATATCAGAGAAGGCAATGGTACCCCACTCCAGTACTCTTGCCTGGAAAATCCCATGGACGGAGGAGCCTGGTAGGCTGCAGTCCATGGGGTCGCTAAGACTTGGACACAACTGAGTGACTTCACTTTCACTTCACTTTAATGCATTGGAGAAGGAAATGGCAACCCACTCCAGTGTTCTTGCCTGGAGAATCTCAGGGACAGGGGAGCCTGGTGGGCTGCCATCTATGGGGTCGCACAGTCGGACACAACTGAAGCGACTTAGCAGCAGTGTATGTATGTCAATGCTAGTCTCCCAATTCGTCCTCCCCCGCTCTTCCCACTGTGTCCACATGTCTGTTCTCTATGTCTGTGTCTCCATTCCTGCCCTGCAAATAGGTTCAGCTGTACCGTTTTTCTAGATTCCCTCAGGGATCACAGCCTCGTGGAGAAGGGGCTTGCATAACTCAGTGAAGCTATGAGCCATGCTGTGCCGGCTTCCTAAGGTCCGCTTGACTTCACACTCCAGGGTGTCTGGCGTGAATATACAACAGTTATTTTTCTGACTTACTCCCCTCTGTAGGACAGACTCTAGGTCCATGTTCCTTTCTTAGCAATGTTTATTTTACCTGGCCAAGCGCATCTGCAGCTTTAAATACAAGCTTATCGGTACCTCCCATGCTGATCTCCCTTTGTTCTTCAGACCTGTGTACCTAACTGCCTTCTGAGGACCTCCATTTAACCATTTCATGGGGACCTCAAGTTTATAAGGTAAAACACTGGACTCATAACTCCTGTCTCAGTGATGGGATAGCTATCCCCTTATTCATGAAAACCAGAGATATGGAAATTTTCCTAGATAGGCTCATTTAATCAGATGGTCATTCCTTTAGATAAGTCTTACAAGATATACCTGAAATGTGTCCTCTGTCATTTTTGGTGTTATGGGTGAGATATGAAGTTTTGGGGGCAGAAATAGGGGATCCTGCCCTCTTTCTCCTGAAACCCCTACACACACACACACACACACACACACACAGTGAGTGAGCCCTGTGTCTGAGCATATACACACAGAACTGTGATCAGAATCAGGATGCTGCAAATACTTGCAGGGCTTCTAGTCACCAGTGAGACAAAGCTGTTGGTTTCCTCTCTGCCAGTAGAGATGAGACATTGGGGAAGGAGTGCTGAAAACTAGGATAGGACTCACATTAATGGCCTCCCTCCCACGCCTCCCACTCCCATCTGAGAAACTTCTGCCTCAAACAGAATAAAATAATAAAACAGAAAAAAAAAAGTGATAAAAAGGAACTAAAAAATATTTTGATTGGGGCAATTCCAACCACATATTTCAAAATCGCTGGGTAACTTCCCTCTCTCTATTTCACTGCGCTGAGCATCCCTCCACAAAGGCTTGTCATTTCAGAATTGGAGGGTGTTGCCTTTTCTCGGCATCATTTTAATACAAGTTCATCAAAGATCTGACACCCCAAGGCACTAACCGTCCTGCAGAAGCTTGAGCTAGGACAGCAGAGAGGTGGTGGGGACAGAGCTAGATACAGGGAGAGATCCCCGACTTCCTGGACTAAGAGGGGGTCACCAGGCCCTTCAGTGCCACGTTATCTGTGACATTTGAACTTACTCCTGGTGATACTTCTTGACCGTGATATCACTTCTCTCATTGCAGTTCTGGGAAGTGGCCTGGATAGGAGTTGCCACTAACACACAGGAAGGGGGACGCTTCAGATAACTTTAGAAGGTTTGGGCTTACTGAAGGCAAAAGGAAGCAACTCAAGGATTTTAAGCAGAATGATTGGATCAGTATAGTATTGGAAAGAATATAAGTAGCCAATATTTCTTAGTGCTTATTATATACCGGACATTGTACCAAATGCTTCATATGGGTTATCTTAATTTTAAAAGCAGCTCTGTGAATAAGTATTCTTAGTTTTCTTCTCTTTACAGATACTGAAGTAAACACCTAGAGGATCATTTGTCCAACTTCTCACAGATAAGAGGAGGGGAGATGGGATGCAACCCAGGTTCATTGGATCCAAGTCCATTTCAACCATCACCCTAAGTCCAGAATCATAAAGAAGGAAATTCATAAGAAGGTATCTTTAGCATAGGTTGTTTCTTCCTTAGGTGAACCTCCACCATCCTTCATAGTCTCATTTTTATAAAGCCACTTGCCTGTGTTGAAGCTACATGACAGTCATATCCAAATATGCCAGACTCTCTCCTGTCTTTGAGCCTTAGTCCCCCTCAGCAAAGTGGCCACCACGGTGGGCACTCCTAGCCCTTCAAGACTTCCCAGTCACCACCTCCAGCCTAGCCTCTGACTATGCCTCTTCATTCCCTGGCTCTGTACTGGGGGTTAACACAGGTATCCATTGATCTTCAAACTTCTTTACTTTGATACCTGAAAGTTACTTGGGAAAGTAAGTACTGCCACGTGTATCTTCCACTTGACATTCTGAAATTTGTCATCGTAAGCTTAAATAGTGGCAAAGGATGTAATTTCTTACATATTGTAAATAATAGGCTTTTATGAATGAATTGTCACATGACTTTTTAAAACCTATCCAATGGAAAGCAAGTACCATATCATTTGGCATTCATCATCAGACTCATCAGAACTCTAATTCTAAAAACTCTAATTCTAAACACTAGGTCAGTCTTTCCTTCCCATTCAACAAAGAAACACAACAGGAATTTTTAACAGGTGAATAGAAACAGCTGACTTGCTCAGTTGTAGGACAGAAGGAAAGAAAATATGGCCCAGGCTATCCTTTCAGAGCCTGGAAGCTCTGGGGGCAAAGGAGGTCTCCATCTAGCACAAGTGCATGGACATGGGAAAATTAACTTATAAAGTATTCTGATGCAGCACAGGCAGGGGTGTCTATTCTCTTTGTTCATTCTATAGCAGTGCATGCTATAAGAATTGGGTAAGATTTTTATAATAAGGTGTTGAATTTATTGGGTGACCATGGCTAATACTTTGGGCCCCCTATTATAAACATTTAAAGAAGGGCCTGTGTTATTAAATTTTGTTTTTGAGGTGGTGAAAAAGCCTGATTGCTTATCACTGGTGGTTAAAACCATCTTTTTTTTCAAGAGATAATGTGTATAGCAGTCAGATAAAGGGCCTTGGAGTCTTGTTTTGTTTTTAGTTGCTGAGTCGTGTCTGACTCTTACGACCCCATGTACTCTAGCCTGCCAGGCTCCTCTGTCCATGAGATTTCCCAGACAAGAATACTGGAGTAGGTTGGTTGCCATTTCCTTCTCCAGGAGATCTTCCTGACACAGGGATTGAACTTGTGTTTCTTGCTTTGACAGCCAGATTCTTTACCACTGAGCCACCTTCGGAGTCTAAGAGATTTGAATTTAAGACTCACCATTTTATCTACTGTGGGAACTTGAACAGCTAATCTGAGTTTTGGTTTCCTTGTCTCTGGAATGTTCATACCTGGGATTATAACCAAAGTTCAAATTCCTGGAAGAAAACCCAGCTTGGATTAGGTGTTCTTATGGCTAGAGCACCAAGAGTTGATTGCAGCAAGAAGCTGTCCCCATTTCTCATCCCAGATCCTGGGTCTCTTGCAGGGCCTACATCCTCAGGATGGGATATGATACTGGGGAGAAAAGCTGGGTGAAGTAATGATGAAGCTAGTGATCCAACTCAGGGGGGCTTGATGAAGTGTCATTAGCACCTGTAAGAGGATGAGTGTTTGTTTCCAGATCTCTTCCCTACCTGTGCTAACCAGAACAAATGCCCAAGTATTCCTTTGTCAATTATCCTAGACTCATTTGATGTAGAATTCCCTGGCAGTTCAGTGGTTAAGACTCTGCCCTTCCAACGCAGAGGGCATGGGTTTGCTCCCTGGTGAGGGCGTCCCAAGTGGTGGTAATGCTAAAGGATCTGCCAGCCAGCGCAGGAGAGCTATGAGGTGTGGGTTTGATCCCTGGGTTGAAAAGATCCCTTGGAGGAGAACACAACAAGTCACACCAGTCTTCCTGCCTGGAGACTCCCAAGGACAGAGGGGCCTGGTGGGCTACGGTCCACAGGGTTGCAAAGAGTTGGTTGGACACGACTGAAGCGACTTAGCGTGCATTTTATTTATAGACACTTATACACTGTGAGTTGGAAGAGTGCCAAATGATCTCTGGCCCTAACAACTCTTCCTTAGCTGGCTGCCTGAGTGCCTGCAGTTCCCAGACTGATTAGAATGGTTGCTTTGGGTAAGGCATTACAAATCCAAAAGACCTTATTGGAGTGCTAAGAGGTAACCTCAGGCACTCATATGTTAGCAAGACTAGCTCATCTATCACATCAGCTGGCTTTCAATGAGCTGGGAGTTGAAGCCCCAACTCATTGAGTGGCAGGACAAGTACAGTTTGCTGGAGATGAAGGGGGAGGAAACACTGCACTTGAAACATTGAACAGTTCACAGGCAAAGCCAGACCACAGAAGGAAAAAGAGTGAGAGGCAAGAGATGAAAGGGAGGTGAGGAAGGAGGAGGAAGGCAGGGACTGGAGGAAGACAGGCTGTTCATACTAACATCTGATGTCTCCGGAGGGTCCCTAGTGAGCACTGACAAGTCATTCTCTGGTCATAGGACTTTAAGAGATGATAAACCAAGAAGAAGTTTCTACCCCTAAAAAGTCTTCTCAGATTATCAATTATGCTTGCAGGCCTATAAATCTTAGCCAAAATGTCAATCATCATCTCCATTATAATATTGATAATAATAGCATATTCTTCTTGAGGACTTGCTTCAAATACTATAGCCAAATAGCCAACAAGCTCATGAAAAGATTCTTGGTATTACTAATCGTTGTGATCAGTCATTAAGTCATATCTGACTCTTTGTGACCCCATGGACTGTGGCCTGCCCGGCTCCTCTGTCCATGGGATTTCCCAGGCAAGAATACTGGCGTGAGTTGTCATTTCCTTTTCCAGGGGATCTTCCCAACCAAGAGATCAAACCCATGTCTCCAGCTTGACAGGCAGATCCTTTACCATTATGCCATCTTTGAAGCCCCAAGTATTATAGTTTGTGCTTTACATGTGGTGGGTAGTTCACAGAATCCTCACAACCCCAAGAGCCAATGTTGTTCTTGTAGATATTGTTCTAGAGATGAAATAGCTGACATTTAGAAGAAGTTAAGAAACCTGGCTCAGAGCACAGCCAGCAAAGCTGTGGCACCGAATTCTCATTGGAATTCTTGCTTTGACTCCAGTATAAAACCCTTAACCACTAAGCGTTATGTCTTGAAGAGGGTGACATTCCAAAGCAGGGATTGCCCAACTTTTCTGGGTGAAGGGCCGGATAGGAAATATCTCTGACTCTGTGAGCCATGTGGTGTCTGTTCCAATTACTCAACTCTGTGCGTGAAAGCAGCCATAGGTGATATGTAAACAAGTAGGTATTATATAAACAATAAAACTATAGGAGAATGGTTTGCTCTAAAGAGACTTGAGAGACTTCCCTGGTGGCCCAGTGGTTAAGAAATCTCTTGCTTCCACTGCAAGGGGCACTGGTTTGATCCCTAGTTAGGGAACTAAGATCCTGCATGCCACAGCCAAAAAGTCAAATCAAATAAAGAAACTTCAGAAAGGCAAGGGCTTCCCTGGTAGCTCAGGGAAAAGGTAAAAATAGTATACAGTCAAAATGACTCTTCAAATAACAGTAGTTGCTTATAAGGAGGGTAACTACTTTTAACAATATGTTTATGGCTGGGCCTTTTGAATCACAACAGCAGAGAATGAATGTTTTTTTCTCTTTGCATTTCAGTGGTGATCCCTCTGTTCTTTTGATGGTGGAGACCAACTCTAGTTTGAAATGGAGGAAGAGAAATAGAGGACATAAAGGATTCTCCCACCACTCCTTCTTTTCTTGTGTGAGGTAAGTGTGGTTAAGTTCCAGTGAGAAAAAAAGGTGTGTGTGGTGTCCGTCCATTGAAAGCTTTTCCCCAAATGATTTAACTCACACTTTGGGAAGGGACCAAAGCATCTTATGGACTTAAAGATTCCTGAACATTCTTGAGAAAATGCTTGCCTGAGAATGTATTTCTAGCTTCTCTTTCTGACTAAGGGAAAGCTGCACTTAGAAAGAGCTGGAAAAAAAGAGGTTTGTTGCTGAAATATTAGACTAAATGGCCCTGGAAGCTGCCGACTGACCAGATATTGTAGGGATACAAGTTGTTGAACTGTGGTTATAGTTTCTTTGGAGGCATATACCATGAATCCCATGACATCTAAAGGAGAAAGTTAGTTTTCTTTAGATTCACTATAAAAACTCAACCTGGGTTGATTTCAGGGCAGCCAAGACTAGGCTACAGAGGGAATATACATATTTGAAAGACCTGGGAAAGTCCTCAAGAAAGCTCCTTCAAGCATCAAATATCTCCCAGCTAGACATTGCTGCTGCTGCTGCTAAGTCGCTTCAGTCATGTCCGACTCTGTGCGACCCCATAGACGGCAGCCCACCAGGCTCCGCCATCCCTGGGATTCTCCAGGCAAGAACACTGGAGTGGGTTGCCATTTCCTTTTCCAATGCAGCTAGACATTAGGAGCTCACTAATTCAGATTTATTTCTTGTGATTTTTGTGCTTTCCAAGACTGTTTTCTTCAGCTACAGGTGTCTTTGGAGGGATGAATGGGGGATGCAGACCTGTGTGATGGTCAAGGACCAGCTTCACAATTTGCTGCCTGGTCCCATCCAGGCTCTGCCTTTTCTTAACCATGACCTGGGAACACTCTGCCCTCTAAGCCTAAATGTCTTCATCTGTAAAATGAAAGTAATAGTAATGCCTACTTCTTAAAAATCTGGTAAGCATAGTATTGCATAAGTAAACCATTTTGCTTAGTGACTATCACACAGTAGGTGCTCAATGAACCTTACCTCTTATGTATGACAGGCTGTTATTACAACTTTATTAGCCCTTATGACTGGAGCACATTTAATAATTCCCTAGGAATATTGGATAGGCAGGAAGGAGAGGGAGGGAGAGGGAGAGGGAGGGAGGAAGGGGAAAGGAGGGAGGGGGAGGGAGAGAGGGAGGGATCTTACTTGCTCCAGGAGGAAAATATGGGGATAGTGTGTACATGGGTCAGGCAAGAGGAGCAAGTTTAGGCATGAGATGAACCTAGATTCCAATCCTGATTTTGCTACTTGCAGTTCTTGGGATATTGGGAAGTTATTTATTTCTCTGGATTCTATTTCCATTAAAAAAACCCCCCAAACCCCAGAAAGTAATCCTGCCTGCTTTCTAAAGCACTAGCTGGAATAGGCAGGGAGAGAATAAATGAATACATGATAAATAACAGCTACCTTATGTGTCCCCAACACATCAGAGCTCTTCTTACTAATTGTAGGAAGGTTTTGGGTAACAGGTGGGAACTGAGCATCCCAGGGAAGAGTTCAGCACAGTGTGGAAGGTGGTCCTTAGAAAGGGAGATAGAAGCCGATCAAGGACAACCCTCACTTCACAGTTTTATTGTCATTATCAAAGTGTTTTAGTTTCGTGGCAGCTTTCTTTTCTTTTTTTAATTATATCCTGGACATATGTGGGATGATGGCTTTTAATGCTTTGGATTCAGCTTTCTGCAAATGGCACATAAATCTGATGAAGGAACGAACATAGCTGGTGTCAGAGGCTTGGAGGTGAAGGCCCTCATTCACTCAATGGGGACATGGTGGGTGGGAAGAGGGACTGGTGGGGATACAGTGTGAGGGTGTGAGTGTGCAAGGAGGGAGATATTTTGAGGTTAGATGTAAATATCCACTGTGACTTGTACCATAAAGGAAAAACAGCTGAGAAGTCACATTGTAAAGTATGGAAACTAAAAAACTGTCTTGTTTGCATTCAAGACCATGTTGTTGGTCTCATTTGAAATGAAAATAACCTCTTATTTCAAAGAACACTGTATTTTTTCCAAGTTAGTAATACATTGACAGTTCAAAGTCAAAATGGTATAAAAGGCACACAGGAAGAAATCTACTTCACCCTCGTCCCTTCCCATCCATCCTGTCCTCTCTCACTTCCTCCTCTTCATACTACTTCTGGTTTGTTGGCTTATTTATCTTTCCAATATTGCTTTTTGCAGATGCTGACAGGTAAGGACAGAACATACTGTTCCCACCCTCTTCATTTTATGACACAAAAATGCAGCCCACATTGTATTGAGATTTGCACATTGTTTTCTCTGCTTAATAGGACACCCTGAACACCTCTGTACGTTGGTACAGAAAAGGCACTCATTTTGCTTTTTTCACAGCTGCATAGGATTAATTTTGTAAATATGCCATGTTTTATTTGGGTCCCATCCAAACCCTCTCACAATAAATAGTCTTGCACACTTTCACTTACTATGTGTGCAGATGTAACTGTTGGAAAAAAGCCCAGATGTGGGATTGCCAGATTCAAGGGCCACTGAACCCATAGTTTAGGCAGATATCACCAGATTCTCCTGCACAGGCCTGCATCATTCCCCCCTTCGTGGTAAAGGAATGCCATTTTTATTTGTATTTCTCATATTAATTTGTAACCCATTTAGCTATGAATGGGGCTTCTCTAGTGGCTCAGATGGTAAAGCGTCTGTCTGTAATGCAGGAGACCCGGGTTCAATTCCTGGGTTGGGAAGATCCCCTGGAGAAGGAAATGGCAGCCCACTCCAGTATTCTTGCCTGGAAAATCCCATGGACTTCGGAGCCTGGTAGGCTACCGTCCATGGGGTTGCAAAGAGTTGGACACGACAGAGCGACTTCACTTTCACTTTATCTATGAATATTTCTTTTTCTATGAAATGTCTTTTATGTGCTTTGCCTGCCTTTTCATTGGATGAGATCGGTGCATCCAGGGTGGTATGGCATAGACTACCTGTTTTTCTATTGGGTTCTTCCTAGTCTTTATTTCCGGGAGTGCTTAGGAGTTTATCACCTATTAAGGAGAGTGGTATTTGTCATATCATTTGCATTTTTTCTCCATTTTATCATTTTGTCATTTACTTTGCTTATGGCATATTTACTGTGTTAATGGATTTAAAAATACATATGTAATTTATCTTCTTTAATTTTATAACATGGCTTTTCAGTCATGTAAGGGACTTGCCTCCTCTAGGGTTAGCAAGGAATTCACTTATATTACCTTTTGCAATTTTTAAAAACTTTTGTTTTTAAATACTTGCTATAACTGAAGGTTTATCCTTATGTATAATGTGAGGTACAGATCTAATTTTATTTTATCTTTTCTTTATGTGGACGATCAGTTCTGTTAATCTAAAGATCCATCTTTATTGATATAAATGTCATCTTTATCATATACTATGTTACCGAATGTGTTTGTACTGAAAATTTTTGAAATTTTTTTCTAATCCACAGGTCTTTCTATTTATATACCAGACATGTAGTTATTAAGGTTCTGTGGTTTGTTTTAAATATCTGGTAAACTGAATCTCCCACATTCCTTTTTTTCTTTTAGTTTTTCTAGCTATTTAAATTTATTTTCCCACATGAACTTTATGGTGTTATTTTAAGTGGATAATGCTATATTTAGAAGTTAACGTTGGGACAATTGGCACCTTTTTGTTACTGAGTCTTTCCATTCATGATATATAAGGTTATGTATTTATTTACATTGAAGTTATAGGGGAGGAAAAACTTCCCCTCTAACGTGTAGGTTCTTCAGCAGGGGCCCTGCAAATTAGAGTAACAAACGAATAATGAGAGAAAACACTTGATTACCAAATGCTGAGCTAATCACAGGAGAAACTTCAGTGATGAATAATTCAAAGCAGTGGTTAGAACTGGGGCTTATGTAGCATCTTAGCAAAAGAACAAGAAGTTTGCTAAGAAGTGACAAAACAAAGGATAAGGGGTTTAGGCTTCTAAGGGGTGGTAAACTGTGGGTAGGTACACATATGGGTGAAACTAATTGAAGATAAGGACTAGTTAGAAAGGTTTATTATGCAGATTTCTCTGGGTTGATAAGATGCTGAAGCTGAAACTCTAATACTTTGGCCACTTGAGGCAAAGAACTGACTCACTGGAAAAGACACCGATTCTGGGAAAGATTGAAGGCAGGAGAAGAAGGGGACGACGACAGAGGATGAGATAGTTGGATGGCAACACCGACTCGATGGACATGAGTTTGAGCAAACTCTGAGAGTTGGTGGTGGGCAGGGAAGCCTGGTGTGCTGCAGTTCATGGGGTCACAAAGAGCCGGACATGACTGAGCAACTAAACTGACTGACTGATTAAAAATTATTCTCTCCTTCTTAATAGAGGAAGGAAAAGCAAGAAAGTTTGTGTGTGTTTGCTGCTTTTCATCTGCCTTTAGCTCAAAATAATTCTTACGTTAGAGTGGCATATTTGGGGGCAGTATGCTTTAAATCCCTTGAGGTCTTCAGGAGGGCTTTAAAAGTTTCTCACATCAAGTTGCACATTTAAAACTTTTTTCTTAAGTATTTTACTCTTTAGATGCTATGGTAAATATGTTTTTCTCTTCTGTCTTACCTTCAGACTAATTGTCTTAAATTAAGAAGCACCATGAGACAAACTATATGTTGCAATTAAATAACTTATAAGGTCAATCGAGGAAAGTGTGCTAGTCACTCAGCCATGTCCGACTTTTTCTGACCTCATGGACTATATATAAGACCAGGCTCCTCTGTCCATGGAATTCTTCAGACAAGAATACTGGAGTGGGTTGCCATTCCCTTCTCCAAGGGATCTTTCTGACACAGGGATCAAACCCAAGTCTCCTGCATTGCAGGCAGATTCTTCATTGTCTGAGCAACCAGGGAAGCCTCTCAGTCAAGGAAGGCCACAATATAATATAATCAGAAGCAGTTTAACAATTTGTACAGACACTTGTCAGTACCATGAAGTTACTGTATCACACGCTGGCTATAGAGCTTCTAAAACCTGAAACACACGCACACACCAGTTGTTACTGAAAATACAATGCCAAGGCACAATAGGGGGTAAAAGTGAGAAAGGGTTTTGTTCTCATAACTCGTCATTGCCTCCTAGTGGGTGGCCTTAGCATCTGAAGCGGCTGTCTCTTTTGCTGAGGTTTAGATGTGAGCCAATTGCACTCATCTCACACGCTAATAAAGCAATGCTCAAAATTCTCCAAGCCAGGTTTCAGTAATACGTGAACCGTGAACTTCCAGATGTTCAAGCTGGTTTTAGAATAGGCAGACGAACCAGAGATCAAATTGCCAACATCTGCTGGATCATCGAAAAAGCAAGAGAGTTCCAGAAAAACATCTATTTCTGCTTTATTGACTATGCCAAAGCCTTTGACTGTATGGATCACAATAAACTGTGGAAAATTCTGAAAGAGATGGGAATACCAGACCACCTCACCTGCCTCTTGAGAAATCTGTATCAGGTCAGGAAGCAACAGTTAGAACTGGACATGGAACAGACTAGTTCCAAATAGGAAAAGGAGTACGTCAAGGCTGTACATTGTCACCCTACTTATTTAACTTATATGCTGAGTACATCATGAGAAACGCTGGGCTGGAAGAAGCACAAGCTGGAATCAAGATTGCTGGGAGAAATATCACTAACCTCAGATATGCAGATGACACCACCCTTATGGCAGAAAGTGAAGAAGAACTAAAGAGCCTCTTGATGAAAGTGAAAGAGGAGAGTGAAAAAGTTGTCTTACAGCTCAACATTCAGAAAACTAAGATCATGGCATCTGGTCCCATCACTTCATGGCAAGTAGATGGGGGAACAGTGGAAATAGTGTCAGACTTTATTTTTTTTGGGCTCCAAAATCACTGCAGATGGTGATTGCCGCCATGAAATTAAAAGACACTTATTCCTGGAAGGAAATTTATAACCAACCTAGATAGCATATTAAAAAGCAGAGACATTACTTTGCCAACAAAGGTCCATCTAGTCAAGGCTATGGTTTTTCCAGTGGTCAGGTATGGATGTGAGAGTTGGACTGTGAAGAAAGCTGAGCACTGAAGAATTGATGCTTTTGAACTGTGGTGTTGGAGAAGACTCTTGAGAGTCCCCCTTGGGCTGCAAGGAGATCTAACCAGTCCATCCTAAAGGAGATCAGTCCTGGGTGTTCATTGGAAGGACTGATGTTGAAGCTGAAACTCCAGTACTTTGGCCACCTCATGCGAAGAGTTGACTCATTGGAAAAGACCCTGATGCTGGGAGGGATTGGGGGCAGGAGGAGAAGAGGATGACAGAGGATAAGATGGTTGGATGGCATCACCGACTCGATGGACATGAGTTTAAGTAAACTCCAGGAGTTGGTGATGGACAGGGAGGCCTGGTGTACTGTGATTCATGGGGTCGCAAAGAGTTGGACACGACTGAATGACTGAACTGAGATGTAAGCCTAGGAGTTCAGAGGATATTGAATTGGGTGGAAATACACTGTTCTGGTAAGAAATAAACAGATTTAGATGCCTGGGGAAAGACCAGGAATGTGAAAGCCTAGAGCTAGCTGGGCTGGAAATTGGAGGGGGAAGAACTGAGAAGGAACTCTGCTGATAGGTGAAAAGTTTGGGTAGAAGAAACATGCAGTATGGGGATGTTTGAATTCCTGTGTTGAGAGCTGGGTTGTGGTTACTCTTCCAGCAGCCCTGAGAAGTGGCTATCATCGCTGAGAAGTCTATTCTATTGGCTATCTGGACTACTTTTTTCTCCACACCCTCCAAAAACAAACAAAACAATTCATAGACACTTTAGTTTTCCTGCAAAAACATTATCTCTCCCTGTTGCATCTCTTATTGTGACAGAAGAGTGTAACAGTCAATCCTGTTTGTGTAATGAATTTTGTGATGAACAAGCCTGTGGAACAGTTTTTCTCATTCCTAGCTGTCCATGCTAACGTGCCAAGATCTTGTTGTGTTCTGGATAAAGAGCAGGTCATTACGGGCTCGTGGGCATTTGCTGTGGCTCCGCCCAGGTTCGTCTCTGTGTGGAGGGAAGGCTGCTTCTTATCGGTAAGTTGTTGGCTCACAGGCCACCACGTTTTATCTTTTTCCTGGGAAATACCTGGACTAAAATTACTTTACTTACCTGTTTATTTCTTTATTACAGCATCTCTCACGTCAAAGCTCCATTCGAATGTAGATCTTACCTACTCTATCAACTGCTGTATTCCCAGAGTTCAGAACAGTGGCACGTGATGGGTCTTTAATATTTGTTGAACAAATGAACAAACTATAGTTCAGCATCTATATTTCTTTTGTTTCCTTAAAGCTGCAGTTTTATCTGCTGCATTGGCTGAAATACGTGTTCTGTATAAATGAGCTTATTCTCCCTGCAATGATTAAAAAATTGTATAACATTAAGCTTGAAAAATGACTTTCAATTTCCTTTTCTAATCTTACTGTTTCTATATCAAATGATTTTAAGTGTTCCCACAAATCATTATCATACAAAGTAAAACCAACACTTCAATCTCAAGTTTTAAAATTTAACAACTTAGAAAAGAAAGTGAAATTACGATAGGAATAAATGGCTGGGCTTGACTTGTACTTGCAATTTTTTTTCACTTGCTATTGGATACTCTTCTTTTCCTCTTTATGACATGAAGATTGCAATTTCCAGTAATATATTTTTGTAATATTCCAGTGATATATTTATTTTAGTCCCGTTACAATAAAATATAACTATGGGAATGCACCTAACATCTGCAAAGTAGTAGATGGGGAATAGCTCAAAGCAGAAAAATATTTGGATAAAGATTGAAGCAAAATACAATAAAATTTTATTTAAAATTTGTCAAATTCAAAAACATCTCTCACCAAAGGAATATTAACCAATATTCACTGATTAAAAACTGAAAGATGAAAATTATGTAGGCATTTAGCTCAATATTCTAGAGAAAAAAGAGTAAAGAAATAATAAAAGGAAGGAAGAAATGAAAATAAATGTAAAAATTAAGAGTTAGAAAGCAAGTACTTGTACGCTAAGGTAAAAAGTTAGTGAGTTTGACTATGTCAAAATTAAAGATTTCTGTTAAATAAAACGCAACATAGAAAAGTTGAGATGCATAATATATTGAGAGAAGGTATTTGCAGTATTTATAACTGACAAGTAATGAATCGAGAAAACAACGAATTTCAGAAAATGGATAAAAACAAGAATATCAACCACCACCACAAATGAAATACCCTGGAAGAAAATGAGTGAAGATTCCTAGTAGTAAAAAGCAGAACCGATAACAAGTATATCAACAGATGGTCAACCTCACTAATTATTGTAGAAACTTGATGACAATAATGAGAATACCTTAACTCCCGTAAAATCGTAAATTATTAGAAAATCAGGTTGTTGGGCCACACCCTGCAGACTTGCAAGCCTTACGGTTGCCCAACCTTATGACCAGAGAAAGAACCCAGAGACAGCGACAGAGATATCAACAGTTTATTGGACAGGGGAATCTTACATGTCCTGAGCAAAAGGATCCTGGATTGAAACCCCAGCAGACATCAGTTGACCAGCAGACAGCAAGCAGAAAATGACAGCCATCTTCGATACCTGGGGGGGGGGAGGAGTCTCCCTTTATAGGTGGACTTGACATCAGATTAGCTCATCAATTACCAGGAAAACCAGTGGCTGGGGCAGGGGGCAAGCAGGAAGGCAGTGACTAATTAATCCCTATAACCAAGAGTATTGGATAGGCAAGCAGGGTCTGCTGGAGCAGGAGATGTTCAGAGAGCAAGAGAACAGCCATCTTGACTGCCCTGACCTTACATAGGTATTACTAAGTGTTAGCAGGGATGTGTGGGAAATAAGAAACTCCTTGCACTGCAGGTGGAGAGCAATAGACATTTTGGAGAAATGGCCTGTCTGCACACTGCAATCAGTAACTCTTCTGGGCATGACTCAGGGCCATGGCATGAAATTTTTTCCCTGTAGGGAAAATTGTTTTCAAGTCTCCTAGCAAGGTGGAATTGGCAAAAATCTCTACATGGGGGACTTCCCTGGTGATCTAGTGTTAACAGTCCGCCTGCCAATGCCGGGGACACAGGTTCGATCCCCGGGAGGTTCCCACAGACCGCAGGGCGGCTAAGCCTGTGTGCCACAACTACTGAGCCTGTGCCTTAGACTCCGTGCTTCCACAAGAGAAGCCGCTGCCGTGAGAAGCTCACGCACCACAACTAGAGCGTAGCCCACACTTGCTGCAACTAGAGAAAGCCTGTGTGCAGCCTCAAAGACAGCGCACTCACAAATACATAAAATAAAAATTTAAGTCTTTACATGGGATTTGTATTGATACCTTTCTAGACCCTTGTACAGTTCCAGAGGGTAGGGGTTGGTAGTTTGTATCAGCTCCTTTCACCCTCCTTGTCCCTCTATAGAGCCTTGAGAAATCTCACACAGATTCTTCAGGGGACTTGTTAGCGTATATTTATTGAAGAGATGTAAATTGTAGTGGGAGTTTGTCTCTAGGAGCACGGATAGGTGAAGGATGTGCATGTATGCCATGAGAACTACACACCGGTTAGAAGAATGAATTAGATGAGCACTGTTGCAGGCTGAAAAATGATCCTCTGAGGATGGCCACATTCTAATCCCCAAAACCTGTGCAAATGTGATCAAGTAATGTTAATGGAGGGAGAGTAGCCTGAATTATCCGGGTGAGCCAGTGCAGTAACAGGAGTCCTTATCAGAGGGAGGCAGTGGGCTCACAGTCAGGAGTAGGAGATTTGATGAAGGAAGCAAGAGATTGGAGAGAAGCAAGGAAGGAGTCCTGAAGCTCTGTGGCCTCTAGAGACTGAAAAAGTCAAGGAAACAAGATTCTTCTCTCAGAACCTTTGAGGAAAAAACCCCAACCCAGCAACCCCTTGATTTTAGACCAGTGACTTTAGGTGGTAGTTGATGTTAACTTTGAACTCCTGATCTCCAGGACAGTAAAATGATGATTTTGTTGTTTCAAGCCACTGAGTTTGAAATAATTTGTTATGGCAGCAATAAGAAATTAATAGAAACATGCAATATGAATAATTCCAAAATTACAGGCTAAAATAAGTTTAAAAAGACATTACATTTTTCTAGAAAAGATACTGATCTGAGAACTGGCAGAAGTCTATTTAGAGGAAAGGAATGAGAATATGGGTTACAGTAAAGTAGAAAATAAATAAAAGAACTGAAATAGCGAGTCTAGTACAGAACAATTGTAAGTGAGTCACATAGAAGGAAGTATGATTAACTCATATCTCTGCACCTGAGATTCCCTGTAACACGTCTCCTATTAAATTAAAAAAAAGAGAAAGAAATGGATAATAGAATTGGCATGGAAAATACAGAGGTGGTTCTATGAAAAGATATTGAATAAGCAAATCCTTGGCATCTTTGATCATGAAGAAAAGGAGAAAAACACAATAACATCATTTAGTATGGGAAATGGGTTTTAACCATAGATGATATAGAGGATACTTAGAAATTAAATGGGATTCCCTGGTAGCCCAGCTGGTAAAGAATCCGCCTACAATGTAGGAGACACCAGTTTGATTTCTGGGTCGGAAAGATTCGCTGGAGAAGGATAGGCTACCCATTCCAGTATTCTTGGGCTTCCCTAGTGGCTCTGCTGGTAAAGAATTTCCCTGCAATGTGAGAGACCTGGGCTGGGAAGATCCCCTGGGGACCAGCTATCCACTCCAGTATTCTGGACTGGAGAATTCCATGGTCTGTATAGAGCCTGCAAAAGTTGGATACAACTGAGCAACTTTCACTTTAGAAATTAAATACACTTCACAACACTAAGTAAAGAAATTGAATATTTTGATAAAAGCAATAGTCTTTTTCAGGAATTTTAAATTACCAAAATTGACTCAGGGAATGGCTTTAAAAAACCTCACCAAATCAATTAGGTGGAAAACCGAAGAGGAATTTAAAATATTTCCTTAACTCTAATCCTCCTAAAGCCAGATCGGGATATTTTGAAAGGCAAATTCCATAAATATCTTCCGAAAAAAGATGATTTCTATGCTATTTAATCTGTTCCAGAAGATCGGAAATGATGGAAACCTTCTGTTCTGCCCCTGATAGTAAGTCCTCTGAGATGCAGTGTGTTGGGATGAGCAGTGTGATAAACAGGAATCCTCTTTAGGAGTCAGAGGACCTGTTTCCCAGTGATGCTTTCTCCACTTGTACACTGAGTGCCCTCCAACAGTTTGCCTGCTACCCCCTGCTTTAGAGGTTCACCTGTCAATCAGGTGCTTGACAGATGGCTGATGTCAGCTCTGCCCTTTTATCTCCAGACTGCCTCAGATTTTCACTATTAGGTTTCCTGTTGCCTCTCCTCCCCCACCTGCAGGCTCCATCCCAGTCCAGGGTCTGAACTCATCCTGACAGAGCAGACCCAGTTCCTTTCTCCCCACCTCTTCAATCCAAGACACATTTCATCTTTATGATGTTCGTAGATTCTGGATCAAGAGGAGGAGGCAGGGCTGACCATGAACATCAACATGGGTCCCTAACACTCGAAGCTTCCCCACCCCACCCCAGGGTGTTCATGTCATTCTCTGAATAGCTCCATTTCCATGTCAGGGATTCTGCTTTTGTTTCTGCCAATCTGAAGTTCTAGCCCAAGGTCTCCCAACCCACTGACTGTGGACACCTGGAAGATTATAGATAGAGGTTGTGAGAAAGTTAGGAATTCTTTTCTATTCCAGCTATTGTTTGTGGATTGATTATCTCATGCATGTATGTGTCATTACTTTTCCAAATGAACTTGTATTAATGTTGGTTCAACCAAGAGATAGAAACTACACAGTAATGTAAAACAGGGGATGTTTATTACAAAGAGTTATTAAACTATGATAGAAGAGTAACTGCAAAGAACTTTAAAGGGTACCATAGGACTAAGAAAGAGGACCCATGGGAAGACAGCTTGGAAGAAGGGGTTCAGGTCTTGCTGGAGAAGGTGTGTTCACATCCCACTGGATGTCAGAGAAGGTGGCTGTCTGCCAGGATCAGAGCTGGCCCATGGTCATTGGGCAAGCAGGAAGCAATCTCCAGTTAGGGCCTGGGAGAACAGGCAAGGGGATGGGCTTGTGAGGGAATGGGGGAAGGTGCATGCTGTGAACTGAAGGTTTATGTCCCCCTCCTCCCATCCATCCTTAAAGAGGAAGAGAGTTAGTTCTTTTTCCCTCTTTCTCTGCCAGATGATGGGACATTTAAGAGGAAGTACTTCATTAAGAACCCGACCATGTGGGTACCCTGATCTCAAACTTGTAGTCTCAAGAGCTGAGAGAAATAAATGTTTGTGATTTAAGGCACCCAATCTGTGTATTCTGTTATAGCAGCTGGAATGGAATAAGACAATGCATTTTAGTGATTCTTAGTTGGTTTTTATCTTTATGTGCTTCTCAATTGCTTCCCAGATGATGCAGTGGTAAGAATCTGCCTGCCAATGCAGGAGATGTGGGAGACTCTCCCTGACCCAAGGTTCAGTCCTTGGGTCAATCCTTGGGTTCAATCCTTGGGTCAGGTTCATTCCTTGGGTCAGGGAGATCCCCTGGAGGACAACATGGCTACACAGTTTTCCAGTATTCTTGCCTGGAAAATTCTGTGGACAGAGGAGTCTGGTGGGCTACAGTCCAGAGGGTCACAAAGAGTCACATACAACTGAGTGACTTAGCACTGACTGACTGACTGACTGATTTCTCAATCAGCAGATACAAAGAAGACAGCAACTACATGAGGAGAGTGGAGTCCCCAAAATATTGTGTGGTTGAGCATGAATCCTTCTCCTTGACAAGGTGAGAATCTGTTGCTCCAGCGGGCTGCCAAACATGAATCCCAGTGATGTCCACCTGGTGACTTGGTTCTAAAATAGCATCCTTCCTGCCCAGCTCTCAGGTTTCGGTAACTCTCATGCTGTTCACTCTTGTGTGAATTATTTGCATAAATTATGAGAGCCTCCTGCATGCCTTGTGCATCACTTCTTGACCTCTGAGTCCTAGGATGCAATCAGCCTCTGTAAGTACCTGGCCATTCCTCAAACTCTCTGTCCATTCAGCTCAAAGTGGCTGTTTGGACTTTTGCCCCTCTCACAAGATAGGACAGTTGGCTTGAATGAATGAGTGAATGAATGTTCAACCACCTCCCGCACAGTTCTTTTTTATATTTATTTATTTGCACTGGGTCTTAGTTGTGGCACTCGGGATCTTTGATCTTCCTGGAGGCTTGAGGGATCTTTCGCTGTGTTATGCAAGATCTTTTTTTAGTTGGGGGATCTAGTTCCCTGACCAGGGATCGAACCCGGGCCCCCCTGTGTTGGGAGCATGGAGTCTTAGCCACTGGACCACCAGGGAAGTCCCTCCCACACAGTTCTGAAGAACTCATACTAAATGTATGTGGAAGCACAGTGAACAGTATAAAGCATTATGATTATTATTGCTAGTAATAGCATAACTTTTAAATAAAGTTTTCTTTGATTTCAGTAGATTTCATTTGCAAACAGGTAGGATGGATGTATATATATATATCCACACAATGGGTAGACGGTAAAGAATTCCCCCACAATGCAGGAAACTTGGGTTCAACCCCTGGGTCAGAAAAATACCCTGGAGAAGGAGATGGCAACCCACTCCAGTGTTCTTGCCTGGGGAACCCCATGGTCAGAGGAGCCTGGTGGGCTATAGTCCTTGGGGTCGCAAAGAATTGGACATGACTGAATGACTAAGCACACACTCACATTCTACTTTTATAACCAAGCTCACTTGTAACTAAGCAACTCAAAATTTCTGTGAAGGCTGCCTTAAACATAAGATTCTGTCGTAAGACCTTCTCCCTTACACACCTGTGTCTAAACATTGTAGCCACAGAACTGTGCAGTTTCAAATACATCGCCACCTGGTCTGGAAGATAAGAACCATTCCACATTGCATCTGAGAACTCTGACCTGAATGACATTTCCAGGTAATAGGTGCGAGCAGGGGAGAGGAGAGAAGGAGAAAGAATTAAGAGCAAAAGTGAGTTTCATTTCAAATGAAACAAGCAGGTCAGCTGAGGGCTAGTTGGCCCTGCTCACTTTACAAGTTGAAGTTTTACCTTAAACTCAACATTTTGGTAACAGAAAACAAGAAGAAGAAAATTATGAAACTGGTGACAATTATGCGATACTTGAATCTGGTTAAAATGCAGGACAATATAAGTCAGTACAACTTTTGGCTGACACAAATGAGGAGTTATGCTTAAGTGCACAAAAGGTTTCCCATGAGCCACTTGTTTTTGGTTTTAATAAGGCTCCACCTCTTTAAACGAATTGCCAGTAAATTTTTTTGCTAGTTTAGTGCTAGAAAACAAATGGGAACCTTGAGGTTTTTCCCCTGAAGATGCCCTGTTTCTAAAATCAAGATTACGACAGCCATTTGGGGGGATGGGAGTATGGAGAGAGAGAAGACATCAAAAAACTGTTGGGAGGGGTAGAGTCACAGAAAGAAACTCATGGTAAGGAAAGATATTTTTATTGGTGTGTCACATGTGTAGCTAAGCAACCTGACAAGCTGATGTAGTGATTCAGGTATACAAATCCTGAGAGGTTATCACAGTAAGCCTCTTCCTAGTATATACTGAGCCCCGAAGATGGACAGAGGGACTGGCTATTGGCAGAGCTCTAATGATTGATCTGAGAATTTGTGTCTATTGTTCCTCTCACCAAGCTTCCTTGAATTATAGAGGAAACATGATACTTGCATTTTTAATATTTTTAATGCTCACTAAGAGGTATAGATCCTGAAGGATTATTTTCCAATTGGGATTTCAGTTGCTAATGTTCCTTTCTCTAACCACAACCTTACAGGTTTTCTCTCCCACTGTCCAAATCTACTCAGCTTGTTTCCTAACGAACCATAGCCCAACACTGAACTCTATGGTCAACTGACTTCTTCCTTTGACCTTCCTGAGCCCGTGGATCACCCTCCATCAGCTTTCTCTAATCTCCATCAGTCTTTGAAGCCCAGCTATAAGAGGACCAATCTGTGTGAAATCCTGACTCAACAAATACCCCGGCACAACAGCATCATTATTCCATGTTGTCCATCACTCCTCTGCTTCAGGAGTCTTCCATGTGCCCCTCATGGTAGCTATTTGAGGAGCCTCTGTCTTCAAACTTCCTTCTTCCTGCTCCACTGATAATCAAATCACCTGTTTAATTTTTTTTTTTTTTTACTAAGATGATCCAAGCCAACATGTGTGAGTTTCATCAGTTAAACTTGTCTTCAATTCAAATGATCTATCCTTACATCATTTTCTTAGTTCTTATTTTCAGATTCAAAGAGAAGAGAGTCTCTGAGTCCTGGATCAGCAGTTCCCAACGTAGCTGCATGTTAGAATCAATTAGGAAATATTACATGTTTTGATGCCCAGGCACTCCCAGACCAGTTAAATCAGAAGCTCTGGAGGTGGGATCCAGGCACTGATTGTTTTTAAGACTCCCAAGTGACTCCATGATGCATCCCAGCTTAAGAACCTCAGCTTTGTTTGGTCTCAGATCAACTTTGAAGGGTGTTTTGCACCCATCATTCCCCTCCCTTTCCACATCTTCACTCTTCTCCCACTTTTTTTGCTTCTTGCATTCTACCTTTCAAAATTTATAGGTTTCTCAAATTGAGCAAATATTTCCCTTTACCTTGCTGTCTTCTCTAGCAACCATGCCTCTTGCCCACTTCTGTTTGCTGTCAAATGTGTGGAAGACTCTCTATACCTTCTGCTTATACTTCCTCCCTCATTTTGCTAGTAATCTGAGTTCTAAGTTCTCTATATAAACACTTTTCTGAAGTTAAATATGAACCTAATTTTCTTCCCCCAATTTAAGAGACTTGAGACTGTTGACCATCTCTTCCTTGAAGGGCTTGACTCTAAAGTGTGTGAAAGTCACTCAGTTGTGTCCAACTCTTTGTGACCCCATGAAAGAGGAGATTCAGATTCTGTAACTCTCTGTGGGACCTTGAGCAAGTCATTTCCCCTCTGAACTCAAAACAAGGGGGAGGCATGTTGATTAGGCAATGCCCAAGGTCCCTAACATTCAATGGCTCTTGTGTTTGAAGCTGCCGAAGAGGCAGAATAGCATGGAGGTTATGAGAAACTTGGGCCTGATCGTCTCTGTCTCAGGGAAGGGAGGGGGCACTGGATGGGTCTTTGGGATGCTGGTTATATATGTTTCTTGACCTGTGTGTGTGTATGTATGGAAAGTGGAGTGGGTAGCCAGTTCTCTTCTCCAGGGGTTCTTTTCAAACCAGGGATTGAACCCAGGTCTCCCACGTTGCAGGCAGATTCTTTACTAGCTGAGCCATAAAACAATGCCTTATCCATCATCTTTATCCATCAGCCTTATAGCCTTTGTTCTGTCTCTTCTATTCATCACTCTTCTTTTCCTTATTCCCTAAAATGAACATTTTCTATATTCATCTAAAGTACTTAGAATAGTCCCTGGCATATGATAAGTGCTAGACCAATTTTAGCTATTTTTAAAGACATCAATATAAGAAGATAAAGAGTTTTTGGTATCCTACTTTGTTTTCTTATTCCAAAGAATTCACATCACCCAAGCATGATACAACATCAGACCTCAAAGGCGTGCTTCTGGGTCCTGAAGTTAATGCTTGAGGCCCACAAAGTGAGCCTCCAAAAGGGATACGGGATGCTGTGAGGAAGGATCTAGGCTTAGAAAACACGGAAGGGAATTCCAGTAGGGGGCGGGGTAGGTAAGAGCGAGGGGCCCATCTGAGGAGCTGGTACTCTCTTTTGACCTCAAGGAGAATGTGTATGTGTGTTTCTGCCAACACTAAATGAACAGCTTTTTAGATAATGGTATTATGATCACAATGGAGAGGTTATATTCTTGGATATACAAATCTAAAACTGCTGACCTCTCACGTGAGTGAGACTTCTATCCCCAATAGTTTATTAGGCATCAAACCTTGGATATCCAGATACCCGCTCAGCATAACATATCTCTTCCCTTTAGAGTCCCTCTGTCCAAAGCTTGGTAATGCCATCAAAAGCATCTTTCTTCTAATCACTGAGAAATGAGCTCTTTAGTCATTTCCAACTCTTCGCTCTTAAAATTCAAGCTCTAAGGCATCCTAAGTGATCTTAACATAGGCTATTTGAATGTCTAATCTTCATTTCCTTATTTGTAAATTCTAGATAATTTTAACTACCTCATAAGGGCTGTTGAAAGACTAATGGCACTACTAGTATGACTATTACTAGAAGTAGTATTAGTAATTATAATAGTGGTTAACATTTATTGATCTCTTAGGATTTTTTTCATATTTAATCCTCATAACAACTCTATGAAACAGGGCTGTATGTTTTACCTTCAGGTCACAGAATAAGAAAATGAGGATGCTCATTTCAGCAGCACATATACTAAAATTGGAACGATACAGAGAAAACTAGCATGGCCCCTATGCAAATTCATGAAGCATTCCACATTTTTGTATGACTCAGGGAACTCAAACTAGGGCTGTGTAACCACCTAGAGGGGTGGGACGGGGAGGGAGCTGAGAAGGAGGCTCCGGACGGAGGGGACATACACATACCTACGGCTGATTCATGTTACTGTTTGGCAGAAACAAATACAATGCTATAAAGCAATTGTCCTTAAATTAAAAATAAACAAACTAAAAAAGAAAAGAAAATGAGGCCCCCTCATCCATCTATTCAGGAAATGTTTACTGAGTGCCAAGACTGTACCAGATACTTTTCTAAGAGGTTGAGAGCCTCCATTGTGTAAGACAGGGTCCTTGATCTTATGTAACTTACATCCTAATTGGGGATAACCAAGTCAGCAAATAAAATAATCATGCACTGTGAAGAGTCCTGAGACATGAACAGTAGAGTCTTGTGTGAGAAAGTAATAGGTGGGTTGGACTACTTTGGGTTGATTTTAAAAGGCATATATTTAAAATGGATAACCAACAAGGACCTACTGCATAGCACAGAAAACTCTGCTCGATATTATGTAACAACCTAAATATGAAAGGAATTTGGAACAGAATAGGTACATGTATATGTATAACTGAATCAGTTTGCTGTACCCCTGAACCTAGGGCTTCCCAGGTGTCTCCGCCGGTAATGCAGAAGATGCAGGAGATGTGGGTTTGATCCCTGAGTTAGGAAGATCTCCTGGAGGAGGAAATGGCTACCCACTCCAGTATTCTTGCCTGGAGAATCCCATGGACAGAGGAGCCTGGCGGGCTACATTCCAAGGGTTGAAAAGAGTCGGACACAACTGAGGCGACTTAGCATGTACTCACACCTGAAAGTAACAGAACATTGTTAATTAACGATACTCCAATATAAAACAAAGTTTAAAAAATACCTAAGGAGTTAAGAAAAATTTCCTTTAAAGAAAAAAAAAGGCTTCTCTAACTAGGTGACATTTAAGCTGAGAGGTTAAAGGTGAGAACGGATTCAACCAAGAAAGGATGGAAGGTTGAGTGCAGAGGCTTTGAACAAGCAGGAGCTGGAGAGGGAGTGGGGGAGTTGAGGGGAGTGAGGTGGAAAGAGGCCGCAGATGGAAAATGCTCTGTACAATGGCAAGGAATTTGGAGCTTATTCCATGCAATGGGACCACTGGGTAGAATGAGAACAGTGCAAAGACAAATCTGAATTAAAATTTCAAATTGAAACTAAATTTCAAAATTTAATTTCAATTAGTGTGATGTAAGGCTGCTAAGGGTGCAAGAAGTAAACCTGGAAGACCAGTTGGGCAGCTACTCTGAGAGTCAGGGCAGGAGATGATGGGGGTTGGGCTCGAGGAGCAGGTGGAATGCACACCAGTGAAGAGATGAAGGGGCTGTTTTTGAGACAGAGCCTTTGTGACTTGCTAATGGATTGGAGGAAAGTGAGGAAAAAGGAGGATTTAAAGAGGTTTCTAGGGACTTCTTTCATGGTCTGGTGGTTAGGACTTTGCCTTCCAATGCAGGAGTGGGGCCGGGGGTTCATTCCCTGCTTGGAGACCTAAGATCCCACGTATCTTGTGGCCATAAAACCAAAACATGAAATGAAGCTGTATTTTAACAATAAAGAGTTTAATAATAGCCCATATAAAAAATATCTTTAAAAAGAGGTTTCCAGCTTAAGCCTCTGGGTGAATGGCAGGGCCAGGAACTGAGCTGGGATGATTGGAGTAGAAACAGGTATTGAGAAAAAGAAATGGGACATGAAATCAAGAGTTCCAGTTTGATTGTTAAAAAAAGGTGAGCACACAGCCAAATCAAGAGGTCAGTTAGACAGTTGGGTGCCCAAATGTGGATGAGAGATTAAAAAAAAAAAGGATTATCTGCATATACATGCTGTTTAGGGTCACTAGCATGGAGGAGAAAAAAGAGAAGCCCTCAGGTCTGAATGCCTCAACATTGATCATTTATAAGTCAGCCAAGGAGAAGAATTTAGAGATTCGACAAGACACTCTTGCCCTAGTTCGCCCAGTTAGAAAGGAGCTGAGCTGTGATGACGGATGCAGAATTTGTGAAGAGTCCCGTAAAGTCTGGCTCCTAAAATGCCCCCTCCCTGCAACCAGAATTACTGCAACCTCTTCTTCCACCTCAAAACTCCGAGTCTGTCCTTCAAGGCCAACTTTAATGGGCTGATTTCTACTTCCCCAAACTATTTCGTCACTCCTAAATATTTGTTAACTAAAAGACACTGCACAACTGACAAACTTCTAAGTACTTGTAGGGCAGTTTTAGGTAACAGCAGTCTCACAACAATAACATTCACTCGTTCAACAAATATTGGGCATTTGCTGCCTGCCAGGCCCTCTTCAAATCCTGAGGAGACTCCAGAAAGCACACAGGTGAAGTCCCTGCTCTCCTGGAGCTGATGTCGCGGGGAGGGCTAGCGCCGTTCTAGTCAGCTCATGGGCCCATCCATGGGTCATGGCCATTCCAACCTCTTCAAACATTCATTCTTCCTCCCTACCCTCTTTCCTCGTCTCCCCCATCTCAATCCTCCATTTCCATAGAAGCCATTCAGTCTAAAATTTAGCATCAGTTACATTCCCACCTGTGAGCACTGGTGTCTCTAAACGTCACCTGCCCACCTCCACTCCCTCCTGCAGAGACACACGCCTTCCTACAGAGATCCTCCCCAGTCAGAGAACCACAGAGAAAGCTCTGCAAAGAAGACCAGAGCTCCATGTGTCAGCTGACTGTGCCCAGTCGCGATCAGCTGTGTCCGACTCTTTGCAATCCCATGGACTGTAGCCAGCCAGGCTTGTCTGTCCATGGAATTTTCCAGACAAGAATACTGGAGTGGGTTGTCATTTCCTACTCCAGGGGATCTTCCCGACCCAGGGATCGAAGCCAAGTCTCCTGTGTCTCCTGCATAGGCTGGCAGATTCTTTACCACTGAGCTCCCTGGGAAGCCTGGAGAGTGAAATCGAGAGGTACAGAGCCTCAGAGGAAGAGACTTGAGAGAGTGAGCTTTGACGAGTGAAATGGAAAAGAGAATTTAGGGAGAAATGGGTAGTGTGGGGAAAATTAATGGGGAAAGGAGAGACGGCTGAGGGGGTAAATCAGAGATCAGCAAAACAACTTCAGACTTCCCAGAGGGATTGCCAAACCCAGAGAGCCCATTAATAGGCTTCTGTGGTTACCTGGGCTCCATGCCTAGCTCCTTACCTAGAGTCAACATCCAGAGGCCTTAATAGCCACCCTGGGGCTTTTCTCAGCAGATTAAGCTTAGAGGAAGGTATTTGCAAGGAAGGTCAATTCTTCATCCCCAGCAAGTGCAGGCTATATTAGGGAAGTTAACCTATTTACACTAAAGCCTTCTCAACTGGGTATCAATAGATTAGTCTAATGCTCTCCGATGGGGTTACACAGATAATTCTGTCATACACTCACCTACAGAGAACAAACAAATAACTTCCATCAGCACAACTGACACAGTCATATAGATTTGATTTCATATGATTATGGTTTCAAATATATGGTGTTAGTTGCTCAGTTGTGTCCAACTCTTTGCGACCCCATGGACTGTAGCCTGCCAGACTCCTCTGTCCATGGGATTTCCCAGGCAAGAATACTGGAGTGGGTTGCCACTCCCTTCTCCAGAGGGGGATCTTCACAACCCAGGGAGCGAACTCAGGTCCCCTGCACTGCAGGCGGATTATTTACCATCTGAGCATACATGTGGAGGATCATCGTATTAAACACCAGCGGGGCACTGGTTAATTGCCCTGTATTCCAGCAGATGGAGCTATAGCCTGGGGGGGTGCAGTATGCTTCAGTGGCTGATGCCCACCCCTCAGAAAAATCAATATTGAGAAGAGATGTGGGGAAAGAGAATTAATAATAATAATGTAATAATAATAACATTAGTTATTATTCTGTGATTGTACACGTGTCTCAATCGGTGTCTGATCCACAGCAGGGCACTCAAATAAGGAATGAACACATGAGATGTAATCCAGTGACCGGACTGTAGCTTGAACATTCTGAGAACAGAGATTGTCTCCTCCTCGTTCAGATTTGTTTTTCTCTCTTGTTTCTTTGGATATCTGCACATACACACCCTTTGGACACTCACTTCCCATTAAAATGTCATGGAAAATTTCTGTGAAACTTGACTGTAGGGTCAAACGGATGTCAAAGGGAGGTGTCGGGAGAGGCATGTGATAAAAATAACCCAGCTGAGGTTCCCACCTGTCTCCCATGCCCGGACTCTGTTCCTTGAAGTTTGTTTCCTCCCTAGCCCCCACCATTTGCATCAGTATCAGCTGGGTTGTTTATCAAAAATTCTGATTCCCAGGCCACACCCCAAAGAATCTGAATCAATAGCTGTAGGCTGGGGCACCTCCACTAGCTCCTTCACACAATCAAGCTCAAGAATCTCTCTTCTGAGGGAAAGAGAGCTGACAAACTCTTCCCCCCAATCCTGAGACGCAGAGAGCACTAAAAGCTCTGAAAACTGAAAAGTTTTCACAACTTACTTTGGTGGCAAAATCTGGCCCATGAAGTCCCATGAAGCTATGTATGATTCTTATTAATTGCATATGTGAGTACACATACATAATGTGAATACTCACACAGCCCATGAAGGAAATGTTAATGTGTTTGGTTAGAAGGTGCTGTCCTAACCCCACTGCAGATATTATGGAATATATTGTGTGAGCTAAACTGCCTTTCTGAAGTCCCAACACTTCCTGAATTCAGAAACACATATGGTCTTGAGGGATTCAGATGAAAGGCACCTGTGCTGCGTTCTCACAGCCTGACCATAGGTGGTGCTTGAAGCAGTTAAATTTGGGTTTAACAATGATAAGAAAGCCTAATAAAAAGATGACTGGATCGGGAGCTGAGAGACTTCATCTTTCTGTATCTCTATTCTTTCTCCTGAAAATGAAGCAGGAGATGACATTTAAAGCCTTTTGGCTCTAAAATTCTGGTTCTCACTCTTTGCTTTTCTGGAGAAATGTTGAGGCATTAATGCCATGAAGAGTAGATTGTGGTGTCTTATTATTTTCACTAAGAAAAATTTAAAAGGTAAAGACCTTTCACTATCTTCTGGATTTCCAGACAGATTCTTGACTGACATTTCCCTCCATGGTGTGAAAGGGTGTTTACCCCAACTTTATAGATATTTTGATACATTATTGCACTGAGCAGCTCTGCTGGGAAACTACTAGAATAGAGAAGTGATCATGAACTCCAGAGAGTGCTGTGAAACACCTAGGAAGAAAGTATTATATGTTAGTTATAGAGGAGGAGACAAGAGATACAAATCTGAGAAAGTCTCCATTACCAGCTGCTTTCAGAGCTTAGGGCTTTCCAGGTGGCTAGTGGTAAAGAACCTGCTTGCCAATGCAGGAGACATAAGAGACATGGGTTTGATTCCTGAATCAAGAAGATTCCCTGGAGGAGGGCATGGCAACCCACTCTAGAATTCTTGCTAGGAGAATCCCATAAATTGAGGAACCTAGCGGGCTATAGTCTGTGGGGTAGCAAAGAGTCAGATACCACTGAAGCGACTTAGCACACGGGTATGTACTCAGAGCTTCATTCATCCAAGGGGCAGCAAGTTGCCTCTCAGAGAATCCTAGTGATCCCTTAGCTCGTGTGATGGGGGATGCTGTATGCAGTAACTGATGTTTAAATGCTCATCCTAAGACCCTGTGAAATCCCAAAGCAAGATATTGTGAAATTATAACAAAACAAAACACAAAGCAAGACAACGAGCTCTGAGTTTGTTCTATCAGAAGCAATGTGTTATGGGGTGAATTGCGTCCCCCTAAAATACAGAGGTTGAGGGTCTTCCCAGGGGACCCAGTGGTGAAGAATCTGCCTGACAAGCAGGAGACACAGGTTTGATCCCTGGATTGGGAAGATCCCGTGGGGTAGGAAATGGCAACCCACTCCAGTATTCCTGCCTGGAGAATCCCATGGACAGAGGAGCCTGGTGGGCTTCAGTTCACCAGGTCACAAAAGAACTGGACACAACTTAGCATTT
This sequence comes from Cervus canadensis, assembly GCF_019320065.1. Classification (NCBI taxonomy): domain Eukaryota; kingdom Metazoa; phylum Chordata; class Mammalia; order Artiodactyla; family Cervidae; genus Cervus; species Cervus canadensis. Next base: position 11,372,289 of record NC_057418.1, on the reverse strand, counting down.
AAATAGCAGCAGCATAATAAATGGTAGGGTTTGCTTGCCCCATTTCTTTAAAATTCAGAGGTTGAAGTCCTAACTCCCCCAGTAAATAAGGAATGTGCACTTATTTGGAAACAAGGTCTTAGCAGAGACAGTCAAGTAAAATGAGGTCTTTAAGGGATGGCTCCATGATTGAATGACTAGTAATCTAAGACTGGTGTTCTCTAAGAAAGGGGAATTTGTACTAACATGCAAGGAGAACATGGTGAGAGCAAGAAGATGGCCATCTATAAACTAAGGAAAGTCCGTGCAAAAAAATATACATGTTTAGTCCTATGGCAGAGGGAGGCATCTCTGGGCTCCAGTGTGAATATTTGGACACCGATTTCACTCCCGGCTTCACTTATGCCCTGTGTCTCTGTGTGTGTGTGTGCACTAAGTCGCTTCAGTCGTGTTCAGCAAGTGGGTTCTTGACCACTAGTGCCACCTGGGAAGACCTGTTTATGCCCCATTCTTTGTTTTCCATTTGTTTCATTTTTCTAATTTTGTCTTCTGATTTTTTTTTTATTGGAATACAATTGCTTTACATTGTTGTGTTAGTTTCTACTGTTGCAGTCCTGGATGTATCTTTATCTGCTGCCTGAAATTCTTTTTAGGTTTACAAATGATAGATGTTGGTAAGTAACTTATCTTGCCTAGCACATTCAGGGACAGTTAATATGAAACAATTAAATGGCGAAGCCCAGCTCCCCTGTAACTATTGTGTAAGGAACTGTGAGAGATGATAAGGTTTTGTTTCACAGGACACAAGACTTCTGAACTCTGGGAAAGAAGTCTTCAGGCAATATGCCACTGTAAAGTGGGGCTTGAGTCACTCCAAAGTCAGGACTGTCTTCAGCTCTTTATGACACAGAGCAAAGAGGATGGGGGTACCATTTCCAGATAAAGGGCTGTGGCAGGAATTTTGTGAAGTGTGTCAAGAATTAAAGCAGAAAGGACGACTGTTTATTGTGCATTTGCTCTGTGCTAGAGAATGTTATGTAACAGACTATTTAATCTGTACAATGGCTTTGCAAAGAGGGATTCCCCACTCCCTGCCTAAAACTGAAAAATACATAGCTCAGAAAGGTAAAGTATTTTGTCAAAGAGCAGATAGTTTGTTTAAAAAGTTGAGCTGAAGTTTGAAATAGAGAAACCTGACTCTTCACAAATATTCCCATTCCTCCAAATTGCCTCCTTAAAATTCATATGTTATTTGGCTTTTATGATAAAATCAGGATCACCAATAACTACAGATGTGTAGTTGGTAAAAAAAAAAATCTTACCTTTTGGAACATTTAGAAATGTTAGATGAAAAGACTCAAAAGGATCTGTATTTGGCGAGAAAGTATACGGCTGGAAAACATGTGGACCACAGAAGAGGATTTGGAAACATGTTTGGAATTATAGCAATGAAAATAGGGTAATTCCAGACTATGTTTTTTACACAACTTTTAGTGAGAAGCGGTTGGAAATTAATGTCAGAGCCACTTTATTGACTATAGATGTTATATTATCCTTGGAAAGTACGTGGTGGCAGAAATTAGTGGCTGTTCTCCAGAATCCATTCTCTCCCCACCCCACCCCCCTTTTTTTTTTGAAACTGGGTACTTGGTTACCCAGTTAAAGTTTTAATTTATTTCACAGCCTTCCTTGCAGACGGTGTAACCATGAACTTGGTTCTGGCCAGTGGAATATGAATAGAGGTGCTGCGTGCCCAGGCTCACTGTGCCCTCAGACGGTAGGGGTGCCCTCCTGTGCCCTGGATTCCTTCCTCTGGCTGGAAAGCAGGTGTGATGGTGGGAGATGAATCAGCCGTTGTAGACCTTCAGATGGAAACCAGTCGTTGAAGATAAAAGTGTTAAAGAAAAAAGAGCCTCAAGATTGTGGGGCCACCTCACCAGCCTGAATTGCAAACCTGTCCTTTTGTACTCAAGAGACATAAATGGTCTATGTTTTAAAAGCCACTGTTATTTAGAATCTCATTGTTACTGCTGCCAAACCAGCATTCCAGCTAATAAGCTATATTCTAACTAATAACTAAATAGAACACCTTGTTCCCATATCTTCTGAATGCGAATGTATGTGAAAGTCTCTCTGTGGAATTTTCTACTCTGTTTCAGAGTTCCTTTTGTGACCCACTTGCTACCAACAGGGAGAGATCTTTAAATACCAGGGGCTCTTCATTTCCTTGGTTCCTGAACTCTTGTCAGGAAAACTCTACCAAGAGGATCCTGGCTTCTCATGTTCCCTTAGGAGCATCTGAATTGGGTCTAGAAAGTCTGACTTATTTCTTTCAAGTGTAGGACATGAGCAGTTGTGAAAGTAAAGGTATTGTGAGGGTGATTTGATATTTATTAGTGATTGTTTAAGCCTGAGCACTCCAAAAAGTGAGTGGAAAATTTCTGCCATGATCTGACCTATAAAAGCCCTTTGAGTGCTAGGCAGGGTGTAGGATCAGGGGTTTCTCAGACCTGCCTGAGGTTTCTAGAGATAGTACACTGGCAGCTTCCGGAAGAGATGGGGGAAGGGGGTGTTAGAACAAGAATTCCCCTATAGTCCCCTTTTCTAAAATAGGGCTTAGAGAAGACGTGGGAGGAGGACCCCTAAACCACTGAGAAGTCTCAGTTGTAAAACCAATGACTTATTGATGAGCACATGGGGTCAGCTGCAATTTCTATAATCCATTTCAATGAAGAGGAAAAGTGAAAGTACATGTACCCAATTTCTGTGGCAATTCTGACAGGCAATTGCACTCGGTGAACCTGCTAGGAAAGTGATTAGAGAGTTTAAAGTAGAGTTAGTTTCAGGTAGGATCAGGAATTGCATGTAGCAAGACTCTTCAATTCTTTGTCTTCACATCAGGTATGTTTGAGTGGAACATAAGGGGCCAGCCTGATGTAACGGATGCTCGAGTTGGGGTGGGTGGGATTTAAGAGCAGGGGAGACTACTTAATATATCAGCTAGTGCCATAAAAATGGGCCTGATTATTGGCAAGAAAAAAGCCCCCAAATAGAGATATTAGAATTATGTATTTTGTCTATTTGTTTTGTATAAGGTAAGAATGAAAAGTGAGAGGAAGAGGAAAATCACAGGGCTTATTAAATAAAAAACAAAAAAAAAATCAATAAAGAATATTGGGAGGGAATTATGTTGTAAGGAGAGACAGAAGTGTAAATCCCAGGGATTTCCCTGGCTGTCCAGTGGTTAAGACGCCATGCTTCCACTGCAGGTGGCATGGGTTCAATTCCTGGTCAAGATCTCACATGCCAGGGGTGTGGTCAGATTTTTCCCCACTATTCTCTTTGCCTAATATAACAAGTCTGTTTATCAAATTGAGAATGCACAAAGCCCTATGGTTAATTATTCAAATAATGTTATCACTGTCAAGGCGATGGTTTTTCCAGTCGTCATGTATGGAGGTGAGAGTTGGACTATAAAGAAAGCTGAGCGCCGAATAACTGTTGCTTTTGAACTGTGGTGTTGGAAAGACTCTGGAGAGTCCCTTGGACTGCAAGGAGATCCAACCAGTCCATCTTAAAGGAAATCAGTCCTGAATATTCATTGGAAGGACTGATGCTGAAGCTGAAACTCCAATACTTTGGCCACCTGATGCGAAGAGCTGACTCATTTGAAAAGACCCTGATGCTGGGAAAGATTGAGGGCAGGAGAAGAAGGGGAAGACAGAGGATGAGATGGTTGGATGGCATCACCGACTCAATGGATGTGGGTTTGGGTGGATTCCAGGAGTTGGTGATGGACAGGGGGGCCTGGTGTGCTGCAGTTCATGGGGTCGCAAAGATTCGGACATGACTGAGCGACTGAACTGAACTGAATGTTATCACGTCATATCTCTAAATCCTGGGCAGATCCAGGGGAAGAAAACTAAACAGATATGATGATCTCTGTCTTAAAAATAAAATCCTAGGCAGATAACTGTGACCTAGATTAAGGAAAACTACAATGCTATAAGCTTTTATTTTCAACATTCTCGCTTTGTTTCACTCCCAAAGAGATTTCTGTTGCTCTGGACTTGTACTGAGTTAAAGCTGAAATTCAGGAACATGTGGGTTAATAATTTTTCTCTAGTAATAGAAAAACAAGTTATGCAAGAAGAAGCCTATTTTAATAGCAAGTGACTATTGGCATCTTAAGAAAACCTCTACATATCTTTCTTTTTATTTAGTTGGCAGGATGCTACTAGTAGAAAAATGGATGTTTTTGTTTAGTCACTAAGTCCTGTCTGACTCTTCTGCAAACCCATGGACTGTAGCCTGTCACACTCCTCAGCCCATGGGATTTCTGAAGCAAGAATACTGGAGTAGGTTGCCATTTCCCTCTCCAAGAAAAATGGATATTCTGGAACAAATCAGTGCAAGCCATTCCCACAGGTGGTTTCAAGCCAAAAGTCCCATCTTCACTTACAACAGAAGAAAAACACTTATTCTCTGAATGTTTCCATCTCAGATTGCTGAAAGTCCTCTGTTTATTGGCATAAGGCTATGCTGATACGAGTTACTTCTCAAACTGAGGTTAATACATAGTCTTGCCAGCTAGCTTTTTTTTTTTCCCTGACTGAACAAGGCCTTCTCATGTCTCAGGCCAAATACTAAGGAAATGCCCAAGGCCAGAATAATTTGAAATAAGGAGAAAGTTGATGCCTCCCCTGAGTTTATGACTGAAAGTAATGAAACCAATATCTGAAACACAAACTCAGACACACTGCAATCACAAATATAGGGACATTGAATGGAGGGTAACTCAGCCAGGTCTTAATAAAAACAGTGTTTGAAACAGATGGCATGAAAGATTAAAAATATCTGACACAAAAGGGATTAATTAAGAAAGGCAGGGGCCAGCTGAGTATGGAATGTGTCGGCGGATATGGACTTAGCCTCAGTTTATAGAGCTAAGCAAGTCCAGTGTTTCAGAGAATCTGTGGATCTCAATGCATATGGACACCTCACCAGGGATGTTAGTAAATGTGAACTTAACAGATTGTCTCTTATTTAACTTCATTATGGCTTTTCTAAGGAAAAAAAAATGACTTCTCTAAGAAGAAAATGGAAGTAGATAAAATAGGATTGCCATATATTTGAATATGATTCAGTAGTTTTTGAATACATAGATAGGCATCACTTTGTAATCTCATATATTTTTAAAATAAAAATGCCCTGATTACTATCTAAAAGTTGTTGCCATTCTTTTGCATCTTAAAAAAAAATGTCTTCAACCTATGGACCCAAGACAAATGTATTATGGAGAAAGAAGGTCCTCAAAATTTAAGGGATTGTAAAATAATAGAGTAAGATTTGCCAGAAGCATTATTTTTTGGACACTGTTAACTTGCATTCTGTGAATCACACACACTGACCCAGGTCAAGAGTAGGCATTAAGTAGATACCAGTGTGGTACCAGATACCACTTAGGACAACAAAGGAGAAATAATCTATTTTGCGGTCCAACCTGCTCAAATGAATGTTCTAATATAATTTTCTTTAATATTTTAACTTATTGAAATTCTAAATAATTCACTTGATTAGGAAATCTTCCTTAGGTGCCATGGGATCTGACTGTCATAGAATCAATATGGGACACTGGTTGCCAGAGTTACCTTGTATGAACTTCCGGTTTACTTTTTGTAAAATGGTTTTGTTTTTGGTGAGCAAGTCAGGTAATATTTATGCAAGTACATTGAGACTATAAATATTATACAAATGAAATGTACCATTTTATAAAAATTATTACCCTTTGCTCATAGAATCATGACTTGGTTATTCTGAGAACCAGTTGGCTTTTCTGTTTTATCAAAAAACAGGAAAAATCAACCATAACAAATTCTTTTATTTTCACTGACTTACAAAATCAGTAAAGTCAAGTGATCTAAAGCTAGCCGAGCAATTATCTTTCTTTTTTTCCTTTTCCTGAAAGGCAAGGTTTTGTGCAAAGTCATCTGTTGACAGTTTCCTGTCCTTGCTGCTCAATATAACTGCAAATTGGTTAAGAGCCTTGATCCTTGAAAATAAGCCTTTCTTGCAAAAAGACATACTAAAGTTTGGCTATAACATAAACATCTTTTGTTTCATCTAGATAATAAAAAAGGAACATATGTGTTCTTACATTTCCTTGAACAGAAAAATGTCTAAATGCTTCAAGACAAGCGTTTAAAAGACCAAGAGAGAATGGAATTAAGTATTTAGACTGTATCTGATAGATTAAGGATTAAGTTAATTTGTAAAAGAGCCCATTAAGTTAAAAAAAGTTAAAAATAAGTGACCACATAATATAAACATGCAATTCCTAGAAGAAAAATAAGTGATTAATAAACTTATAAATTATAAAGTCAATGAATTATAACTGCATAGTCTAAAGTTAAAAAGACTGATAACATGCAATGCTTATAAATATTGGGAAAATATGCATACTCATAGATTACTAGTTGGGAGTATAAATAACTGAAATCTTTTTGGAAAGAATCTATGAACCATAATAATTCTAAATACTAGAGTAAAAAAGGATGGTTGTCCATTTTTATTCACTTACTCTTGAGACAAATATTTCTTGAATACCTACCCTATACTAGGGATGAAGAAGTGAACAAGATAGAAATACATCTCTCTTGTGGAGTTCATTATTTATTGGGAGAAAATCAGAAAATAGGCGTAATAAATAAGTAAACTTCATAGGATATAAGAAAGTGATATATACAATGGAAAGAAAAAAAACAGCAGAGTAAGGAAAATATATAATACTGAGATGGGCGTGTGGGCTGCGGTTTTATGTTGGGAGTCTGTGTAGGTCTGGACTGAGAAAGTTAAATTTGAGCAAAAACTTGAAGGAAGTGAGGGAGTGGCTATTTGGATATAGAGCGGAAGAAAATTCCAGGCATAGGAAACATCCAGGCTAGAATAAACATAAATAACTATAAATAGAAAAGTAAATAAAGAAGTGGGTTGAGTATAAAAAGCTGTACTCATAAAAACAGAGACTAAAATGGTGTTACCAAGGGCAGGGAGGTTGGGGTGTAAGAAAGATATTGCTTAAGAGTAGAAGCTTGCAACCAGTAGATACGTGAGTCTTGGAGACTGAAGGTACAGCACGGTGATTATAAAAAATTGTTTGTTATTCTTTAATAGCTAAGCCATGTCCGACTCTTTGCAACCCCCTGGACTGTAGCCCACCAGGTTCCTCTGTCCTTGGGATTTCCCAGGCAAGAATACTGGAGTGGGTTGCTCTTTCCTCCTCCAGGGGATCTTCCTGACCTAGGGATTGAACCTGAGTCTCCTGCATTGGCAGGCAGATTCTTTACCACTGAGCCACCAGAGAAGCCTGATGTTAATTATTCCCACCCCCAAAAGAAATGATAATTACATAATGCGATAACAGTACTAGCTCATGCTAAATATCAATCATACTGCAATATAGAAATGAATCAGATCAGGTCAGGGAACTAGATCCCCCGTGCAGCAACTAAGACCCAGAACAGTCAAATAAATAAACAAAATATATATATTTTAAAAAAAGACTCCTAGAAGAAAACATAGGCAGAACACTCCTTGACATAAATCATAGCCGTATTTTTTTAGATTTATCTCTGAAATCAAAGGAAATAAAAGCAAAAATAAGCAAATGGGACCTTGTTGTTAATCAATCACTCAGTTGTGTCCAACTCTTTGCGACCCCATGGACTGCAGCACGCCAGGCTTTCCTGTCCTTTACCATCTCCCAGAGCTTGCTCAAACTCATGTCCATTGAGTTGGTGATGCCATCCAACCATCTTGTCCTCTGTCGTCCCCTTCTCCTTTTGCCTCCTGTGTTTCCCAGCACCAGGGTCTTTTCCAATGAGTTTGCTCTTCACATGAGGTTTATACAGCAAAGGAAACCACCCACAAATGAAAAGACAACTTACTGAATGGGAGAAAATATTTGCTAATGATATGACAGATAAGGGATTAATATCTAATTACATAAACAGTTTATTAGCAAAAACACAATCCTATTAAAAGTGGACAGAATGTCTGAATAGACATTTCCCCAGACATACAGATGGCCAACAGGCATATGAAAAGATGCTCAACATCAGTAATCATCAGAGAAATGCAAATTAAAACCACAAGAGCTACCACCTCACACCTGTCAGATTAGCCACTGTCAAAGAGACTACAAATAACAAATGTTGGGGGACTTCCTGGTGGTCCAGTGGTTAAGAATTCGCCTTGTAATGTTAGAGATTCGGGTTCCATCCCTGGACCACTATGTGCTGGAAGGAAAGATCCTGCACAATGCAGCGAAGTTTCCATGTGATGCAACAAAGACATGATGCAGCCAAATAAATAAATACTGTTTAAAAAAAACCAAAAACAAGTGTTAGCAAGGATGTGCAGAAAAGGAGACTCTAGTGCGCTGTTGTTGGGAATGTAAACTGGTGTAGCCACTGTGAAAAACCATATGGAAGTTTCTCAAAAAACTAAAAATAGAACTATCATGTGTTGTGCTAAGTTGCTTTAGTCGTTTCAGACTCTTTTCGACCCTGTGGACTGTAGCCCACTATGGAATTCTCCAGGCAAGAATACTGAAGTGGGTCACAGTGCCCGCCTCCAGGGGATTTTCCTGATGCATGGATTGAAATCTCATCTCTTACATCTCCTGCATTGGCAGGTGGGTTCTTTACCACTAGCCCCATGTGCGAAGACTGAGAACTACCATATTACCCAACAATTCCACTCCTGAGTATACACCTGACAAAAACCAAAAGCTAGCTTGAAAAGAAACATGCACCGCAATTTTTGCAGCAACATTATTTATAATTCCAAGATATGGAAGCAACCTAAGTGTCCATCAATAGATAAATGAATAAAGAAGACATGGTATGTATATACAATGGAATACTACTGATCTATAGAAAATAATGAAATTTTGCCATTTGCAACAACATGGATGGACTTAGAGATTATTCTAAGTGAAATAAGCCAGACAGAGAAAGGTAAATATTATATGATATTACATCTATTGGAATCTAAAAATACAACAAACTAGTGAATATAACAAAAATGAAACAGACTCACAGATATGGAGAAAAAATTAGTGGTTACCAATGGGGAGAAGGAGGAAGGGAGAGACACTGACAATATAAGGAAGGGGATTAAGAGGTACTATTATGTAGAAAATAAGTAAGCTACAAGAATATGTTGTACAACATAGGGACTGTAGTCAATATCTTATAATAACTATAGGATGGAGGAGCCTAGTGGGCTACAGTTCATGGGGTCACAAAGAGTTGGACATGGCTGAGTGACTTCACTTTCACTTTCTTTCATACAAGGAGTATGGTCTTCCCAGGTGGACCAGTGGTAAAGAATCTGCCTGCCAAAGAGGAGACGTGGGTTTGATCCCTGGGTTGGGAAGATTCCTTGGAGAAGGAAATGGCAACCCACTCCAGTATTCTTGCCTGGGAAATCCCATGGACAGAGGAGCGTAGCAAGCTGTAGCCCATTGGGTTGCAAAAGAGTTGGACATGACTTAGCAACTAAACAACAACAAATACAAGGAGTATAGCCTTTAAAAACTGTGAATTATTATGTTGCATACCTGTAGTTTATATAATAATATAGTACATCAACTATACCTCAATAAAGAAAAGAACTGAGCCTAAAAATCTATGAAAGAAGAATGGATGAAGATTAGAGTAACTGTGTATCTCTAACGCCTCTAACTTCTTGCAAAGGAAGAGCAAAGATCCCTCAATTTGTGCTTTTCTGCTCTTTTAACTTGACAGGAGAGAAGAGCACGGTTTGGCAGTTGGCAGACCTAAACTGAGGTGTTTTTGATTTTAGTATAGTCACTTCTGTGCTTTGTTTTCCTAATCTGTAAAATGGGGTTTATAACTGCCTTGGCTATTTCTCTGGTTTTTTATAACGACAAACAAAACAACAGCTGAATAAATGTAATGATAGGAAAATGATTATAACTTTAGTTTTGCGCCACATGCTCAGTCATGTCCGACTCTTTGTGACCTCATGGACTGTATAGCCCACCAGGCTCTTCTCTCCATGGGATTTCCCAGGCAAGGATACTGGAGTGGGTTGCCATTTGCTTCTCCAGGAGATCTTCCCGACCCAGGATGTAACCCGTGTCTCCTGTGGCTCTTGCCTTGCAGGTGGATTCTTTACCTGCTAAGCCATCAGGGAAGCTTCAAAAAATTATGTTATAAAATAATATGTCAATGGAATTCCCTGATAATCCAGTGGTTAGTACCCCATGCTTCCAGTGCTGGGGGCACGGGTTGGATCGCTGATTGGGGTCTAAGATCCTGCAAACCACAGTGTACCCAAATAAAATAAAATAAAAATAAAAAACAAGAGTTTAAAAAATAGTCTATCTAGCATGATACTAACTAGAGGGCTTGGGGCGGCAATGTGTGCTTACAAGCATAGAAAAAAATGCCAGAAGATTATTTCCCAAAATGTTTAGAGGGATAATCTGGGGGAGAAGATCCATATCGGTAATTTAATTTGCTTCTTGATGTTATAAAATCTTTTCCAAAATTTCCAAAGTAAACATGAATTCCCTACATCATCAAAAAGAAACATTAATTTTTAAAATACACAGTGTGGCACTGGGAAGACCCAGAGGAATCGGGTGGAGAGGGAGGTGGGAGGGGGGATCGGGATTGGGAATACATGTAAATCCGTGGCTGATTCATATCAATGTATGACAAAACCCACTGGAAAAAAAAAAATAAAAAAAAAAAAAAGTAAAAAAAAATACACAGTGTGGTCTGAGAGGCTGCCTTTGCATCCCACATGGAGTCACCTCACTTCTACTGTTTCCCATCCTTAGCTGAATAAGTCAGAAACTCAGTTTGACAACAACAGAAGCGAACAGCACATGAAGTAAGGAATTACAGTCATGAACAATACTAAGCCATGAGAGGCCTGTAATGGGATTTTAATTGTTTTCTTTTAATACTTAGGGGCCTTTGGGATATCATTATATTGTGTCAGGGTTTACCAAGAAAAATAAATGAAGAAAAGCTGCCTCAACATTGCCTGGCAGGCGTATGGGAAGTCACTGTAAATTTCTCTCAGTTTTGCTGGAAACCTCCCATTGCTCTTAAAAAAACAGTGTTTGAAAGAAATTGCCTGGAAGTAGGTGACAGAAGTGGTTTGCTTCGATGGGAGTCTGGCGCTCAGCCTCTGTCAGTAAGAGGCTGTGCTGGGGAGGAAGGCGTGAGAAGTTTTGCTGTAGGTGACAGGGTCTGTCTTTAAACCAATTTCTGGAGAGGATGTGGCCTTGAACATCAAGAACATAGAAGTTTCTGGGGAAGGCTGATTGGCACCCTAAATATAGCCGGACTTAAGTTGAACATGGAAATGAACTTGAGGGAGCGTCTGCACGTGGACAAGCTTGATTTTCTTTATAAAACTGCCTGCTAGCTCTCTCCTGTATTTAAACTTTGCAAAAAGAAACTACTACATTTCTCCTTCAGTCCTTTCAAATTTAGAGAAGGATATGGACGTGTATTTTCCAAAATATAATCCTCTTTTTCTTTTTTTAAAATTACAGCTAAGATATGCAAAGTGTTTCATGGAGAAGTGTTGGCAAAAGTCCAGAAAGTGGTACAGACCTGAAATGAGGGTTAAAAAGAAATGCTTCAAAGGGAACATCTGCTGATGTGGGAACCACACTGGCACGCGGGATTCAGCTCCCAGGGCACCAGCTGTCACGTTTAGTTTGCAGCAGTTGTGAGTGACCCCTTGGGTGGCAG